>NC_081522.1:28816519-29556519 GCF_030273125.1 Centropristis striata
ATGGATAAGCCAAAGGAAATAAAGGCAAAATTTATTCTGACCTCTTTGAATCTCACACCCAACACATAGCCCATTACAAAAAACTAAAACTAACACTAGAACTTAAAATAAAAACTAAACTAAGCATTTTCAAAAAATAAAAACTTGACTAAAAGTAGCAAACTCACTCTCAAAACTAATGCCAATAAAAAATCCAAAACTATTATAACCTTGATTTAGACATAACCTAGTAAAAGAAAAAGCTGAATTTAAGGAAATGAAAAAAACATCCTTGCTTGTTATTTATTAAGGGTTTAACAGTTTGGTTATCTGGCCTGTGTGGGTGTGGTTTGATATAATGTCATTGACAGTGGCCAACAGCCACACAGCTGTCACCAGATTTGAATTAAAATGTTGCCAAACTGATTAGTGTGCAGCAGGATGGGACCAGTTTTTGCAGCCAAGCCAAGTTAACTTCATACAGGTGAGAAGAGCCCAGACAACAAAGAAAAAATATGGAGAATCACTTATGTGAAATTATCATGACTGTGAAACTTTGGCAGAACATTTTGTGTTGATGTAGGATCATGGAAAAAAACTGAATGAGCTGCCTCGCTGTATTAATCTCATGTAACTGTCCTCTTATTCTTTAAACAGACTAATAAAGAGAAGAGAATATAACCGTAAGCAACATGCAGTCATGGAAAAAGACCACCCTTGTTTTCTTCATTTTCTTGTTCATTTTAATGCCTGGTTCAACTAAAGGTACATTTGTGTGGACAAATATAATGACAACAACAAAAATATATCATAAGAGTTTAATTAAAGACCTGATATCTAGACATTTTCCATGGTTTTCTTGATAATAACCAAAATCATTATCAAGAAAACCGACCAATTTTATGCACACTTTTATGCTTAGTGCATAAAATGTCTTTAAAAGCAAGCAATAAAAAATATTATACATTATTATATTCTACTGTCATTGAACTGTTTTTTTTTCACCTACATCTGACCTAATAATTGAAATCAAACACTAATTGATTTTTAAATATTTTAACCCTTTAAATGCCATGTTTTTGTCATACTACCACCATGTTTTTAGATGGAAAAAAACTATATGAAAAAAATATGAATTATTTTCAATATACTACATGCAAAGTAAAAAAAAAAAAAGTTGAATTATTGCAGCCTGGAACTTGTCAATGATTAGCAGCAACACAGACTTTGTTGCATTATAATTTTGTGCAGTGTCAAATACTTCTCATGATAATACATCTGACCTAATTATTGATATCAAACACTAATTGATTTTTAAATATGTAAACCCTTTGACAGTGTTCATTTTACTTGAGGCTGGTGTATGCAAGAAAAAAAAATTATAAGCCAATATCATCTGAATTGGGAGAACTAGATTTACACAGAGGAATAGAGGCAAGAAAATACATAAAATGGTTGAAATAATTGATTGACGTCTTTTAAAAATGAACTTCTCCAACACCAGAGATAAAGTACATTGTCTGAAATTAAAATGACAGAGGGACTTTAAAAACGAACTTTGCCATCAAAGCAAATAACCATTACCAGAAATGACACTGCCATTCTTCCCATCTGTTTCCAGCGTGTTTGCACTTTTTACTACCTTACCCAATGTTTGTTAACAGTAAAATAATTGATCGTCAGCAAAACAAAGTGTAATGACTTCAGGGTCAGACCAGTCTAGGCGCGGTGGTTTGTGGTTAGAGGAAGAAATGATACGTGTTATAGACTGATTAGAAGGAACAGTGTGTTCAGTACAGTAGCCCACTGTTTTTATTGAGATAGATGATTTCTACGTAGTTTCAACTGTCAAAAGTTTAAATGTTTTGGGATAATATTCTTACAAGAGATTAAAACCGTGTCAATATCAGTGACGTGCGGAGAGGAGAGGCAGAGGAGGCATCATGGTGAAAAATAAAATATATAATAAACAAATAAAATAGATGGTTATATTTATCAAATGGTTTGAACTATAAACTAATTTTCCATTTAACTTAAACAATTTTTCATGTTTTTTATTAAAATTTCCAGTTCAAATACAGGCAAGAGATGCTGATTTTAGCTGATGTATATAATATATGTATCTGTTATCAATGATTGCAATATAAGGACAAGGAAAAACAACAATTTAATAGCTACATATCATTAACAAATTAATTGTTCCTTCAAAAATACCTACATTTTTTTCCTCTGTACATTCATTACACACAGTGTAAAGATGGTCTTATAGTCACCTATTATAAAAAAGTACTTTTTTTATTAAGTGATTTTCTTACAGTGTGTAGGGAGTATATCAGTTTCGTGTGCTCAGCAATATTACAACAGCAGTGAAGAGGCTCGAGGTGAGGCAGGCAGTTCAGTGCCTCACCAGCCATGAACCTCACCGCACGTCACTGGTCAATATATACTGGAACCAGTGGCGGTTCTACACAGGGGCCTCCAGGGGCCACTGCCCCTGTGAAGAAGCCCTTGGCCCCTGCTGTTGCCCCTGTGTCAAATTAATAATAAAAAGATAAATTTATAACGATGAACGACGGAACAATTCTTAACTATTTTTTGTTCAAACAATATCTCATTGTACACATTAGGAACCCAGAATGTGAACATTGTATAATAGTTTAATTGTGCAATAAAAGCTTGTGTAAATAAAAAATAAAAAAGATCATTCTCACTGTATTGTACTTTCAAAATAAAATAAAAAGTAATTGGTCACAAAAATGACAAATGTCAAAAATAACTTATTGTTGGTGAGTCTCATTGTTTCAATCAATGTATTTGTATCTTCCAAATATACTTAAATGAGATGTTTAAATCAGCTAAAATAAAGGTTTTTGAATGCTTAAATATCATCTTTTTTAAATTTGCCCCTCTGATTTAACACTGGCCCCCACAGCAAAACTGGTCTAGAACCACCACTGACTGGAACTGAGTCTTGTAATTCTGCTTCAAATGAAACTACAGCTCTAACAGGCCTCTGTTCACCCATCGGAGAGAAAGACTTGCATTTTTGTGCAGACCTACGGAGACAAACTGACGTAAATTGTACAACTTTAAAAAATTGTTCTAAAGCTGACTCTAGAGTCGATTCATCTAGAGTTTAGCCGATCCCAGCTCACATTGGGCAAGAGGCAGGATACACCCTGGACAGGGCATCAGACTATCACAGGGCAGACACATATACCAGAGGTGGGGGAAAAAATCGATACAGGACAGTATAGTGGTATTTTGCGTGGCAATATCATATCGATTTGCTCCGATGGCCCACTGTTATCACCGTTGCGGAGGTTGTAGCGGGCTCACTTTTAGGAATATGCTGGAGATACTGGTATGATATGAAATTAGAAGATCTAAGGAATCTATAGGCACTATATGCGTCTGGCGGGATATCATGTTGGGAAGTTGTCGAAATAACACTGCATAGTTAGGCAATTTTTCATGTTTCATGATATTTCATGGTGATTCTCAAAGGCGGTCATGTGACTTCTGACGTCATGCTACCTCTATCTAAAAATCACAATTTATTGTATCAATACTCACCATATCGCAAAATGCTTAAAATCACAATAATAATAATAATAATTATATATATATATATATATATATATATATATATTTATATCAATAATAGATAGGTATAATAGAAGGCGTTTCTACGGACCACAGAGCAATGTCATTACATCAGTGTATACATCTGTATCCGTCTCCACTTTCCAAGAAACACTAGCGCCAATTTCAAGCACAATAACAACAACAGCAGACTACATCATAGTGCCAATGCCAATGTAGGCTTTGCGAGCCTACATTGGCATCCAAACACGACTGCTACAACACATTTGTGCTACTCATCTTGATTGCTATGGCTATGATAATAACCAAAATCATTATCAAGAAATCCATGGAAAATGGCTAGATACCAGCTCTAAAATTAAACTCTTAAACTCTTAATTAGCTATCTTTGTTGTTTTCATTACATCTAACCAAACAAATGTACCTTAAGTTGTACCAGGCATTAAAATGAAACAGAAATGGAAGGAAAAGAGTGTTCTAATAATTTTTCGATGACTGTAAAAAAAACCTCAGAACCAGCCTTCCAACTGCTTTGGTTGAAAAGGGCTAATAAAGACAGACAATTATTCACGCTCTCATTCACTCCTACGGGTAATTTAGAGCCACCAATTAAACCAAAGCTGCATGTGTTTGGACTGTGACAGGAAGCTGGAGGACCCAGAGAGATCCCACGCTGACACAGGGAGAAAATGCAAACTCCACAATTTTTACAAGTGATGCAGCAATTCTGATTCATATTTCCCTCAGCGAATCATATTTACTAGTGTTTTTATTTTAATTCTATTGCCAGCAGGCCATACACCATGCAGCAGACTTACTATCATGATCTCTAAACCTCTACTACGCATGCTTATGTTTTCCATGACATTTAAATACTTCTGTGCAAAACTACAGCAGGTTTTCCAGTCTACCGCCACTGGTGCAGGAACCCTGACTGATCTTGGCTTGTGGATAGAAACCAGCTGAGCTTTTCCTCCAAAGCCCAAACTGAATCTGTCTGTCTGGCAACGGTCCAAACAGCTGGCAGCAGGCATAAGCAAACACCACTGATGAGGTGGTTATACACTGTTGACCCCCAACACCCATAATGGGTTGAATTGTGAATCATAGGTAATTGGGCTAATGGGTAACAGTAACAAGAGTGCTCGCTGAATGGCTCTGGTTAATGTGGAGATGAATATTTCCCAGGAACTGAGTGAAAGCAGTCTCTAATAGTTCAGGGGATATATGCTGTAAGGAGTCCTGTACAGGTTCTGGTTCAGCCCCGGGTCTAGAACATCACAGCCGGACTAAATAGTCCAAGCTAGGGATGAGCGTTTGGAAGAAACCTGCCAACTCGAGGATCTATAACATTAACGATCAATTAATCGATTAATCGCTGTGTTTTTATACATACCCCCCCCCCCCCCCAAAAAAAAATTTTTTTATTTGTTCTGCGTTTTTCCCTGGGAATTGATTGGAAAAAAAATGTATATTGAGTAATTCTTTGCTGGGTTAAACCTTAGTTTAACATAATTGAACATATACACATACATACTCCAGTATCTATAAAAAAGAAAAAAATTCTCTTCTTCTTTTCTCTTATTCTCTTCTTTTCTTCTTTACGTAAAGCACTCCTGTAGCGATTACAGTTGGCTCTTAAAGTCATGTACTTACTTGATTCCTGTGGTCTAAGTCTAGCACCCTCAGGTTGAATGCATGAATTGGATAAAATTAAACCTAGTAATTCATGCTAGCGCGGTTTGATACAGTAAGTTAGTTTTGCTCAAATTAATACTCTTGTATTTCTCTGTTTTATAATTGTTATTGCAACTTTCAGTTTGCAAACTGTAGCTTTTTCCAATTTAATTCTCAGCTCATTGGCTTATTGGCATACAGCCGCAGAACTGAACGCTCGGCCGTGTTTCAGTTCAGTGAGTACTGATACGCAGTCAGAGATAAAATTTAAATAAAAAAATACACAGATCGATTAAAAATTCCACGTGATCGACCAAATTCTTCATGACCATTAATCGATCATCAATCAATTATTCCCATCCCTAGTCCAAGCTACCTGTTTTTAATTATATATCATGGGGAAAATGAATATCTACTAAATTAACCACAGTCTACAACCGATAAGGGAGTAATCAGGACCAAAGTTCCCATTGCTTTAAAATCTGAGTCTCATCATTTATCACAGGCCACTGACCAAGCAATTATCTGCTCAGTTATCCTACAGAGTTCTGCTTTTCCCCTCACACTTACTCTGTTTATACAACTGTATTTACACGATTTTGTGATACGTGACAGTAGATAGAAAGATGTTGCCAGAGTTTAAGAGTTTGATGAGGTGATGCCTCTGAATCGTTGCCATATTTTACAGGCTTTTTCAGGAAGGGATCATGTGTTTGTGTCCTTTGCAAAAACATGAATATTTCATTAATTAGCAACCTTGAGGTTATGTTTTTGTCATCAGCACTGAATCAAATGATTCTGGTTATTCAGAGTTTCCACTTCAAGGATACTGGAAGGCTGTCACATTCACTGTTCTTTTTTCAAGTTATGCAGTAATTATCTTACAGATATTAAATCACTAATGAAGCTGCTTTGAGGATCGTGATTAGAGATGCTGCTGTACAACGTGAGCATGACAAATCAAAGAGTCTATTAGGGGAAACAAAAGTTATTGTCTCCTCTCACAGGTCACGACGAAATATTATTTCAGCTGTTTAATGCACTTCACTCCTACATCAAGTACAGCTACAGCTCGTCTGTCACCACTCGTGAACCTGGTTATTATCTCTGATTCATTTATCCAACATTTTTTTTTTATTATTCATTAAAATCTATGTTAAATTTAAATTTAAAATGTGGTTTACCGTTTTTTTCTTGGACCCTCGACTTTTGGTTTTCTTACTTTTAATTCATTTCAAGTTGGAAATAATTTTCAAAGCATAAAAAAACGATTTTTTAAAACTTTTTTTTTTCGACCTTTGTTCTGTTTTTTTTTTCTTCTTTTAGAAATAGATTGTAAAAGATCTTTTGAAAGAGAAAATAATAAGTTAGCAAGACTATGCTTATGCAGTGCTATGAGCATATTTCAGCTGATACCAGAAAGTATTTATGTTTGGTTTTCTTACTTTTAATCCATTTCAAGATAGAAATAATTTTCAAAGCATACAAAAAACAACAACATTTTTTTAAACTGAATTCAAAAAAACTTAATTCAGCTGATACCATAAAGTATTTGTGTTCCCTACTCACCCTGCTGAGAAATCACGATGAAACATTATTTCAGCTTTTTAATGCATCTACGTCTGTCACCATTTTTGAACCTGGTTATTATCTCTGATAAATGTATCAAACATTATTATCTTTTGTATTAATTCATGTTAAATTTCAATTTAAAACGTGCTTTACCAACGTTTTCTTGGATTCTTGACATTTGGTTTTCTTACTTGTAATCCATTTCAAGATGGAAATAATTTTCAAAGCATGCAAAACCCTTTTTTTAAAAATACTTTTTTAACACTTTTGTCCTGTTTTTTTCTTCTTCTGGGAATCGATTTAAAAAAATTGGAAATGTGTTAATTCTTGGCTGGGTATGGGTAAACCCATTTTCTCCACAACCTCAGTTTAACATTATTGAACAAAAATGGTCAAAGAAACATATAATTAAAATCAGGGAATATTTGAAAGATAAAAAAGTAAGCAAGCATCTCTGATTAATTTATCCAACATTATTTTTTTTGATAAATTAAAATCTATTTTTAACTTCAATTTAAACACAAACATTTTCTTGGATTTTCAATTTGGCTTTTTGGATTTTTTTTTTTCTTTTAAGATTTCCATCTTTTTCAAGATGGAAATCATTTTCAAAGCATACAAAAAACTTTTGTACATTTTTTATTTTATTTATTTTTTTAGTTTTGTTATGTTTTTTTCCGGGATTTGACTGAAAGAAAACGAACATTCTTTGCTGAGATAAACCTTAGTTTAACATAATTGAACAGAAATGGTCATAAAGAAACATATCATTAAAATCAGGAAATATTAAGGATAAAATAATAAGTTAGCAAGACAGTTATACAGTGCTATACGCAAAATTCAGCTGATACCAGAAAGTATTTATATTCCCTACTCATCCCTGCTGAGAAATCAAACTGCATCACACATATCCTTTGACTGAGTAACTTATCAGTGACTTTCTGTTTACAATTTCTACCAAAAACAAAAAATAAGTTATTACTGTCTGTAAACATCAGTTACAGTCACTGACCCAGCTGACAAAAAAATCAACTTAGCTTATGGTTTTATTGTCACTGATGCATTTCAAGCCTTTGTTATTCTAACCTGTATTAACAGCCAGCCGGATGTGTCCCAGGATTTAAATGAGCAGTAAAATGATCCAGTAAACTGTCTGTCTGTCCAACCAGTTTATATTGAAGATGATAGCAGACACATGCATACCTGCAGCAGGACGGTGCCACCAGGGAAGCTCAGCTGGACGCAGTACTTGGGAGCATTGTCCCACGAAAGGAGCTGCAGGTCCTCTATAGAGCTGTAGGACAATGACGTCTCCATGTAACCGGTGGGCTGGAGAGGAGAGAGAAAACAAGAGGATATTAGTCTGCCACTGTCTAACATTTACAGTAGATAATGTATATTTAAACAGAGCCAGGAGAGAAAAGGGCATTTATTTTTACTGGCAGTCAGCTGGAAAGACAAAAATAAACATATGCTGGGCTAACCTGCCCTGGGTAAACACACGGCCCAAACAAAACCTCCAAATACAGCCGAATGGCAAACGCTGTTATAGAGTACACAGAGTAATCTTTATCAGCTGTGGTGACATCTCATGTAGTTCCAAGTGAATAGTCATTGAAACAAAGTGGAAAATCAATTTAGCAAAAGCCATTAATCACACAAATACAAAAACATCACGTAGAGAGACATTGTTCATGTAGCTTTGTGTCAACACACACACACACACACACACACACACACACACACAGAGCCCAGTATGGTGTGATGGCAGAGCTCTGATCCCAGTCTCATCATTGTGGGAGCTGGAAGCAGATGCAACTGAGTAACAGGCCACGACCTGTTTGCTAGTCTCAAAATGATTACAGAAACGCTGACAAATTACCACAAGTTTCCGGACTCAGGAACAGAAGAGTCTTTAGAGAGAAAGGGGGGGAGGGGGGATTGTCAGAAAAAAAATCTAAACAGATAAAAAATAACAAGGCCGAATGAAAGCCACATGGAAACCCAGGCTATGTATCTTCTAGAGAAGTTTGAAGAGACATGTTTAACACACAGTGTTTCTATAATAAGACATGTCTGTCAGTAATGCAGAAATGGCCCTAAATGAATCACCAGTTGATTTCCCAGACATTAGCGTCACCGAATGACTTTGTAGCAATTATAGTTGATGGGAGACCAACTGTATATCCACACAAATAGGCCCTGCGGACGTCATCTGCAGTGGATTTTTGCTGCACCCTAGCTAGTCAGCAATGCTTTTTTGGCATTTACAGGCATTTTTTTTCCTTTTCCTTTTGCTTTTTTCTGGGGCAATTTTTATTTAGAAAACTGAGGAATACGCAGTCAGAGAATGTTAAGAAAGCTTCTAAATAGACAATCTGAGTAATCACATCCACTTGATGGAGTGATAGGGCAGGTGTGTAGAAGTGAGAGCAGGTAGGAGAGGAATTTCTGTCTTCAACCAACTACTTCTGATATTTTTCATGTCAACAACAACACCATGAAGGCCTGGAAGATTGTCTGAAAGCGTGCACTCTTATCCCCGTTTGTACAATTCTTTGTGTCAACACAACAAAGATGCACAGAAGAGAGTTCTTGGCCCTGCCTGTATTACTATGAACTTTTACTACTTTGTACTTCTGCCTTGACTGAATATCTACTGGAAATTTCATAGAAAAAGCATAGTATTGCGATATTTTGTGTGGCAATATTATATTGATTCATGGCCATGGAGTATCGATATTTATCGTTCCAACGGGCCATCAGTATTTTCACAGTTTTTGTTTTTTTACCGGGGGCCGTAGCGGGCTCACTTTTAGGAATATACTGGAGATATACTGGTATCATATGAAACTAGAAGATCTAAGGAATCTATAGGCACCATGTGGGCCAGGATATTGTGTCAGGAAGTGTCGAAATAACACTGCAAAGTTAAAAATTCAGAGCAGTGAAGCTTAAAGTTGAGGAAAGTCTGATAAAATGCTGCAGTCGTTGTTGTCCATACATGTTTGATATTAGTTCAGTTCAGTTTGACTGAATACTTTGTTGGTCAGTCTGTGGGTTTGACTCTCATTGGGGAGAAATAAAAAGACTGATTGATTAATAGATGAATTTTCTCTTATTTGACAAAACAATTCTTGATTTAATTTAATTTTGTGGACACAAAATGCAGTTAAACAGTTAAATCGCAATACTCAAAATGCTTAAAATTGCAATAATATCGTATTGTGACTCAAGTATCATGATAAAATCATACTTGTATTGTTTGTGTGACGACCTATTTCATATGTGTGGAAGCAGAAAGAGGCAATTCATTACTAAAAAGACTGTAACTGTTGAAGACTGGATTTGTTCCAAATTAATGAATGTTTATCCAAAGTGGATGTTGAAGATACTGATATCTGCTGATTCCAGCAGTGTGCATTTTATGCGTCCGTTATTAACTCTTGACAACAGTAATAAGGAGATACTTTTGTGTCTCTATCTATCTATCTAATCCAATGCAGTGGAAACAGAACAGGTTTGAGAGCAAAACTAATATAAATGTGTGATTCAAATGTACTGTTACAGATAGTAAATATATATTATTATAATTTTTTTTATTAATTAAAATCTATGTTAAATTTAAATTTCAAAATTAAACTTTTTCTTGGATTCTCGACTCTTCTTTTTGGTTTTCTTACTTTTAATCCATTTCAAGATAGAAATAATTTCCAAAGCATACAAAAAACATTTTTAAATTTTTAGATTTGTTCTGTTTTTTTTCTTCTTTTTTTCTGAGAATTGACTGAAAAAAAAGTATTAATTCTTTGCTGGGTTTCACATAATTGAACAGGAATAATCAAGAATTGCATGAGTCAAGAAACATATAATTAAAATCAAGAAATACTTGAAAGATAAAAGAATAAGTAAGCAAGACGAAGTTTATGCAATGCTATTTTAATAAATAAAATAAAGTAAATAACTAATGATGATATTCATATTACTACTGGTTATGATGATCTATACTTAATCTGTACAACAGTTCTTTAGTAAATAAGTCGCTCATGATACAAATGTAAATATATCCATCACTGCAGAAAATAATTACTATCATTATAATGATAATGATAATGAATGAAGGAGTGAGTGTCAGGCTCCAGTGAGGCTTTCAGTAAACCAGGCCTGCTCTGTTGTCATTCCACTGCCTCCCTGCTTCTTCTCCTTCTTCTTCCTCTCCTTCCTCTGCTGCTGCTTTCACACACATAAACAGCCTGTCATGGCTCGGCTCAACACAAACACGTCTGAGTAGTTCCATCGCTGCAGCAACAAACACCTGCTTGTTCCTTGGCGTCCCCTCTGCGGCGGAGTCGAGCAGACAGGTGGTTCTCTTTATTTGCATCCATCTCGCTCTCATGCTGCCTCTCTCTGACCAACAATCACTCTATTCCTTTATTTACACCTCCCTCCGCGGCTGATAGAGCGAGCTGGCTCCTCGGTGTCACGCCCCACCACCCCTCCATACACACATACACACACACACACACACACACACACGCACACATAAAAAAAATCCCTGTTGTGTAACTGCACGCATACAGCATTTTCATTACAGACAACGTCCATGGCAAATATTGGTTCTGGGTGAGATGTCTCATTTCCTTGGAAGAGTAAACGTCGCTGCAGTCTGTCTGTCTGTCTGTCTGTCTGTCTGTCTGTCTGTCTGTCTGTCTGTCTGTCTGTCTGTCTGTCTGTCTGTCTGTCTGTCTGTCTGTCTGTCTGTCTGTCTGTCTGTCTGTCTGTCTGTCAAATACGTGTTTTACATCCGCTTTGGGCTCGAGCTTTGGATGCACGTGCCACGCTAACAAGACAAACTGCAAAATGAAGAGCAGAATATGAAATTGTGCGCTGAAGAAGGAGATAAATGGTGTTTTTGAATAGGCAGAGGCAGAGGCAGAACAGAATGGAGACAAACAGAAGGGACCTCAATTTTCTGATAACCAGCCGAGGTTACCATAGATACTACATCCTGCACAAGAGCATGCGGTGATTGCCTGCCTCGCTCTACCTTCCCCTCTCTCTCTCTCTCTCTCTCTCTCTCTTTCTCTCTCTCTCTCTCTCTGTCACTCTCTTGCTCTCTCTCTCTCCGACCGTCTTTCCTTCTTTCTACTCGTCTCTGTTTACCACTCCCAGTCCTCTCTTTCTCTCTTTTTTCTCATTCTGTCTCTTTCTTTTCTGCTTTTCATCGTGGAGGAGGGTTGAAGGAGGCTACAGCTCCTCTGGTCTCCTCTCCTCACTGCTGCGTTACCATAGAAACAAGGGGATAGAGATGTATGTTATGTTTTTTTTTCTTTTTGTTTGTTTCCAGGGAGAAGCAGACAGGGAGCAAGGAGAAAAACAAAGAAAGAGAAGAGAGAGAAAGCATGACCTATGTGCTATATTTTTTTCAAAAATGTCCAGTACACCAATGCTGATCATATCACTGAATGTTATTAAGGACACATGAAATATGAACAACTCCGTCTGGCAGTCAGGTGAAAATCTTTTATCTCCAAATGTCAGCTTTTATAGATGTGAGATTTGTTTTAGGGTTTCATCCTTCAGCTGAAAAACATAAAATCTGTAAAAATTTGGATGATATAAGAATGTTACTGCAGCTATTTCTTCTACTGTGGAAGACCAGATCAATATTTTTGCATGTTTACTACAATTCTGTTCACCATCACATCATTACAAACCATATATTTTCGTTATAGTGTAGGGCTACACCTAATGATATATATATTCTTTTAGCAATTAATTGATTAATTTAATTTTTCCCCCCAATAATCGCTAATTCACCATTGACAATTCACGCAAAATACATTTTAAATAAACTTCTAATTAATATTTTCAAAACACGGTATGCACTGCAGGGCACTTTTCTCCAACAGTCTTAACTAATTCAAGTAAAATTCAAGTAAAATAATTGTGGTGCAATGTAATCTACATTTAGCAAGCGAACAACAAAATAAAGTAAAATTCAAGTCACTTTCTAGAGGAATACAAATGTTACCTCAAATTTAGCAGTCAAAAAAAAAACAATTTACACAAAAAATTGTGCAATTTAAGTAACCCTGCAATAATTCAATATCATAATTTATTGTCTCTCAATGTGATGAAATCATTATAACAAGTTATCGTGATTCACAATTAAGTCATCTCAACTGATAACAAGCACATACACATTACTCAGAAACTCTGATGTGAAATATTTTGAAGGAGTGTCATTTAATGATTGCTGCTTTGTTTTCACATCACACTTTACATGAGCAATCAGTTCAATGCCATTAACAAACTGGACTCCAACAGGCAACCTTCCAGCTTCTCCAACCTTTAAGCTCCATTACCGAGAATACAACAGTGCATACAGCTCAGGACAGGGTTCTCTCTGCAGAATGATGGAAGAAAATAATGTGTAAAAGTCCACTTTGAAGCCAAATGTTGATTAAAATGATTAAAATACACTGTGAGCAGTGATTTCCAACAGCAGTGTAGAGGAATGTCTTCATTCATTCTGCATTATTGTTTAACTCCTAGGTCTACAGTGCCTGCACTCAAGAATTTTGCTAATAGTTATGCTGCAGTCTAGTTAGATCAAATTGATAAATCTGTATGTGTTTGCATGTATGTAAACATAGTCAATGTACAGCTGGACATTTTTTTCCCTCTTTGTAAATGACCTTTGGCAAGGTTCTTTATGGTGTATTTATATTATATAGCTTGTCTTTCATGTTTGTATGTTTTCTAGGTGTTTAACAATGTTGTGATGCTTTTATGTTGAAAGGTGTTGTCCAGTGTGAAACGGGTGCTTTTATTTTGAAAGGTAGTGACAGGAAATAAAGTGGAACGGTAAAAATGAAAAACAAATGTTAAATAATAATGAACGAGTGCTTCCTAACTCAGATAAAGTTGATATAAAGTATCAAAAAGGCTTCTATAGTGGCTGGCTGAAAGGGGCACAAGGTTTGTCAAAATTTATTTTCTTCTGTCATATTAGTTGCTATTTTTGTTGTCTTAACTATTGTAAGTGTTTATTTGCTAAAGCGCTAATGCAAAATGTTTGCTATTGTTTTCCCACCTCGTAGCTTTTACAGTGAATTCAAAAGGTGGTCAAGGAATTATAAAAAATATTTTTATTTTCATGGAGCTACGGTTTGAATACATTTTGTGAACCATCAGTCACACAGAAGTGTACAAAAATAGGCTTTAACATGTGGTAATTTCACATTGACTCTTACTCTCAAATGACAAGTAAACATGCTATATAATGATCGTTATCGAGATATGAAATTAAATGCTTAAAAGTTTATAAATTACTTATATCGGGATAGAAGACTTTGGCCATTTCTTGCAGCCTTTACTGGAAATTAAATAACTCTAGCATACAAAACTGATCAGTCAGACTCAGTCATTTAAATACTGTTGAACACAGTGGTAAAGAGGTAAAGGGTAAGACTGGTAATATTATATCTTATCTATATATCTTTCTTATAGTCAACAAATCCCATGTTAAGACCAAAGCCAACAATTAATGTATCCCCTAACATGTATTGTATCAAAGCCTGATACATCATAATTTTCTGTGCCACAGAGCTCCACTGTTGTCTAAAAACTATAGCCGGATATTGTATTAATATTAAACATTTTTATACAGTATTATACATTATACAATATAGTATAAATAATAATGGAGAAAATAGATAATAATTAGGAATAAAATAAAAACATAAACAAACCTCATTACTGTTCAGTGTAATGAGGTTATCTTTACAGTTTAATCTTAAATATTATTTAAAAAAGGTTTTCATAATGGTACATGTCGGAGAGCATACAGAGATCAGCCGATAATATCAGCCAACTGATATACATCTGTCGCGCTCTACTAAAAAAGATTGAGAAACAATGAGTCACACTGTTGTACTGGGTGACAGATTTCTTCATTACCATGAACGCACATGCTGTATTTATTTTGAATCAATCCCACATACACCAACCTGATGCCACAAATACCCACTAATTCACCATAGCAGGTGTATTAATCCACCACTGAAAATACCCCCAACAATTACACTATTTCCTCCTGTGTGACGGACATTTGCTAAAAAAAACAAAACAATTGTACCCAGCTGTTTTGGAAGTTTTTATGAAAGGGTGGTCACTAGGCTTGTCACGATAATTACTATATCGACTTATCGTCCGATATATTAAAATGGGCACGATAGTTTTTTTCTGGACTCACTATATTGACTCATTGTGTTTTTTTGTGTTGTGTTTAAAGTAATGCTGCAAATGTTTGACAGGCAGAACAAATGTATTTAGTTATGCATTATTTATCTAGGATATTTTTATATTTCTTTTCCACATTTCAATTCCAATGTTTAATATTCTCGAGATTTAAAAATGAATTGCCGTGGAAAAGGATGTACTTATTATGCTCGAATATCGTTATAAAACTAAAACAACATCGATACGTTACTATCATTTATTGTGACAGTTTCTGGGAAAATATATTGTCCTAAAAAATGTGTTATTGTGATAGGCCTAGTTGTGACACCAAATATTGATTTGATTTAGATTTGTCTTCTGTTAACTCACATATTAGCATTTCTTTTTTTGAAAGCATTCTTATTTCACAGCATTTAAAGCGTTTAAAACTTTTTAGCATTTAAAACTTTCGCACAGTACTGTATGTTTGCAACATTTATGCCAATTTACTGCACAACTGATGTTTTCTATATTTTTCAATGAGAAAACAATTTAGAAAAAGGCCTGTCTTTAACTTTCAGGCGTGATGTGACATTGGAGTCACTGATCAACAACTCTATAAGCTCCCTGATACGTTATGTTCACAGAGCACTGCGGGTCAGGGAAAACTAACTTATTGTGCCTGTGATGACTGGAAGCAGAGAACATGTGGGCAGCCAGAAAGTGGAAGACAGAGAAAAGTTAAGTAGAGTGACAGAAGACTGAGGACTGACTCAGTGTGAGCAGCAGGTTTGAAGGAGACACCTCTCAGGTGTTTAGCTCCTGCTGCGGGGTCAGTGCACTGAAAAGGTCAAGCCGTCATTTTAAAGGTCAGTGTACTACACACACACACACACACACACACACACACACACACACCTGGAACAATAGACAGTAGAGGTATTAGCTAACTGTACTGTGGAATGAGGTGTATTATTTCTTGTTTAATGTAAGGGGACACCAAAGCTAACTCAGAATTTGAAAGTTCCTTGTCTCCTCCTGTTTTCTTCCTCTACTCTGTACTCTTCCCATATTTGCTTTATTTTCTTTCTCATATTTTATTACTTTCTCCTCCTTTCTTTTACATCTCCCTCTTTCCTTCTGAATTTGTATTTTCGGTACACCTTCCTTATCTCCTTCTTGTCTCTTCCTTTTAATTTACTCCTCTTTCACTTTCCTTCCCTGCTCCCTCTCTCCATCCCTCTCTCCACATCTTCATCTCCTCTTACCTTCCTTTACTCAACTTTTTACTGCTGCACTCTCTCTCCCTCCTTCTCTCTCGCTCTCCCTTAGTCTCTTTTTCCAATTCCTCATCTTTTTTCCTGTTTTTACTCTTCATTCCTTCTTATCATTCATGTTTTTTCCTTTTCTTAACCCCCCCTGGTCCCTCTTTTCCTTCTCTTAACCCAAACTCTAAATGTGTCCTTATTTATTTCCTTTACTTACCTGCTTTTACCTGACTTCTCATTTTCTTCCATTTTCTCTCATTCTTCCAGATTATTCAGTTACTCCTCTGTTCCCTCTTTCTTCCTTCCTCCCTTGTTTCCTCATCCTCTTTTACATCTATTCTCCCACTCCCACTTCCTAAAGTCAACCTCACTTTCTCCTTGAGTTTATGTTGTTCCATCTTTGCTGTTTATTATAATAATAAAAATGAGAAATCATATTCTTTAAAACATGAAGTACAGTCATGGAAAAAAATATTAGATTAGACCATTGTTTCCTTCAATTTCTTGTTCATTTTAACGCTTGGTACAACTTGTCCAAACAAATTTGTTTGGACAAATATAATGATAACAAAAAAAATAGATTGATAATAAACAAAATCATTATCAAGAAAAAAAAAGGAAAATAGCTAGATATCAGCTCTTAAATTAAACTCTTATCAGCTATTTTTGTTGTTGTCATTATATTTGTTCAAACAAATGTACCTTTAGTTGTACCAGACATTAAAATGAACAAGAAACTGGTCTAATATTTTTTTCCATGACTGTATGTAATCATACCAACCAAGACAAGAGACACCATGGACACTGAATCAACTTGTTCACATGAAACCTGCGAGGTCCTTGCAGCCACTCTGTTTGCTTACATCCCATAGAGTGACAACAACAGACAGATAGCGAGTGGAGAAGAGGGCATTTGAGTGCACATTTCTTCCTGTTCCCGTCATCGGGCAAACAATATCATTTCACATCCTGTATTCCCCCTGTTTCATATTTACCAATAATCACACAACAGTAGTTCCCAAACAAAAGGACATTGAGCAGTGGCCCAGATCTGAGGAGATGTGATAGATCTGTTTGTTCTAAGACCCTCGGTGGGACAGACATTGATCACACACTAACATAAACAGGTCATATACTCCGCAATGTGCGTGTGTGTGCGCGTGTGTGTGTTTAGAGACACACACCGCAGAACTCATGTGAAGCTGTGGGACTTGTGTGTGACGTTGCCGGCCATTACTGAGTCACTTCCCTGAACGATAAGCTGCTCTACTTCTCCATTTGCTAAGGGACAACCAAATTGCTGCTTGTAAACTTGGAGGACGAAAACACACTGTTGACCTGCAGTGCGCTGTCATCAAGTGATGCAGGAGACGACAGAGAGCACTTCTGTTGAGTTAGCTGTTTGTTGACAGTGCTTTTTGGTGTGGCCCTGCTGCTTCATGTGAAAACACACACCAAGAAACATTTTCAAGTCAAAACTAAAAGTCTTGACTCAGAAGAAAATAAATAGGGATGGGAATAATCCATAGATGATCGATTAATGGTCGTTAAGAATTTGGTCGATCATGTCAAATTCTTAATCGATCTGTGTATTTTTTATTTTAATTTTATCTCTGACTGCGTATCAGTACTCACTGAACTGAAACATGACCGAGCATTCAGTTCTACGGCGTACATGAATAAGCCAATGAGCTGAGAATTAAGTTGGATAAAGCTACAGTTTGCAAATTGAAAGTTGCAATAATAATTATAAAACACACAGAAATACAAGAGTATTAATTGGAGCGAAACTAGCTTCCTGTATCAAACACTGCTAGCATGAATTACTAGGTTTAATTTTATTCAAAAAATTATGTAAACACAAAACACACTTAAATATGCAAGATAACTGTGAACATTGAACTCCTTGACGTTATCTTTACAGTTTAATCTAATTTGAGTTAGTTTTACAATCGACAGGAAGTCTCTTTTCTACCTTTAAAAAATAAAAGCGTTCATTATCAAAACAGGCTTTTGCATAGTACTGTATATATAACTTTTATTTTTCCCATGTATATATTGTTTTTATTCATACTGGAGTATGAATAATAACATAGCGATTAATTGATCGTTAACATTATAGATGCTCATGTTGGCAGGTTTCTTCCAAACGCCAATCCCTAGTTCCTACAAAGTAAGACCACATCTGTTATCCGGACGAAAGACTGCATGAGGCTGCATGTCACATGACATGACAATGTAGCATTAGCACAATGAGAAACTAGCTCAGTACTAAAATATGTTTAATTGGTATATGATTACTCAACAGTTCTACAACTGTTTAGGCAACTTCTCAAATGCAAATTGTTTGATTTTTTATTCTAAATTGGAAGAATCTATATTATGCTGTTTCATTTCCATGGCCTGATCAACCTACTAAAGGACCACTGGGTAAAACTTGAATGTGGAGGCCCCACATTCTATCCATGCATCCTTTATCCTGAAGCGCTTATTGGTCACTGAGGGCTGGAGCCAATCCCAGATGACATTGGGCGAGGGGTGGGGTACACCCGGGACAGGTCTCCAGACTACAACACGGCAGACAACGATTCACACTCTCATTCACTCCTATGGGCAATTTAGAGTCACCAATTAAACCTAAGCTGCATGTCTTTGGATTGTGGGAGGAAGTACCTGGAGATAACATCCATCTCCACACACCCCACATTCAATTTTTTATTTTGTTGCAATTTATTAAGTAGCATGTCAATTTTGAGTGGCAATATTGACAGGCAATGGTTTCCCCATCGTGGGACTAATATAGGTTTAAGCTTATCTTATGCTGCTCCACTGATCATCAGTTGGTGTTGTTATGTGCCAGGAAATGTAGCACTGCTCAAACAAAAACAGTGAAAAGAAAGACCACAAGCTAGTAAACAGAGTTTAACAAGGTTTTAAATTCTTCCCGAAAATATCCTGAAGAAATGAGGAAGGCAATGCATTCAACACATTCAACAAACTCCAACTACGATCTTCACTGATGGAAACGTGCACTTTTTTCTCCCCCTTTTTCCCCCATCCATTGTATTATTTTTTCTGGCTTCCATGCTGCTGTGTACTTTTAAGTCCAGTTACCCTGTTTTGTGACGTTCATGAAGTTGGATGTGACACACCAGGGGAAAAAACAGCTGATTTGAGCAGGTTTCCCAGCATTTAATAAACCTGCACGTACAGTATGTTCTAATGTTGCAGGGAAAAGGGTATTAGACTGTTGTTACAAACACATTAAAAAACAATATAAATAAAAAAATACAATATGAAGACATCACTTGGAATTTTTCATTACTTTTGAAGACTAAATTTCCACTTGATCATTTACATGCATTGATAAGATTAAAAATGAATTATGTATCCCTGATGATTAAAATGATTATTCACTTCAATCCTACTAAATACAATTTACAAACACCAGCAAACAATATGTAGTGCAATGCCATAAAGCTATACAGCTATAAACCAGTCCAATTAAAAAAAATTAAAAGATAAAAGATTATAATACATCCAGAAAAAGCCATTGAATTATGAATACAAAAGTTTTCTTGCATTCAAAAGCTTGATAAGTTAAATATTCAAGGCCTCTGCTTAAATAAATGAAGATTTCTTGGAATTTGGACCAAGGACTTTATACTTTGCAACTGTGCTGATCGACATCAGAATGTACAGCAACCGCGGCAAGTAACCACAAAAACAAAACAGCAACAACACCCACAATTTAAAAAAACAAGTGAGCCACCAGTGAGAAACAGAAATACACATAACAGCTAAAACAACAACCATACAGCAACTTTGACAATCAGCAAGAGAGAAGACAAGAAGACAAGACCAGCGACAACATTTACAGTGAGCGACTTTGTGATAGCTGGAAAAGGTGAGCAGCTCCAGACTTAGATCCAAATATTACAAAACTATAAATCAGATTGTGAAAAAACTTGCATGTGCAGTGGATGTTACGGTGGGGAATAAGCCTTAAGATTGTACTGTAGTAGCATGTCAACATTCAGTATTGTGGCACATGGCAGACGAGCACAAACACAGAGAACAGGCCTACATATCACTCTACTGTTCAGTTATTTAAATAAAAACTGAACAAGTAAATTGTTTCCCACAAAGCTTTAGTATATAAAACTATGTAATCCTAATTTGGTTCATGTTTAGGTGTTCCACAGAGATATGTAACAACATGGGTTTTATAATACTTGCTGAATACAAGGAACTCTCACACTACCAGATGGACAAAAAAGAACTTGTCAGACGATATTCAGACTTGAAACTGTCTGAGGTGATCACAATTGACGAATTCAAATCGATTTCAAAGGACAAAGAAATCGGTTCCCTTGGCAAGTGTGACTTATACTCCATATAAGTTGGCTACCGATGCTCATTCACTGTATTTGTATTTAATGTCTGTGATAATTGTTTAATGTTGTAACTTGTCTCTTTTTTATGCTGCCTTCTTGGCCAGGTCTCTCTTGAAAATAGATTTTTAATCTATATGAGGCTTTAACCTGGTTAAATAAAGGCTATATATATCATTTCATAGCTCAATAATGATACACCGTCATGGAAAAAATTATGACACCATTTTTCCTTCAATTTCTTGGTCAATTTAATGCCTGGAACAACTAAAAGTACATTTGTTTGGACAAATATAACGATAACAACAAAAATAGATTTTTTTAAAATAGAGTTTAATTTAAGAGCTCATATCTAGCCCTTTTCCATGGTTTTCTTAATATTAACCAAAATCCTTATCAAGAAAACCATGGAAAATGGTGAGATATCAGCTCTAAAATTAAACTTTTCTGAGCTATTTTTGTTGTCATCATTACAGTTGTCCAAACAATTGTACGTTTAGTTGTACCAGACATTAAAATGAAAAATAAAGTGAAGAAAACAAGGGTGGTCTAATAATTTCTCCATGACTATATATATTCATAGAGATACTGAGGAGTAGAGCTGGGCGATAAAGAAAAAATATTCTTTCACAATATATGTCATTTCACATCTCAATAAAGATAAATACAACTATATAGTTTATTCTCCAATCATTCAATAAACATATAGTCTATGTACACTCACTGGCCACTTTATTAGCTAGCAAGGTGTACCTAATGAAGTGGCGGTATGGTCTTCTGCTGCTGTAGTCCATCTGCTTCAAGATTCTTCTGCATACCTTGGTTGTAACGAGTGGTTGAGTATTTGAGTTACTGTTGCCTTTCTATCATCTCCAACCAGACTGGCCATTCTCCTCTGACCTCTGGCATCAATGAGGCATCAAGGCTCACTGGACATTTTCTCTTTTTCGGACCGTTCTCTGTTAACCCTGGAGATTGTTTCCAGTAGATCAGCAGTTTGTGAAATACTCTGACCAACAACCATGCCACGTTCAAAGTCACTTAAATCACCTTTCTTCCCCATTCTGATGCTCGCTTTGAACTTCAGCAGCTCGTCTTCACCATGTCTACATGCCTAAATGCATTGAGTTGCTGCCATGTGATTGGCTGATTAGATATTTCTGTTTATGAGCAGTTGAACCAGTGCGTTAACCACATTGTAAAGGCCTTTTTTTTGTATACGTCATACTTTCATCAAAACAGCTCCTATGTGGTTTACAGGTCACAATGAGGTAAATATTGCTGTGATGCAGTTTGGCTGCTGGCTTTTTAACACTGCATTAATACAGACAGATACAAAAGATGGATATATATATCGTCCAGTCCTTTTAATGAGTAACTCCAAAACTCTGCCTGTGCACATCATGTCAAACATGCAGAATGATAATGGTTATTTTACATTTTGACACTTCAGCCTGAGTTTGACAGGAGTTTAGGGTCTCTCTCACATTTGCATTTTAATATAACAAAAACTGAAAAGGATGGATTCTTTTGTTGCGTAAGATACAACTTAATGTCAGCTTAAGAGGAGTGTGGCTTATGAAGAGAAAGAGAAATTTTAAGCAGCTGTCTGACATTTAAAGGGTGACTCCTCAAGTTAGGCCACAGTTTCACATCTCATTGTGGTCTGGCAAGGGTTTTTTATTCCAAACAGACTTATATTACAGTCCTTTATGGGTTTTTTATATAAATTCTATTACATTTCAGTAAGATATTTCCTTGTTTCCTGATCTGCTCCTATTCTATTTGCTGTAGGTGCCTCAATGCAATATCTTTATTTATCTGTTGACTGTGAATTTACCAAAATGTACACAACACAACATTTTCAATAAAATAACATAATCATGCTTCTGTGTTGCTTTGAGTTTAACTAATTATGTGTCAGTTCTTTACTTTGCTCAATTCTTCCTGCAGATATTTGGCATCAAAAGCCTTCATGACTATACTTTAACAGATGTAAGAAGTTTGATTGATAAATTCAGTGAAGGTAGCTTAGCTCAGAAAACAAAAAAACAGCTAAATAGAAATATAACAACTATTCTAAATAGTTTTCTAAAGCTTACTGCTGAAAGAGGGGGTGTAATATCATCAGGTTAACCTCCCAATGTGGGTCTCTGATTGGTCCGGTATGTGGAGCTGAACAGGGTCACTTCTAATGACCAAAGTGAAGCCTTCAAAGGTTTTTAAATGGCAGCCAATGAGAGCAGATCATTGTTGACTCAATGTGTTCAATGTGGTTCACATAATGTATTTCTGCTTATGACACAGGATGAACATTATTTAACCTTTCCTTGACTGTCTTTTATCACATCAACTTCTTATTACCGTGTCAACTCTTCCCCTACCTTCTCTTGCCAATGTCTTATACTTTTTAAATTTTACTTTCCAGCTTGTTGGATTAATATGGTTACCCCTTTCTGAATGTCAGACTTGTTTCATAATCTTCATTTTCTGTCTATATATGTGCTGGTTCTTATCTTTAAAGATTGTCCTGCTGTTTTATTGAATGTGGTCCAGTAGAAAAGTGAGCAGAATGGCTTGTAATGGAAAATATTTTTTCTGGACTTCATACAAACTTTTAAGGGGACAAAAGTGGATAAAGATGCCTAAGACTTGAGACATCAACAGTTACAAAGGGGAAAAATGCGCTATCATGAAACTCATATATTTAATGTTAACTTTTAGACAACCATGGGCTGAAACGCTAACAATGTCTGTTTCTAGTTTAAACTATTTAAAAAAAACGATTAGTATTTAAAAAAATAGTATTTTAGCACTCTATGTCTACCAGAAAAAACAAGTTATGTTACTGTTAGCTACATGTTATCAAGTTAATGTTAGCTATACAGTCATGGAAAAAAATGTTAAACCCTTGCTTTCTTCAATTTCTTGTTCATTTTGATGCCTGGTACAACTAAAGGTACATTTGTTTGGACAAATATAATTATAACAACAAAAATAGCTCATAAGAGTTTAATTTAAGAGCTGATATCTAGCCATTTTCATGGTTTTCTTGATAATGATTTTGGTTATTTTCAAGAAAACCATGGAAAATGGCTAGATATCAGCTCTTAAATTAAACTCTTATGAGCTATTTGTTTGACATTTGTGCCGTTATCATTATATTTGTCCAAACAAATGTACCTCTAGTTGTACCAGGCATTAAAATGAACAAGAAATTGAAGAAAACAATGGTCTAATATTTTTTCCCATGACTGTATGTCTACCAGAAAGAACAAGTTGAATGTTAGCAAGCTAATGTTAGCCACATATTAGCTAGTTAATGTTAGCTAATATCCACACACGGCAGCTTTTGACCATTTTTCAGTTTTTTGCTAGCTGACGAAATTGTCAAGGAGGCTCCTTCTTTCAATACAAAGTCAATGGCGAGCAATGGTTTATTCCCTGCCTTTGTCCTTTTAAATGTTGAGCTAAAGTAAAAAGGTTATCTCTTATTCATACTATCTGGTTTGTTTAATACCTATACAAACAATGTGTGGTTTTATGGGGAGTACTTTGGAACCATAAACTCTATTTAAAAAAAATCAGCACATAGGTTAGGCCAATGGACAGAATCACCACTGATAGCTGACAATCACTATCCAACATCATGATTTTTCAGCCCTGTCTCATTACTCAGTCCTGACAGTTTCGCTTCTATCAAAAATAAAGTTGGCATTTTACCATTCGAGTCATTTTTGGCTGAATTGCTCTCTTAAAGGGTTATAGAAAACGGCATTCATATGAAACATACTTACACATGATAAGTCTAAAGAAAGTATATCAACATTCCATTTGCAGTCCGAGTAATATTTACCAATCAATTGGCTATCATTCATAACCATTCAGCTTTTCTTTATCAATTAAAAAAAAAAATGTATTTGCATTCACATGCAGAGAAACAATCCAATCGATATTGCAAACACACTGAAGGTGAAGTTCATGGATCTATTAAAGACTGCTCAATAGGCCTGGGCCGATAATCAATAAATCAATTAATCGCACGATAAATTAAATGAACTCAATAATTTTGCCGGCCTCGATATATCGCCATGCGCATGCGTGTTTGTTTTCCTCGTCTGTTGCCTCCAAGCAGGCTGGATGACAAGAGGGCTCACTCTGTGCTCGATCTCAGCACCTGGGCGCTTTTGTTCCATAGCAGAATGAGCGGAGTGAACCCTCCTGTCAGTCATCCAGTCTCTGCTAGCATTGGCTACACACAGAGTGCAGCAGGTGAGCCTCGTGCGGAGCAACGCGAGGAAAAAAGATGATTGCAAAGCCAAATGCCACAGCCCCGGTGTGGGAATATGTCGGTTTCAAACCGAATGAAAAAGGTGAGCCCATCAACACACGGACGAGCCTGTATGCCGAATTTGTTCAAAAGTGGTGGCAACAAAAAAAGCCACCACAACAAACTTGCATGCCCATCTAAAGCAGAACCACCCGACCCAGTTTTCCCAGCTGGGGAAAAAAACTGCACCTGGAGATGCAGAGCCTTCGTCCCGACAGTCAACACTGGTCGACAAAGTAAATATAAACGCTGTGCGCTCACAGAAAGTGGAGTTTGCTACATCGCAAAATAAATGCTGCCCTTTAAAAAAAAAAAAAAAAAAAAAAAAAGGTTTGTTTTATTTATTTAGGATATTTAAACGTTCTTAAAATTACAATTACAATGGTAAAAAACACTGAGAAATAAAAGTGTATTGTATTTGAAAGGGTGTGCATTATTATGATATATTATCATGTTGACAATAATATCGTTTATCGGCAGTAATTTGTGGTACAATATATCGTCCAGCAAAATTTGTTATCGTCCCAGGCCTACTGCTCAATTAATGTAGCAAGAAAAAAATAAATTCTGAGTTCAGGTCCCAGAGGTAAGAGGTAATTCTTATGTTGTATCTGGGTGAGTATTTTGATTAATTTAATTGTTTTTTGAATTGTATGAGAGATTTGAAGAGAAGTGTTTGAGTTATGGAGAATGGGTAGGGTTTCATAAATGTATACTTCTTCCTACTGATTCTGCAACATTTTTTATGGTGTTTATTTATGGATTTGTATTGCTACAATTAGAAATTTGTTTAGTTTTTTGTATTTCTTTTGTTACATGTTTGAAATCATTCAATATTTAAGGGACAGATATGTAATCAGTGCAGAGTTACAAACATCATAATAACTTGCAAATTAGCAAACATACAGTACACGAAGGCATAATTTACTATGCAAAGATTTTCCATTATAAAATGACGCTCTCGCTTCTTCGTGTCATCCTTGTCTTTATCATCAAGGTGAAACAGCTGTGCATCATGCAAACTAGTGGGCATAGTGTTAGTTTCACTGCACTCAGCTAAAGAAGGTTGGCGTGGCGGCTGAAAGTGGCTTTTTTTCGTCATGGTTAAAATCAACCCACAGTTCTCCTGAAAGACATGACTAAAAGTAGTCACAGACAGAAAATGACCGATGCAGGGCTGCAGTCCCTGTAAAGAGTTTGCTCCTCGTGTACTCTCTTGTTTGGTTTCTCTGTTTTCCTTCACGTTATCAATCACCCACAGACACACATAACAAAATGAGGGGAACAAGTCCAACTCCAATCTTTTCTAAATATCATAAATCAATATGGCGGAGAGCGCCATTATTCCTGACTGTAATTCAAATCTTTGCCAAATGGCTGCATTGTTCAAACAAAACTGGGAGGATCCAGTATTTGAATATGAACATGTACTGCAGCCTGTCCTGGAGGCCTGCCCAGAGCCTTTTCAGAGCCTTTGTGTGTGTGTGTGTGTGTGTGTGTGTGTGTGTGTGTGTGTGTGTGTGTGTGTGTGTGTGTGTGAGAGAGAGAGAGAGAGAGAGACCATAGATTGTTGTCACTGCATGTAATTTCTCTTCCCTTAATTTTGCATGGAAACAATACCGCCAACACGGTCTGGGAGCTCAATTATCTTGTGCTGCTTCTGCTTTGGGGAGCATCGTGACGTACTGTGTGGTCAGCTGATCTGGATATAAACTTTATTCAAACCAGCATCTGGTTCTGCTTCAACAAACACACACATTGTGAATTGCAATTTCAATAGATTTAACTATTTAAATTACAATCCAACTCACATTTTAATATTTAATTTTGCAGTTAATGAGTGTATGTTTCCTCTGCAGTGGTATAGAGATCGCTGGGGTCAAGATTTAGGTCAGTGTTAGGTTTGACTGCGGCCTACTTAAAGAGAACAAAGTATGCGGTGTTATCCAATACATTTTCTATTCTTCCTATAGACGTGAGGGCTATGACAGCTAGGCTTTAGCACTACAAACACAACACAAATTCTAAAGCAGCAGGGTGTCATACGCACCAGGAAAGGAAATAACACATTCTTCCTCTTAGATATGAAAAGTAAAATTCCGAGGCAATAAAAAATCCCCATTGTCAGTACATTCAGGTGTTTCGATGCTAGAGCAATACTTCGGCTTGCTATCCATTATTAGCCAACTTTAGATATTGGTGTGTAACTAACACTTTGTTGGTGTTATATTTGATAATTTCCCTGTAAATGTCCATTGTGGCCTCTTTGTCCAAGTCCAAGTATGTCTCACTTTAATAAACATACTCAGATAAGACCGTTTCCGATGTTGCCACTAAACATGCACACAACAAAGTGATTCATTTCCTGCTGATATTGAACTTTCATACAGAATATTTTCTAGCTCTGCAGCATGATCAGCATATGTGTGGCCATGTGGTTCCTATAATCAGTGATCATGGGAATAAATTAGAATAACTAGATATGGTTAGGGCTGGGCGATATGGACCAATAGGATGAATATCAATATACAATATATATCCCAATATTTTTATCGCAAAGTGAGAGCAAATGTTCAGTCAAAGTTAAAGCCAAATAAGACATGTCACAAGTAGTTTTATTGAAACTGTTTAAGTGAACATAAATAATTTATAAGACCAGTATTACCTTTTTTTTTTTTAATAAATCAAAGCTCCATAAAGTGCATATTTAAATTAAAAGAAATATCTTAAATAAAAGCTGCAGCTTGCCTGGTGCAAGGATCACAGTGCAAATTTGAACTATATCAATATATGCAATAAGGTCTAATTCCATATCACATTAAAAAATAGATCGATATATCTTTTAAATCGCTTTATCGCCCAGCCCTAGATGTAGTATTTGATTATTCTTTGCAAATTAAGCACCCAAAGCATCTTCAGTGAAAGCAAAACTGACACTGAAGAGCACACTAACCCTAGCTAGAAAAAGTAACATTGTTAAAATAGATTCTTACATAATCATTAGACACTGCAGACGTGACCGGGAGACACTCAAGCCTCCCTGATTGATTTCTAAAAGGCTCCAGTCTCTCCCCTTGCTACCTATAATGAGCCCCTCATGCTCACAGCACTACCAGATTCCTTTCATCTCAGGCCTTTTGTGAGCGAGGCGCAACACAGGAAGTGCTTGCTTGCACTAGCGCCGTTCTTACGCAAATGTGATGTAAGTTAGGTTTCTGACTACAGTCCTGGCAGGCAGGTCTGTCAAAGAAAAGAAAAGTGAGTCAAAACACTCTCTCTCTCTCTCTCTCTCTCATACACACACACACACACACAAATGCGCCTATTATCTTCACATGAAATTTCATAAAAACACACTTAAATATGAAGAATGGAGTAGCTTCTGTCCATGAGTTCCTCCTTAAATAAAGTCATGGAAAAAATTATTAGACCACCCTTGTTTTCTTCAATTTCTTGTTCCTTTTAAATGCCTGGTACAACTAAAGGTACATTTGTTTGGACAAATATATTGATAAGAACAAAAATGAGTTAAATTTAAGAGCTGATATCCAGTCATTTTCCATGGTTTTCTTGATAATGATTTTGGTTATTATCAAGAAAACCATGTAAAATGGTTAGATATCAGCTCTTAGATGAAACTCTTATGATCTAGTTTTGCTGTTATCATTATATTTGTCCAAACAAATGTACCTTTAGTTGTACCAGGCATTAAAATTAACAAGAAATTGAAGAAAAAGGATGGTCTAATATTTTTTTCCATGACTGTAAGTGAAAATCAAATACATTTTCTACACAATTCGCAACATAAAATAAAATTATACATCACGGTTTAGGAAAAAAAAAAAAAGAACATTGCTTAAACTGAAACAGGATTCATGAGGTTTTTGTTACTGGAACTAATGAAACCCTCTTGGCAGCAATGCTCACTTTCACAAAGCTCTTTTCTCACAATCATCTCAATTATTTGCTGTGCGTGGGGATGTTGTTGGAGACGCAGAGTCAACGCTCTTTGCCTCCTTGTTGGAAGTCGTCTCTCTGTGAGAGAGCAGAGCAAATTGGTCAGCATTGTTCTTCAGCCCACATAACCGCTCTGTTCGAGAGCGAGCACAACAGCTCCACTCAGGAAATGCACATTCATGGTTCACCCTGAATAAAAAAAGCCCTCTTCCTCATATTTAGGCCTTTGCAGAGCGAAGAATATGCGACATCGCCGACGAGCCAACTCGCAGACACATGATCGCTGTATACAGGGTGTCACCATCCGAACACAAACACTCAAGTCAAGATGGATAAATCACCCACATGACTTGATTCAGAACAAAGGAATTAGCACTAGCATCAGAATTTACAGATTCCTGCCATAAATACAAAGCAGACTATAGTTCACTAAAGGACAGCTCATGATAAATGGCCCGATTTTGAGTAATGATCATACTCACCACTGTGTTAACAAGTTATGGCTTTCAATTGATGGCTTAAAAGCAGCAAAGTTCATTGTTAGTTTGCAGAACAACAACATTTCCATTAGTCTCTGGAGGTTTTGCAGGATAATTTATGACAGCCAGTCCCCAGCAGCCAGGGACTGTTAGCATTTGGCTCTTTGAAGTAGGAACAATGAAGTTACTTTAAGCAGGTGAGATCCTTGGAAAGATACAGCTTGAAAAAGACTAAATAGTAGCATAGGCAGCAGAAGTTGAGTTTACAGAATGCCTTTGAAGGTTACCTCCTCATACACACAGTAGTTTAACTCAAGGTCTACTGACTATCTTATTCTGGTGCTTTTAGCCTCAACATTTATGATAAGAAAACATTTTTCCCCTGTAAAAAACTATTGTTTCAAAGGTCAAGAAAGAACTTTCGTGCTCTAGCATACCCCAACCACCAGACAAAAATATTAATATTGGACACTTTTACAGAACCCAGGATTATTTTTTTGTTGGTTTTTTGTTACCAGTGCAAATGTTTGTTAAATTTCCATTTTCTACACTATATGTGTATGAAAAGAGTGGGGTTAAGGCTGGGGAAAGATTGTAGTTATGACACAATATAGTTATGGTATTGTTAGCATTGGCGGAATGTAACTAAGTACATTTACTCAAGTACTGTACTTAAGTACAGTTTGGAGATACTTGTACTTTATCTGAGTATTTCCATTTTATGTAACTTTACTACATCTTGAGGTCAATATTTTACTTTTTCCTCCACTACATTTAGCTGACAGCTTTAGTTATTTTTCAGGTTGAGATTTAACATAAAAAACATGACCTAAGTGATTTAACATTTAAAAAAAAGAAATAAACCTCGTAACAGTATATTCAGGAGTTCAAATGAACCCTATCATTACAAACATAAAATGCTGCTTACAACAATGCATCAATAATAATAATCCAATAATATATTTGGAATATATAAAACAATCTGAGTGGGTCCATTCTGCATAACAAGTACTCTTACTTTTGATACTTGATAGAAGTGATATAAAGTGGCAATATTTTATGCTAGGGGTGTAAATCAGAAAGACAATATGATATCAATTCTGATATCATACAGTCTATCAATGGCCTGAGATCGATACGAGACGTTAATATATGCCAATTTAATACAATCAGTTACATTTATATAAACTCACAAACAGCAACTAAAATATGATTTGACCATTTACAAGCTCTTACAGTCATTTGAAAGAAAATCAATCTAGTTATTTTAATCACAGTAATATAATAGTGGTTTTTCAAAATAAATGCATATAGCTTCACAGTGACTGTATGTATCAATATTTTCACTCTGCATCTATTATACTGCATTGATTGAATCATGTGCAAATATGTAAATGATGTGGGCAAAAACATATACTAAAGATATATATACTTAAGACCTCTATTACAGTAGCAACAACCACCAAACTACTTTCTCTACTGATAGAACACACAGGGATTCATCTTCCATGCAGTATATGAAAGCTTTAACATTAGTCTGTCCCGTAGCCATTTCAGTTTGTTTTGGAGTAAAGACATGAAGTAGTTAGTGTTAGGGCTGGGCGATATATCTATATAGGAAATATATCTATATATTTTTAATTGTGATATGAAATAAGACTTTCGATATAGTTCTTTTTTCTTTCTTTCTTTATATATAAATGCTGCCCTTACTAGGGTTTGTCATATTTAGTTCTTTTGTAATGATCATTATTCTTTTCTAATATAAATATATTTATTTTAGAAAAAGATTGGCCTGTTTTATTTCATAGGCTATTTTTATTTAAGATATTTTTTAATCAAATGTGCACTTTATTTTTTTATTTAAAAAAAAGAAAAAGGTACCAAATAAACGGTTTCAATAAAACTACTTGTGGCGTGTCATATTTGGCTTTGACTTTGACTGAACATTTGCTCTCACTTTGTGATAAAAATATCGGGATATATATCTTATATCAATTTTCAGCCTAAATATATCAGGATATGACCTTTGGGCCATAGCCAAGCCCTAGTTAGTGTATAAATATGCTTCGAAAGATAGAAATTTCCAAGAAAAATACACCCTTTATTATCTGTATGACAAGAGACCTGGGATGTGGCAATACAACAACACCATGAACTCCATCACTTTCCATGAATTGTGACTTATGAGATGTAGAAATAGGTTTATGCCTAATTCCCGCTCCCACAGAGACGATTTCCTGCCTATCACGGACGGCTGCTGTTGACTGTTCAAAGTTCGAAGGCGGCCCCTGTTATCCACTGCAACCACAATCAATAAAGGATCACTCATGTACAGTGGAGCACACACAGATAAAAACCAAATCAAGGAAGTGTGATCAAAGAAATAAAAATAAAAAAACCCAAACAGTAAGTCATTTTTTCGCTGGACGTTACTTGGAGCAGACCTTCACATACTGCGCAGCCTTGTCAAAACAGGTAGTGATGACTAACAATTAGTGATGATGGCTGACGTGTTAGAATGTCTCTTGATTGATCAACTCAAGAGTCTAACTTGGGCTATAACACGTAGATGTAAAACAAATGTCTCAACTGTCTCTGTCAGACGTGACTCAACTGCATGTTTAGTCTGAATGTTGTAGACATTGACTGAGTACGAACACAACATAATAGGCTTCATAATTGCAAATTCCTTATGAAAGTGAAACTTGTTCAACATAAAGGAGTCGTATTGTCACTTTGATCACTGAAAAAGACAAAGAACTGCTGAGGAGAAGTGTTTTTTCTTCTTCAACTGCCTATTACTTGTCTCCCATTCATGAAAGGCAATCCAATAGATGTGTTTGTCATCAGCCAACATACCGGTCACAAAGTCAGGTTCGTGTGGAGGCCGGGGAAAAAAATCAATACAGCATAGTATCGTGATATTTTACGTGGCAATACTATATCAATTCATGGCCGCCAAGTATTGATATTTAGCGTTCCGACTGTCAGTATTTTCGACGTTTTTAACTTTTCTTTTAGGAATATACTGGAGATACTTGTATCATATGAAACTAGATGATCTAAGGAATCTAAAGGCACCATGTGTTAGGCTATTTTTTTAATGTTTCATGGTGATTTTCAAAGCGGTCCTGTGACCTCTGACGTCATGCTATCTCAATGAAAATAGGCCCTCTGACTTCCCACAAGTTGGCTCTCATTGTGGAGAAATAAACAGACTGAAGTGAGATGAATAGACTGACTAAGAATTCTCTTAATTGACAAAATAATTCTTAATTTAATTTAATTTTGTGGACACTAAATGCAGTTAAACAGTTTAATCGCAATATATTGTATCGCCATCCTCACCATATCACACAATGCTTAAAATTGCAATAATATCGTATTGTGACTCAAGTATCAGGAGAAAATCGTATCGTGGGGCCTCTAGTGATTCACACCTCAAGTGTAGCTCTGTGGTGTGTTACAAATCCATCACACACAGCCAGTCCAAGTCCAAACCAGAATACTACTACTTGCTTTATGGGAACTTACAGGTCATTGTTCAGCTGTTCAAAACAACAGACAGACACAGTTAGAGAAGAGCTGGTAGAGCATTAAGCAGCGAAAGAGACAGATATTTCTCTCAAGAACTGGTAGAGACCAAAAACAGAGGTAAAAGAGAGTAAATATTGGACTTGCTCCTAAGTGGACCATTTCTGGCTGAATGTGTAAATAAGCAACTGTTTGCTAACAAGTTTGACAAGTTTAACTTAAAAGACCACATAAGGTATAAAAAGACAAAAAAAGAAGTATTCGTGGCCGTCAAGTATCGATATTTAGCATTCCGGCGGGCCATCAGTATTTTCACCATTTCTGGCTTTTTGTTTTTTTGGCAGAGGCCGTAGCGAATCAACTTTTATGAATATACTGGAGATACGAGTATCATATGAAACTAGAAGATCTAAGGAATCTATAGGGTCAGGGGTATTGTGCGGGAAGTTGTTGAAATAACGCCGCAAAGTTAGGCTTTTATTATGGGAAGTTTGATAAAATACTGCAGTTGTTGTCGTCCATACATGTTTGATATCAGTTCAGTTCAGTTTGACTGAATACTTTGTTGGTCAGTCTGTGGGTTTGACTCTCATTGTGGAGAAATAAAAAGACTGAAGTGAGATGAATAGACTGAGAATTTTCTCTTAATTGACAAAACAATTCTTGATTGAATTTAATTTTGTGGACACAAAATGCAGTTAAAAAACAGTTAAATTGCAATATATTGTATCACAATACTCACCATATCGCAAAATGCTTAAAATCGCAATAAAATCGTATCGTGGGGCCTCTGCTTATTCACACCTCTAGTAATTATATTCACATTGCTGATGATTGTTTGTCAAAAATCTCACAGTGTAAATGTTCTGTGAAAGCACCAACAGTCAAGAGTCAACCGTACAATACCATCCAATATGATATTGAGGTATTTGGTCAAAAACATTGTGATATTTGATTTTCCTCCATACTGGCCTCCCCTATTGTTCATGCTAAAATGTTTCCATGCTGAGCTTGTATTGTGTGTTAACTGAAGGCAAGGACTCAGTACTTACTGGGGGAAAATATATGAATTTGGTTTCTTAATGTGAAATATGTCAAATGGAAGAATCTACTGAAATCAACTAGTAACTAGTGTGGATTCATGAAGCAGTATGGAGTGTTGAAACCTATCTACACAGGCATCTTTCATAGATGAATTGATTCATAATAAAATACCTGTGAATCATTGATTGATGTAATCATGTTACACCCATAACAACAAGCACAGACACTGTATACAAGCAGTCAACAAGTAATCAGTGTTGACCTCCAGTATGAAGAACCAATTCAAACCAAATCCATTTTGATGTTAAGAAACGCATTAATGCATGTATTCCCCCTAAAAGGCCTATATCCTTTCATAGTTTGTGTTATTATGATTATGTGTAGAAAGATTTAAGATGAATTATGCAGACTTATAGTGGACTTCAGAGGCATAAATCAACAGGTGAACCAGGTTTGGGTGTGTTTACCTTCGACTACATCCACAAGTCTTTTCTACAATAAGACATTGCACACTGCAGTAAGCACACTCCTCCAGCTTGGCTGCGATAGGCAGACATCCAAAAAGCCTCTAACAAGGCGTGTTGATAAAACAATGGGCCTGGCTTTGTGGAAAATGTCAGAGGTGTTGATAATAACAGAAGGGGAAATAAAGGCTTTTGTTATTTTGACATTATTCTGATGAAATACTCACAATTACAATTGATTACCACAGACGTTACTGAATGTGTGGTTATTAATTACACGGTGTCTGAGTTATAATAGAGAAGATAACACGGATGTTGTACATAAAGGGAATAAAATAGATCTCGATTTCCTGAAATTCTTTTTTGGTCGTGCTACTTTTTGCATCGCCATGTACAGTAACGCATCTCCTATAACTCGACCATTGTTAGAATATGCATGCATATTAATATTTCTGATCATATCTAGGCCTGTTGGCATTGGACTGAAACACTGAGTTGCCCGACAGCTGATCAACAGAGGAAATATCCTAGACCACTAAACTGGCCTGTCAGATTATTAGAATAACAATAACAAATTGAAGATGGCACATTATCTGAACATCCTTTCTGCACCCCTTCCATAAAACAGGCAGGAAGCAACACATAAACACAAGTTTGTTATGGGGATGCAGGCTGCTGCAGCAACTGGTTTCATGTCACACTTCCAACAGGCCCCTCAGACCCCCTGCTGATGGGTTTCATTTCCAGGGACAAATAAGAGATGCTCTTTGTTGTTTAATAATTTAGATTAAGAGTTTAAACCCACTGAAAGCCTCCTGGAGCCGAACAATGACCAGTATGAGACACACACACACACACACACACACACATTTCAGTAATCTCCACTTCAAGGGACCTTGCGGGTACCCTGCACCCCGGTGTGAGAACAAGAGGGTCACGGGTACAGGGATGTGATGATGGAGAAGGGGGGTTGTGGGGATGGAGGGCTGCAGCTATACCTAAATGATCAGCAGAATGGCTCATGTAAGCAGTGACATGCTGCCTTCTTGTAAACTGCGTCAACAACAGACTGTGCGTAATCTCGGTGCGCGTCTGCTGCGTCCAGACAAGAAAAGACAAACACCAAAGTTGCCTGCGGAATGTGAAACGCAGCATATTATACAGTCTCTCACACACGTACACGTACACACACACACACAAACACACGGAAGGCTAGAAAGCAACTCACGGTGGCCGAGGTCAGGCTACTGTCTGTGAGCGTGAGGTGGTGCGGCTCCCATCTCCGCAGGAACTTGGAGGTGAGGATCTTGCTGAGGAAGGTGCGGGGGTGTTTGACCACGCACACCTGGATGTCCCCCTCGTGTAGCAGCTTGTATCGCATCCCGCTGCTGCTGCAGTGGTGCAGGGACCTCTTGCACGGCCCTGCGCTCAGCTTGGTGTTATTATTCCCCTCCGACATCTCCCCCAGCAGAGGCTTGTTCTCCTCGCACTGATAAAACTGGTTGTTGTGCAGCTCGTTGGCTCCGCCGCCGCCGCTGCCACTGTTGAAATCCATAGTTCAGTAATCCAATAGTTTATTGTTTCCAAATGTTACTCTCAGGAAGAGGAGGGCGTCGAAACGATACAAAAATCCTACATGGATATAAAAAAAACCAACAGAAATGGATAAGGTCGTTCGGATCGAGCTGGAGGGGGGTACCTACCTACCAACCGCTATAACACGACCTGAGTTCCTGTAGACACGGCCAAGACAGGCGCAGAAATGCCACAAACAGAGCGTTATGGCAGGGTATACAGACGGCGGAAGGTTTTTATGATACAGTGCAAATAATCCACCATTTTCCTCCCCGCACAATGCCCCATAAATTGTCTCCACGGTGCGCGTCTCGCCTCCACCCCCCCACCACCAGCGAGCTATTCAATATGTTAGGGCCATGGCCTTATCCATTCCGTCCGCCACGGTGCCAAACAGAATAATCCACAGCGAGGAACGTATGGGAATAATGTTAAAACGGACGAAATATCCAATGGCGGCGGTTCTGGGTTCCTCCGTTGGGTTTTGCGGTCATTACAGGCTCACTGGCACGGTTTCCTTTTATTCAGTCTTTTCCCCCTATCTTGGTGTAAAGGAGCCAGCACTCTCCGGCAGCCCCGCGCTGATTGGTCCCTGCTCGTTCATGTGATACCGGACTGACGTCAATGGGGAGGCGAGCGGATGAGCCGTGTGTCTTTTGCGCTTGACTGTCTGCCGAGGGCGCACGCTCACCCCACCCCCTACCCCTCCTTCTCCACCTCACCGCACCTCCTCCTCCTCCTCCTTCTCCCCCCCTCCGAAAAAAAAAAATAAAACATGGAGAAGGGGGCAGAGACTTCAGTGAATCCACCTCTCTTTTGTCCCACTTTTCACTGGAAATGATGCAGCTAGTCGACATCCACATAATATTCCAGAGAAAGAGCGCAGAGGAGATGATTAGTGACATGATGAGGCATCCACATGTGTGACGTGTTGAAGTCTATGGTTGAAGTAGGTTGAGTAGAAGAAGGAGGATGTGATGTCACTCAGGTAGATTAACTAACCTGAAGGGCTGATGAATTCAAAATTTGAATCTAATAACAAAACAGTACGCTTTATAATAAATCTTATGCTTCTGATGGGTAAGTTTCACATCCACAAGATTAAGTTTTTGTGATTAAGTGTTTTTATAATAGAATTGAACTTTTATATAGAGACTTTAGAGTTGATGTCAAATAAGAAATGTGAACGTACTCTGCTACACTTTAAAAACTTATTTTCAGAAACCCTAGAATAGTATAAAAGTAAGCACCTTATACCCTATGTGCCTTATTATAATATTATTTTATTTTTATGTATATATTTTAATCTACAGTTACTGTAACTGACATTTTTCTTTGTATGTCTTGTTTATATCCCGAATGTCTTTATTTCTCTCGTTGTTAATAAAGATCTGGGGGGAAAAGAAGGGCTGATGAATATTGTGATTAATCTCATGATCCTGCTTGGTAAATCTCATACAAACAATTGTAAGTTGATTTATCATGTTTAAAAGTTTTTTTACTTGATATGATTACGTTAATATGATAAGATAAAATAGAACTGTATTAATCCCAAAGGAAATTCTTGTTCCAGATTGCTCCAAATTACAGAAACAACCACAAAATAGGATAATATAAGAGAAACAATGAACAAAATAGGTAACAATAACAATATATTATATAAATATGACTATAAATATAACAATATAAAATAAAAAATAAAGTGTCAAAGGAGTAATGTAGTCTCTGGAACATAAACAAGAACTAAACTTTATTATAACTGATAATCTGGTGATCTGTCTAGCAGATAATGTTAATTTGCCCTATTTCTGTATTTTTTAGTCTGTCATGTGGTTCTTTCATGATGTTATAACCCAAAATTAAAGTCACAAAAAGTCTCTGCATATATTTAAATATATTTATTCATTGATGTCCATACTACTACATGCAACAACTTATTTAACCTATTTAATATGCTAAAATATACTTTCTCCAATATGCAATATCTGTAAAATGCAAAGTACTTTCAGGAAAACAAACAAACACAAAAAATATATATTAATAATCAATTCCAAATAGCAGAAAAGTATGTATAGAGTGTTTGTATATGTCTTTTTTATATCTATTTGTCTGTATCTTAAGTTGTTGTGACGACTAAATTTCCCCACTGCAGGACAAATAAAGTCATATCTTATCTTATCTTATCTTATCTTATCTTATCTTATCTTATCTTAAAAAAAACAATTGCTGACCTATAATTTAGGATATGTATCATATGTTATTAGTATTAGATGACAGGCTATAGAACAATGCATTTCTTGGAAGAAAAATAATAATTAAGAGATTACTGAAGTCATTTATTCCTTATGATTACCACTGATTGGTGGCCTTTATTTTCTTTACACCTAGTCCTTTAGTTAGTCCTGGACATCAAGATATGTGTATTTAACTTGATTTTTAGAATTACTGATGTCAAGTGTTCCCCAAACCCCTCAGTTATACTTTTATCACAGTAATCAACCTGTGTACATTTTCTTTACCCAAGAGAAGGTCTACTTTTTATTGATTTTATATTTGCTTAAATCTGGTTGTAGGTGAAGCCTCAGTCTGACACTCATAACACTCTTCCACATCCAAATAATCCACGGAGACCAGCTGGTAAACTTGAAATGTTTACTCGTAAAAATGCAGAAAAAGTACCAAACAAATAAATGTCGTAAAATTCAAAAGTAGTGGAGAGAGAGAGGTCAGATAACTATATGGCTCCACTCCCCACTTGTCCTGACTGACCACAAATTCACATTACATACAAAACGAGAGTGACACATTAAAGGTGCGGTCTTCCCTAACGATAATGCATCAGTCCACAAATATTGTAAATACCAAAACATGTACATAAAATAAATGTTCTTATTCTTAATCCTAATGAACTGAACAATTATTCTATCAACAAAAAAAAAACACAACTGCATTTAGGCTCCTGCACTGGTTGAATTGAAACATTAAGTCTAACCATACTGGAATCAGTTTATGAAAGACTTGCTATATTTAATTTTTAATTGTAGAATCTAAACTCCACCGTGGTAGCTGAAAGCCACACATTCACAATAAAATTCAGGTACTGGCCAGCAATCTCGGCTGACCTAAGCCCCATAGGAGTCTATGGGCTGTTGTCAAGAGGAAGGTGAGAGACACAGATGACCTGAAGGACGATATCAGTGCAACATGGGCTTCCATTATAATCACCACCATGCCATACCCTGCCGTATTAATGCAGTATTTCATACAAAAGGAGCCCAAACAAAGTATTGAATGCATAGAAATGAAGATACTTTTCAGAAGCCTGACATTTGTGTCTAAAATATCCTTTTTTTAATTGATCTTATGTAATATTCTAATTTTCTGAGACACTGAGTTTTGTGTTTTCATCATCTCTAAGCCATAATCATCAAAATTACAAAAAATACAGGCTTAAAATATTTCACCCTATGTGTAATGTATCTATATAATATACAAGTTTCACTTTCTGAAATAATGGACAAAAAATGTCCTGTAAGTCCAATTATTTCATTTTATTCTCTTTGTCTAAAATTTGCTTTCTATTCTCTCTGAACACATGTTTAGTGGGATTTCAGAGGATTTCTTTCAACCATTTCCTCTAGTACCAACATTTGGACAACAGTATGGTATTTGTTTGGTTAATATTTTCATATTGTATTGTGTAATGAGAATTACAGCCTGTGGGAACCATAAGCTGGCTTTGGGCCATCAGTCTTACCAGCCTCGATGAGAAATTCCACAAAATCAAGTTTAGACTCAGGTAGGATGAGTTATGATAGAGAGAGAATCACACCTAGCCACACCTTGGAAGTGATTTATCATCTTTGTCATGGACACTTCAGCAGCGGATGTTAAACAATAAAAGGCCCTGAAGTCATGCCTTAAAGAGCCATTTCAACACTGACACTCAGTAGTTTATAAATCACTCACTGATCATGTCCCTACCAACTCAAAAATACTTTCTGGCTATAAGAAGTTGTGTTCTTTGTTATCCTATCACTATTAATGTAAGTGTTAATGTATTCCCAGGTTGTTGCTGTAACCCCCTGGAGTCACTGAAAGCATAACTACTTCTTCATTACATCACAACGTAAAAATGAAACAACACCAAACCCAGCTTTACTTGGAACTCCATGCCAGTTTCTGTTTGATGATGATTGGCCAAGTAAGGTTCAGAGATAAGGTCAAATACAGTCATGGAAAAATGTTTTAAACCGGCCTTGTTTTCTTCAATTTCTTGTTAATTTTAATGCCTGGTACAACTGTATATAAAATAAATGTATATGTATAATTGTATAAATGTATATTTGTTTGGCCCAATATAATGATAACACAAAAGTAGCTCATAAGAGTTTAATTTAAGAGCTGATATCTAGCCAATTTCCATGGTTTTCTTGATAATGATTTTGGTTATCAGGAAAACCATGGAAAATGTCTAGATATCAGCTCTTAAATTAAACTCTAATGAGCTACTTTTGTGTTATCATTATATTTGTACCTTTAGTTGTACCAGGCATTAAAATTAACAAGAAATTGAAGAATACAATGGTCTAATTTTTTTCCATGACTGTATAGGTATTATAAAAAATATAACTAAACATAATGCTCGTTTTACCTCTTATATGTTATATTTACAACCTGTGTTCACATTTGCAACAATTCATAAAAATTCTTCATCAAGACAAAAAAAAAAGATATATAATACAGGTGAGATTTGAGTTGAAATAATGATACCAACATGGCATTTTATGTAATTTTATACATCTACTCCACTACATTTAGCTGACAGCTTGAGTTACTTTACAGGTCGAGATTTAACATAAAAAAACATGATCTAACGGTATATTCAGGAGTTCAAATGAACCCTATCTTTACAAACTTAAAACGCTGCTTACATAAATGTATCAATTATAATAATCCAATAATATGTTTGGAATATATAAAATAATCTGAGTGGGTCCAACGAATACTTTTACTTTTGATACTTTAAGTACATTTTGATGCTGATTCTTTTGTCCTTTTACTTCAGTAAGTTTTGAATGCAGGAGTTTTACTTGGAGTGGAGTAATTTCACACTGTGGTATTAGTACTTTTACTTAAGTAAGGGATCTGAATACTTTTTCCACCACTGGTTATTACAGACTGACTCACCCATGGATGGAGCGAATATGTGTCTGTGAGTTGAAATGTGTCTAAATGAGTAAAAAATGTGAGTTCTGTAGGACTACATGGTGCTAGTTACACAATTTCAGCAACAACTGAACCAAGTTATCACCAATACTAGCATTAGAAATTCTCCAGCGAACATTTTCATATGAGTAACATTTAGTCTGTACACAACTTAAGGTTGGAATTAGAAGGTTCTGGTTTCACTTTGGCTCCACATTCCAATTGGTATCATGTTTAAAGCTTCAAAGCCATAGCTTAATTAAACTGCACTTGCTACCTACCGAGCTGACTTACTCGCTAGGCCGGTTTGCGAGCCAGGATTATTACTCAGCATCAAAGTGAATTCACATATTTCCCACTGGTTGGCCAGCAAAAGGCAAAAAGGGCACTGGAAAAAGCATTATATGAATACAGAAGTGGTGGGAAGTAACTAAGTACATTTTTTCTCAAGTACTGTACCTAAGTAAAATGTTGAGGAACTTGTACTTTACTTGAGTATTTCCATTTTATGTAACTTTTCACTTCTACTTCACATTTAGAAGACACACTAGTACACTACATATTTAGGCAAATATTGTACTCTTTACTCTTTACTACATTTAGCTGACAGCTTTAGTTACAGATCGAGATTCAACATAAAATATATGATCAATTTAAAGTGATTAGACATTTTAAAATTAAATTGTATGACAGTATATTAAGTGAATAAATAAGCCGTGTCTTTACAAAATTAAAACACTGCCTACATAAAAGCATCAATACAAATAATATTATAATATATTTAGAATATATATAACATTCTGAGTGGGTCCATTCTGCATAATGAGTACTTTTACTTTTGATACTTTAAGTACATTTTGATCCTGATACTTTTGTACTTTTTACTTCAGTAAGTTTTGAATGCAGCACTTTTACTTGTAGTGGATTCATTTTAATTAATCAATTTTAATTTCACAGTGTGGTATTAATACTTTTACTTAAGTAAGGATTCTGAATATTTTTTCCACCACTGAAATACAGTCTATTTGCCATCTATGAAAAACGAACCATATAGGTTTAACAAAGGAAGTCCTAATAAATTTGTTCAAATTGAATTTATTTATCTTTTTTTTTTCACAGCAGACAATATTAGGATTGCTTTAGTCCTGATTCCGATTAAGCCACGACCCTGAAACTAAAGCAGCTAAATGGAATTCAGCTATAATACATTTTATTATTCACATCTGTGTTTTTATTACTTTGACAGGTCAAAATGTCTTAAGTGAAAAGGGCTGATGAATGCACCAATAATAACTTCTTCTACAAATGATGATGATTATTATTACAATAACTTGACTTAAATCTCATCCCATGAAACAGGTATTACACAGTAGTCTGTATGTACTCATTAGTAGCATTACAGTCACTTCATTCAAATTAATGAAAATGAATATATTTTGGTATTATTATCAAAACATTTCCGATATCAGCTCATCAGTTTTATCCTGCACATATAATTGAAAATTATATATATTGTGTGTGTATATATATTGTGCCCCACTTTCATTTCATGGGGACTACTTTCTTTTTAAGCAGTGCACACCAAAGTGATATTTGACTTATCAATGGAATATCTAATACACAGATTTAAATGTAAGATGGATGATTTTTTAAAAGATCTGGGCACCCTTCTTAAAATATGCTTGTAAAAGACTCACAGCTATTGTATTAAAAGAGATGACAGATGGCAATGAGGAAAAAAGCTACCTGATGTTTTTGGTTATAAGGCAGGACATTAATTTACTTATAGTAATAATAATAATAATAATAATAATAATAATAATAATAATTATTATTATTATTATTATTATTATTATTATTTTCCTTTAAAAAATAAAATTTTCTCTCAAAATGGAAATTGAGATTATTATAATTTTCTTTTTTATTACTCTTTTTTCTTTCCAGATATGTATTTGCTACATTGGTCATTGCTGTCAATTGTAATGGGACAGAGTATTTTCATTTTATTGTCTATATTACATAATAAGTGGTTGGATATTTGTTTTTTTGTGGCCACAGTGTTATTGTTTGTTGTTTGTGTCTATGTTGGAAAATGTAAAAAGAATATTTAAAAAAAAAAAAAGCTGTACATACCACAAATTAAATATTTCATTCACCTTTATTGTATAGAGGTGGGGCAGTAAACTCATATGGTTATATAAAAATGTTGGAAATAATAACTTACATGCTTGGGATACAAACTGAAAAGTGCACTTCAGGTCGAACATGGCTTATATTCTATACACCCAGGGGATAATATCACTGCCAAATGCGGGTGGAAAAAATCCTGCTTGATGACATCACTGTTTCGATACTCCCACAGGAATGAGCCAGAGGTAGCACGGCTTTAGAAACAGAAGGGACTGTTAGGGCCGAGCAGCAAGGTGCAACAGTCTGTACTGAATGTAAGTGACATGGAACGGAGGCTTCACAGCTTACCGTCCCAAGGGCCCATTCACAACAACAACCTCCTCAGTGTCAGCTGAGGGTTTCCACAAGTTCCGCCGGGACGTCCTGCAGTTCTCCAAAAGCCTCTTTTGATTCCGTTCCGCCCACAATCCCCCATCAGCAGAGTCCTTCCTGCCGCAGCACCACCCAGTCACCCAGGCCCTCAAGAAAATACAAGTTACAACACGCCGCTCAGCCCGCAGGCAGACTAGCTGCTATTGTGTCAACAGTCAATGAAGGCCAAAGGCAAAAGCAATAAATGCAGCATGATGTTAAGTGTCACGGACGGATGTGATGATTTGGCAATAATGGAAATTAATATGTCAAAGCAAGCGTGTGACACCTTAAAATAAATTTTACTTCTGGTTCCACTGGAAGTGCATGACGAGGCAACAGCTTGGGTTCATTATACACTTCCAGTCAGCGGATGGCAGCATGGAATAAACTGGAACACATTTGGAAAGTTTAAAACTGTGAAATGGTCTTTACAGCATTTTTTCTGGCAATGTCACCACAGATACCAGACAGCACAACTTCTGAGGAATACAGAGAACTTCCCCCTGGTGGTGCTGGGCTTAATCATTCCACCATAGTCGAATACCCGGAATGAGGCGGGTCTCCCTCGCTGAAACGCCCCTAATTCGAGTGTGAGCCGTACTTAGCAGCTGTTTGACCGGTCATTTTTTGGCCCTGTCGAAGAGAGGGGCCATTTTTCTCCACTGAAAAAAGCCTTGTTTCTGATTGGATAGAAAGCTAAAGGGGATGTGACGTGCTGAGAGGGGATGTGACGTAATACTCATAATACGCGCCATTTTTAAAAGTCGGCAAAGTAGCGAGTAGTCACAACCAGTGTTGTAGTCAAGACCATCTAAACCGAGACCAAGTCAATACCAAGACTACGGTGTATCGAGAACAAGACAAGACCAAGACCGAGGCAGGGCGAGACAGAGTCAAGAAGACCAGTCCCAGCCATCTCCGTTAGCGTTGCTTTGGAGAATTTACAAGTTGCTGTGATTTTTCTTTTTTTGTGGTTGTGCACAAAAAAAACTTATGGTTCAGGTAACCAAATTTGATTACAGACAAGTTGGCTGACATCTTCTCACGGCCTCTTCTCTTGTCACTCACAGGGACTTTTGAGGGGGGCGTGTGAATAGAGACGGGAAAGGTGACAGCCGTTAACGGTGACAACAATTTCAAATGATACGTGAGTCATAAGTTATTGGTTGTTCTCGAAGCAATACCATTTTCACAAAATCACAGTAATGATATTAACAAGTAAATCTAAAAATGCATATTTGTGGTCTTGACTGGTCTTGATATAAAATGCTGAGTCCGCTTTGTCCCAGACAAGACCGAGTAAAAATGCAGTTGATTCCAAGACGAGACCAAGACCTTCAAAAAGTAGTCTCAAGACCGGTCTGACCGAACACTGATCACAACAATAATTTGTCCAATCATCGCCACCATGTGCATGAACATAGCGACAAGATACAGAGCAAGCCCTGCTCCTTCTGATTGAAAACCATATGTCACCTCGGGAGTCTCGTAAATCCCTCTGGGGCCTTTTTTTGTAATGGGGACATGCCAAGTGATTGGCATTTGAGAGTGCGTGGCCTGAAACTTTTCCTTAATGGAATAGCGACTCATGTAATTTATACATAAAAGTCCTGCACCCAGGCTTTAACTATTTGGGGATATTATATTTGTGCTGGAAATTATTCCATTTATTTATTTATCATTTTCTTTTATAAATAAAGCCTGTTTTAAACCTGTGTGCCATCATGAATTAGTACAAACTGTCTGTTCCATCTCTGAGGATGATGTGGCACTGAATGAAACATGTTGCTCTGATCCTTCGTCATATTCTATGGACAATGGGACATAGTGGCTGAATAGTGAAATTACAACTTCCGGGTCCAAAAAACACTTGTTTCATTGATTTACATTGGGACAGACGTCTCTAAATCAGTGGATAAATGTTTTGGAAAGGTAAAACCCCCGGAAAATGACTCATTTTACAATCAGAATTGAATTTCTAGACGAGCTTCATATATATCATATACAAATTAGTGGAGTACTAAACCAGCTGGGCCCCATAGATGTCGAAGACCCATAGAAGATCCAGGTATTTTTAATGTATGGAAGTTTAACTTTTTTGGCTTGATGCTTCACTAAGAAACCTTTTTGACCAAAGCAGTTCCAGGGCTGGTTCGGAGCCAGTGCCTAATCTTGAACCAGTTTCTCGCTTTTCGACTGCCAAAGAAAGGCTGTCGGCGACGAAAACTGGTTCCAGAGTGGCACCAGCTCTTTGCTGGTCATGGACCACTTACGTCAGGGGCTGGGTGCAGGATTATCGTGACCAACAACACCAACTAAAACATGTATCATTAATTTTATTTTATTAGTTTAACTGCAATGCGATTGATACGGGCTAGTGCAGGGATAGGCAACCTACGGCTCCGGAGCCACATGTGGCTCTTCAGGCCATCTGCAGTGGCTCCCTGTGGCTGTGTCCAAAAAAAATGAAGCAAAAATGACATTTTAATTTTAATTTATCATTGGTGTAAAAGCATTGGCCCAAAGCAATTTGTATTCTTCAAAAGTAAAATGTAAAGCATATATACGGTAATAAACCATTTCTTTTTAACATATTAGTCAACAAAAATGTGCGTCATAGCTTATGAAAATCTTAAAAAGCCTTAACCTGTAAATTTTGCCAACTTCAAGTCTTTTTCAGTTTCCTTAGCTAGGCAAGCTTTCAATTACTAAATCCAAAATCATATTAATAAATGCTCATTATGACCAATTGGTCACGTTGGTAGACTAATTTAGACTTAGTAGTCTATTTTAAATTAATCAACTGCTAACATTAGCCAATATTAGCCACCAGTTAGAGCAAATAAACATCAAGGTCTAGAACCCGTGCATGTAGTAAATTAAGCAAGAGTGGGTTTTATTATTCATACATTTTGAATTGAATGTGTAAGCAGAGTATTGTGTTATATCTTCTTTATAAAGTAAAAACAGTCATGTTTGAGTGGAAAAGCCCCTGAGGCAGATTTTGAGACTATGATGAGCAAAACTACGAGACATGTAGAGACTTAAAGTAAAGTGGAACATTCATCGCGTCACTGTACCTCACAGTGGATTATTATCAACAATCCACAACCAGTGTAATGTTCAGTTATATGCTGTAAAGTATCTGAGTGTAAAACAATAAGCATGTACCAAAATCTAAAGTGCCATGTCAGCATTCCCTCCCCCATCCCATACCAGTCACAGGACCCAGGTCAGGGGGATTCTGGGAGCGGTCACAAGAGCGGCTCACTTTAACTGAATTACCTCCCTGCTGGTCATGCTACATAGTCCTGTTTGCTAATCTCCTGTCTAGACTTCTCCTGACCAACACACACATACAGTATATTCTGCTCATACATGTTAACCTGGTGAGACACATTTTTATGCTCACATTCAAGGAAGTAAGGAAGAATTTGAGCCCTACTAATGGCAGAGCTAAAAGACAGCTCGTAGGTGGGACTCTCCATCTCTGTAGCCATCTCTTTCACAGCAAGATATCTCAACAAGTAATGGTCACATGGTTGCACATTCAATGTATAACGGATAATTATGGCCCTATTTAACCAGAACATCAGATAAAAAAATTTCACATTACCATGAAAAATAGTGGCCGGATTTTCATGAAGTCTGTAGTGGATATTTATGGTCCCCTGTGGATGAACCCTAATCCTGACCTTCCCTCAGTTACCAGCAATACAGCCAAAATTCCCATTGTTCAAAGTAAGTATCAAAATGTAATGGGCAGATTAGATAACAATGAAGTGAGCACATTCATGCTCCTCAAAGGATGAGCCCTTTGCATTCTGGATTATATACCCATGATTGTTCTTGCAGAGCCATCCACAGACTCAATAATCTAGATTTTACTAATTTGATGGACAGACAGACAGACAGACAGGCAGACGGACAGATGGACAGATGGACAGATAGATAGATAGATAGATAGATAGATAGATAGATAGATAGATAGATAGATAGATAGATAGATAGATAGATAGATAGATAGATAGATAGATAGATAGATAGATAGATAGATAGATAGATAGAACTACAGACAGACAGCTTTTAAGTTATATGGACAAAAGAGTACATTTTTGATCCAAAAAATTCTTGACCTTAATTTAAGTGATCCCATGTCAATTACACTAGATTTTTTAAATTGTTTTTTTATTGTTCCAATTTTGTAAGAAGTGTTATTATTGTTAGCCTCCCTGGTATTCACACTGGGAATAGCAAAAACATCTTTCTTCAAACCTAATGCAATTTCTTGACCCTTCACTTTACCCTGTACTTTCAAACAGGTTAACCGAATCTTTTGTATTTATAATGAATATAGAATATTAATGAATCAGGGGAAAAAAAGGTTTTCAGATTTCACTATTTCTTTGTACATCAAATCAAAAATCAAATCAAAATGACTTTTTTTTTTTCATGCATCATGCAGTATGAAAAGGGCAGTTAACCCTTCTCTTATATTGTGGGTCAAATTGACCCATTTAAGGTTTAAAAATTCAGTTAAGTGTTTTTTTTCACAAAAAGAAAAAAAAATAAAAAATGTAAAATAAAAAAATGAAATAAAAAATCTATGTCACGTAAAACTATTGTATTTTATATGTAGGTCTTTCCAGTGAACATAAAAAAAGTTTTAACATGCATTTTTAATGAAAAATGAGTGAATTATCCTCATTGAACCATGATTTTATATGATTCTATTGCACTAAATACTGAATGTAATGGAGTTAATAATGAAACATAAACAATGTTTGTTTGTTTTTTTAGTTTTCGGACACTTTTGGATAATTAATCATGCCCGGCTTATTGCTGTTCTTGAAAAAACAATCATAACAGGAGGATTAATTAAAGTTGGGTGAATTAATAATTAAAATTAAAGGTTAGTTAAAGATTATATTTGAGTTGAATCTTGCTCTAAGAATAATTATCTGTATTTGTGTTTTGGTTGCATCCAAAAAACAAAAAAAAGAAACAAAAACGAGGGAAGACATGTGGATGACCACGTTGGCTTTTTTAATTCCTTTGACGTAAATGAATGACACTCATGGGTTTCATCTTACAAAACTTCCTCATGCATCAGTAACAAAAGTACAAACTGAAACAAACGTTTCACTCCCCATCTTTCACAACACAACTTTGGTTAAAGACAGACTTTCAGTTTAGACTGCTATTATTTTCCCTTATGGTGCGCCCATGTGTATCACAACACAGGCAGTCATAAGGTGTCAGCATGTGAGAACTAGTGTTTAGGATACAGAGCAGCTTAATGTAGTATTTACTGTAAATGATTAGACACTATGGAATGTTACATGTCTCTGCAAAAATAAGGAAGCGCACTCTTCACAGTCAGACTGGTCCTCCTGCTCTGTCTTGTTCTGAGCGTGATGATGAGCTGGTGCGTCATCTCAGTGTGAGCGTACTGTCTACAAACTGAAGATTTGAACTGGCGGCTGATTCAGTGGCAATACTGAACTTTTCATGAATTTTACATAGTATTAAAAAAAAAAAAGGTTATCATTTTGTTTGTCATAATTCATAATAAAAGTCTGTTTTCATGCTGTATTGATCACACTACTAATTCCAACTAACCACTTAAATTTACATTTAGTCATTTAGCAGACACTTTTATCCAAAGCGACTTACAGGAAAAAAGGGGAACAATCAAGGTATCACTTAAAAAACTTAAATGTAGTTGTTGCCTAATGGTAGTCCATATATTAACCCTCCTGTTACTTTGTGGGTCAAATTGACCCATTTCAGTGTAAGTTTAAAATAAAAATAAAAAATAAAAAAGTTAAAAGTATTTTTGCATAAAAAATAAAAAAATAAAAATTAAATGTAAAAAAAAATCAATGTCATGTAAAACCATTTATATGTAGGTCTTTACAATGTACATAAAAGTTTTAAAATGCATTTTCTTAATGAAAAACAAGTGAATTATCCTCATTGAACCATGATTTGTGAGAGGTAAAGAACATCATTGCACTAAATACTAGTTGAAATGGTTAGTTATGGAGTTAATAATGACTTATAAACAATGTTTATTGGGTTATTTAGTTTCTGACACTTTTGGATAATTAAACATGCCTCTGGTCAAACTGACCAATGAACACTATTGCTGTTCCTGAGAAACGAACATAACAGGAGGGTTAAAAGACCAGCAGTCTTTTGCACCAGCTGTGTTTGAAGCAAATGTTTAACACAGTTTGGGAGTTAAACTAGTAAAATTGGTTACAAGTTTCAGTAGTTACAATGAAGAGATAACTTCAAATGTACACATAGAGAAAAGTGGTCTAATGATAGAAGGACAAGAGGAAAACCTTCTTTGACATTCATACAGAGAGCACATCTCCTGCAACAGACTTTGGATTTATGATGTAACTGACACACAAGCTTGCCATTGTTCTATACAGCTACCGTTATTTGAAATTATTTTTAAAATGCCATGATTTTAGGCTGGATTCCAATTTGTATATGACCAAAATGGTCTATTCCACTATCGGTCATTTCATAGCTCAATAATGATATAGTCATGGAAAAAATCTTTACACCATTTTTTTCTTCAATTTATTGGTCAATTTAATGCTTTGTACAACTAAAGGTACATTTGTTTAGGCAAATACAATGAAATCAACAAAAATACCTCAAAATAGTTTCATTTAAGAGCTGATATCTAGCCACTTTCCATGGTTTTCTTGATAATAACCAAAATCATTATCAAGAAAACCATACAAAATGGCTAGATATCAGCTCTTAAATTAAACTCTAATGAGCTATTTTTGTTATCATTATATTTGTCCAAATAAATGTACCTTTAGTTGTACCAGCCATTAAAATGAACAAGAAACTGAATAAAACAAGGGTGGTCTAATCATTTTTTCCATGACTGTATACATATCCCACTATAGCATGTTTGTGGTAATTCAATAAATAGTCTGTATGAAATAAGCAGATGGTAAAGCCTATTTTTGTAAGTCTTTTCTCATTAAATTTACAACTTTAGCACAAAATAAACACAAGTTTCAAGTGAAATTACAGAGCAAAAGAATAAATATTTTCTTTACAGTTATACAATGACTATGTTTATATGCAAGCACACAAATATAGAGAAATGACATTAAGACAATAGTTAGATTTAATTACACTGGGGAATCCACATAAGCAGGATACTTGGGTGTAGGCACGCAGGAGTTGAACAATAAAGCTGAATGAATGAAAAAACCCTTGACACTGCTGTTGGAAAACACTACTCACAATTTATTTGAACCGACATTTGGGTTCCTGGAAGGTTGCCAGTTGGAGTGCAGTTTGTTAAATACATTTAACTGAGTGTTAATGCAACGTGTGATGTAAAAACAAAACAAAAACTACAATCTTCAAATGATATTCCCTTACAAATATTTCACATCCGATTTTCTGAGACATTGAAGTTAGTATGCGCTTGTTATTATCAATTTAGAGGAAGTAATTATGCGTCACGATATATTATTTCATCACAATATGCTTCCACTGAAAGACGGACAATTACCATATTGAATTGAAGCCAAGCCTTACCTAACAGGAACATTTTTACATTCAAAGACTCCTTTGTAATGGACTCCATGAGCTCCATTGAGTGTCTACTTTCTATGTGCTGCTCATGAGCTGAGAACAGACAGCAGCAGCTGTAACTCACTTAGAACAAATGGGGTCAAGGGATGCCAAAACTGTACTGACTGGAAAGCCAGGTCAGAGGTCGTGAAGGCAGCAACACATCAAGCAACTCAAGAGTGTCACTCGCAGCAATGTCTATTTCTGAACAGGCTCAGCCCAGACAGCTTGGTCAACAATAAAAACAGACGATCAAGAAAGCACTTGTGCACCATCGTGTAAACATTCAGTTAGTGTGTGGAATACACTTCCAAAATGTAAACATGTGAAAGCCATCTGCCCGGGAGTGTGTCAGTGAAGGAGATGATGCTGATTATATGACTTCAACAAGTTACGCAGTGTATTTGTACAACTCTGTGACTGGTGGATTTTAAAGAAAATCCACCCTCAGATCCTCATCTACAGTCATGGAAAAAACTATTTGACCTTTTTTTTCCAATTTTTTGTTCATTTTAATGCCTGGTACAACTAAAGGTACATTTGTTTGGACAAATATAATGATAACAAAAATAGCTCAAAAGAGATATCTAGCCATTTTCCATGGTTTTCTTGATAATAACCAAAATCATCAGCTCTTAAATTAAACTCTTATGAGCTATTTTTATTCATTATATTTGTCCAAACAAATGTACCTTTAGTTGTACCAGGCATTAAAATGAACAAGAAATTGAAGAAAAAGGGTGGTCTAATATTTTTTTCCATGACTGTATTCTATTCTATTCTTTTCTATTCTATGCAGTGAATTTTGTGTTTTCCCTTTTGATGTTTCCATTCATCAACCTTTATCATCTAATACTTTAGTGACTTCCTACATGACTTATTTACTGCATAGCTGGGGTTTTAATATGTGCAGAAAGTCTCAGCAGAGGTTTCCTGTGACAACCATGCCACTAAAGATCCCTACACACTGTGTAATTTGGACCTATCCAGGACAAAAACTGACAATTGTGAGAGATATGTGGAGAAGCATTGTTATTTACAGCTTTGGCGACCAAAGACAGACAACAAGTACTCCAAATAAAACAACAATAGACATACTATGATTTCTATCTATCAGTAGTAGCAACATTATTTGTCTGTGCCTTTTTTAAACTCTTTTCTAATTGAATGATGTGCAAGATTGGTTTGGGTTAAAATGTCTATTTTGATATTTTCATTGTTACAACAGTAACTCCTTCCTTGGTTAATGTTGTGGTATGGCTAAAAGAAACTTTGTTGACCCATCCACCCACATGATCTTCCCTCCCTTTCTGGACTTTATAGCTCTATAAAACCTTATTTAACTTCCTCCTTTGCTTTCAAAGGACAACAGACATAATGCCTTGTGCCACTAGAGGGCTGAAGGCATTTTGATGTAAATACATTTTTTTTGGCATTTGCGGAAAAATCAGTTTTTTCTTCAGGAGTCAGTTCTGCATTTCAATTCTGACTAAGAAGTGACTGCTTCTATGACCAATGTCTATAATCTGTCCAATCAGAGTACAGCATGATGCAACACAGAATGCATTGGCTAATGCGGATTTGTCAGACACTTTTTAAAATAAAGCTGAAACTTTTCTTCTACATTTCTTTGTTTTGCATAATTTAAAAACTACAAAGCAAAAGCAATGGATGATGGGATGAATACATTTTACTGTTCCCATATATTTTCCCTATTTACATTACTTGAAGTACTAAAATTTGCAAAGTTTGATAGATTCCAAGTTGATACTGTATAGTCCGACACTGATTGCGACCAAGATTTGATTCGAGCCAACTTGCACAGTGTGACATGCAGTGAACCCATAAAACCATTGTCATTATGCAATAGACCCAACTGCTCTCTGAAATCTCCCCTTTCAACCTTTAACCTCCACTGCAGCTGATGCAATTATCAGGACAAAAGATTATGTTGTCTGTAGCCCCTTTCATAGTGCGGTTCCACAAATGTCCCGCAATATTGTCAGAAAGATCTCTGCCGGTTTTTCATCTTAGGGCGTTCATAGTGATCCCGCGAAGGTGTGATATTTGTTCCCATTCATAGTGCAGCCCAGCGTCGCGGAACGAGGTGACGATAGTGACGTGAAACAAAGCAGCAGCAGTGTTGTAAAGTAGCAAAGTGCTAATAAACTGCACAGTTATCTCTGTAGCAGTACAGTGTGTATGTACTGCAGCATGTGTTCACTAAGCAATCTCCGTTTGTTTATAACACTCTATGCACACATGTACAGTTAGCATGCCGGTTTGTTTACGCCCAGTTAGCGACGGCGGCCGCAGTGAACGATGACTGTCGGACCAAGTGGGAGGTGTGTGTTAGACGTCACTCGCGACGTCAAATATTCCACCTTCCCGGGATGGCCTGTTCATAGTGGTCCCACTTCAAATAGTCACCAATGGTGACCAATAGTCACCAATGGTGACCAATAGTCACCAATTTTCCGCCTCTGTGACTAGGCGGAAAATTGGTGGGATCACTTGATTCAGGCATCCCGATTCCGCGAGACGTTACAGAGCCGTAAACGTCATGATGAAAGGGGCTTATGATAGGCCAGAAAGATAACCAATACACCACCAAACGTAAAACATTGTACAATAAAAATTGCAACACAGCAGTGCTTTTAAAATCTCAAGCAGAATCCCTCATGTAATAATATGGTAGTTAACTTAGGAAGTGCTGTTTGCAGTTCAAACCCCGCACCAAGCAACCTGTAAACATTACAAATGAGGAATATTGATCAAAATAAAAAGCAAAAAAATGAAGTGAACGATGAAATGAACAAACCCCGTGTTAAGAAGAAAAAATATTTAGTTTATAGTAAAAAAAAACCCTGCCATAAAACCTTTAATGTTAAAAAAAGGATAAACTTTTGTCCCGTCAAGTCTCACTGGAGTATAAACCCCTGAACAGAGAGTCACAATCCTCAATATCAACCAACCATTTTACTTTAGTGTTCATGAAATCCCTTAACCCAGACCTACAGCAGGTAGAAGGTACCAGTGTGCAAAAGTGACGTACAGAGCCAACACAGGTCGACCAGCTGGTGTCCCGGAGTCAGACTCTGATCCGGAACATACCCTGGCTCCACTGAAGGCGGAACAGTCGACAGTTGGCGATGCGCAGGGCGGCGCAGGCTGTTTTGGAGAGGTCGCTGGGTAACATAGGCTTGGTGTGATGCCACGTCCCAGTGCTACGGCGAAACTCTCGGATGTAGTCGAAGCTTGTTCCTGTGAAAAGAAAGAAAGACCAACCTTACACAATCAAATGACGTCATCAGTAATCTGTTGTTGTTTGACCTGGTTTATGCTTGCTGACCTGTATCCAGGTCTCCCACCACATAAATGCTGGCTCCGATGGCCACAGCGCCGCACACAAAGGATGAGCTGGTCTGGATACAGAGGGACTGGTCATCCAGGAACATCCACCTGTACCAATCATACCACAACATATATGGGTATCAAACTCAATTACAGAAAAAAACAGATTCTATTTTTAATTTTCCTTACTTGTTGCTTGATTTTCATATCACTAAAAATGTAGGACAGGAGTATTTGTAGTGGTGGGAATCACCAGAGACCCCATGATACAATTTTATCCAGACACTTGAGTCACGATACAATATTATTGCAATTAGTGAGTATTGCGATACAATATATTGCGATTTAACTGTTTAACTGCATTTTGTGTGAACAAAATTAAATTCAATCAAGAATTGTTTTGTCAAATAAGAGAAAATTCTCAGTCTATTCATCTCACTTCAGTCTTTTTATTTCTCCACAATGAGAGTCAAACCCACAGACTGACCAACAAAGTATTCAGTCAAACTGAACTGATATCAAACATGTATGGACGACAACAACTGCAGCATTTTCTCAAACTTTCCTCAACTTTAAGCTTTTTTTTTTAAAGAAACGTAAAAAAAGCCTAACTTTGCAGTGTTATTTCGACAACTTCCCAACACGATATGCCTATAGATTACTTAGATCTTCTAGTTTCATATGATACTAGTATCTCCAGTATATTCCTAATAGTAAGCCCACTACGGCTACAGGAAAAAAACCAGGTTATGCTGTATCAATTTTTCCCCCGCCTCTAGATATTTGTTGACATTTGGATGAAAAGGTATACAGGTTGATCATAAACCTTCTTCATTTTTGTCCTTTTGTCCTCACCAAACGATTCACAAAGGAAAATAAAAACTTTGCTTTAAAAAAAAGAATACATGCCTTAGACACAATGCCATTGACCAATGCCAATAGATGACAGTCATTGACCACAGAGGTGTTTGAAAGCCCCCTGTCTCATAGAAGTGGGGGGAAAAATCGATACAGTACAGCATCCGATATTTTGTGTGGCAATATTATATATTCATATATAATATATATTCAATATTCATCACTTTTAGGCATATACTGGAGATACTGGTATCATATGAAACTAGAAGATCTAAGGAATCTATAAGCACCATGTGCGTCAGGATATCGTGTCAGGAAGTTGTTGAAATAACGCTGTGAGTTTAGGGTTTTTTTAATGTTTCATTCAAAAAAATACTGAGAAAATGCTGCAGTTGTTGTTGTCCATACATGTTTGATATCAGTTCAGTTCAGTTCGACTAAATACTTTGTTGGTCAGTCTGTGGGTTTGACTCTCATTGTGGAGAAATAAAGACTGAAGTGAGATCTTGAGAACTCTTGATTGAAGATAATTTAGTTAAAGAGTTCAATTATAATATATTGTATCGCAATACTCACCATATCGCAAAATGCTTAAAATCCCAATAATACCTTATCGTGACTCAAGTATCGGGATAAAATTGTATACTTCACATCTGCTGATTCCCACCTCTACTGTCTCAGTTCTCAGTCCTGACAATTATGTTACTATTAAGCCTAAACCTGATGGTTTGCAGTTCAAGTCTGGTGGTTGATTAACACATATTTTAGTATTAAAGGGAGCCAATGAATAATTAAAAAAACTGTAGGTTAAAAAAAATTCTTCAGAAGCAATATTTCCATACTGACCTCCTCATTTCATCATGGTAGAACTCAGACTTGCAGGTCAACATCTGTCTTTGTTCAGGGTTTTCATTCTCCTTGCTCCTGACTCCGCCAAACACGTAGAGCTCCTGGCCCACGCCACACGCCACAGACCCAAACCTGACCAGGAAAATGGGGGAGTTGATGGAGAGAGTCAGTATTGACGTAAGGGATGGGCCAACTTAAAATCAAAGGTTTCACAGCACAGTGGCTCATCCAGGGAAAACAGAGCGATTTAAAAGAGGCAAACGTGGTCTTAATTAATTATGTTCAAGCATGAAGTTACAAAACTGATCTGACTTTGGAAATAACCATTTACTGACGAAAGCAAAACTGTAAAGAAGCTCCTTGAAGTGATGTTTCATCTTGACATTTTGGTAGAAATTGGTGCAAACAAAAAATATCAAAACTCCAAGCATGATGTCACACACCTTGTTAAGGGTTCACTAATAAATAAATGGTACTATTATATATGACATATAGCACTTATACTATACTGTGTGTATCTCTGCATATTATTTAAATATATTTATTAATAATAATTAATAATCCATACTACTTCATGCAACAATCAATTTAACCCATTTAATATGCTAAAATATATTTTCACCAATGTGCAATATCTGTAAAATGCAAAGTACTTTCAGGAAAACAAACAAACACTAAAAATATATATAGTAATAATAAATGCCAAATGGCAGAAATGTATGTATAGAATGTGTATAGAATGTATGAATATGTCTTAATTGTTATGTGTCTGTATCTTGAGCTGCTGTGACGACTAAATTTCCCCACTGTGGAATAAATAAAGTCATATCATATCTTATGATTATCCTATGATTCAAGAGACCCAAAAACTATATGTTGAATGTTTCTTCACATATAAGGATCACGGGTTCTACTATGACTAACAAGTGTACTTTTTGAGGCTTAACATCCTTTGTTATGGTCACTTGATCATTCTGAGAAACATTTTCATAGGCGAGGCATGATTTCAGCATGGCTATGGTGTCATTTAAGGGAAATCAAACTGAAACTAAAACTGACAGTTCTGGGATCGTGACAATGACCGTGGAGTTGCGTTTCATTTCCTGTTGTGCAATAAAAACAATAATGTTAAGTATTACAGGCTGATGTTACATAATTCTATTATACAGCGAGTGTGTGCAGCAAAAATGTCTTCAAAAGACGGAAAATAGAAGATAACAAGATAACAATACAAAGAGACAAATAGCAACTTTAAACTTTAAACTGACTTGTATGTCAGCTGATCAAATTATAGATCCTCTTTCTTTTGTCCTGCTCAGACCGCAATAGCCAATGAAATTAGCATGTGTGTTTACCTCCTCTCTTTCACAGGGCAGAGGCCTGTCCACTGAAGGGTTTTGGGGTCATAGCATTCAACGGAGTCACACAGCTTCCCGTAGGAACCCCCACCTATGGCGTAGATCTTCTTATTCATGGAGGCATAGCAGGCCACCTGAAGGAAAGACAGACGGGGATGTACAAGTCACAGCATGTGGGGAGAGATTCACTGTGGAAATAAATCACTTGGTCCATTCCATTTTGTGGTCCTTGCAAATCATTGCTTTCTTTTTTTAATTATGTTTTTCACAGTGTAACAACCTTTTTTGTAATCTGGGTTGTAATAAATTCAGTGTTTCCTCTAGGATTTTTTTCAGCAGCGGGGGGTAAAGGGTTATTTGTTCCCTGGATGGTGTGTGCATGTCAATATCAATCAGCAATTTTATAAGTATAAGTATACAAAATGACAGTGGACTGCAGAACAAGCTTTAGAACCAGTGTTTCCCACAAGATTTACTGAGACTATGATGGGAGGAACAAAAAAAAAAGTAGGGGTTGCGGCCCCGGAGAAAATTTTCGCCGTAACAGCCTAAATTTGGTGCCTCTCACATATTCTAATTATGCCATTATTCCATCTTATTAATTGCATATTTTAAAGAATTATTGTAAAGGAGAATAAATAAATAAATTCTGTTTTATTTAAGGCATAACATTTTGTCAGTCTTCTTGTAAATTATGTGGTGGACTTGTGCTCTATCCATGTGCTCTTATTTTGAAAGCTACATGTGTTACAAGCACCAGGAAAACTAGTGGAGGCTGACTGACATCTGATCTAACCTTACTCAGAAACTGGAGTAAGAGGGCTTGCGCTGTAACAGTTGTTATGACATCTCCATTCGCTCGTCCCCGGGGCGAGAGAGCACTGTGCACTGCTACAGAATTTAAAAAATAAAACAATCCCCTATTCTGAAGCAGCATCGGGAATAATTTAGCATGGTTTTCCTGATAATGATTTTGGTTATTCTCAAGAAAACCATGGGAAATGTCTAAATATCAGCTCTTAAATTAAACTCTTTTGAGCTATTTTGTTGTTGTCATTACATTACCAAACAAATGTACCTTTAGGTGAATCAGCCATTAAAATGAACAAGAAATTAAAAGGGAAAAAATTGTCTAATAATTTCTCATATGACTGTATATGTCTTATTTTTTATATATTCTTTATTCTGTCTTCTATATCTTTGTGTCTGTATCTTGAGTTGCTGTGACGACTAAATTTCCCCACTGTGGGATAAATAAAGTCATATCTTCTCTTCTCTTCTCTTCTCTTATCATTGTGCCCCACTGTGTTACTTGTTCTACTAACCTGTCAATGTGATACATGTACGGGTGTTATTACCTTGCGGACCGTAGTCATACTGGTCTGCATTTTCCAGGTATTAGAGTGAGGGTCAAACACTTCAACAGTGATCAGCTCTGTTTCGTTGTTGTCTCCTCCGAGAACGTAGATCTGCCCGTCGAGCTCAACCGCACCAAAGTTCTGACGCCCCTAGTGACGTGACAATCAAACTACAGCAATGAGCCGCACATTCAGTTACACATCAGCTCCTCAAACTCAAATGCTCCATTGATGTGTTCACCTGAAGCACAGGTATGGGACCAAGCTCTGTTTTTATGTCTCCAATAATGAATTTATTAAACGATTCTAAAGGATAAAGAAATAATTTCCCTTGGTCAGTGTGACTGCTCCGTATGAGTCTCTACTTGAGGCTCTTTCACTGATGTTGTGATGGCTGTATTTGTATTGAATTGTTTATGTCACTTGTCACTTTTTATGCTGCCTTCTTGGCCAGGTCTCTCTTGTAAAAGAGATTTTTTAATCTCAACGAGACTTTTTACCTGGTTAAATAAAGGCTATATATATATATAACTTATTTTGATTTGCGTTTCCATTATATGACTCAAGTCTGATATTCTTGTGTGTTTGACAGTATATACTAAACATACAGTATAATATAACATGTCGCTGGAAAATGGGTGAAATCAGATTGCACTGCAACTAGGGCTGAAAGTGAACCAGTATTGCAGCTCTGCTGACACCTAGTGGTAAAAAGGTAAAATAGCAACAAACAAAAAAAGTCAAGAGAAAGTAAAGAACATGTGTGCAACATGGCTGAATAAATGCACTTTTTATGGTGGACTGGGAAATAAAAGTCAGAAATATAAGACAAAAAACAAGGTAAAAGTCTACTGGAAAGAACATTCTCAGCCGTTTCTAAACTTTAAATTCATTCATTCATTCATTATTCTTAACCGATTATCTGCACTGGGAGCTGGGGGGCTGGAGTCGATCCCAGCTGACATTGGGGGAGAGGCGGGGTACACCCTGGACAGGTCGCCAGACTACCACAGGGGGGGCTGACACATAGAGACAGACAATCACGCTTTCATTCACACCTACGGGTAATTTAGAGACATCAATTGCACCCATTGCAAGTGCACGTTTTAGGACTGTGGGAGGAAGCCGGAGTACCCGGAGAGAACCCACTCTGACAAGGGGAGAACATGCAAACTCCACACAGAAGAGCTGCAGGCCGGAGTTGAACCTGCGACCCTCTTGCTGTGAGGCAAGAGTGCTAACTCCACCATATAGCCCGGGACTGAACATGATAGTAAAATATAAGGAAAAAAACAAGGTAAAAGTCTACTGGAAAGAACATTCTCAGCCATTTCTAAACTTTGAAATTGAGGAATAATTTTAACACAGGAAAGCTAAGGAGAGCTGTTATAGAAAGGGGTAGGTATACCTGTCGCATTGGAGGAATGGGGCTCCAGGTGTTGGAGTCAGGGTCATACTTCTCTCCAGTGTTAAGGATTGCGTTATGTTCATCTACTCCGGCCAACGCAAACAGAAAACCCTCTAACAGGAAACACAATGTTATTACTCAGTTATGCATTTGCTGGACCTGCTGTTTACAGTGAAAAATATTTCTCAAGCCTTAATCCTGACAAAAAGAATCTTTATGTCATACATGACATGAGTTACGGATGTGTTTTTCTGCATCACTTCAGTTATGGTGTTTGTATTTTCTTGGCCTAGCTAGCACTGACCGGCAGCGACCAACCCATGGCCAAGGCGGGCGATGCTCATTGGCTGCAGCTCGATCCAGGCCTGTCTGTTGGCGTCGTAGAGCGGACACATGCAGCGCGTCACGGCAGTTGGCTTCTTGTTTCTGTAGGGGACAAAAACCATCAGACCAAACAGGATCTGAGCCGACCATGTGATCTACGTGAATGCATTACTAATTTAACTCTCCTGTTATGTTGCGAGTCAACTTGACCTATTTCAAAGTTTGAAAATTAAAAAAAAAATTGTTTTCATAGAGAGAAAAAAAAAGTAAAATGAAATTTTTTTTAAATCAGTGTCATGTAAAACATTGTATTTTATATGTAGGTATTTCCAATGTACATTAAAAAATTGAACATGCATTTATTATGAAAAACAAGTGAATTTATTGGTCATAATTGGACAGTAAAGCTCTACACTGAATATCAAACATTATGATAAAGGTAATGCTTGTGATAAATAGTTATGGGTTCAAATAGGATAAAAATATTAAATAAAAGGGTTGGGAATATTAAAACATATTACCATGCAGCAGTAGAAATTTGTCCACTTGAAGAGATTTTTTGCACTGTTTCTTGGGCTGGGTAACAGCTCAATATGATAATTTATTGTTAATGGGATAATATTGCAATACACAAGCACACACTAACTCACATTTCTTAGAATCACACTTTACATGACAACTCAGTCCATTGCCATTAACAAACTGGACTCCAGCTGGCAACCTTCAGCTTCTCCAACCTTTAAACTCCATTACCCAGAATACAACAGTGCACACAGCTAGGGACAGGGTTCTCTCCAGAGAAATGCTGGAGAATAATGTGTAAAAGTCCACTTGGAAGCCAAATGTTGGCAAAAAAATAAATTGAGAGTAATGTTTTCCAGGAGTTTATTAATTAATTTGTCTTTATTGTTTAACTCCTGCATGCCAGTACCTAATAATTCTGCAACTGGGAATATCCCAGCATCAGTGTGGCAAGTATTTACTTCACACAGGAGTATAATTTGATATAGACTAATTTTTTTTTTTCCTAACCATTTCCAGTGCAAGAGTTATTCCGGGCAGGATTCTTGTGTGATCTAATAATCTCAAAACCAGTTCCATGTCAAGGAAACATGATTTAGGCATTAGACATTGTGGATCTAATATAAGAACTTGATACCAAGTGCTTTTTTCTCAACTCAAGGAAAGTTTTACATGTATAAAACCTACATGGACCAACAATTCATAATAGAATGAATAGAATGAAGAATGAATTCATAATTCATAACTGACCTTGTTAATTGTTTGAGGTGTCCTGTTTATAGTTTTACAGACTATTTTAATTGCGGAGATAATGCTTTTTTTGGCTGCAGAGAGATTTTTGCAATATTGCAAGTGGCCACTGGAAGAAAATGTTGAGGCTGCAAGGCTGCAAGGAGTGGTGGCGCTGTATCCTGTTTGAACCCATCCATAGCAGACATGGAGGAAGAGTGTGAAGTTGTAAATACAGAGCTGGAGCAGGCATCCTGTTAACCTGAAAAACCTGCAACACCTGAAATAATTGTCCTAAGGAACCTTTAAGCTTTAATTTTTAAAGAATTTTAGTCTGTTAGGACTAAATCATCTGTGAGGCAGGTGTTTTTGGATATTTTAACCCTTGTGTTACCTAAAGGGTCAATAATGACGCAACAAAAAAACAAACGATAAATGTCGATGATGACTTTTCCTATTTTTTTTAACTCCTATTTATTGTTGTCGTTTATACACCCTGAAAGTCGGGGAAATGCTTAGTATTTTGTCGCTATACTAACTATAATGCCAAAGTGGTTTAAGTCATTTTTTCCCTTCACAGTTTTGTGAACTGTGAAGAGAGAAAATCCAGATATTCACAAAGTTTTTGATGAAAGACAGGTTGTTTGTTCGTGGGAAAATAGATTTGGGGTTTTAGATACAACAATGCTGCTTTATTTTAGAAGTTAGTAATGGCAGGTCCTTTTTTTTACCCTTACGACAAGGGGAGTACATAGAATATTAAGACTTCACAAGGGTTAAACAATTTCTAAACTGAATTAACTGTAATTTAGTCATTACTGTATCATGATACAAAGTTATACTGTCACAGAAGGTTTTGGCCATATGGCCCACCCCTTGACTCACTTGCGATCCTCTCCTCCGGCAATAACAATGCACTCTGAGTATCCTCTGGGTTTGAAGGCATCGAGCAGAGCTTCACCCTGCAGCGGTCCAGCCACCAGCACCTGCTGACAGTAGTCTCTGATCACCTCCCTCATCAGAGGCTCTCCCATGGACTGATGGGATACCATGCAGCACAAAGTTAGCTACTGATTATGCCGTCAAAAATAGCATATGCAATGGGAAATACTGAAACAATTGATTAAGACATTCACATTACATGGGTTCTGATGTGACACACTAATAATACTACAAAGCAGAAATTATCAGCACTTTACCTGCTCTCTCAGGTAGCTCACATCCAGGCCCTGCAGCCATACAGCCGACATCACTTCCTTCATGTGTACCTGCAAATACAAATGGAAGACTCACTTTTTGGTTTATGTAACAAACACAAGCTTGCAGCACAAATAATTTCATTTCCCATGGATTTCTTGATAATATCAGCTCTTAGATTAAAGTTTTATGAGCTTGTTGTTATCATCAAATACAACCCTAATATCCAAAAAGTTGGACACTGAAAAACATATAAAAAACAGAAGCATGCAAATCCTTCAATTGAATACAGAGACATCTCACGGCCAAAGTGGGAAATTTAGTTTTTTTGTAAAAATATTTATTCTGAATTTGATGTATTCTGTTTTTATTCATGTTTTTTACGCAATGTCTTCACATTTTTGGAATCAGGGTCATATTTCAATGATACTGATCATAAAAGATCATAAAACCAACTTATAAAAAAATGTTTGGTTTACAATTCTATGAACCAATTATTTGACTCATAAATTCTCTTATCTCCAGACTGAACCTGAAGTAAGCATCACCCACCTTGCGATCCTCTGGGTCATGTGCGTACCATCTCACCACAGCCTCCAGCACGTGCTTTTCATTGCCAATGTTCAGCTTCTCCATGTTCAGCAACTCGCAGAGTCGGTCCGGGGGCATCTCCCTGAACTCCTCAGTGCGCGCCACATCGCCAAAATGTGTGTGCAGAAATTCAGTGGCAGCGTAGTGGACGTGGTTAAGGCAGTAGTGCAGAGAGAAAAGCCGGATGCCGATGCAGTTCTCTGCAGTGATGCAGCTCTCTAAGAACTGGCAGCACAGGGACTTGAGGTCAGTCAAGAGGAGCAGGTCGGATGCTTGCACCATGTCCTGGATGGTCTCTTCACTCAAAGCGATCTGTGCGTAAAGGAAAGGCCAAATGGAGATTCACAACAAAATAACAGAATAGGAAGGAATCAATTACTCATGCTTAGCACAACTTATATGATATGGGATTTTTGAGATTGACGCTGATACTGATTTTAGAGTGGAAGATTCATCGATACCAATATGTTTGGTAAAAGTGTTAATTTTGCAGAAGTCTGAATGTCAGTAGAGGTATAAATGTTGCCTTATACACAGCTGCATAGCAGTCAAGGCCAGGCAAAGGGTTCAAACAGGTATCCTGTATTATGCTCGAATACTGTTTGAATGTCTCTGTTTGGGGGAGTTCCCCTCCATAAGTTTTGGGTTGTGTGAGATTTTTTGCACTGTTTGAGTAAAGAAACACTTCGACTTAAAAATCCTCGTTTTTGGGAGTGATATTTCACCCACAATTATATATTGTGCAAAAAAAGTTTTCATAATGGCACATATCGGACAGCATGTACACTGATATGACACCCTTTGATAGGCCAATATCAGCCGATAATACCAGTTGATTAGCTGCTACAAAAGTACCTGTATGGGAAAAGAAGCCAAGAGGAACTAACTGGTGGGCGTAGCCAAAACACTCAGCTGCTTTCCAAAAAGTACTCAGAAAGTACTCAGTGGAAACACGCCTCATGTCACTACAGCCTCCTCACTCACTCACTCACTCACTCACTTCACCACTGAAGATGTAGTCCAGGATCTGTTTTATAATGGGCATGGAGACCCCCTGTAGCTCGATTCTGTATGTAGACCCGTCTTCCTTTGGAGGATTATAGTTCAGCTTGGTCCTAGCAGAAAACCATTAACAGAACTGAATATGACAAATGCACTTTCATCATTCTCGGGCGTGCACCACTGCCATTGTGACAGTGGACACGCCCATGTTGCATTCACATTGTAAACACATGCCAAAGATAAGGAATGTATGATCATATGTGTGATATATATATTGTGATTGACTGTGTGCTCTAAGAACAGGGACATTTGGTCATAGGTGGATTTTCTGACCTGATATATGGGCTGGCAGCAGCCAGGATGTTCTTCTGGACAGGAAGCTCCTCTCCATCAACCACCAGCAGCGCATCGTGGAAACTTTGCTCTTGCCAGAAGGTGCGAAGGACCCTGAGGAGTTTCTGGGAATGTTGTGGGTCCGAAACCTTCGAACCGGTTCCAGTCGATACGGAATCGGGCATGTCTCGGCTTGCCTTTAAATAGATGAGCAGAAGATATTTTTCAATTCGACTTGCACAAAAGACAACTCACAACACTTGTTTCGATACAAAAATGTCTTTAGCTCATAGGCTAACATAATCATCTGATCATTAGTCCTCTACTACTAGCCTACACAACACAGTAGACAGTGTAAACAAACTCCAAACGTTATGATGTAATTGTAATAATATACTGTCAAGAAAATCACCTGTATGACGAATATGTTGGAAATATTAACTTGGCAGGTTTCTACATTAAGTTTGGCGAAGCTGCTGTTGACATGTTTTCGTAAAGGCTAGGCTACTAGCAAATCAGCCAACACGACAGCTATTATGCCAAAGACGATTGAATGTCGCTGGGAATATTATTTCTAATTCAGCAGTGGAAGAGGTAATTTAGCTAACGTAAATTTAATGTGGTTAGCTGAATTATTTGCAACAGCTACGAACACATTAACGTAGGCTTGAGCCCTGCACTGTATGTTTACAAAAATCATGAACTTGTTATGTCGTGTTTTTCCGTTTGACAGTCCAAGTTTACACTTTTTAAGGGTCTTACCTTGAGACTGCGAACTACGCGTCGGTTTTTTTATAGGTACAGACTGTACCTAAGTGCATTTAGGAGGACCTGGGTCCAGACATGAATCACTTCAGGCGACAATGTTGCAGAAGACATGTATTGTGCTGCATTCACTGTCACTACGGTAAATGCGTTAAAAAAAGAAAAAAAAGTAAAGGTATCATAATATACATACTTATGTGGCCTACATACACACACAAATATAAATAATAAATAAACTAACATATACATAAAGGTAGTCATTGTCCAAAACAACCGATTATTTGGGTAAGAACACGCATTTTAATATGACAGCAGTATTTAACGTAAAATTAATCTGGTATTGAATGCAGCATCAGCAAGCCGGAAAGCGTGGATGTAAACAGCGTCCCAATTTTTTTAACGGCAACCTGTGTGCCAACAGAATTGCGGGTAAATTAATTTAGCAGCAGTTATTAGGAAGGTAATATGTATAACTTTCATAATATGTATTGTAAAACCAATACAAAGGAAACATTCCTTGTCCCTATTTCAAAATAGACATGCAAAGTGAGAAGGAAAAGAGAAGCGGAACGGGGCCATAAAATTAAACTGCCAGCACAAAGTTGTCGATAATATCAACAAACAGTACTTCCGGTGTGATTAAATATTTCTAATCCAACTAGTATGATGTTGGTAAACGCTTTCTTAATTCTACATATTAATGAAATAAAATAAGTGTCCGACGATTATTTGGTAAATATTTATTCCACCAGTCATACTGGTCTATGCGAGAGTAGCGACGGTAGCGACAAACATTTTATGCGCTTTTAATTTGAAGGAAAAGTCGTTTTCCGTCTACCACTGCTATATGTCGCTAACTTGAAGCAATTTTCGCCGCCATAATTTTGGACGAACAAAAATATTATTCAGCTTTGCACAGGATTAAACACATTAATATCGCCGACTATGTAAGTTATGATGTGCTTACGTTGTGCTAGCCACCATGCAACATTGCTGTAAAACTACCCGTATCGTAACGTTAGCTAATAGCTGTCACTAATGTGCCATTATTAACACAGTTTTACGTGCTTAAATTCTAACTCCTTCCCACGTTTAAATTCGAATGCATTTCTAAAACAAGAATTTCTTATTTAATTACGCTTCATAGTTTCCTATCTTTTGTTTCTAGCTCCCATGGAACCAATGAGCGGATGTTTCCCTGACGGAACATAACTGAGAACTCACAGTTTGAAACTACAAACATGCCTCGACCTGCTAGGGGCAGACTGTCTCCATGGATAGAGAGTCTGATCCTGAGCTATGGCGGTCAGGAGGGGAGCAGCAGCAGTGGGCAGCTGAGGGCTCATGTCATCGGGGTGGGTCAGATGTGTCAGTCCCAGGTTCAGGATTCTGAGGGCCCCACAGGGCTGCTCTTCCTCTCTGATGGGGTGCTCCAGATCCCTGCAATTCTCACAGCATCAGCATGGGAGCGTCTTCAGGAGCAGGAGGACCGTGAGAGTTTTACCAGCCTGATTAACACCACGGTGTGCATTCAGGACTACCGGCTGCAGTTTCACATGGCCCTTGAACAGACTAAATGCAGATTCCTCTTATCAATTGGAGAGCTTGCTACCACTGCAGCCGGTCCAGTTAAAGAAAACACTCCCTGCAGCACCACACTGCCCTCCATCAGGCTGATGATCTGTAAGACATGGAGGGCGCTGCTGGGTCAGGAGAGTCAGGTCTCCCAGGAGAGCCAGTGTGGGTTTGATCTGTCGGAGCTGCTGGGGGAGTGGCGGCATGACTGTCTGCAGGCTGTGTTGAAGGATGTTCAGGAGCGACTGATGGTAGCGAGCAGCCGCCCTGTGAGCCAGCAGCCCTCTACCTCAACTGACAACTCATCACTGACAGACACATTCACTGCCACAAGCTGGGATGTTGACAGGGTCAGATATAAGGGAGTGAAATGTTTCCGTGTCCCCATAAAGTGTCTTCTCATCCCAGAGGAAGATGCTCTGCAGCTGCAAACACCCCCGATTGTAAGAAGCAGGTCAGCAAGTGGACTTTCTGCTTCAGAGACCACTCAGCCGTCTGCTGATGATGCAGAGTGGCGAATCGCCCGGCCAGCAGTTGTAGAAAGAGATCATGATGCCAATAAGAATTCACCTAGTCCTGTTGAGGACAGCGTGCTACACGAGGACATCATTATTGATAACGACATCAGCCCTTTAGCTAACCCTTGGGACATTTTTCCTCCACTATGTATGAGCTCATCATCCTCTGATGCATCCCAAGAAGAAGCAATACCAACCCAGTCACAGCACGATCCCACTGCTACTGATTTCAAGTCTGTGATCTACACCAGCACACAACTTCCGGTCCACAGCTCAAAGGAATCCCATCAGACACCAGAGCACAGCTACCTCCCTCCATACCAGAAAGTGCCACACTCATCCAGCATCCCCGCTACAGCTGGGTCTTCAACTTCAGCTTCTGTGAGTCCACCAGAGCCCTTTACCGTACCGTCAAATCTGCTGCTCGCCACAGACGAACACCACGCCAACACAACACAACAGAGGCAGATTTTGGAAAAAGACAGAGAGGGGACTGAGGGAGAATATAGAAAGGCAAAGAGAAAGAAAAGTGATCCCACAACTGAAGCACTGGATACTTTAGTGGAGGAAGATGAAGAAGTTCAGATCAGTACGAGCCCACCATCTTGGCTCTTTGACTCTGAGACAGGTTCCTGGGCTTCCTGGGCCGAAGAGGGTAGCAGTCACACACAGGGGCAAACTGCAGGGACTGTCGTGAGAAAGAATCCCACCGTTCACACCGACGGCAAGCCGTTTTCTTACCCTTACCAGGTGTCTGGAAAGAATCTGCAGGATTTCAGTCGATTCAAAGTCACAGAGTCCTTGCTGCACTGGGCGGTGAAATATCTTGTTGTTCCAAAAACAGATAATCCACAAGACACATCAGCAGGAACCTCAAATCAGTCAAAGTCTGACAGGTTCAAAATGTAGTTTTTTGGACAGTTTGGCTGATCTGTTATTGTGACAGTTGTTGATTTATCTCCTCTGACATAGTGTTGACTCATGCTGATGTTCAAAAGCAGCTCTGTATGTTTTGTAATCTATTTTGTAAGGTTTAACGTTTAAAGAGTCTATAGTTTGTATAAAATAAAAAAATAAAATCAGTTTTCTGTTTGTCCAGAAGATGTCACCAAATACCACCCAAATTTGAACATTGATTACAAATGGCATGAAATCAGAGGCTCAATGCAGTCAAACCTGTGAGTAAATTGGAACCAAAAAAGCCACCAAACCAACATTTTGACTTTTTAAAACAATAATATAACACAGGAGACTAATTCAGCCTTTAACCAATACTCCATAACACAGTGACTAATGTAATACAGGTGCATCTCAATAAATTAGAATATCATAGAAAAGGTTATGTCAGTAATTCCATTCAAAAAGTGGATATAACACATATAGGTCCATTACACACATAATGAAACATTTCAGGTCATTAATGTCTGATTTATTTAATTAAACCCATTAAGGTGTATAAGGGTTCGTAACAAAGTATATCTCACTTTGAGAGTTGTTGCAGCAATTTTTGGGTTGATACCATTTGTTACACACATTTGGTGCTGAATTAGGCAATTTTATTGAAATCGAGAATGGATAAAAATGGCCAAAACCCTCCATAATTTTACATCAGTACACCAAGACCTTTGGCACGACATAGAAGAATCCATGCTGTGATTTGGGTTAAAAAACTTTAGACATTTTGGAGATTTCTGTATGTTAAGCGATTTGATGATGAGCACTTCTGTTCTTTAAGAAGCTGAGGAACCCTCTTATTGTCAATATATTTAGGAAATCACACCCACTGATTGATCTAGGTCTCTAGTTTGTGGTTGTTAAGTTTCATGAGGCTGTGATTTTTCTAGAGGTCACAGCAGCTCATTTTATACAGTGAGGTTCGAGACTCATGAATGCCCTCACTGCAATGAACTGGCTACTGCTGATGGCTAACATCATCCCACATGAAGAAAACTGGGCTGATTGAATCCACAAGAGTCTTTCCAGTGATATCCAAATTATGTTTATGCAAAAAATATGTTTTTTTCCCCCCTTAAAACTGCATTTTATCAGCATAAAGTAGCCATATATGTAAAAAGGAGACTTGTGGGAACCCAGAGAACATATTTTCATCATAATGTCAGAGGTCACATGACCGCTTTAAAAATCACCATGCCAAATGAAAAAGTAGCCTAACTTTGCAGCATTATTCAAGCCCATTCATGCTTTTATTTGAGCCCATTCATGCTTTTTTAATTGTTAAGAGGGTAGGAAAAATTGCATGGTTGTAACTGTTTGGTCAGCCTGCAATGATGGGGAAGTGAAGCTGTGATCAATTTGGAAATACAAAATTGTATAATATATATCCAATTTATTTGAAATATCACTCAAGATCCCTCGAAACTGAAAACTTTGTGAATTATGTGAAATTATTTCTAATAATAATTACATTATACTATTTCTGGTAATGTTAATCATGAAGTACAGGGGTTTTGTTATATGGTGACAAAGAGCGCGGTGGAGTTTGGTGATTTAATGCTCTTGGATACTGTGCGCTAATTGCAGTTTTGTTAGCCCACCTGAGTTTATGTGTCTCTAAGGCCACAGCATTAATAAAGCTCCTATGTCTAGTGCACGTCTCATAGATACATGCTCTTGCATTAATATTCATTCTGAACTCATCTCCTGCAGTATGGAAAGAAAGAAGCAGCTGCCCTTTGAAAATGTCATATCCTGCTTGTACACATCTAATACTTGCATGTTAGTTTAGCTTTATTTGTTAATGAATCACGGTCTGCTGAGGGGGAAACAGAGAAAAGACCAACTTCTGAGTTTATCCACTGAAAGCTCCAAACCCCTAATGTAAGCAGGAGCCAGCTGTGCGCACTTGTAAAGTTGTTATAATCCTCCTTTGACCTATAAACAGGAAAATACATAATATAAAGCATCATGCTCACATCTACAAATAATACTGTCCATGTTGTCCTTGTAAGGCAATACAGTGCTAAGTGCCTGCCTGCAGCATCTCCAAGCACAATTAAAACAGCACATTTCATTTAGTTAAACTTTGATACAAACTTAACTCATATCTGCAACATGCAGCTTTATCTGATGATCTTAGCTTAGATATGGCTCTTTCTCAGTGACTCAATCAGTATTTTCTACAGGTGGTGTATTGGTATATTTTCATGCCTCCGTGCTGATAGTGTTATGTTTTCGGGTTGTCTGTCCCGTTCTCGTGAAGGTGATAACTCAGGAACACGAGCAAATTTCTTCAAATTTGGCAAAATAGCCTCTTTTGCTCAAAGAACAACTGATCAGAATTTGGGGGTCAAAGGTCAAGGTAACTTTGACCTTACAAAATATGTTTTGGGCGATAAATCAAGATGCTAATCATGACAACATTCCACACCCATGTCTACTGGTTTAAAATTATAGAAATTTTATATCCAAAGGTCAACTTGACTGTGACATCATAATGTTGTGATACTTGCTGTATCCCAAGGTCGAGGAAGGATCCTCGAGTGGCTGAATTTGAAGGATACTACGTCATATTTGAAGCATTGTCTGCTGTCGTGGCTGCATATGAGCCTGAATGAAGCAAACTTGGCTAGTTGGCAGATGTAACTGTGTGGTGGTACTTCTAGTTTATATTATAATAGAGAGCAAAAACGAAGCCGGAATTGTCAGGGATTTATTTAGAATAAATATCCTAAAACATGTTGATTCTGGTGACCATCCAGGCCCATAATCCCCTTCTGATAACTGATTAGTGGACTTATACACAAAATAATCAGAACAGATGGGCTGTGAATAACAAATATGCTGCTATGATCAATAATTTACCTTGTTATTTTCTCAAATTCCCTTCTAATTATTTAAAATGATAACCAGATAGTACAATCTTTTCACCAGAACCAGCAATTACCCAGAGAGATAACTAGATTAAGATAGACCAAGCTGCATAGACAGCAAACAAAATGACATATTTTTGTAGACCAAAATGGAAGTAGCATCACCATGGGGTCTATTGAGAAATCCTATGGGAGTTTTGCATTGGACTAAGGATCACTGCAGAAAATAAGCTCTGTGGCAAACATGTTTCTGTTGCTTACATGTTTTGTTCAGCAGGATAATCTTCACAAATGAACACCACTTTTATGTTTGAAGCGTTAAAGCAGCCGAAAGTGAGAAGCTAACGTTATGCTATAGCGAGCTACACCACGTGCGCATGACTTTTACGTCACCACTGTTAGCTTCAGACAGTCTCCAACAAGCTAACCAACAGTTTTGACAAGCTACAGAATCTGTAGCCTAATGAATTGTTTATTTACACAATCTACAATTTCCAAGAGTTTGCAAGAGCACTGAAAAACACGACTAGAGGCTGTAAAGTGGACTAGTGAGAGAGTTCCCCTCCGTGTCCAGCCTGATGACGTTTAATGTCCCAGACAACAACTGTAGTCTTATTTAGCCACTTGTTAGCAACCGCCTATTTAAGAGCATGTTAAAACTTAAAAATTCCCAAGTGTAAGTATTTGCTGACATGTATTATGTCATACAACAAAATGCGAACATCTCTTCGGCTTGTGTTAACCACAGACCTTATTTCAGGCATCTAACCAAAAACCCATTCAAAATCCTCATTGAGTTTGTGAGGTTAGACCCCAGTGGGCTATGCACAGATTTAAGTAAATTCTCAAAGACGAAGTATAATAACATGCAGAAGAACTTATTTTTAATAACCAAATTTTTTCTTGAAATCCTTAAGATTACTACCAATGGTAAGATATGTATTCAGAGCAAAATAGATCACACACATCATGAGCATCTACTGTAAAATATGGCATGACAACAAAAAACAGTGTGCTAGAAGCTACTCAACTCTGTAACCAGACGCTCTTGATTTTATTGCTTTTAATTAGTCCATCATACACTTAATACAAACAGTCAGTGGTGTAAAAAGTATCGAGATCCTTTACTTATGTAAAAGTATTAATAACGCACTGCAAAATTACTCTACAAGTAAAAGTCCTGCATTCAAAACTTAAAAATACAAAAGTATCAGCATCAAAATGTACTTAAAGTATCAAAAGTAAAAGTACTTGTTATGCAGAATGGACCCACTCAGATTGTTAGTTGTAATGTTATTCTTAAAATATCATTAGATTATTATTATTGATGCATTGATGTAATTTAATTTAATAAAGGAGGGTCCATTATACTGTTATTCATTATACTGCCACTGAATATACTGTTATGATTTTTAATTTGTTTTTTTAAATGTTAAATCTCAACCTAAAAAGTAACTAAAGCTGGCAGCTAAATGTAGTGGAGTAAAAAGTACATATTCCTCAAAATATAGTGAAGTAGAAGTATAAAGTTACATAAAATGGAAATACTCAAGTAAAGTACAAGTACCTCAAAAGTGTACTTAAGTACAGTACTTGAGTAAATTTACTTATATTCCACCACTGCAAATGGTGCATGTGATGTATTGCTCTGTGTTAGTTTGCGTTGTGTGTACAATGTGTCATTACCTGTAAGTTTAGTACAGTTTTGTCTGACCTGTCCGGGGACTGCATGGAAATATTACATCATATTTATATGTAATATTGCACATGGTGCCTTTGCAAATGAGATTTAAAAAAATAACATGAATACAAAGTAGTGCATTGATACACAAATTATATAGAAGAAGCTATTGAAAATTAATTGCAAATTCAATGAAAAGGTGCATGTGGAAACATGTAAGGTGTCTTGTAGTAATAAATAAAATAAATGACTTCTTTCTATATTTTGTATTTGAACCAGGTGGAAACTAAAGAGATTTAATTTTAAAAAACAAAATAAAAATAGAAATATTAAAAGCTTATCAGAGCTGTCAGTCACATCTCATGGCTTAAAACAGAAGGGAAAGTCCTCCCGCTGAGGTCATGTCCTCAGGATTGTTTTCTGGTAATGTGGGATCATCATAATAAAAAGATTTTTTAATCAGAAAAAGGACATTCTACTAACTTCACATAGCATAAGTAAATTAAGCATTTAAAATAATAATGATGATGATAATGAGGAAATATGGAGTGTCATTGACAATATCTTGTCAGTCATCCATCATTTACTGTGTCCTCAGATCTTTGAGTAAAAGTGGAGTGGTGTGGTGTGGTGTGGGCCTGACACGAGTTAAAAGAGATTGTTTAAGTTATTTTCCCTTTTATACACTTTGTTTTCATTTGAGCGAACCCACAGCAACTCCCAGAAAGGGACTCTGCAATGTTTGCTTGTTCTCTCTGTGTGAGCAACTCTCAGCGTCAGGGGTGGACGTGATATTTCAAACAGCACATCAGTGCGTTTATGTATTGGGTGCCCGGAAATTTTTCCAAATAAACACAGCTTGATTCGACCTGGGTGGGCAGACTTATCAAGCGACTAATTCTATAAACAGATGAGGGAATAACCCGGCACCTCATTGGTTGTTGGGCAGAGGGGGGGAACATGAGGGAGTTTCAGCGCAATGAAATTTTAATTAATGTGGGTGGGCTGAGAACACCACCGACTGTTTATGATGGACAATTTATTTCCCAGTGCAAAGTCAACATAACACAGCAAACGTACAACAATTATTAACATTTTCTGGGGCCCTCATGAGGCTGGGGAGTCAGTCAGTGGTGGAGAGGAGCTCCGGGAGCAGGCTCAACTTTCCCCGGGACACACTGCAGCTTCCCCGGCGTCATGACTCTCTACCACGGCCGTCTGCCGTCTCTCGGAGTGCCATCGTCGGCTCTGAGCCTCTCCGCCCCCCCGCTCATCTACTTGTACGGAGGGGACAGTGGAGGGGTTGTGCCTGCCGCCCTGAGCTTCATGCCGGCCCGCCAGGAGCCTCCACAGAAGCCGCCCTACAGCTACATCGCGCTCATCGCCATGGCAATCAAGAGCGCGCCGGAGCAGCGCGCAACGCTCAGCGGCATCTACCAGTTCATCATGGACCGGTTCCCCTTTTATCACGACAACAAGCAGGGCTGGCAGAACTCCATCCGCCACAACCTCTCCCTGAACGACTGCTTCATCAAGGTGCCCAGAGAGAAGGGCCGGCCCGGCAAAGGCAGCTACTGGACGCTGGATACAAAGTGCCTGGATATGTTTGAGAACGGCAACTACCGTCGGAGGAAGAGGAAGGCGAAAGGCCAGCAGGAGGCTTTGGACTCCAAAGCTGGTGGTCACAAGCGCACTAAGGGTCAAGGACCCTCCAGGGACCCTCAAGCCTCTCTTAAAAATCCGCCGGGCTCAGGGATAGCAGAGGTGTCAGCGCGGCAGGATGTGGAGAGGATGGAGACCCAACCTGACGCAAAGGCGGTTCTTGTCGAGTTTAATGAACAGTCGCAAAATCCCCACATTCAGGGGACTAAAGTGTCCCCGAACCAAGACACCACTGCGTCCACTGGTAGGAGGCTTGACGCCCCCCAGCCCGTGACATGTCCCGCTCCGAGACACGCTGCGCTGTGGCTGGACGGAGCGCACGTTCCGGGCGCGCCCCTCCGCCGGGAGCCAGAGGAGAGGAGGTCTGCTTTCAGCGGGAGAGAAAAAGAGAGAGGTCCGCTCTGCGCCGTACCTTTCGCAGGAAACACAAACTTGTCTGCACTTGTGCAGGACAGGCCGAAAGGAAATGTACCGAGCAGGGACAAGTCTAAAGGTTTTAGCATCGAGAGCATCTTATCGAAAAGTGAAGACGAAATGCGCAGCAGCATCCTCGGTTTGTCGGCGGAGACATGCGCAGAGCGCACAAGCCCCGTGTTGGGTTCTTCTGTGGTCCTCGGTGCTCGACCACATCAGCTGTACCAGATGGGATTCCCCTTCTGCTCTTACCTGTCACTCACCTTCCCAGACAAAGTGCTGCATTTTAAATGAGTAGCCTACAATCATGAATTTAGACTTTACGCATGGATACGTGCAAATGTCAACTCTGTAATTACATTTTCACGACGAATTACTTTGAGAAGTTTATTAATCTGCTTTTTTCAAGATCTCTGTAATGTTAAGACAATGATAATCGGCAGCAAGGAGGCTTTTTCGTTCATTTTTACGCATGCGTAATTGTCAGTGGTTATTGTTTGTAGTTATTATTCCATGGCTGCGCAATTTAATGCTTAATACGTAGGCTTTATTAGGATATTTCATGTCATGTGAATATTTAGGGAAAACTCATATACGCAGTGTTTCTCTCTTCATTCATGGTGACGGAGTAAATATGTTTTTCAGCAATTCATTAAAGAATCTTGAATGTCTGTGGAGATACCACACAATATGATAATTAGGGTTAGTCCCCAATAATGTAATCAAATGCTATTCTACATTCCACTGTGCTCTAAATTCCATGTGCAAAATAAAGTTTAGTTTGGTAATAAAATGGCAGCATACTTTATTTGGAACTGTGAGTCAAAATAGAAACGCTGTTGGGAAATCGTTGTTATTTGAGTGAAATGTGACCTGAAGATTTCCCAGTTGGGATTAAAAGTTGTGAATTTGTGACAAAAAGAAAGAGATAACATACATATTCATTTTCTTTTCACTGGAAAATATATAGCTGATGATATGTATGCATTGCAAGGCATGGTAGAGGAGTTATCAGGATATCAGGAGTTATCCAGGATTTTAACATTATTGTTTTACCAGCTGTTGTATCAAGCTTGAAGTGATAGTAAGAATTATTGTTAGGGAAACCAGTGGTGTGCATTTACTTAAGTACTGTACTGACATTTGTGACTGTGAAGACAATTTTGAGGTACATTTGTGTTACTTTATACATTTTGGAGACAAATATTTTACTCCACTACATTTAGCTGACAGCTTTAGTTACTTTACAGGTCGAGAATTAACATAAAATGTATCATCAATTAAAAATTATTACACATTTTATCAATTAAACCACCTAGAACATATTAAGTAGTTAAAATGAACCCTACCTTAACAACAGTAAAATGCTGTTCACATGAATGCATCAATAATATTAACCCAATAATATATTTGGAATATATAAAACAATCTGAGTTGGTCCATTCTGCATAACAAGTACTTTTACTTGAAGTGCGTTGTGAGGCTGATACTTTTGTACTTTTACAGGGTTTGAATGCAAGACTTTAACTTGTAGTGGATTTATTTAATTGTGTGGAATTAATACTTTTACCGAAGCAAAAGATATGAATTCATGTTCCACCACTGAGGGAAACAAAGGATGATAAACAAATTCACTATCAGCTAACATTGAGATAATGTCTACAAAAACTGATGGCCCCTGAACTACACATGGAGCTTGAATGTCACGGACTCAACAGCGTAATTCAAAGTCCATTCTTTGATGTGTCGACCATGAGGAGGACACATGATCACTGAGGAAATAGACTGGACTTATTCACTGTCATGACTTCCTCTGGTAATTACAACTAAGTCAAAAACAGGAAAATGGCTGTTAAATTAAGCTGTAAAAAAAAAAAAAAAAATCACTGATAGCTTTTGTTAATTCAGTAATGACTGTTTCCACACAAATCTGTCTCTTTTTCCGTGCTGGAAACACCTCAGACAGCAGTGACTTCACTGTGACTTCATTGAGATTTTCAGACATTTTCATAAATGACTGACAATAAACATGTAATCAGTCAAACTGTATGATCATCATATCTGATTTGGACAGCAGCCCAGTGACAGGATATGTTCACTCTTTGGATTTTTCTAAATAAAGTTAGTACATTTGACAAAAAAAAAAAAAAAAAAAAAAAAAGATAACTTTTCACACTGTCAAAATTCTAACTAGTAATTGTTGATGCTATTAAAAATTGTAAATTCTCGCACTACCAGTTCCAACCAGAGCAGGGGCGTCCCTCTCTACCTTTAAAAAACTCCTGAAGACCTTCAGAGAGCATCTTCTCACCTAGCAGCACACAACAACTCTACTCTGCACTTATAGCTGCACTAATGGCTCTTACTGCACTATACCTTGATTCTTCCCCTTTTTTCCTGTAAGTCGCTTTGGATAAAAGTGTTTGCTAAATGACTAAATGTAAATGTAAATTAATCTGACTCAGAAATAAATCTTTTCCATTTGCAAGTAACGAACACTATACAGCAAACTTCTCTTTACTGTTGCTATAGATAGTTTCCTGCTGGAAGCCGGGGAGATTAAATTCAATTCAATATTATTTATTTAGCCCAGAACCACAAATCACAGTTTTTGCCTAAAAGGGCTTTTCAGACTGTACAGGATACAACAGCCTCTGTCCTTTTAACCCCCGCAGGGGACAAGGAAAAACTTCTAAAAAAAAAAAAAACTTTTAAAAGGGGGAAAAAAGAAGAAACCTTTTGGAGAGCGACAGAGGAATGATCCCCCTACCAGGACGGACAGACATGCGATAGATGTCATTGTAGAGGACAGATCACATGGTAGAATAGAGGAGACAGAGTGTGAGAGAGGAGAGGGGAGGGAGGATAGAGCAGGAGAGAGAGACAGAGGAGATCAAGATGAACAAAGACAACAGTAAAGGCAGTGACCCTACAAGAAGTCTGTGACTAATGACGCTAGATGTGGTGCTGGTAGGTAAAGTCAAATGACAGTGGTAGCAATAGCAATAATAGAAGTAATAGGACTAATGGTAATAGTCATAGTAGCGATAAGAAGGTGGTGGAAGAAGTATTGAGATCCTTTAGTTAAGTAAAAGTACTAATACCACACTGTGACATTAATCCATTACAAGTAAAACTCCTGTGTTCGAAACTTACTGAAGTAAAAGTACAAAAGTATCAGCATCAAAATGTACTTAAAGTATCGAAAGTAAAAATACTCATTATGCAGAATGGACCCACTCAGATTGTTTTATACTGTATATTCCAGATATATTATTGGATTTTTATTGATGCATTTATGTCATTTCATTTTAACTATTCAATATACTTTAATGTGGTTTAATTTATAAACAAGTGTATCACTTTAAATTTATCACAATTTTATGTTAAATCTCGACCTGAAAAGCAACTAAAGCTGTCAGCTAAATGTAGTGGAGTAAAAAGTACAATATTTGCCTTTAAAATATAGTGAAGTATAGTAGAAGTATAACATTACAAATGTGAAAACACTCAAGTAAAGTAAAAGTAAGTTAACTACTGAATATACTGTTATGAGGTTTATTAATAATTAAAAAAAAAAACATGTCTAATCACGTTTAATTGTTTTGCAATAGTTTTTGATGTTAAGTCTGACCTTGAAAGGTAACTGAAAGAGTCAGCTAAATGTAATGGAGTAGAAGTATAAAGATACATAAAATGGAAATAATCAAGTAAAGTAAAAGTACCTCAAAATTGTACTTAAGTACAGTACTTGCACTAAATGTACTCAGTTACATTCCACCACTGCAGAAGACGCATGCATCTATATCTTAGTTAAATCAACAACAGTTATCAAAAGGTGATAAAACTTGATAATGTATTTTTTCATATTGTCTTGATAATTTGTGCTTTCTCCATATTTTCATTTTATAGTCCATTAGCATCCTTTGTACATTAAAGTCTGATGGCATTTAAAGTCCTAAATGAGCCTTTTTGTACAGTACTTGAGTAAATGTACTTAGTTACAATCCACCAGTGGATGAATATGCTGTGCATTATTAGTTGGGACTACTTTTTGTCTCCAGACTGTCTGAAGAAGCTTCCCATTCAAATGTTCAACAAATTCTTTGACAGAATGTCATGTTGATTTTTTAATTTAATATTTCCACCACTTTATTATAAGAAATAAAAGGGAAATCACATTATTGCTAACTAAGCTCTGTTTTAATCATAAAACTCACACTGAAATAGAGATTTAAATAAAAAAAAAGATGAAATACAGACCCCTTACTTAAGTAAAAGTACAAAAGTATCAGCATCAAAATGTACTTAAAGTATCAAAAGTAAAAGTACTCCATGTGCATTTAACCCCGTGATGTTCCTCAGCAGATGGAGTTTACTGAGTTGTAGCATTGGTGAGCAATCTTGAGGTAGACCAAGAGATGCAGTTCTTTATTTCATTTTACTACCATTCACAGGATCAAGAATTAACTTTCTTGCTCAATATCAGTCAAGTTTGAAGAAGCCGTAGTCCTGTCGTTCCCTGATTAAATGTTCATAAAACTCCCCATTCTGAGAGAGTCACTATAAATAACACTTCAACTACATGCTTTTCTGTTTTAGTCCTTTGTCTGATGGCATTCAAAGTCCTAAATGAGCCTTTTCTGAGCTCCAACTTGTTGTAGAATGACACCTGCATGAAATCAGAGCGCTCTGCTGACAGCATCATTACAAACAGAGAGCAGCCATGTCTAAATATAGGCCTATAGCTTAGACACAAGCCGTCTGAAAAAGCTCGACTGTGCGAGGCCGGAGCTGTGCAAATCAGGAATGTTTGTTGAAATAAATAAACTTCCCCACAATTGAGGAGAGGAACTCACAATCACAAGCATTTCCTGTGTATAGGATTCTTTTGGTCAGACGTGTAAATAAAACAAGATGAAGGGAAAGAGTGGAGCAGAGGAAAGAAAAGAAGTGAGAAGTATGAGAATAAATGAATACTTTTTCACTCTCATATTAACACATGAGAGCACTGTAATGGGGTCCACTGGCTCCACTTCATCCGTCTGTGATCTCCAAAGTCTCCTGAAAGCAAAGTGAATTAATATATGTTAGTTATCTGATGGTCTCTGTGAGTGTTTGAACAGTAAAAGATCCTCATGAGAAAGCAGCTCAGACAAAAGGGAAATCCTCTCGGTTTTATTTGTTATCTGAGAAAACAAACTGTGCTGATGGGTTGCGGTCAGAGATCTTTAACGTGCACCGAGCATTAGCACTAGTCTCAACTCTCCAGCAGGGAGACGGAGCTGGTACTTTTGGGTATACACAGCCTGCTGGATGAAGTGGGAGAAGCTTCTAGATTCTGGAGTGTGCTGGGTTATTATTCAGGCAAAATCAGTTTGTCTTAATGATATCCCCGTTTTCTGTTTAACATCATATTTGCCTGTTTGTTTTAAAGCATCCTCCAATCTAAATTACATTTCCCTCAGCTGCTATTTGTCCAAAATGTATTGTACTTTCTCATGTAAAGCTGTCCTTAGGCCTGTTTAGATAGTCATGCTAATTTAAATGCACTTTTTTTGTTTTTCAGCAAATTAAAAGACATGCTTTTAATTTGAAAGTGCGTCAGTTTAGAATATAATGATTTATTCTCTTAAATCAAATAAATTCTTTGACTTCAGGCATTTTTGTTCTTTAACAAATTAGAAGATGTGCTTTTAATGTGAAAGTGCATCAGTTTAGAATATAGTTATTTATTCTATAAAATCATGTAAATTCTTTGACTTCAGGGTTTTTTGTTCTTCAACAAATTAAAAGATGTGCTCTTAATTTGAAAGTGCATCAGTTTAGAATATAATTATTATTCTCTTAAATCATGTAAATTCTTTGACTCCAGGATTTTTTACTTTTTCTTGTTCTTACTCTTATTTTGCCTTTTTGATGTGAACAGTACCTCACGCTTTTACTTTGAAAGCCAGTGGTTACCTTGAATCAAGATGATATAAATGGCTTTAAAGCTTTAGCAAATGATTTATGTTTTTTCTCCACTGATTTGATTTATTACTGCCATCTGTGATTAAGACAGAAAATGTGTTGATCACAACTTCAAATACATTCTTTAACCTCTTGAAATCTGCTCTTTTTAAATCGAAATAGAATAAACACAGTTTTGGTAAAACTGCCATTAGTTACAAATTAGAAACCCGTTTATTTGAAGTGGCTACTGATTAGACTTTATTTCCAATGTCAGGAATAACCTTTCATTCACCTCTCCCTATTCAGCCATTGAGGCCGTCACTGCTCTTCTTCTACTGAATCCAAACAAGCCAGAAACAGAAAACGCATCACTTCCTGTTTGAAAGAGAATTCTTCTCAGGAAAGGACCCACCAGAAAGTGTGTGTGTTTAGACCATCAAATGTAAAAGCTTTCATCAGGTTGAATCACTGTTCTGTTGTAGTAATCAGTTACAGAGAGCAGCAAAATGGAGCAGTATTTAGACGAATACACCGGCTGTCCATTATGAGTTGGAACTACTTTTTGTCTCATGACCAGTTGTGGAAGAAGTATTAAGATCCTGTACTAGAGTAAAAGTACTAATACAACACTGTAAAATGACTCCACTACAAGTAAAAGTCCTGCATTCAAAACTTACTGAAGTAAAAGTACAAAAGTATCAGCATCTAAATGTACTTAAAGTATCAAAAGGAAAAGTACTTGTTATGCAGGATGAGCCCACTCAGATTGTTTTATATATTCTAAATATATTATTAGATTATAATAATTTATGCATTGATGTAAGCAGCATTTTACTGTCAAGGTAGGACTAATATTAACTATTTAATATATTGTGATCAGTGGTGGAAAAAGTATTCAGATCCCTTACTTCAGTAAAAGTATGAATACCACACTGTGAAATGACTCCACTACAAGTAAAAGTCCTGCATTCAAAACTTTCTGAAGTAAAAGTACAAAAATATCAGTATCAAAATGTACTTAAAGTATCGAAAGTAAAAGTACTCATTATGCAGAATGGACCCACTCAGATTGTTTTATACTGTATATTCCAGATATATTATTGGATTTTTATTGATGCATTTATGTCATTTCATTTTAACTATTCAATATACTTTAATGTGGTTTAATTTATAAAAGTTAAAATAAAAGTAAAAGCACTCATTATGCAGAATGAACCCACTCTGAATGTTTTATATATTCCAAATATATTGTTGGATTACTTGTATTGATGCATTTATGTTATGTTTATTTTAGTTTTGTAAAGGTCAGACTCATTTTAACTACTTACATCTTACTTACATTAAAAAAAAAAAGTCTAATCACTTTAATTTGACCATGTTTTCCATGTTAAATCTTGACCTGAAACGTAACTAAAGCTGTCAGCTAAATGTGGTGGAATAGAAGTATAAAGTAACATGAAATGGAAACACTTAAGTAAGTACAAGTGCCTTAAAAACATACTCAAGTACAGTACTTGAGTAAATGTACTTAGTTGCATTCCACCACTGACTGTGATGTGGTTTGATTTATAAACATACATTCTCATTTTAAATTGATCATGTTCTTCATATTAAATATTGACCCAAAAAGTAACTAGTTACAATCACAGCTAAATGTAGTGGAGTAAAAAGTACAGGGCTTGCCTCTAAAATATAGTGAAGTACAAGTATAAAGTTACATTTATGGAAATAATCAAGTAAAGTACAAGTGCCTCAAAATTGTACTTAAGTAAACTAAGCAAGAGGTGGAGTAAACAAATGGTTGGCTTGATTATTTTTTTCTGTGTGGAAATCATAGACTGTATAAAATATGGACGTAGTCTCCGTGACGTCACCCATAGGGTTCTGAAGAGCTGAAATGAAGCTTTGTGGGCGTTCCCACAGTCGCCATTTTGGCAAAGTTGACTCCGCCCAACTCCCCCGGATAATCCATAAATGGACATAGAACTGCAGCTGAGCCGGCCGAAACACGCCCACTTAGCTTGAAGCTACCAAGCTAGCGGAGGCTAGCGGAGCTAACAAGCTAGACTACATGCTACACCGGGACGGACAGCAGCCGGCCGGCTCGCTGACTAACATTGCCGTGATGTTCCCGTCTGTTGGTGTCCCAGCTTACACTGCTTAACTCACGGTAAGTTACTCTAAAACTTTACCACAGCAACTTCAACTTGTTTTAGATATATAATTAGGGTAATTTGAAATACCGGTTTTGTCGAGACTTGCAGTAATGTCGCCAGTGTTACCTTGAATAAACACGTTTACGGATACTTACATGAGACAAACATGTTAACCTGAATTTTAATTTAATTTTACTTTAGCTAGAAGTTGTTTATTTTGGATGACCCTTGATTAAACTTTATGAGCTGAGTGATATGTAATTAGGTTAGTATTCTCACCGTAGATGTTGGATTGATACTGGCACACAATTATATATTTTTTGCTTATTAATAACTTCTACTCAGGTATGATTAAAACAAACTTATTACATTAGTAAATCTGCGAGTTGTTTCTCAGTGTAGATGTGTCAGGGCGTATCAGTTAACGTGTAAAATGATAATAGCCCACAGCGCTATTAAACAGAATGCATTTACCTTTATGATGTGACACTGACAGACTGTCTGGGATTATTATCTGGAATATCAGTTAAAACAGAAAGGCCATTTTATATTTACTTATTTCAGTACATTTGTCAATAAATTTAACTTCCAGTCTTGGTAACTTGACTTTAGACGGCTGACATTATGATCACATTATCTGTCTTCAAAGGACTAAAAAATTAATTAATTTGAATAATGTTTTATATTTTAGAGGTGTGGATCCCTTCTTCCATTTTATCCTTCAAATCCTAGTGTTTTCAACATTATTTAGGCACTCTTCATAGCTTTTTGTTATATTGTTTTACCTGAAGCATTTAATACTCTCATTTATTTTCCTCCCATAATCAGTGTGAAGCATTGGTGACAGCTCTGTGTCCAGTGAGCTGCTGGACATTAGTGTCTGCTGGTGGACTGTGGTGGAAAGACCTTCTCCTCTTCTTTGAGGAAGAGCTGCCCAGATGTCTTCTTCTTCCACTGTGACGGCAGCAGCAGCAGCAGCATGGGGGAGGTCAGAGGTCAAGCTGCTCACCATCATGGAGAACTTTTCTAGACTTAAATATTGTCCACCTTTTTGTTTTTTATGCATTTCAATAAATTACATTTGCATTTGAGCTAACGCTGTCTTTATTGCTGTGTGAAAATGTTAGATTTAAAATATCTGATATAATACAACACAGATAAAACATTAAGCATTTATGTTCAACTCTTATTCCAGGTGATGTATGTCTAATTTAAAAAATGTAAGAATACAATCAGGAAGCTGATAAATGGGTGATTTTAATAATATGATTTAATGCAATAACGTAAAAACACTACAGCAGCAAAATATTTAAATCAAACTACACATACATAAAAACATCAATATGTAACCTCAGATATTGATAAATTGTTGACGTGTTTGAGTCCAGTTGTGTCTTCTCATGTGGAGCATCAGAGATCCACCTTGTCTGCATCACCTGCAGAGGAAAACTTTACACAGACAAATAGAGATGTAAGTAAAATATGTGTTACAACGGACAGGCTGTATTTTCATTTCAGTTTTAATATACTGATTATTGTTCAGGATAACGAAACACATTCAACAGTATTGACTACTCTCAATATAGCCTGTTAGTAAACGTTATCATGCTTTGCACAGTTCCTCCTGAAATTCAGACTTAACGTTATGTGTTAACTAAAGTCGATCACAATCAGTGGGTTTCTGGAGTGTTTTCATATTAAAATGCCTGCTTTGATACTGATATTAAATAAAAAAGATAAAGTTTGGGGTCCTGCGCCGTCAAATTTTACGTTAACGAATATTTCACAGTCCGAGTCTTTATAACAAACTCCGTTATTTCTGAACCATGCTTAAATGTGATGCTTTTTAATTACACATATATTATTGTAATTACACACAGATGAACCCGTTAAATTGGGCCGAGTGTAGCGTTAACTTGATGCAATGGTAAATTTAGTCATCATTTCATAACATTGCATCATGTTACCATACTAACATGGTGAAGCTTTATTTTCCAAACACACAGACGCTGTGTTTGATTCCACGTATTACAAAAATAAATTATAACACTTCTGTATTACTTATGACTTCAGTCACCATACCGGTTTAATAATATCTTCTTTACTTCACTCCCATTAGCATCGAAGGCAGCATTAGCTGGCTAACAAACTACTGTAAACGCTAATAAATGATCATTTATAAATAAAATAAAACGAGAGTAACACTCACCAACAACTGGAGCCTGGGCTTCTTGTGGAGCAGTGGTACAGCTCACCACACAGCAGGTGGTGTTATTAGTCCGATGTTTGCCTGTAAAACTCTCCGACAGCCGACAGGGAAAGTTTCCAGTGAATTAGCCACGGCGCTAGTAGCTACAGACAGCTAGCGGCTAGTGCCGTCAGCTACGTCACCTGTCACTCAGAGCGGGGACTGCTTTATTATGCAGAATTTTCGAAACTTAAACTAGTGAGATATAAAATAATTCACCCCCCTCAGAGTTGACATGGAAGAGGAATTCAGCTTTTGAGAGTAGAGCCATCGTTTGAACCAGGCTGTAAACATGTTTATTTCAACTGTGAAATCGGACATTTTAACATGAGAGTCAATCTAACTTGCTCCCTTCTGCAGCCTGCCTCAAGCGGCGAGTCGAGGAATTGCAGTTTTTGGTACTTCCGCATAGGCTTCTCAGCTCTGGACCGGAGCTTGCCGCTTGGTGGAAATGGAAAACACATCAAGTTTATCAGCTCTGAATGTTCTGTTTCTCCAGGATCTGCAGCTCTGCTTCCTGGTTTCTTGCAGCAACATCTTTCTGTCCATAGCTGTTTCTCTCTCACTATTTTCCCTTTGTCAGAGTATGGACTGGAGTTTAGTATGCGCTAAGTTTTTGGTTGAGTGATAGGCTAAGACTGAAATAACTTTTTTGCAAAGGTTTTGGATTTTGGTTTTGTTGTTTTTAGGTTTTGTTTTGGTTTGTTTTTTCAGTTTGGTTTTTCTTCTCTTCCCCTGTCCTGTTTCATTAATTATCTCAGCCAGGCCTGGACGGGATCATGGTTTGGCTACGTGTGTGATTGCATGTGTGTGTGTGTGTGTGTGTGTGTGTGTGTGTTTGTCTACATGTCCATAGCTAATCTCTCATACTACCAGAGCAATCACCCTTAGACTGTTTGCTCATTAACTGGAACAATAACTGGGATGTTAATTTTGGCTAGCAAAAAACAAAAACAAAATGTACGTTACTTAGGTCTACCTGAAAAAAATAAACAGCCGACTCCTTGAAATATCTATTAATACAACGCTGAACAAGACATTTTTAAATGAACAAAATGTTCAAGTAAGCGGTCAATAAAAGTGAAATTCAGTGTAAACGGGACAAAGTTATGAGACGAAAGCGGTAAACATATTTTTTTCTTTATTGACACGTTGCCATGGATACGCATTGTTCTGCTTTTCTCCTGATGAGGGCTCGCCTGGTTACCCACCTGTCAATCAAAGGTAGCCACGCCCCAAATAATACGATTCTTTATCTTCTAATGTTGTTTTATTTTAAATGGGGCCATTATTAACACAATAAACATCATATTGTCATGAAGAATATTTTTTAATAGTGATTAAGACCATAGTGTTGTCCTAGAAAAAAAAAATGCAATCTTTGTCAGCACCCCCATATCACTCACCAAGGACTGCTCATGTGTTGATTTTTTGATTTTTTATGAATCTGTTTTGATTTGTTATTGTTTTATATCGTCATTGGCTGCTGACTCCACACTCCTCCGGCTGGTCGGTGTCACTAGTCATCAACAGCTGCTTCACTTACATAGCAAAGGCGTTTCCAGCAGTTGGTTAAGCTAAAAACCTCGTTTGTTAATATTACTTACTGTCATCAGCTGTGGAAGTCCCAGGTAGGTCAGAAAACCAAGTGCTGTCATGTCTGGATTAATAATATCATCTGGAGGTCGTCGGGCTGTCGGCAGTTTCACATTTTTTTCTCAATTTTAGGAATATACTGAAGATATACACTACTGGTCAAAAGTTTTAGGACACACCAACTTTTCCAGAATTTAATTGAAAATGATGCAGTTTAATGTCTCAGTCTACTCTGAAATTAATGCACATTTGCAACATTTGAAATTCTTTGTTGAGCATGATAGTGTTTTGAAAATAAAAAAAAGATTAAAAATCACATTTTATGTTGAACTAAAGGACTAAAAAAAGACACAAAATTACCAAAAAAAGACACAAAATGACAAAAAAAGACCCCAAAAGACACAAAATGACTTACAAAGACATGAAAAGAATTCAAAAATGGACAAAATAGCCCAAGACTCCATAGAGTTAAGTTGTTAACCCATTTCTTCTTCCCTGAAAAAAGGCCTACTTGTATAATTCTGAAATGTACATTATTTTTCAGTTTTGGTTAACCTTACCTTTTTTTATTTACCTCTGGCAGTTCACCACTTACCTTTGTACCCTTTCAAGCTGTTCATTTGACTTGAACTGCTTGAATTTCAACAAAAAATGGAAAAATTGGGGTGTTCTAAAACTTTTGACCGGTAGTGTATATGAAGTTCTAAAGGATCTATAGACCCCAAGCAGGTCAGGATATCATGCGATATCAAACGCTGCAAAGTTAAGCTATCTTGGCGGTCTTTTCAAAGCGGTCATGTGACCTCTGACATCATGCTATCTCAATGAAAATCGGCGTTCTGGGTTCCCACAAGTCACCTCTTTACATCTATGCTGATAACATGCAGTTTAAGGCAAAAACCTCATAGTTTTTCCCATGTTGTACAAATTTCTCACAGTCAATTTCACTTTCAATTTTGTTTGGGTAAATTGTGTCAAAAACTTTTGGATGCGTGGGTGGCTGGTGGATCACTGGTAGAGCACATACCACTAAGGTTGAGTTCTTGTCGCAGCATCCGACCTGAGGATCCTTTGCTGCATGTCTCCCCCTTCCATTCTCTCTGTCACTATCAATAAATCCCTGAACAGACTCCAATACATTCAAAACTCCGCTGCCAGAGTGAAAGAGTATTCTCCCGGTCCAGGCCCTCATCCACCTTCACTGGCTCCCGGTTAAATCACGTATTGAATACAAACTCCTCCTCCCGACCTTCAAATCCCTCCACGCCCTCGTGCCTCCATATCTCACTGATCTCCTCCACCCTTACGCACCATCCCGAAACCTGAGTTCCTCTGACACAGGTCTGCTCATCACCCCCCGCACCAAACTTCTCAAGCACCATCTCTTCACAAAGGCTTTTGGACTCACTCAACCTGTCATTATTGCCCTATTTTTTAGTCATCCTACTGTATTGTATTGTATTGTATTGTAAAGCGTCCTTGGGTTTCTTGAAAGGCGCTATATAAATTTAAGTTATTATCATTGGTGGTTCTAGAAAAAATTTACTGTGGGGGCCCAGGAGGGGCCATTGTTTAATCAGAGGGGCACATAAAAAAACGGGAAAGACGTTATTTAAGCATTCAAAACTTTATTTTAGCTTATTTAAAAATTCTCATTTAAGTATATTTGGAAGATACAAATACATTGGTTGAAACAATGACACTTACCAACAATATAGCCATTTCCCATGGTTTCCTTCATAATGATTTTGGTTATTATCGAGAAAACCATGGAAAATGTCGAGATATCAGCTCTTAAATTAAAGTCTTTTGAGTTATTTTTGTTGTTATCATCATATTTGTCCAAACAAATGTACCTTTAGTTGTACCAGGCATTAAAATGAACCTTGAAATTGAAGAAAAAGGGTAGTCTAATAATTTTCACAGTCATTTTTCCATGACTGTGTAGGGGTATCTGCTTCAGATACACATTGCCTCCAGCAGGGGTACCAAAATATTTAGAGGTAAAGCTAATTTAGATCAATTTTGCTATCAGAAATTGACTAAATTAACATTTAATACTTTAAATGAATTAAAGTTATTTTTGGGGCACCACCTATTCACTTAGGAATAGGAAAATATAGCTAGTAGATAGATAGATAGTAAATCAGTCTCTTAAAGTTAACAAATTATCAATTTGGAACATTGATTATTAATTATGAATATAATTATAATCGAATTACCTTATTAACATTTAGTAACGGTTGAAGGAATTTTGAGTTCTTCTCATAGCAGAGGTTTAGCAAATCACTCATTCATGTGCAACATTAAAGGGAGAAGCATATTAATCCAAAAACATATTTATTCTAAATAAAGCAAGACAAACAGAACACACAATAACTAATCTACAAGACTATTTACAGTGGAAGTGTAGGTGAGAAAGAATGTGTAACAAAATGGCTGCCGAAAGGCGGTCATTTAAATAAATCAAAATGGCGGAAGCCCTTTTGTTCTTGAAGAACAATAGACCATGCGGTCTTGAAGGTCTATGTGTTGTGGGAAGCCAAATTAAAGTATATTTCATGTGGATTAGTGTGTGAGCAAATCAAATGAGTTATAGTTAATTTACATGTACAACTTGAGATATGTAGAGCAACATTAATCATACAACTTCAAGTGATCTAGCTACACAAAATATCCCAACAAATATACTTAAACACACAACAGATCAACACCATTGATTAAAGCTTAACAAACTTGTTCTTGCTTACTAACTGCCCAGTACTATACCACAGAGTCCAGAGTTGAAAGGGGAAGCAGAAATCCTTTTGAAGAAGAATCAGCTCCTGGTTGGGTTTTGGTGGTTGTAGCGTTGTTTGCTGTTGGCTCCAGAAGCTTGGTGAGGGTCTCTGTGATTATGTCCAGTATAAATCACAGGCAGGAAACTTAGAAGCGTCGTGGTGGGCCCACTTGGTTTGGGCCTCACCGGCCTTCCCTTAGAGCTGGAGACAGAGGGGGATGGCCTGGTCTTCCTCCTGGAAGATCAGACCAGGACAGCAGGCATGCTGTTCCTCAGGGAGTCGAGAAGAGAAGAGCGAAGGGATGGCTGCACAAGACTTTTGTGTCTCAACCTGGAAGTTGTATTTCCTGTTGGTATCAACCAATGAGACGCCTTTAGGTATCTGCAAATACCTGTGGGGGTAGGGGTCGTTTGTCTTTGTTTGGGGAACAAAGAGGGACCTCCATATTGAAGCATGGAGAGAATTTGTTGACAAAATTCTCACTGCATTCAGTCTTTAATCCAAATGAACCTTGTGGAATAGCTGTGAGCCCTACAACTGTATATACACAAGCTTTTATTGCACAATTAAACTATTTAATCTACTAAACAATGTACACATTCTGGGTTCCTTTTTTTGTGTACAGTGAGATATTGTTTGAACAAAAAATAGGTAAGAATTGTCTTTTCATTCCATTTGATTATTCATTTGACACAGGGGCCACACCAGGGGCCAAGGGCTTCTTCACAGGGGCAGCGGCCCCAGTAGGCCCCTGTGTAGAATTATTAAAGCATTACAATCTTTAAAGAAAACGACTATTGGATGAGTTACGTCATTATATTTGGTTCATACAATTGTAATCCCCTCAGGATGAATTGTATCACTTTGGTATTTCTCTGCCTTTTTCCCTTTTTCTTGCAACGTTTGTCACTTTTCAGTTCTTTTAAAGAGTGAAGACAGTGTACGTGAACTCCAGTACAGTCTGTGTGAGGCACTTTGGGGATAACTGCAGATTAGTTCAGAGCATTTTGAGCTGACTTTAAATATCTACATCATGACTCATTTTTTAGACAGAGCTGACAAGCCCTTACAGGGAGAGAGAGAGAGAAATATAGCTGAGACTCTGGAAAGTGTCATCGCCTGCGTTTCATGTGCAATCAAGTCCCAGTTCAGTGCTAAATCACACGGTTTAAAGCTCACTGGTTCAAAAGGGCTCCTAATCCAAGTGTTTATTATATTTTTTCACTCTCTACATAAACCGGCTACACTTGTCCAAATACACACTCAGCACCATGGGAGGGCGGGGCCATGATGGAGATTGATGGGCTTGGTTCAGGCCACATTAGCTGCTAATCAAGTTAGGTTTCCTGGCACAGAGCTCTATACATCATTATGTGCCTCAAATGTCCTCCAGATCAGGACTGATGCTGTTTACAACCTGGACATTAACACATAATACATACAGAGAGACTACAGTACACAGTGCATATTCATATACAATACGCCAACGTGAACATCTGTAAAAACTCATGAAATCAAATACACCAGAGCTGCAATAAATCTTAATGTTGATATTCACTTTGTGTTGTCAGAGTAACTACAATTGTTTCCGAGGCTGCAGTTTGTGCATTGAACTTATTGCATTGCGATATATTGTATACTTTCCGTTTTTGAGCACATTTGGTGCTAATTTTTTCCATTTCCTTTTACCAATCAAGAACTGATAAGAATGGTTAAACATATCACATTAAGACACCAAGATCTTAAGGGACACAGAGAAATCATGGCATCAGAAAGTTTTTATATTTTGGAAATGACTGCAAAAATTACAAGAGGATTAGGGCCAGGTAGGAAAGAAAAAAAGAATCATTATTAAGTTCGAAAAAAAGTAGAAATGACAAGAATAAATTAATATACAATGTCGAGAATAAGGTTAAGTTACAATGTTGAGAAAATACGTATAGAATTTATAATTCAATACAATATATGTCTAAAAAATTCACCTAAATTACATAAAATTTTCCCCAAAACAATAGTTATGGTAGCTGACTACCAAGAATATCTCATGTATGTGTAGGTTTTTTTTTAGTACTACTACACCTTTAAAAAATGTGGTTATTGCTCATTTTATGACATTTATGAAAATGCAGTCTACTTAACTGTTCAGATAGAAAACAACGTTCCTCTGATGACTTATTGACACCAATCTGAATATCTTTCCAACTTTACTGAAAACAAAAAGTTTACTTTATTCTTCTTATTTCAGCTTTATTCCCAAACTGCATAATGAAAAAAAAAATGTCCTCTCATTATTTTTTTCTCCTACCTGGCTCCAACCCTCCTCCGTACAAAAAACATATTTTTTACTTAGCCATACATGCTAAGTCTTTAATTGGTTTGTGTCCCAGAGATCACAACAGGTCATTTTATACAGTGAGGTCTCTCACTACAATGACAAAAAAAAAGGAATACTTAACAAGAGTTTCAGGTGGTTTCAGCCTTCCAGTCATACACAATTCATCCAATTCCAAAACTGTTTACGGAAAAAATTCCTTCAAGAAAACACTTGGAGGGTAAGTTATTTTCACGATTAATACCAGTTTATATGACATACGTTATTTGTTAAATGGAAAAATTAATTTATTACAATAAGGCAACTATAAGTGGATATAGAAGAGAGATGACTGATTGGGGATCCAGAGCTCACGACTTTTGATATTTTCATTTTATATTTTGTGATTTCAGACATTTTTGTAACTGCACCATGTCATCTGTATTATAAAATCCCACTACTTGAAACCAGATGTTGAACTATATGTTGGTCAATTTTTGTGTACATTGCTATTGAAAAAACCCAAGTCAAGTGGACAGAATGGATCATGTTATATACATTTGAATAAGAAACATGTTGATGAACACGAAAAGAAAGGAATGATATTAAATTAATATTATTCAATGGAATTCAGTCGGCAAATATAGATTTTATGGGACTTTCCACAATGCATGCTTATTTTTAATATTTCCACTATTTAAGTAATTTTAGATCATGAAAACATTGAGATAATAATTTTCTAAATATCATGGCTAGGTTATATTCCATGCAATAGAGGGTGAAAAAGCCACAACCCAAAAGTTGAGAAATAGTGAGTTACTTTTGGTTTCCTCCACAGTTGCCATGGACTGAAATTGTTTCATGTTGAAAATGAAATTGAAAAATTTGACAGAAAATTCATTTATTTTTTTCCAATTCTCATCATGTTTATCTAATCCCTTCAAAATAAATCAGCTCACTTTCAGTCCACAGTTTTTTTTTACTTTCAGCCCTTAAAGCTAGTGAGCTGGCCTTACAAGTTTATGAAACAATTACTGTAAAAAAGAAACTAATCATCAACATTTTGATTTAAAGCTTTTATATTCACAGTCTGTTCACCCTTCTTTGTTGCTCATATTCACTGGTTAGTTTACTTTTTCTCAGCCTGTTGGATATTCAATCCAAACAATGATATTATATCTGCATAATCAATACACAAGCACACAGAAACGAGTATTTATTTTATGTACAACATGTTGCAGTCAAAGCTGCGTTCCCTAAAACCCCAAAATCCCGAAGACAAAAACATTTGCAATCCTGCAGACGATGGCGTCATTCTTGGCTTTACTAACGAGGCGAGCGACTGGTGAAATACTGCTCTCATCAAAACTTTTCAACATTTCTGCAGCTTTGCTTTCACAAACTCTAAATAAATACCCACAGTCTCATGAGGCTTGTGTGTATATGTATGTGTGTGTGTATGAACGCTGGCAGGAGGACTTGTACACAGCAGCAGGATTACCACCCCCTGACTGGGACCACCCTGACTTTAACACTTAATCCAGGAGGAAGTGGAGCTGCATCACAGGCTCGCTTAGGACCGCCGCCCCCACTGAGCGCACACACACACACACACACACACACACACACACACACACACACACACACGCACGCACAGCAGCTATGCAAAGTGGGACTTGTGTTGCAACAGGACACACACATGCACACACTTAATATGAGCATTTAAGCTAAAACAAACTACTTAAGATTTATACTGTACAGCTGCTCTTGTTCAAATCCAACATGTTTGCTGAATGTGTTATTGTCTGAGTGACCATGAATGCATCATAGTTATGTTTGGATGTGCAGTGTTGTTAGAATGTCTCGGTGTGTCTATTGTAACATACATTAGTGGTCCTTGTGTGTGTGCACTCAGCTGTGTCAGCATAAGTATCACTGACTGTGTGGGAAAAGCAGTGATGGAAGAAGTATTCAGATCCTTTACTTAAGTAAAAGTACTAATACCACACTGTGAAATTACTCTACTATAAGTAAAAGTACAAAAGTATCAGCATCAAAACGTACTATCAAAAGTAAAAGTAGTGATTATGCAGAATGGACCCACTCACACCAATTGTTTAGCATTTTAATTTAGGAAAGATAGGGCTCATTTTAACTACTGTATATGGTTATGAGGTTTAATTTTAAAAAATGTCTGATCACTTTTAATGTATCATGTTTTTTATGTTAAATCTCGACCTGAAAAGAAACTAAAGCCATCAGCTAAATGTAGTGGAGTATAAAGCTCATTATTTGTCTCAAAATATAATGGAGTAGAAGTATAAAGTTACATAAAATGGAAACACTCAAGTAAAGTACAAGTACCTCAAAATTGTACCTAAGTACAGTACTTAAGTACAGTAAATAGTAAAAAAGTAAATATACTTTCCAGTTACCTTCCACCACTGCTATGTGTGTGTGTGTGTGTGTGTGTGTGTGTGTGTGTGTGTGTGTGTGTGCGTGTGTGCGTGTGTGTCTGCATACACACTTGCAGAAATGTCGCTTATCATTAAGAAGATGGATTTGATAGAAGTCACCTGTTAGACAACTTTGACAATCCTATGGAATTGTCTTTATAAGAAAGACAATATATTACAGTCAAATAGTCTCTTTTCTTGTTGCATCAGGAAAGAGTTAAACAAAAAACAAAAGATGCAAGAAAGTAAACAGGATTTTAGAACACTCAAATGTATCTGTTATATATACAGAATGTATTATGTTATATTCAATGCATAACAAATTTATGAGACCACCAGTTTATGTCACAGCTGTCCTAAACTAACAGCATTAGTAATTACCAAATCAGTTTTTATGTTTTTGTAATAGTTAAAGGAACACTCCACCGTTTTTTCATATTAAAACATGTTATTCGGGTAAGTAAGACGAGTTGATACAGACCTCTTGCGTCTCAATGCGTGCACTCAATCGCCCTGGCGCGCGGAGCTACTTGGCTAGCACTTAGCTTAGCCCAGTTCATTCATTAGGACCCAAACAGATGGACAGTTAGAAGCGACCAAACTCCTCCACGTTTTCCCTATTTAAATACAGCTACACGAGTAGTTAAACGACCAAGTATGGCGACACAAAATAAAACGTGGCGCTTTTCGAAGCGGATAAAAAGGAGAACTATAATGTATGGCGGAATAGCACTTGGGAGCACTTCGACTCGGCGCAGTAATATCATCACTTCCGCTCCCTCTCACTTCCGTCAGGAGTGATGATATTGCACGCATTGAGACGCAAGAGGTCTGTATCAACTCGTCTTACTCACCCGAATAACATGTTTTAATATGAAAAAACGGTGGAGTGTTCCTTTAATACAACAGTATGTAAATGCTCTTTAACCAAAATGATATTTTTAATGCTAAAATGTAATTATTATTGTTTTCCGTGAATTTTTCATTGTACTGTTTTACAAAAAAACTGTAAAAAAATAGCAAAGCACATTATTATTTCTTGGTTAAGATGTCAAATTATAGTAATTTACTGGCATTCCTGAACAGAAAAAAATATTTTTAATGGTTGAATGTTCTGCTTGATTCATTTCTGACTTCTCAGAGAAGTCCAGTGAGCCAACTCAAATCTGGGTATAAAAAGATGAACTCAGTTTGTTATTTGCCAAATAAATGACAGTAACATTTTAGTTTTAAACAAGCTTTTGAAAGATTTCTCAAATATTTATGTTGTCTCATTTTTATGACAGGTGGTCTAATAAATTTGTTCAGCACTGTATGTTTGAACAAACAGATGTGGGTCTCAGCAGAACATAAGTGGGCTTAACTCTTTTGTGTAAATCAGGACCTTTCTGCATTTTGACCACAGTTGTGTTACAGTTCCTGCTCAAGAAGTCCCTGCTGACTGAAGAGTTATTGGAGCAGCGCTTGCAGCACGGAACCTTTTTTCAGTTTGTCAAACACACAACTGCTACTTCACAAACCTACAGGCAAATTGGAAAAGACCTTGGATTAAAAACGGGCAAAGTTCATGAGTTGCTAACAAATTCTTGATCACTTTTGGAATTTGTTTACTACTTCTGCTGCCTGCCAGCTATGATGCTCAGATATTGAGTGTAAAATAAGATATAAATAAAAAATAAGGGCTAAAAGTCTAGTTATATTGTAAAAAAAATATAGAAAGTATAAGCCTCCAGAAGGTCATGCAGTGCATTTGCAGTCAACATGCATTGAAGAAAGTGATGGAATGTAACTAAGTACATTTCTCAAGTACTGTACTTTAGTACAATTTTGAGTTGCTTGTACTTTACTTAAGTATTTCCATTTTATGTAACTTTATACTTCTACTCCGCCACATTTAGCTGACATCTTTAGTTACGTTTCAGGTCGAGATTTAACATAAAAAACATGATCAAACTAAAGTGATTAGACATTTTTTTTATAAAACCACATAACAGTATATACAATAGTTAAAATGAGCCCTATCTTTACACAATTGAAATGCTGCCTACATAAATGCATCAAAACAAATGATTTAATAATATAGGTTCCATTCTGCATAGGTATTTTTACTTTTGATATTGTAAATACATTTTGATGCTGAAAGTATTTTCTTCATTTGTAGCAGAGTATTAGTAATTTCACCAAAGTAAGGGATCTGAATACTTCTTCCCAAATGGCACATAGGATACAGATTTCAATATGTGCATGCAGAGAGAAAGCGACAGAAGGCGACTAACATGTTGCATTACTGGGTCCTGTGTGTTGAGGTCTGGTATTAATTAGATGGAGGAGGGTGCTCATGGTGTGACACTGCTGACTGGCCTTTCACAGCTCATTACATGGTGTCCAATCAGAGCACAGCCAGCCTAACTGGTGTTTATTTATACACAGAGTTGGAAATGGCAGCACATTGTGCTGTTACAGAGGGTCCCAATCAGCATCCCCATATTGACACAGACATATATACAAGCTCTCACATACACACCGAGAAAACTGCATGCATGCAGTATTTTTAACAGCTATTCTCTTATTTCAACCTGAATTGATATAATCTTTACCGCTGCAACATTTTTTCCCCCAAAGATCAATAGTTTCATTTCTTTATAATTACCATTATAGTTGTTTTATATTGCTTTTTTGTGTTTTATGGTTTTTAGAGGCTGTCAGAAATATTACACTAAAGGGAAAAAATAACACTTTTTAAATATTAGAAGAAGAAATCACAAAATTTCACCTTCAGCTAAAAAATATTTATGGTCTTAATCTTGCAAACACACTCGGGACAAGCACACAGATCCAAGAGGAGTAACATCAAAAAATACATTTATTATAGTATGAGCAACTTGAATCAACATTATGACAACATGTCCAGGCAAATGTAAGCATAGCACATTAAAATAGTTAACATCTCTGTTCCACACATGTTCAGACTGTCTGTACATCACACAGGAGCAGTCTGAGAAGATTCCTGCATGGTTTCATCAGTCAGCTTTATAGTAGTGACATGATGTGCACATTGATATTAAACATTTGTTCCTTGTCCATCATGATCTCCACAATAGTTAGCATTATGGTACACAGTAGTGAAGGGACAACAAAGCTTTGTGAACTATTTGCTTTATTTACGGAGCCCATTAGATGGCGCTCTTTGTTCAACAAAGGGCTGAAAACACACTCAATAACCATTGCTAAAGCCTTTTTTTAAGCCAAGACCTCCATTTAGTGGGGTCAAAAAATAAAGCAAATGGTTCACGAAGCTTCTTGTCCCTTCACTAGTATACAGGCTCAGTTTACCCCTCTTTTTCAAATGTATCACTTGTTTTCAGTTGTGTCAGTGTCTCCACCTCATCACACACTCTGAAATTGTTTGGAAATTCCAACAGCAACATAGAACCCTGATTCCCAAAAAAGTTGAAACAGGGTGTAAAACTTAAATGAAAACAGAATGCATCAGATTCAGAAGTTGAAATATTCTCTAAATATTCCCCCTCAGAGTGTTAAATATGTTGTATTTGAGCTGAATTCAATTGAATGTAAGTCACAAAGGATTGATAAGTCATTGCAATTTTGTTCTCATTTCGTTTTTCACCATGTCCCTTTTTGGAATTTTTTGGAATCAGGGTTGTGCAGTCACAGCAGCTAACCAGGCCTTCTCACAGACAAAACAATGTTAGCATGCTGTTGTCACAGATTTACAAAACAGCACATTTATATAGATATATATATGCTCAAATATATATATCACTGTTTGATACACAATCAGACCACCACTAGCACTGTATCAATGGTGAGGAAACGATAAGTAGAGTAGACTCAGTCAATGGCAGTTCTGTATATGAAGTTTGTTCAGTTCAAATCAACCTTTTCCCCCCTTTCTGTTTTCCCACATAAAGTGTGTCGGGTCAGTAGTAATCTAAGCTCCAGAACCAAAAAAGGTTCCAATTGGAATCCATTGACTGCTCACACATTAACAACACGTATAGTTTTGATTGTATTGCTCTTCTTTTGAATAATATTGACTAACTGCTTTTACCAAATGCAATTTGTGCTAAAATATTAGCATGGAACCCCAACACCAATCCGCCACTACAAACACATGGATTTGGAGACCATATTCTCATCACCATGAGTTAAAAAAAAAGAGAGCAATTCCTTAACAAACTTAATTTACTACTTTAATGACAATTTTCACTTGGTTGATAATTGACACACTGTCAATACACTTAAATGGTCTTTTCATCCAGGACACAGAAGACCATCAACATTTAACAACAGATATGCTCGTGAGAGAGCATGCACTGGCCATGCACAACAAATACAAAAGGCATCAATGTAACATTATACAGAAGATTAGAATGTAGAGATACTAAATGTAGTGCAAATGGCTCATGCTGAGCTAACAAGTACAATATAGGGATCAAGATAGAAGGATAGAGGGATGTACAAAAGCTGCAACATGGTCACAACAGGAAAAAGACAATGAAGGGCATGAAGGATGTTTAGCCACCGTGCATGATGTTTCAAAAGTTTAGAAATGGACGAGGAGCACATGCAAAGACACACCGGAAATAATGGAAAGTAGTTGCACTATAAAAACTGTAAATGGACAGAGGTTTCCAAGGCTTTCTGTATCATTTGCATGATTATACTGCATGTTGCTCAAATACTGTGAATGAGCACATCAAACAGAGGTTGGATGTATAGGGGCACTTCAGGGTCATAACTACAGTTTAACATTGATGTTCCTCATGGACACAATGGTCACACAGCACAATTATATCTACCATTTATACATTTACAATTAGAGACAATTCAATTCACAAACAGCCACACGTGATCAATTCTTACAACATGCAGAGAAATATGTACAGTATTCACAAAATGACTTCACTGACACAATGGATTAAAACTTATTATCAATCTAAAATGGGATTCAACCGGCCAGAAAGTGCATCATCTTGCCATAGATAGCCAGAGTTTATCATTTAAAAACACAAATGATATATCCTTGAGATTAAAGCTAAGAAGACTTTTTGAATTCAGGAATCTCTCACTGAGAAGTTCTTTGAATGAAGACACAATGCTACCCCGCAGTGGTAGGATGAAGTAATACCATCAGAAAATGTCACTTCACAGTTCAGTCACACATTTTACATGTGCTTGATGCTGTTAGCACATGCTAGATACAGGTGCATCTCAATACATTAAAATATCATGGAAAAGTCCATTTCCAGTGGTTCCAGTCAAATAGCCACGATCAAGAACTGCAAATAGATGGACATACTTTTCAGAGGCCAACATTTCCATATTAAACATACTTTGAAAAATTGGTCTTTTGTAATTTAATTTTTTTTTTTAAAGACACAGAATTTTAGGTCTTCATTAAATGTAGGCCATACTCATTATAATTAGAAGAAATCAAATAAATTCAGACATGAAATGTTTCATTCTGTGTGTAATTGATCTATATGTGTTATTTCCACTTTTTGAATGGAATTACTGACATAAAAAAACTTTTCTATGATATTCCAATTTATTGAGATGCACCTGTAGACAGACAGGTAGATACATATGCAGCAGTCTAGAAAATAATGAGTATGGTCCAAGTTAATAAAAATGAAAATAAATTATTACTCAGGTCCACCACCGAAAAGGAAGATACTTGATGATTGCAGGCTCTGCATTAGTGTTTGGTAGGGCAGTTGAGGGTAGCATCAGAAGATAAACACAGGGCCCTATTTAAAACACCTTTAGCGCATGGTCTAAAGTGTATGGCGTAAGGGCATTTAGGGTGTGTCCAACTCCATTTTTGCCAATTAAATGGCGCATACTGTGGGTGCAAAGTAAGGAGCAAGGGGCAAAGGCTCTTGATAAAGCATTAATTCATTCATATTCCTTAACCGCTTATCCGCACCTGGGTCACATACAAACCTACGGGGAATTTATTCACCAATTAAACTTCGGTTTTCTGCTGAGACGGATTGATCCTCTCGTGCACAAAGTGAAAACACAGCACAGCAGTGATGAAGTGCTGAGGGGCAGCTTGCATTAATCACCAGGTTTTTGTTGGTCAATGGCGCAAACTAACTAATGAACAAACCTAATTTTAAGACCAACACTCCCATCAGCGCAGAGATGGGCGCAAGCGCATTTGCTACCTGCATAATGTGGGTGCTGGATGTGAAAATGACCACTGCATTGGTCTGAAACTAGCTATGACAGTTATCGGTGATGTGTGCTGCTTTGCGCCAGGTGATAGATAGGGCCCGTCAACTTTAATGGAAGGCACTTTGGATAGATAAGTGGTACTCTAATGATCCTAAGGGTTAATCGTGGTTCTAATTAAAGACATAGAGAGTGTAAATGTATCACTCATTCATACCCTATTGTGCCAGCTGGAGCATAGGGCAGCAAGTGTAAGTGTATGCCAGAGTAGAAATGGCAAAAATGGGTTTGAAATAGGGCTTACTTTTTCTCTGAGTAAGCAATCAGAAGGAAGACATTGCTGATATTGAGAGAACAAGAAGATTGATTTCACTGTTAGCTTAGCATAAAGACTGGCAACATGGGAGACCAGTTTGCCTGCCAAAGGTCAAATTTCCGCCTACCAGCAGCTCTAAAACTCAGTAATTCACACAGAGGTACTGGCAGGTGGAGTTTGTCACCTTCTGGACGGAGCCAGTCTAGAAGTTTCTTCCTGTTTCCATACTTTATGCTAAGCTAAGTTAACTGTCTCCTTACTGTAGCTTCATAGTTAGCATACATACATGAGAGTAGTGTATACATCTTATTGTCTATCTCTGCAAGACAGCAAAAAAAAAGGCTATTTCTCAAAACTATTTCTTTAAGAGAAGGCATGGGTAGAATATCCTCTCTGCCATTTTAAATGCCAGGGATAAGGTTTTATGCTGCATGTTTCTTCTTTCAAAGCTGTAGTTTATGTTTGTATTGCCATATAGATACTACAGAGAGCACAGACGAGTATTCAGTAATTAACTTAAGCGATTTTGTGATGGTACCACCTGAAGAGCACAGTAAAACACTATAAGTAATATATAGGTTAATATTGGCATGTGCTATTATACAACAGTCCTGTTTTAACTGTGTGTAGACATAAATGTAACAAGGCAGGACGATATTTAGTACAATATTTCATCAGATGCTGTTACACTATCATAATAAATGTGGTTACCAAGGAAACACAGAGCAAAACAGCTTCAAGAATATATCATTTACACAACATGTGTATAATGTATAAATCCAGAGAGTCTGACACTATACTGAGGCTGGTTAGGTTTTATACTGGACGGTTTCACTTTATGCTTCTAGTTTTTGTCAAGCAGGTCACAGAGATACTATAGATATTATAATATGCCGCAGCTGAGGACGTTGTATTATTGCTGATTCAGGGCAAGGTGCAAAAGGAGCACTACCTAGTTAGATAAACAGGGTTTGCTACAACTATGGCACAGTTCAGTACAGTAGGTTATTGTGTTTTTCAGCAGTGCATCACACAAATGCAACAACAGTCAAACGGCGAGTTGGTCACTGCGACATTGGGTTGCAAAGAAATAGTTGATGTGTGTGCTGTCAGTCTGGTATGAAGGGACTTTGAAATGCAGCCTGTTGTCCAAATCACTCTGCTGCCATTTTCTCTATGTGGTCAGTCAGCAACTTGTACTGTTCTGCAAAGGGGGGAAACACACACGGACACACAAGCATATTTATTTTGAAGGTGCATCTGGGTTTTTAACAGGACTTAGACCCCTTTCCCACCAGGTTATCTAATGCAATTTGTATTGTGATGCATTGCAATTGACTTTCAATATGCAAATGAGGTAGATATTGCTTGTGGACTTGTCAACATTAAGGTGTATCTCAGGTCAAGGGATGCATGGAAGAGTCACATAACAGACAGCTGCAGCATTACTAAGCATGAGCCCAGTGACTCATGAGCCCATTGATTCAGATTAGGGCTGTTTACTAGTGAGACAATGAAATAAAATATTATAATTTATAACCCCAACTTCCAAAGTTGGAGCATTGTCTAAAACACAAATAAAACAGAATTTCAATAATATGCAAATCCTGTTTGACATACAATGGCAAGAAAAAAGTATTATGAACCCTTGAAATGACCTAATTTTCTACATTAATTTGTCATAAAATATCTAATCTGCATCTAAGTCACAAGTATAGACGAACACAATGTGCTTTACATAATACCACACAAACAGTTATGATATTTCATGTTCTCTCTCCCAGGGCTGCAAGAACAGAATGACGTCATCCTGTTCTTGCAGCCCTGGGAGAGAGAACACATTTCTCTTTTCTTGATGTGGTGTCCAACAACTATTGTTTGATTGGTCAGAAATTTGAATTTGACGTGTGCTGCGGCAGGAGGGCCCTATGAGGAGTTCCCAGAAGTTCTGCACTTGAGTTTCACGTGAAGTATGTAACTTTGTTCTCGCTCTTGCCACCTCGAGAAAAACAAACAAATTTCTCTGTTCTTGCGGAGTATGTGTTAGCCTTAAGAAGGCTCTCCCTTGTGGAGAACCTCCAGCTTACAGAATGTGAGTAAAGGAAGTAGTGAGCTTGCTTGTGATTTTTCAGTTATAACCTAATTCAAATAGGTGATTTAAATCTAAAAATACAAAATAAGTAACTTGGCTGAGGAGTGCAGAGATTGTTGTACCATTTAAGGCTGAATTATTATAGTAATGCCTTACCTTCATTCAGGTTCCCAATGACCGCCTGCTTCTTCAGGAAGTCATTGCAGAGCTTCTTGCTGAGCCCAAATGCCAGCATGTTATGAGTGAATGTCCTGAAAAAACACATAGTGTCAAATACACCTGAGCTCAAACACATTGTGTGTTCTGCATTTATCTTTTTCAAATAAACAAACAAATATAAATGACTTTAGGTTTATATTATGCATCACTGTCTATTAATGCAATGATTAATTTTCAAAGACAGACCTAATTTATATTATACAGTCATGGAAGAAATTATTAGGCCACCCTTTTTCTTCTATTTCTTGTTCATTTTAATGCCTGGTGCAACTAAAGGTAGATTTGTTTGGACAAATATAATGATAACAACAAAAATAGCTCACAAGAGTTTAATTTGAGAGTTGATATCTACCTCTTTCCATGGTTTTGTTGATAATAACCAAAATCATTATCAAGAAAACCATGGAAAATGTCCAGATATCAGCTCTTAAATAAACTCTTATGAGCTATTTTTGTTGTTATCAATATATTTGTCCAAACAAATCTACCTTTAGTTGCACCAGGCATTAAAGTGAACAATACATTGAAGAAAACAAGGTTGGTCTAATAATTTTTTCCATGACTGTATATATATATACTTATTATTGGGAGCAATAACTTGTTTCACCACTAGGAGGCCTCCCTAGGCAGCCAAACTCCTCTGAGCTCCAAATCAAAGCCTCAGGGGTGTCAAACAGATCCATGAAAGGCTATGCCGGTGAAGGTTTTTGTTCTTACAAAGCACAATCACACCTGATACAACAAATCAACTGAGTGAAGGCAGTCCAGCTGATTGAATGAGTTGAGTCAGGTGTGCTCCTGCCGGGCTGGAACAAAAAACCTGCAGCCACACTGGCCCCCCCATGCATCTCTACTGGGCAGTGATAAGGCCAATATACTGAGGTGACCTGCCTCCATCATGTTTGTTGTTGTTCTTGTCACCGTCGCAATTATATGACGTCAGACGCTCTGACGCCGTTACTATAGCAACCTGTCAGATCAGTCAATAATGTGGCCCAGTCTGAACAGAGTCATATCCGATTTGGACACTAGCTAAAAACAGTGTGGACATTTGGATTTGAGTAGGAATCTGATTGAAATCAGATTCGCCTGCAGTCTGAACGCAGCCTTAGTTCATAGACAACACTGTGGCAGCTCCCTCACCCGAGCTGGCCGAAGGCAATGTTCTCATCGATTTTGGAGCTGTCGTCCCTCTCCTCCTGGGTCATATGACACCACTTCTCCCTGCACAACAGAAACAGGCAGAGTCAGACTTTAAGTCTAAGGTCTCAATTTGACCTTCAGCTTCTCTACAGAAACAGGCCAGGGGTGGGTGTCACTTGTCAATGTTGTGTTGACTTTTCGATACCACAGACAGCACTGGAGTTTTACAAAAATCTTCAAACTGTTGGACAATTGGATATCTTAACTTTTCAGAAGTATGGGAGCATTTGAGGTTAAAAAAACACCTAAAAAATCCATGACATCCATCCCTGTAACTGCTCATTTTGTAATGGGAGGCAAAAACAGAGATTCATTTACACATAAACTGCATAAAAACAATAAGAAACACATTTACCAGCCACCGGTAAAACACTAAAACAACAAATGATTCATTCACAAAGAATCATCATATTCAACAAATGGATGAAAAGCATTGGTATGCACTGTGTATTACTAAAAAACAAATATTTAATGACCTGGAAAATGTTTCCATGCCAGAATTCAATGAAACCAAAAAGATAAGGAGGGTTGTCGTTAAACCATAAAACTGTGTAAAAAGAGGATGTTGTTGTACTGATTCCAAATGAGTTGGGACACTGTAAAAAGTCAATGATAACAGAATGCAGCAAATTCAGAATTGTGTATAATAATAAAAAAACAAAGTGTATCAGTTTGAGCATAATATATATTGTCTTTATACATTTTTAAATTGTGTCAAAAAGTATTAGCAAATTATCACATTCTATTTTATTTACGTTTTAGAAAATGTCCCAACATTTTTTGGAATCTGGGTTGTACTTTAATATTTTTCTTTTTGCCATAAAAGACGACAGTAATATACAGTATCACTTTCTTACTAAAACAAGTATATCTACTTTGAAAATGACTCTCTCATATAGAAATATTCCTATTTGTACTTCTTTTTTTTGGTTTGCTCAATATTTGTGATAATGCACACAAAACCACAACACTGAAGTACAAGCATGCTGTTTTTTTTCCGTGATAAACTTATTTACTTACTTACGACACTCTACTGATATCTTTTTTCTGGTTGCTGCCCAAACAGCACAGATCCAGATCCAGATATGATACTAGAATGGAGCTATTGCCATAGTATCAGTGGTGGAAAAAGTATTCAGATGCCTTACTTACGTAAAAGTACTAATACCAAACTGTGAAATGACTCCACTACAAGTAAAAGTCCTGCGTTCGAATCTCACTTAAGTAAAAGTGCAAAAGTATCAGCATCAAAATGTACTTAAAGTATCAAAAGTAAAAGTACTTGTTATGTAGAATGAACCCACTCAGATTGTTATATTATATATTTATTCTAAATATGTTATTATATTATTTGTATTGATGCATTTATGTAAGCAGTGTTTTAGTTTAGTAAAGATAGGGTTAATTTGAACTACCTAACATACTGTTAGGAGGTTTAATTAAAAACAAATGTCTACTTGCTTTAAATTGATCATGTTTTTCATGTTAAAACTCGACCTGAAAGTAACTAAAGCTGTCAGCTAAATGTAGTGAAGTAGAAGTATAAAGTTACCTAAAATTGAAATAGTCAAGTACAATTTAGTACTTGTACTTTACTTAAGTACAGTACTTGAGTAAATATACTTAGTTACATTCCACCACTGCATGTTATTCTGTTGCATACAGCCTGTGAGATCAGCTCTGCTGTGCACAGTTATGGCACACACACAGTTAGAAACACATCTGATTTGTCAACAGATGAGACAATGCATTATGGGAAATATCTTAAGTCTCCATTGGCAACATCTAACGGCAAAAATAACCCCTTTTCAAAATAGTTTTACAGATTATTAGTCACAGATTCATTTTTGGATCTATTAGTTTTATAAAGTCTCTAAAATACACTGTTGTTCTGTGCCGTTTTATACTACATATTATCAATTAAAATGGTGATATTATACCCCTAGATGATTAAAAAAAGTAGAAAAATACTTTTGACTCTTTTGTCTAGAAAAAAAAGCTTTGTTAAATATCTTATATATAATATAACTGCCCCTGTAGATTTGATTCTAAAAATATATTATACAGTTGCAAGAAAAAGCATGCGAACCCTTTTAAATTACCTAGGTAGTGCTCCTTTTGCACCCTAGTCTGCATTAATTTGTCAATTAAATGTGATCTGATCTGCACCTAAGTTCCACCATCACTATAAATGTTTAATAGATGTGTTAAATAAAAACATGAAATATTATGATTTTTTGTGTGGTATGAGGCTAAGCACATTGTGTTTGTCTATTCTTGGGACTTAGATGCAGATCAGAACACATTTTATGACAAATTAACGCAGAAAACTAGGTCACTTCAAAGGGTTCACATACTTTTTCTTGGAACTGTACTATATTTACTTTACTGTGGATCCTCTGTAAATATCTAAACATAACCTCACATTATCGAGTGATAATTGGTAAGGTAAAGAACACATCTCCAAACTAGAACATTGCAATTGCTGTGTGCAATGTCGGTGGATTTTTCTTTTTATGGCATGTGCAGCATATTCCTGCCACCATTCTGCAGTGGAAATATAGAAGCATGCAGAAGGTAGTTAAAAAAAACAGCAGAGGGAACATGCAGATAGAAGGAGAGAGAAAATATCACATGCAAGGAGATTAATGGTGTGAACATGAGCTGTGAAGAGACACCCTCAGACTGCAGTGGATCTGCTGCCTCTGACAAAAATACCATCCCAGACATTAAACGAGGACTTTTTTTTTTACACGTTCAGGATATTAACTGAAGGGTTTTACTCATCAAACATGAGGCATGACAATAATTTCAGCAGCAGCACGATAGAATACCTAGGTGAACCCACATCACTGATTAGACAAGCACAACAACATGCCAACAGAATATTACAAATATATATATAGCATCATAGAAACGAGAGAAGAACTCACAGAAACAACTAAATATGGTTCACTCTAAAAAACAACTATAATTCAAACACTGTAATCACTAGGGATGGGCGTTTGGAAGAAACCTGCCAACTAGCCTCTATAACGTTAACGATCAATTAATTGCTATGTTAACATCTATACATAAGCAAAATAAAGATATACAGTCATGGAAAAAAAATATTAGACCACCCTTGATTTCTTCAATTTATTATTCATCAGTTATTATCAAGAAAACATGGCTAGATATCAGCTCTTAAATTAACTCATATGAGCTATTTTTGTTGTTATCATTATATTTGTCCAAACAAATGTACCTTTAGTTCTACCAGGCATTAAAATGAATAAGAAATTGAAGAAAAATGGTGGTCTAATAATTGCTTCCATGACTGTATATGCAGTACTGTGCAAAAGCCTGTTTTGATAACGAACACTTTTATTTTGAAAGGACGAAAAGAGACTTCCTGTCGATAGTAAAACTAACTCACATGAGATTAAACTGTAAAGATATCGTCAAGGAGTTCAATGTTTTATGTTTTAGCCCCCGAAGAGGCACGAGGTTAGTTTTCACAGTAATTCAAGTGAGTTTTGTGTTTAAATAAGTTTTGGATAAAATTAAAACAAGTAATTCATGCTAGCAAGGTTTGATACAGTAAGATAGTTTTGCTCCAATTAATACTCTTGGATTTCTGTGTGTTTTATAATTGTTATTGCAACTTTCAGTTTGCAAATTAGCTTTATCAAACTGATTTCACATTGATTAAAAACTCCACCTGATCAACCAAATTCTTAACAACTATCAATTGATCATCGGTTAATTATTCCCATCCCTAGTAATCACTCACGCACACACAGTAATCTAATTATAATAACAAGTAAAGGACTTCTTATGGATGTGGACATTATAGCCCTGCTGTGATTAAGCAGATATAATTTATTACACAAGACTCCTGTGATTCAGTCTGGGGATTTACTATTACAGACTATCCTATCACTGTTCACTAGAGCACATCTGACAAACTGCAAATCGGCCCTCAGGGTGACTCCCAGACCTTGATCCTCACCCTTTAACACAAGCTGCTCTCACATCACCCTGTTTCTGTCATGTTTAACATCTCTCAGTATCTCCATCTGCTTTCTATGCTTCTCACAACCAATCTAGATAAAGCTGGGCGATTTGGCTTGCAATTAACATCTCAATATTTTAGGGCAAAAATCCAATAAAATCTTGCTATTCTCACATATTTTCGGTTTGACTTAATCGATTCTTGTAAACTCATTTGAATTTAGAGGAAACACAGCTCTATGTTAAGGGATTTTTTGAAATTTTGAAATTCCACATTTTATTTTGCAATGAAATTGGCATGTGGCAACAGGACGTTTCACAATGACACTCTGAGGTAGTACTGTGATTTTGGCATTTTATTTTTTATTATTTTGAACTTTAACTTCATTATTATAATAAGTTTGACTAATTATTCATTTTCATTATTGTAATTGAAACTTTATTTTTTCTGAAATAAGGCAGTAAATTAAAACATTTTAAGAACAACATTGTTCTTATTTACATGATTAGATATTAATTGAGCTATAAAATTGTATTGCGAAATTATTATTTTTTAAATGTGATATTCTCATTACATTTTATTTTGATATTCTATTAACAATTTCATAATTCCAACAAACTTTGTTTCCTGCTGTAACATTTACAGTTTCCATTCTGCGTTTGCCCTTATTCAAGACAGGTTCCTTTAATTAAAGGCACCATGTGGAATTTTCTTTTAAACAAACAGTTATGTTAATATTCACTGTTTTCATACATTGTGTGTATCCTTGATGGCCAATACAGCATTTCCTTCATCATAGTAGATTTTTAGTCAATAATTTGAGACCTGCACTATTTACATCACTTTTTAAGTGTATGTTTTATTAATTGATAAAAGTAAAAAACATTGTTCAAGCCTGTTTATTATTCTGGTGTCTTGCTTCAGGCTAACAGGGCTGCAAACAGGCTTGCTTATGATTTTACGAGTAAAAGCTTTACTGCGTCTACTCTTCATCTTAATTATGATAATGAGTTAGCAGGTAACTGTTTAATAATGTAAATGCAACTGTGTAGGGTTAGGGTCTGTGTACTTGGCTGCAATGATGACACAACAAACTCTAAAGAAATGTAATATTTCTATACTTCATACACTCACCACAAACCACCACTGCCTTCTCAGCCTGCTGGCTAGTTAGCCTTCAAAGTCAAAGAGCTCCTTGTTTTAGCTAGGTGTGTCTGAAAATATCTCTACATATCCAGACTACGACCAAAGAGCTAATTACACTAAATATCCCAAACAATCACGTCACAAAATCTCTTAAATGCTTTCTTTCTTATCACCAAACAGAGCCACACAATAGTTCATTAAAGCTAGCTCTCTGCCCTTCTCCTCCTCTCTGCCTGGCTTAATCTTTGCTTTTTTTTCTCTTGGTTTGACTAGGTTTGTTTTTAGGGCAGTGGACAAATAGAAGGACAGACCTCTCGTCTTTCTCTTCATCCTGCGTCCCCCTGCCCGGCAGAAAGGCACAAGGAGACAAAGGGTTAAAGTCAACATGCAGAAAGAGAGAGAACAGCTAATAGAAGAGAATAGAGGAGAGGAGAGGAGAGAAAGAGAAAGAGAAGAGAAGAGAAGAGAAGAGAAGAGAAGAGAAGAGAAGAGAAGAGAAGAGAAGAGAAGAGAAGAGAAGAGAAGAGAAGAGAAGAGAAGAGAAGAGAAGAGAAGAGAAGAGAAGAGAAGAGAAGCAGTAGTGTTTTAGGCTGAAGCATACAGAACAGCTCTGTAAGATTTGTCTTTAGATACAGCTTTTTGCTTAGAAGAGCTTTATGCTTTTGCTCTCTTTTACACTGTTTGTTTCCCATATCCATATGACACTGTTATATACTTATATTAATATATATTTTATATATATATTTATTTGTCTAGATTCCCATCCAGACTTACCTTGTGGTTGGTGATCTTTTCTTCCTCTCACAATGGACAGCATCAAAAAACGCAGCGTTCCAAAATCTTAGTGTATGCCTGGCAGAGAGAACAGATGACATATTAGAGGTTTCCAGCCTGACCTACTTCACTGACTGAGCCACTTGAGATAAAGCTGCAGATGACAGTCAGTGACTGCAAAGAATAAAAATCATATAATAATCAAGTCTGGTTAAACCTGCCACATCCAATTTCTTCAGGCAAAATATGATGGAACATGGTCACTAAACTGTGATATGATTCACACTACAATGCTTCGATGCATGCTTAATGTGGCCAATCATTTCTATAACATCTAATCACATCTCCCTACTTCAGTGGTTCTTAACATGAAGGTCAGGAGCCCATAAAATGTCCCGAGATTAATCTGAAGGGCCAAACAGGCTTTAAAGACAGACAGTAAAAAATAAATAAATATATTTTTTCTTGCATTTTTGGCTGACCGCCGAGGTCAGCCCTACACATGGGTGAGTGTCTGACTGACTGAGTGACTAAGTGAGTGATCAGACTTTGCTCGAGGCTGCTCGTCTGCTGTCCTCTTCTACATTCACAGAGTGCACCTGTTTTCAAGCATGTTGTCGTTGGCCTCATAAGGACAGTGCTTTACTTCACTCCTTTTATTTCAAAAGTAATTACGAGGGCCCAAGTACCGAGAGGTGCAAAAGCAAAATTGTTCCTCTAAGGTTTATTATATCATTAAGCATATTATTACTTGTTTGTGTTACTGTGACATAATACTCAATCATAGAAAATAAATGTACTATTCCTGTGACACATTGCCAACAAAATCACATTGACCAAATGCAACCACGTATTGTTTCACTCTAGAAATACTTAATATTTTAACACATAAGCCCCCTAAAAACAACAACAACAACAACAAAAAAACAACTCCACACTACGGCCATAATCTATGATGAGGGACTGAGGACCTGTTTACACGACAATGCTCTTGGGTGAAAACGACAAAATATTTTATCAGATGTGCCTTTTGTTTAGACGGCGACAGCGTTTTTGGGGCTTAAAAATGCAAAAATTGAAATGCCTCGAAATCTTAAAAACGCTCCACCGTTGCGTTTCCGTCTAAAGGGTTGAAAACGCAAAAGTGTCTCTGATCAGCTCACGCTGGCTCTCGTCTTGTACGCGTTTACGTCACATCTATGTGCAGTCCAGGCAAACGACAACAAACATGTCAGACTATTTCCATTAGACAGACATTCAAGTTGCCCTAGCAGCTCTGATAACTATCCGGAATTCATTTCAGCAGTTAAGCAGAATTATCACAGATAATGTAACAGAACAGTGAAGGCACATTAATTATCTAGGGCAATTTTTTGATGTGAGCTGAAACAGACAGCTTTGGACAAGACCCGTGCTAGCTCTTGGTGGTTTTGTGTGGCAGTGCTTCACAGTACCACCTAGCCACCTGGCTGCATACTACATCGAATTTCACAGACTTTAGCGTCACCCTATGCACGCAGATTTCCCCCTAAAGACGCTCGTCTAAACGCAGAATAAAAACAGGGACTGAGTTGACACTAATTAGTTAGAGCCAAAAAGTTGGCGACTACTGCATAGCCACTTTTTGTAGGTTATATATGGTAGTTATTAACTATTACTGTTTTGGTTGAAGTTCAATAACAAAAGCTCCAGATAAAAGGTACAGGAGCAACTCGCTGGTGAACATAGTGAAGTGTTTTACTCTTCAGTGTCATTTCCTGCATAGTAATATTTACTGGAGACATACTGAGCTTGGGAAGAAGGACAGTACAAGGTAAACTCAGAGCTCCTGTATCTCGTCTATTTGGCCAGACTTTACTCAGCTTACCAGATGGGTTGCTGCTTCAGGTGAGTGTACAGGTACACCTTCTCTCCTTTCTTTTCCTCTGGACCCTCAGACACTGGGATGGAAGACAGCACATGGCACGTATAGTTAAATTAATTTCTAAATCACATTTTAGAAAACCGAACAGAGAAGTGGAGCAGGAGAAAGAAATAGTAAAAACAGCAGAACAAGCATTGTTTGGTGTACCATACCTGGTGATTTGGGTTTTGTCTCAACTGGGCTTTCCCCATCCCTAGAAATAAGAACACGGTAAAGAAAAAGGAATGAAAATACAAACAGCAGTGTGAATGAAAATAACTCAGAGGAGAAGATGCTTTGCTCACTCAGTCTTGGGAGCCATTGAGCTCCTCAACTTGCTCTCTAAGCCTCCAAAGAAGCCTTTGACGTCCGTCTTGGATGTGTTTTTGAGAAGGCGCTCAGCAGCATCCTTCTTCACAGACAGCCAGGAGTTGGCCTTGTTGATGTACGAGTCCATACCAGCTGGAGGACCACCACGATCCAGCAACTCTGAGGGAGATGGCGGGGACTTCCCTAAACAAGAAAAGAACTGAGAGGTTAGATGATGACATGAATCTGTATATTGCATCAATGAAACATCTGTCCACAATTCGTCTTTTTTAACTTGATGTCCCTGTGGTGTCCTTGGTCTGCAACCTTTAAGAGCAAAAGAGCCATTGTTGGCCAAAAAATTTTAAAAGTTGGAATGCAGCCACAAACCTTATTTCGAGTCTTACAATGAAGATAAAACGGCATACTAATAGGTCATAATGAGCATTTAATATTAATATGATTTTGTCAGAATGCAATGAGGACCCAAGTGCAAATTTGTAATTGAAAGCTAGCCTAGCTTGGAACTCAAAACTTGACTTGAAGTTGGCAGAATTTAGAGGTTAAGGCACCAGGCCATGAGCTTTTGCTCTTTTTAGTTCAGTAATAATGCCGAATATGAGCTACACATTTTTACAATTGAAGGATACAAATTGCTTTGGTGCTACATCAATGTTAAATGAAAAATAAAATTTAAAGAAATAACCGTTTCATTCCGTATCATTTTTTCATTACAGTCACAGGGAGCCATTGCAGACGGCCTGAAGAGCCGAATGTGGCTACAGAGCCGCAGGTTGCCCCTGGTCTAAGGCACACAGGGTACATGTTGTGCAGTTCACAGACATCACCGAACAACATTTACCAACAGCTACATTTTATCCTCTGAGGCAAGGTTACTTTCACAGGTGTTCACAGTGTGAGACACGAGGTGGCATTCAGAAAAATGTGCCTGTCAAAAAATGGATGGATCAATTAGCTTCATCTCAGCAAGCTGCAACTCAGTCAGCTGGAAATGAAAACAATAATAAGTCCATCAGCTTTGGTTGGATCATCAAGTGTTCATAGACTTCCAGTAGAGGTGGGGGGAAAAAAAATCGATACAATATAATATCGCAAAATTTGTGTGGCAATATTATATCGATTCATGGCCGCCAAGTATCGATATTTAGCGTTCTGATGGCCGTCAGTATTTTCGCTGTTTCGTTTTTTTTTCTGGAGGCCGTAGCGGGCTCACTTAGGAATATAATGGAGATACTGGTATCATATAAAACCAGAAAATCTAAGGAATCTAAAGGTCAGGATATCGTGTCAGGAAGTTGTTGAAATAACGCTGCAAAGTTGGGCTTTTATTAGGTTTTCTTCAAAAAAAATTCAGAGCACTGAAGCTTAAAGTTGAGGAAAGTTTGAGAAAATGCTGCAGTTGTTGTCGTCAAACATGTTTGATATCAGTTCAGTTCAGTTTGGCTGAATACTTTGTTGGTCAGTCTGTGGGTTTGACTTTCATTGTGGAGAAATAAAAAGACTGAAGTGAGATGAATAGACTGAGAATTATCTCTTTTTTGACAAAACAATTCTTGATTTAATTTAATTTTGTGGACACAAAATGCAGTTAAACAGTTAAATCGCAATATATTGTATCGCAATACTCACCATATCGCAAAATGCTTAAAATCGCAATAATATCATATTGTGACTCAAGTATCGGGATAAAATCGTATCGTGGGGGCTCTGCTAATTCACATCTCTAAACTCCAGCCTCACAGAACAGAAATGTATGTCTCATCATTTGGATCAGGTATTTTTGTATGCAGTTTATGTTGTAAGGAGATCTTTTGTAGCTGTTCACCACAGTGCAAAGCTGTACAGGTTTACTTATTACCGGTGTCTGGCTATGCAAGATTACAGCAAACCAGACGGCAGACGGATGTTGAGGCAATGTACTGTTCCACAGTGCTAAACTATTCTCTCAAAGCTTCCTGCTTGCACAAACAAAAACACTTCCATCATGCAACCCCACAAAGTCATTGCAAATATTGGTTTGTGGTGTTGCTGCAAGGGAAACCACAGGGCCAGCCCGTCTCTGAATCAGCACTGAGGAGCGATATCTACCTAAGCATCTTTCATTTTCAGTGCAACTCTTTTCTGTGACAAAGTAGAGCTCTGGTTGCTCTTTCAACTTACTGTAATGGAAGACTCAACAGCATTCAGTGTTTATGTTAACAGCAGGAGCTCGGACAGTTTCAAGGAAAAGTCACATGGCATTAGGCCTTACCAATGTAGTAGTATGTGAAGCACATTGTCATGAGGTTTTTGGCTGGGCTGTAGTCATCCATCTGGTAGCATCTGTAAACACGCCATTTCTTTAGAGAGGATCATTTTATGACATCACTGCTAGAATTAATGGAGCTTTTTCACTCAAAGAGGAGTATAAAGCAGTTTTGTATTGGCAGCAAATCCCGTGAAAAGGCACATCCCACAATGAGTCCATGTATCCAACGCCCAATAATTGTTATTATATAATTGTACCATAGAGCTACATTGTTGTCAAGAAACTATTAAAAAACAATCAGTGAGCCCCACTGTTACACTGTGACATGTTCCCTCATTACCATGAACAAAAACTATATAACCCTGATCCCAAAAAAGATGGGACATTGTCTAAAACATACATAAAACAGAATGGGATAATTTGCTGTGATGTTCAATTGTAATCTGCAAAAAATAAATATATTTAATGTTCCATCTGATAAACTTAACAAACTTGTAAATATTCCGCATTTGATGCATTCTGTATCCAAACTTTTTTGGAAACTGGGTTGTAGTTTATTTTGCCTTAATCCCACATACACTGTCCTGCTGCCCAAAAAATACTAGACTGGAGCATCAAATGTGTATTAATCTGCCACTGAAAGTAATCCCCATAACAAGCACCAGAGGTGGGACCAAGTCATTGTTTTGCAAGTCACAAGTAAGTCTCAAGTCTTTGCCCTCAAGTCCCGAGTCAAGACCGACAAGTCTCAAGTCAAGTCCCCAGTCCTACAGTTTGAGTTCAAGTCCTTTCGAGTCCTTTTTAACAACAGAGTAATAACATTTATATGGATCATGTATGCTTTTAAAATCTGTATCTATGTATTAAAACTTTTTTTTTAACCATTCTTTAAATACATTTGAAAAGAGCACAACAAGAGCATACTGCACTTTAATTAGTTCCACAGCAATTTTTGTCCTGTCTCCTCTCATATTGTGTCTCACATGTGTGTGTGAGAGAGAAGCATGTTTTGCATACTGCAATTTGTTTTTTGTTGAGCCCTTTTTAGTTTTTATAGCTGAACAAAACTATCTTTGGTATCATTTTTGCCAACTGGCGCCGTTTGTTGACAGTTCTTCTTCATTGGTTGTCCTGCAATTTGATTGGATGGAAGCTGTCGAATCAAAATAATGTGGATCGAATTTGATTGGATGTTGTGCCGACAGCACACATCAGACACACACAGACAGACACAGCAAGAGACGCACACATTACATTATTATTACATTACACAAAGAGAGTCAAAAGGCTCAAGTCCAAGTGAAGTCACAAGTCATTACTCCAAGTCGAGTTGCAAGTCTGTTTACATTTTGTTGAGTCGAGTCAAGTCATAAGTCATCAAATTCATGACTTGAGTTTGACTGGAGTCCCCACCTCTGACAAGCACTACCTCTTCCAGTTTAAGTAATATTTTTGGATATTATTGTCCTTTCATGGGAAAAGCTGACAATAACAACTTGATAAATAATCACTGGCTATATCATTTATAGCCAAATAGGATCAGACAGTATGATGGTCACATGTAGACTCACTCAAACAATACAACTGCAAAGGACTGCACCAGTCTGTAGAAGGTGGCTTCACTCACACATTTAGAGTGGCAGCGCTGTGAACACAGTATGACAAGGATTAGTATAAAGACAAGACCTCGACAAGCATCAGCCAAGTTACACAATTAAAAAACTTCATAAATACAAAATAAAAAAAATATTGAGGACTCCACCGGTACTTATTTTACAAGATGTTTTGGTTTGATTTCTTGACATTCATTCAAATGTGTAACAGAATGTTTGTATGTTTGGTAGGGATGGGTGTTTGGAAGGAACCTGCCAACTTGATTATCTATAACATTAACGATCAATTAATCGATTAATTGCTGTTTTTATACATACTCCAGTATGTATAAGCATACTCCATACATACCCCAGTATGTATAAAAGCATGCATACATGGGTAAAAAAAAAAATACAGTACTATGCAAAAGCCTGTTTTGATAACGGACGCATTTATTTTGAAAGGACGAAAAGAGACTTCCTGTTGATCGTAAAACTAACTCAAATGAGGTGATACTGTAAAGATAATTTCAAGGAGTTCAATGTTTTATGTCTTAGCTTCAGAAGAGTCACGAGGTTAGTTTTCACAGTAATCTTGCAATTTTAGATGAATTTCGTGTTAAATATGTTTTAGATCAAATTAAACTCATTCATGCTAACAAGGTTTGATACAGTAAGCTAGTTTTGCTAAAATGAATACTCTTGCATTTCTTTGTGTTTTATAATTGTTATTGCAACTTAGCAACTAGTTTATCCAACTTAATTCTCAGTTCATTGGCTTATTCACTTACGGCCGTGTTTCAGTTCAGTGGGTACTGATACGCAGTCATAGATAAAATAAAAATGTAAAAATACCCAAAAATTCAATGTGATCGACCAAATTCTTAATGACTATTAATCAATCACTGGTTAATTATTACCACCCAGAGATAATACCATTAACTATTCCTGTAACACACTGTGCACAAAATCGCACTGACCAAACTCAACCTAGACTTGTTTCTCTTAAGAAATACCTAATATTTAAACCCGATAAGCCCCTAAAAATCCTTAAAAATCCCTCCCTAATGTATGGGTCCAAGAAGAACCACTAATTCTTTGGCCAAAGTTATTTTTCCTTTAAGGTAACACGTGACGTCTGACTAATTACCATTTTATAATTTCCCCATATTTACCTGAGCGCTGACATATTTGGCGAACCACTCCCTGCCTTTGCCGTTCTCTCCACTGCACAGCTCTCCAAAACGAGCCTTCTCTTCCTGGTCAAAGTCCTCTCTGTAAAAACAGGAGCCAAAAACTCATTACACCTCTAATTTACAGTGAAAAGACAGCTGCTTCACAGCCAGTTTTATTGACTTAATGATTTATCAGCTTGATTTTGCTCTTCAAAAAATGACTGTGTTGCATTGAGAATCTGACATGGCAAATTTCAGAATCAAACAAAAATTTACATTAATGAATCATTGAGCTGTTTATACCATTTGAATTGATAGAAAACTGATCTAGAAAGATAAGAAACATGCAACATCTGAAATACCAAATAAATTATGTACAGCACTTTAGCAGGGACGTACCACCAAGCTAAACTTCAAGCACCAAGCTGGTAATCTAGAAAACCTAGAAAAGATCAACACTTTTCACTCGCATCTCAGCTGCATCTCACGGAGGTAAACATAACCTGAAGTGTTTATTCTTCAAGTCTGTTTTTTCAACATTTACACAAACAAGAGGTTGATGCTCAATAAAAATGCATAAAAAGGCACTGAAAAATTCTGATATTCTATATTCTTAGTGTGTTGTCTCTGCACTCTGCTTCGGTGTGTACTCTCCCTTCATTTTTTTTTTCTTATCCAGCAGCTGGGAAGCGAGACATGGGAACCTCTTTGGTCTTGTTTATTCATGAGCAATCTGTGACCTACACTGTATGTTTACTTGCCACACACTGCACAGAAAGTTCATCTGCTCCTTTGCTGCTTCATGCTTTTGAATGTGTGGACTAAACGGAGCTGGTATGAGCCGTTGCTTCTGTGTTGTTAGAAGGCTGTTGTCACATTTAGTTTAGGTTAGACAGGAAGACATTTTTTCTCACCTTTGGACAGAGCCAGGCTAGTTGTTTCCCCTATTTCTAGTATTTTTGCTTGAAAAACTCTTTTTACATTTCACTGTGCTCACATTAGATTTCCTGTCAAGTATTCAAGCATGGGTTGGACATCTCTCCCCCATGAGCTCTCAGTGGTTGAGTCATAAGAATCTCTGACTGGTCTGATGTTTTTAGTCATTCTGGGAGACAAAAATAGAGCATTGTTGATCTGAATATACAAATATATGAGAAATTGTTGGCACCACGGGGTTGGGGAGTAATATGTAATACAGGAATACATGTGGGATTACATATTTAAATGATAAAATGTAAGTACCTGTGTTTATTTACACTTACAGTTTAAATTGGTAGTCTTCTGAACATTGTCTTTACAAATAGATTGAAGGGATCACTTTATTACCTCCAACAAAAGATGTTATGATTTCAGTATTTTGGTTTGTCGGTCTCTTTGACAGCAGGATTGTGCAAAAACTATCAGCTAGATTTTCATGAAACTTGGTGAATAGGTGTAGCATGGTCAAAAGAAGAACCTATTACATTATGGAGCAGTTCCACATCACAGGGCAGACATGCAAATTGTTTTTCAATTTCATTGAAATTGCCAGCTAGGGCGGTGGTCTGCACTCTCTTCTCGTTTGTTTTTGTCCATTTGCACTAAAATTCAAATGGGGTGCACAATTTCCATATACATATTTCTTTTAAATGTGCAAAAATGTGTGTGTGTGCAGTGCACCTGCCACAAGACAATGGCAGAGGAGATGCACAGCCAGGACACCAGCTGAATGTGTTTTGGCATGGAAACATAGCACCCAGAAATGAGCTCAGCAATGCAATGTTAAATATGTGGTTAACATTATGAAACAGAACTTCTTGTTTTAGGCACCAAAATTACGTGGTTGAGTTTAGACACTCAGTTTAACAGAGGCCTTTAAAAAAAGATTATGGTTTGGGTTAAAATCGTAGACTATCTATAAATAGTGGATGTAGTCATGGTGAAGTCACCTTATATGGCGTCACGGCCCTCACCGTCTCGTTTCACGTCCTTCTACATCTGCGTGTTTTGAAACTGGAAGGGAACATATTTGGAGCGAGGGGTGGATCTGCCTGAGGACCGTGGACATTGCACTGCTTCCCCATTGCCACGTTAGCGACATGTCAATCAAAGGTAGCCACGCCCCAAATCATACCCTGCTTAATCATGTACTGTCTTCTAAATGGGACCACTATTTACACAATTAAGATCATATTGTACTAGAGACGACTTGAAACTAGCAATTGAGACCATAATGTTGCCACGAGCATTTTTGCGTTTCTGAGATAATAAACCAAGTGAAAAGTCGTCTCATTTTGTATTGAGATAGGACCGGACTTATTTGTGTCAACCCCTGCTGGACTTTTGAAAGAATGCAGGCTGAAGGCGTTTCCACATTTGCTTTACTGCTCAGACTGTACATCTAACTTAAAACAACGATGTTGAGGGGACAGGGGACTTAAATATGGGTCTACTGGTTGAAAGTCCTGTGTGTTTTGTCAGTCAGAGATTCAGGTGTGTTTTGGTACATTAGTTGTAGCTAATGTAGCCTCAAGCCTAATCTAAATTGATTTATTATTTCATCGTTACATTGACCTACATGCATCAGACACACTTTTCATATGATCTTATGTCACACGAACATTTTTGTCCTGAAGTGGAAAACACATTTACAACTGATAACAGTGTTTCCTATATGATTTTTTTCAGCAGAGGGGTAAAGGGTTATTTATCATCTGGATGGTATGTGTATGTACATCTCAATCAGCAATTTCTAAGGTTTAAAAAATGACCATGAACATAAAAACAAGCTGTAGAACCAGTTTCCCACATCATTTTCTGAGACGTTGATGGCAGGACCCAAACAAAGTAGGGGGATCTGGGGGCATGGTCCTCCGGAGAAAACTTTGGCAGTAAAAGCCAAAATTTGGTGGCCTCTCGCACATTCTAAAGCCACTATTTCATCTTAATCATTGCATATTTTAATGAATCATTGTAAAAAAGAATAAGGGTTCTTCTGTTTTATTTAAGGCATCATATTTTGACAGTCTTGTAAATTCTGTGGAGGACTCTGTTAACACATCCATGTCCCTTATTTTGAAAGCTACATGTGTTTGCTTTTATTTTGAAGGCGGGTCTCACACGTTCTTTCCGTAACGCTTAGTAAATACATGCACCGAGAAAACAAGTGGAGGCTGACTGGCCGCAGCTACTAAATGAATATAGCGGAAACCCTGGATAATGTTGAGGTGAAAGTGGACGAAATCTATATTTTTTTCTAAGAGATGCCAAAGGGACTTTGCCAATAAAATATAGGGTCTTTTAGTCAACTTTGTCAATCATGTTGCTTTTGACTGGTGTGATGATTACATATACATACATATATAAACAAAAGAAAACAGTTCATGCTTACTTTCCATGAAACACCTTCTCCACATACGCCTTCATGAACTGCCTCCTTTCTACCGCCTCAGCCTCAGCGTCCTCTCCACTGTGCACGGACGAAGACGAAGACCTCCTCAGCTCCCACATATGTGAGGGAGGGTCCATGTCGTTTTCGCTGTCTGCCGACTCTGTAGCATCGCTGTCATTGTCTCCTTCCTCTTGGTCGTGGTGGTGGCGGTGGTGGTGGTGGTGTGGGTGCTTGGTTGGCGCCATTGGCTCTGGCAGTAAGGGCTGCTGGTGGACTCCCACAGAAGGCGCCTGCTCTGGTGAGAAAATGTCTGTATGGCCTTGGTGTTGGCCTCCATCAATGCTGAGAGCTGTGGCCTCTGAGGGCAGGTCAAAGTCTATTAAATTGTCCACTGCCACACCCTCCATTTTGGAAATAAGTCACTTCCTTTTAGCTCTGAAACAATGAGTAGAATGAGCTATTCTATGCTCTGCAGGGACATGAGGGTACTCATAGATGTGGTTGGTAGTTGGAGGTTTCAGCTGTTATTGGGTTTTAATTTTGCAGATCTTCCCAGCCCCCGAGGGTGCTGACATCAAGTGAACTCACGAGCCCAATGCATCTGTGAACAAAGGAAGCAGAAAATTAGCATTTTTTACATTGAGTTAAAAATTAATAGATCAACAAGACTAGGTCAAAACCAAGTACATGGCTGACCACATTTGGTGATTTTGTGTTACAGGAATAGTTAATGGTAGAGTCTTTGATTTGAATATTTTGGATACCAGTAGTTAGTATGCTTTTGTCCCTTTAATACAAACAAGTAATGATAATCTAACTTATATAATAAACCCCACGTCCATCATTTGCACATCTCATGGATCAAATAGGATTCTATTTTATTAAATTAATCAATCGGCTGTATGTGTGTTCTGAACGATACGTAACTGCATTGATTGATTAACGCCCAGTCCTATGGGATTGTTCGTCAGGCAGCAATAAACGACCCATATTTATATTTGAGACTGTCCTTCTCCACCCTCTAGTGATCCTCAGAATCATGAATGATGGCGAGGCATAGTATAAAACACTCACTACAGTGGAATAAATTAAATTAATCAATAAAAAAAATTAACATTGTTGATTTCTTCCCATGAAACTGACATGAAAACCATTCAGTAAATCTGTAAATTTCTGCTGCCAGTCAACCTGGTGAAGGCAGGTCGACTCAGCTGACTCAGCTGCACAGTGGACAGTGAGAGGCTGCCACCGTAGTGAGTGAGGGGAAACTTGTAAAGACAGACTATGGATAGAATAGAAGGTATACGTGCTGCTCACGTCTCGCTCACCTCTCATTCCCAAAGAAATAGCGCTTTTGCACCTCCTGGTGCTTGGACCCAAATTTTTACCTTTGAAATTAAATGAGTGAAGTAAAGGCACTGTCCTTATGAGGCCAATGACAATGTGTCTGAAAACAGGCACTTACTGCAAACGTAGAAGAGGACAGCGAACAAGCAGCTTCGAGCAGCCCACCAATCAGTCACATACAGACACGTGTGTATGGCTGACCTCCGGCAGTAAGCCAAAACATCTGTTAAGCTAAGAGTCTGAGAATTAAAAGCCAGGAGCTTACCAAATGTTTTCAAAGTCATCCCCGGGATAACAGGAATGTCAAATCATTCAATATTTTTCCAAAAATTTTGGTTCATAGCTGTGGATTGATCAGCTTACGGATATTGCAATCTCCACACCACATGGCCAAAAACATGACACACGTAAATCATCGCAAAAATGCACACATTAAGATTTCCTAAAGAGGAGAGAGGGAAAAGACCTAACACTTTGTTCAGTTTTCTCTGACACAGTGCTGTTAACTGCTGTTTGAACTTCAGTGTTAAATTTCAATTTGTCACTCAGCAGAGCAGGAAGTGTTCGGACCTGACAGCGTCCAGATAAATGTTCAATGTGTCCTTTCAACTGTCCCATCTCATTACAACGGATTGCGTGCCAGGATGTAGCTTGGAGGAAGGAGCTGTTTTATCATCATAAAATTCAAGTCTTCAAAAAAGTCGGGATGTTGTGAAAAAATTGTAAATAAAAACAAATAGATGATTTTCAAATACTTTTTGACTTATTTTCAATTGAAAACAGCACAAAGACAAGAATGTTAGAAGTGATTAAAATTTGTTCTTTGTGTTTTATTAACATTTTACTATTACAATTAGCTATTTAAGTTATTATTAATGTCACTGGTTATTGTTCTAACCCCATAGTTGATAGTCAGACTTAACAGAGCTTTTTCACACTGGACATTTTGACATTATTTTCATAATCTCACCTAATCCCACCCGCCTGGTTGATGTCATTGACAGCTGTTTCCCCAGCGTAAAAACAACCAGACAGAAAAAAAATTAATAAATTGATTTTTTGAGTTATTTTCCGGGCCAAAATGCCAAATATTTGATCCATTGGATATTTTGCTTTTTATTGCTTTGCTTGGATATTTAAGTTAAGACTGTTTATTTACTGATATTGTATAGATCAAAACTTGATTTATCATTTAATTTTTAAAAAAGTATAATATATATATATATATATATATATACATTTTATTAATAATAATAATAATAATAATAATAATAATAATAATAAAAGGTAAACTGATTGATAATTAAAATAATCCTTAGGCCCATTTGAATCACTAATAAAAATCAGTAATGTGGGCAGTGATTCAAATGTCGGGTTCTACGTTTCTTACTTAAAAAAAATGAAAATGTCTTCTGTGAATAAGTGCAATATAGATGATGTCAATGCATAACAACCCCCAAACAAAAACAAACGTCGCATAGCATATGCATAAATAACAAATAATAAAGCAAAGTGTGGACACTAAGCCAACAAAAAGACATGAGTAATATGGGCATATAAAGGCAATACACCTGTCAACACCACTGACTCAATAATACACATAAAATGCATTATTTACTGTTGTTGCTGACCAGTGTAGATATTCAGCTATAAATAATGTGAGCTAAGCAGAGCAGGTTTTGTGGCCTGGCATAAAAAACAACTTCCTCATAGAACACTTTTTTGTTTCCTTGAAGGTTGCTAGCAATACAACCTCAGGAGCTCTATTCATTTATACTAAGTCATGAGACTATCGCATATCAGTTTCCAGTTGACACAGAAAAACACAGAAGGAAAAGGGAGGAGATGATTGCTTGTGTCTCCCATGAAATCTCATATGACTACTGAAACAACTAGTTCTTTTTTTTATTCATGAGCCAACACTGATATAATGCAGATAACAGGAAGTTGAAATCATTGATTGAAAACCACAAAGACAGGAAACTCAAATCTTAAACTTCCTATCTGATCAGAAACTGCCAACTGCACTGTTAGCTCAAACAGCACTGCTCTGATTATATATATATATATATATATATATATATATATATATATATAACTAGGGCTGGGAGGTATATCGGTATTACAAGTTATACCGATATATTTTAGAGAGAGATTTGTAGTTGAGACAATACCGCCATACCGATATATAGTATCTTTTGATGTTGCCTTAACTTATGACCACTATTTGTTTGCTCCTCTCTGCACACTAGCAAGAGCTAGTTCCTAAGAAACAAAAAAAATGGTTGTGTAGTTTGGAGGTATTTTGGATTGCAGATGAAGAGCATCTGAATCTGATGAAATTGCTTTAAAAGGTGGAAGGTTTTGAATTTGATGAAGTCTTTCAATAAAACAGGTTGATGATGATTTCTTGTGGCATTGAGTTAAAACTAAACACTTTGCAAGTTCTGTTTAAAATACCAATATATATCGTATATCGCCATTCCTCCTAAAAATACTGGGATATGAGTTTTGGTCCATATTGCCCAGCCCTATATATAACCCTGATACCAAAAAAGTAAAGACACTGTAAGAAACATAATTTTAAAAAACCTATCAGAAAGCATAAAATTCAGAATGAGTGTATATATTTCCATATTTGAAAATTAAATGTATTCCCTTCATGCTGCATTCAATTGAATAAAGGTAGAAAAGGATTGGCAAACCATACATTGCATACTGTTTTCACAGCGTCCCAACTATTTTGGAACTTGGTTTGTATATCATCCACTCATAGCACAGTCACAAACTGCTGACTACCACACAGGGCTTCCCAGGACTTATACACACACACACACACACACACACACACACACACAGATTCTGCACTCTGTCCTTGAGGTAAGCTGGTTTAGCTCCTCCATCAATGCACACACACACACACACACACACACACACACACACACACACACACACACACACACACACACACACACACACACACACACACACACACACACACACACACACACACACACACACACACACACACGGAGCCCTGGGCCTGGTTTATGTTTGAGCTGCAGCTTTGAAGAGGGTCATAAAATAAAGCTGCACAGTTATGACCAAAACGTAAACCATAATTATTGAGATCACGATTATTCACTGATTTTAGGGATAATATATTTTTTTGCGCTTTTCCACATTTTAGGCAAGGCAAGTTTATTTGTATAGCACCTTTCAACAATAGGGCAATTCAAAGTGCTTTACACAAAACATTCAAAGCAGAAAGAGACATATATAAAATAACATTCAAATATACAAATTTATGACTGAAAATGTGCAGATAAATTATTTAAGAAAAATATAAAAGTACATTCAAATATTACATTTTAAAATTGAAAGACAGCCGATAAAATATTTTTAAAAAACATCAAATATTAAAGGAATAGAAGTTACAGTGCAGTATTACTAAAAGGCAGTGGCAAACAGAAAAGTTTTCAGTCTTGATTTAAAAGAGCTGAGAGTTGCAGCAGAGCGCTGCTTTCACGTTCATGGTACTGCAGTTTACTGGAGTTCTTTCATGTGGTTGATTTGTTTTGAGGGACTAGCTCTTCGTCCTTTGGCGCCAGACATTTGATGGGATTCAACGTTTGACTAATGTGTAATAAATGTAGTTTATAAAATTAGATTTACTATATTTAGTGGCCAATTCACAACTTTGTGTCATTGTGGAAGAAAGTTCTTCAGCCACAACAATCAGGCTTTAGACCTGCTCCTAGTACAATAATAGAATGGTCTCCTCTCAAAAAATGACCTCATAGGTCGTTTGGACAGGCAGCAAAAAATTTACCCATATTTATGTTTTAGACTCCTTCCCCACCATCTAGGGGCTGTAATAATTATGAATGATGTAGAGTATAAAACAGAGAAGTTGCACGGGTGGGAGGGATGGTGGAAGGGTGGAACAGACCCCGGACTTTCACCCAGGAGAACAGCATTCGTGTCCCATGTGAAAATAAGAGTAACCGATGGGATAAATCACTTTTACTGATTTAGAGGGTCGCCCGTTCGACTCCTGCCTGCGGCTCTTCTGAATGGAGTTTGCATGTTCTCCCTGTATCAGCATGGGTTCTCACCGGGTACTCCGGCTTCCTACCACAGTCCTTCCTACAACTTAGGTGTAATTGGTGACTCTAATTTTCCATAGGTGTGTATGAGAGCTTGGTTGTCTGTCTCTATGTGTCAGCTCTGTGATAGTCTTGCCACCTGTTCAGGGTGTAGCCCTCTCTCGCCCAATGTCAGCTGGGATCGGCTCCGGTTAAGGATAACGAATGAATGAACAGTAGTGCTTCACTTCTGGCATTTATGTACATTTATTTACTGTTTAAACTGTCGTTTATAAATGCCTTACCAGGAACTTTTTGCCCTAAACCTAGATCAGTGGTTTTGTAGCCTAAATTCAGTGAAACTGAATGAAAACCTGCTCTGTACTAGCACACCTGTATGGGTTGTTTTGACAAACACCCATATGGGTTGCTAAGGGTGGTATTAACAACTTATTCTGTCATTTAGGTTGGAGATCTTGTTGTACAATAACTGCTGCAAGTACTGTTGCTGATGAGGTACCTCCGTTGATTAAAAACAAAACAAAAAAACAATAACATTGCGCTGCACTCTTTGTAAACCTGTCCTAAACTGTTAATAGAAATATTTTGTTTATTAAATAAGCTGCTTTTTTTTTTTTTTTTTTTTACTGTTTTGGGTGTTTGCAGCTAACCCTATCTTTCTGGTAGAGTTCAGACGTTTACCACAGATGACATCATCAATACTAGGACCCATTATTTGCTCTAAACATAATATTTATTTTACAACTAAAAACATTGCAATGTCCAATTTAGGCTGAATAATAACATCTTGTTCATCATTGGCTCTACTGCAAACCAGGCCCTCTCTGCTCTGCTTTTTCTGTTTTTCATGACATAGGACCTCATTTTGGAAATATTTTCTCACTGAGCTTCTTATTTTGAGCAAGAGTGTCCTACATGAACACACTAGTTCCTGAGTACAAACAGTTTCGGTTATGCAACATGACAGATTTCTGTATTTGTGCTTTGCTTTTGCTTTTTGTGCTCCTCTCACTGGCTTAAAGTGGGTGGGGCTCAGTTGGGAGGGGGTGATCTGAATCTGAAGACAGTTGGTGGGTTGTTTTGTCTCTGTCACACAAATGTGGTCAAATTGCACCCACACAGTCCTGATTAAGCAGCTTATCTGGGTTTGAGTGTTAACCTTACAATATTTTTAACTTTGGTGGTTGTTGATTTAGTCATGAATATCAACCTTATAGGCTATATAGACGGCTAAGATTTTAAGTGTTTTCAGGGGCTTTATATTGTGTTTTTAAAACCCAAAAAAGACAGAATGTATTAATTTATGTATGTGTCCTTGAACTGAACTGTCTTTTAATTGCACAGAATGCTGTCATTTTCTTATTACACTGCCTTGGAATTTCTACACCAAAATTACTTTTATCTGTTGATTTTTAATTTGCCTTTGTAAAGCACTTTGTAACATGTGTTTTGAAAAGTGCTCCATGAATAAAGATTATTATTATTACTCCAAACTCCCTTTCGGCCACTTGTTTCTGCAATCTCATTCTTTTGCTCTTCACCCAACGCTCTTGGCCATAGATGAGGGTTGAAACATAGGCTACGTTTACGCGAGGACGGTCTGAACAGAAGACGCAAAAGTGGCGTCGCGTCTTCACTTTTCCTCGTTCCTCGTTTAGACGAGCATTTTCGGGAGGAAATCTGCGTGCATACGGTGACGCAAAAGTTTGTGAAATTCGATTGTATGCATGCCAGGCGGCATCACTTAAAGCGATAAGAGCATCTTTGGGCATGCAGAAGTTTTCGCGCCACGCATTTCCATCAGCTACTCCTTCCACAAAGTTATCCACCATCCACTAGATCTCCCAGGTCTCGTTCACAGCCGTCTGGCTCGCCTCCGACGAATTGCTGCATCCAAAATGTGATAGAGGTAATTACAGATCCTTCTCTGTTCACTAATATTAACTCTACATATCCTGTACATTTGGTGGAAAGACTCCTGTAAGTTTATTAGAGCTGCCAGAGCAGCTTGAAGGGCCAACGGATGGAAATAATCCCACGTTTGTTTATTTTCCTGTACTGGAGCAAGTATGTGACGTAAACACATACGTGACGTGAGCAGATCTGAGCAGAGTTTTGCGTCTTGGCACTGTAGACGGACACGCTACGGCGGAGCGTATTTAACTTTTCCACTTTGGAAGGTGGTTTCAGATTTTTGCGTCTTTAAGCCCCCAAAACGCCGTCACCGTCTAAACGAAAGGCACTTCCAATAAAATATTTTGTCGTTTTTACCCGCAAGCGTCCTCGTGTAAACGAGGCCATAGATGGATTGGTAAATCCAGAGCATCTTAACCACAAAGATTCTGTACAATGCCTGCATCACTGCTGACGCCAAACCAAACTGCCTGTCCATCTCACACTATGTTCTACACTCACTTGTGAACGAGAATATGAGATATTTGAACTCTTTTGTTGGCAGTTCAACATGTATTCTGTATTATGTTTATATTCTGCATGATAAAGCTAGTACCACTACCTTTAAACCATTGGATGCAAATTACCATAGTGAAATTCAATTAATTACTCAAGACAGCTGTCACACACACCACCCTGTTATATAACAAAGTATGATGCTCATCACTCACATCTACAAGACATCAGCATATCCATGTTTTCATTTTTTTGTTCTCAGGTCTCACCTGTAACAGACATCTTAGCCTCGAGAAGACTTCCTGAATGAATAAATAAAGCCTTACAAAGTTTTTCATGTTAAATAGGCAAAGTGAGATCTCACCAGGGAAACTGAGCATATGGCTCACAGCTCAACAGTCTTACTGGCGATACTGGAGGTGTGAAATGTTGCCTGTCACGTATTGCCGGTCACAGCTTTTATCTTAAACCGAGCTGAGCGAGCAGCAGAGCCACTCAGTAAGTCATGATTCCCTGCTGACGATGGATGGCAGCGGTTCAATCACCTGCTGGCCAGTGACGCCATTTGGCCTGATTAATGTATACTGTCCTTCTGTCCTGCCATGGCCACGGCAAATGCACACACACACACACGCAAACACTTAAACACACGGGCACATAAATGCTGGGGGGACTCACTAAATCAGCAATCCTTCACTCAGACCGCAAATGCTGCAGTATTTCTGCTTCCATGTGCAAGAAGGGGAGCCCCCACTAAACACCCCTCCTCCGGTTCACACAAACACACAGTGACAACCCGCCCACGCACAGACCAAAGAGAGGTGCTTCTGTAATGATGGAAGACACTGAAAAGCTTGAGTGATTTGGTGCAGAGTATCTCTGCTTGTTGCAGCACAACAGCATCACAAGACTCGTCCTGCACCCTGGTCTCATCTTCAGTGTGTGCTGCACTTAGCATGATTCACACATGGAAGCCTGCAATGTTATGCAACGAGCCCCCAAGCCTGTCCCACCCCCAGGAAATACTATGCAGCACACTCATCCGCAAAAAAACATCAGTTGAGCAAGATAGGAGCGAGGCACTGTCACCCCTCAACACCCGTGGTGTTTTACAGTTCATCCATCTCTGTCATTCAGCGTTATGCGGCAAATGCAAAGCAATAAATCAGCTTTTCTTTCATGACAGATACAGTATTATAGAATATCAATTCAGCATTGGGGCAAGGTGCTTTCAAAGTCCCCTTCTCAGGCCACCGGTCCATTACCCAAAGTGCACTCTCAAGGATTCCTGAACAAAGCTCAGCCTGATAGAGGTGGGAACTAATACCCGACTGGGGACTTCCCTGACCCACAATCCTTTGGCTTCTTTGTGTAACTTGAGAGGGTAAGTTCTTCCATTATTGTGTCTACTGGGATGTCTCAGCCACCAAAACAAAAACAGTGACTACATTCTTTGTCTTGCCACTTTTGGTACTTTGAATCTGTTCAAAGGCCTTGATACAAGGCTGTTTCCTCCTGGCCCCTAGTGCTTTCATGTAGGGGTGGGCGATATGGGCAAAAAAAAAATCTTGATTTTTTTTTTTTTTTAATGTCTTGATTTTTTTTTCTTTCTTTCCGATAACGATTATCTGACGATACCCTTTAAAATGTGATTTCTTTGCCAAACTTAAGCATTAAAGAGACTCCCAGTTACACTTCCACATAGAGACATTAAATGGGTAAACATTCAGGTTCTCTGTCCTGAGGTAAACTGTGCAGCATACAAGCATGAGCAAATAAGTGGCACATTATTATATATTATTTATTAATATTGTTAACAAACATTGATGCACCTCTCCTCTACCATCTATGCGTCTCTCGTTTGTTTCCTTTTTGAGATATTATAAATACACAATAAAGTAAAATTGCACATCGCCAAAACTATGTTAACGATATTATCGTAGACAATATATATCGCCCACCTCTACTTTCATGTGGGATTTTCAATTTGACTTTCTTGTAAATGGTTTTCATATTGAAAACCGACAACGTGGCCCATATAGTACATTTTAAAGATGCAATGAAAACACACCATTTTATGTGGATTTTGCGCCAATATGAGTATGAAAAGGCACTCAGAAGGCTACTTTCTTACTATAATATATAGTAAGAAAGTAATATAGTATTCTTTAATACAAATGATTGTATTAAAGAATATTCAACATTATACATTAAAGATATAAAGTATTTACTCTCAATCAATTCTAGAAAATTATACATAAGAAAAAGAAGAATAAAAAAAATTAAAAAGCTAAATAAATATATAATAAATGTATGTTCAGTATCAGTAAATTGTTTAGTTGTTCAGTCATTTAAATAAATAATGAATACACATAGTATTATTTTCTGCATTATATTAAATTTCAACTACCTTATATATGTTGTTTCTATAACAATGCATCACATTTTTTAAGCTGAAAATAAAGTTAGAATTAGCAGAGTAAAATTAACAAAAGGTTATGTATTCGGTTGTTTCGTACAAGTTGCGTCTTATTTTGATAGATTTACACAATGGTTCTATTGCTATGGTATCATTGAATTCACTAAAGAATAGACTTTTTCACAGAAGACATGTCCGAATTATGGCTAAATTTCATGTGGCTGCTTCAGTTTTAGGGTTCCGAAATTGTTCATGCTCATTCAGACTCAAAGTCAAACATCTATGTCTAGACGTTGTTTGAAAGGCTTACTGTGTGTTCCAATACTCATACTCCCATACTATTTAGTATGCTAGAACAATATTTAATATGTCCTACATCCAGTGGCAATTTGCAGTATGCAAGCCAGCATGCTTTCTGGCTATTCTTACCCAATTTCCTCTGCATAGGATCTACACATGAGCTAAAAGGTATATGTTGTCCAAATTGTATGTCCCAATTGTATGCATACTGCATGCAACAGTACATACTTTGTAAAGAAAGCTGTAGTACATTTTAAAGTATGAAAAAGAAGAGAAAAAAAGACTCGCCTGGGGGTTTGTTTACAAACTATCTCATCATATGACTGCACATGTTTCTTGACCTGCTGAGCTTCTTTTTTTAAGCGATGACATTATGTTAGCATAGCTCTTCAATTAACTTGTTAAGCATAATATCATTATTAGCGACAGGATTGGTGGCCAAAGCTATGAAAAATAAGACTAAGATTGTAATAAACCAGAATTATCCCTTAAATCCAGTGCCTTGGTAGGAGGTTATTTTCCACCAATGCCCTGAATCATATGAGTATCAGTCTCCAAACTGATAGCAGGAGAGCAGTGCTCCAGCTGAGATGGATCAGACTTTACAGACAGCAGGGAGTGAGGGAAGTATTCTAGGTGCAGGAATGTTGGCCCCAACCTCTTCTAGAGAAGCACTTCTAGGTGACCCATGAGCATAAGTAGGGCAGGGGCAGTAATAACTTAACCAGTTTCCATCACCAACTTTGACCTACTGCCCTCTGGCATAGCTTTGTATGACAGATGGAAATAACAAAGTCCCATTTTTACAAAACAGCTTAAAAACCTGAAAACCCAACATCTTGCCAAATGGTCATTTATTTACTGACACTTATAATGTAGCAAAAGATCTTCATAATTCAGTTATAAGTCAGTTTAGGTAGTAAACAGCAGCACAACGGTGTCAGAGTGTGATAGCTGATTGCATGACCTCACATCACACACTACAATAGATATGTGACAAGCAGAAGTGGCTGATGGCAGATAAGTTCGGTTGAGGTTGGCCAGTGTAACAGCTGAGGGGACTGCACGTATACAGATGATATCTGTTCACCACAGGCAGCACTTCCAACACAACAACACTAAATCTGTTTTCAGAGGAAAGGCTGGATTTCTAGAGACAGCAAAACAGTTGCACAGTTCACCCCATCATCATGTCAGTAAACATGCAAGTAATGCATGCATGGAGCATGGTGCACCTTATCCACCACTGCAATGGAATTAGCCTATACAAAATGTTTATATTAACATTAAGAGTGCAAAACTGAAAGTGCCATGGAGAGGTCAAAGGGGTCACTTTGTTCAATGCAAATACCATTACTTTACAGCGACAACCTAATATGCAACATAGTAGAACAAGAGTCTAGATAAATGCCTGCCTGTGCAATCCATGCTCATGTAGAAGCTAAGGTTAACAACAAACACAACAAAACAATGAAAGAAATGCTACAGAGTCCTGGTTAAAAGAGTGATGGATGCTATAATCCTAAAGAGGAAGTTCTCCTCTGTGTGCACGTTCAGATAACACCAAACACACTCTTTATCTGTCAACCCAAATAACTGGAAACCCCAGTAATATTTGGACAGGTTGGCCTTTCCTCCACTGGAAAATGTCTCCATGCAAACAAAATGGAACCAGATAAGTTGTGTATGTTGATTTGTGATTAATGTAGAAATCATGATTGTAACGGCTTCTGGCTACATACTTAATTCAGAGCTATCTCCTGTGTGTGCAATGTTCACTGTAATGTAGATGTTATATACTGTACTCAATCATTATGTACTTATTTATATAGGGCTATATAGCATGTTCTCTGCTATATGCTTGTGTACTCGCTATTTAACTAATGGAGAGAACGTTTAAAATTACATTTTTAAAAATCAGCTAATTTTAAAACTGCATTGTTTATCAGCCGATCAGTTGCATATCAATATATTTTCTTCCATGCTGGGTCCGGATATATGTAGCAGTATTATAAAGCAGCACTTCCGTTATAAAACAGAATTATTATTATTTGGCACAACTCGCTACAACCGGACAAGGTGCAAAGAAAAAGCTTGTTGAACTTACATGTGAACGAATTAGAAAAGTCTAAATTTCCTACAAATACGGTCCGTTTAGTGTATGACCTACGCAAATAAAAACGTCTCGATACAATTAACAAAACACTTTGTGTCATATTTCAGTTAATACAAACATTTCTAGATAAGCAAGGTCACCTTATATTGCACATTTAATGCAAGAGGTTTGGTTAACGCTATCTCCATAGAGGACAACCGAAGAATCAACAGTTAAAAAATCTGATAGAAACAGGAGCTTGGAATAAAATGTTGCACACCATAGCTTATTACTGAACACAAATGCTGACCTATGACTTCAAGTTGCCGGACTGGTCGCTTTTGACAGCTCCGAAAGGAAGCAACACTGAATAAACACAGCAAAAGGCTGACGTTTCCTGTAATGTAAGCGCTGGCATTTTCAGGCAAACTGGGATACATCACGTCAGTCACGGAGGTGTGCCTGCACCTGAAGCCAAATACACATCAAAACAACTCCAATGACACGATAAAGGGCAAAACATCACGAGAAGAAGAGAATTAACCTTCCGCTGAGACTCTACTACCATTCATACAAACTGCGAAGCTATGCAAACATGGCGTTAACGAGTCGCTCGAAGGTGTCAAATGATATAATGTGATGGCAGCAAAAGTAACAGCTGTACGTACATGAAACGTCCCTTGCTGGCAGTCGAAGAGGAGCTGCTCCTCACTGGTTTATGTGCGTCGTTTTTATTGCTAAAAACTGTGGTCTTGAGGAGGAAAGGCGCAAGCGCAAAAACAGGCGAACACGATGAGGGGGAACCCAATGACGTCGACAAGCAGCTCAGCCAATGAGCGGTGGTGCTGCGGAATATTACCGTATAGCATAGAGACAGAGCGCATGTAAGCCCCGCCCCAATGAAAACAATGTATTGCTCTCCATTGACTTTGTATTGAAAGAAGGTGCCTCCTTATTAATTTCGCCTTCTAGCAAGCAAAAAAAAAAAACCTAAATGTTGCTGTGTGGTGAAATACACTATTACCAGCAACCAAACCGAAAAACACTGCCCCTGTGAAGAAGCCCTTGGCCCCTGCTGTGACTCCTGTGTCAAATTTATTATAAAATGATTAATTTATAACGATGAACAACGGAACAATTCTTACCTATTTTTTGTTCAAACAATATCTCATTATACACAAAAGGAACCGATAATGTGTACTTTGTATTACAGTTTAATTGTGCAATAAAACCTGTCTATATATATACAGTACATATGTACACTACAGGCCAAAAGTTTGGAAGCAACTTAAATTTTCTGTTCACAATGGCTTTCTTAAACACCAGTATGGATTCTTTGGATTTTTGGATGTGTTTACAGCGTGATCATACTTTACCTTTATTGAATTGAACCATTTTCCTCAATTTACCTTTAGGTATACATTGATGTTACCAGACCATTGCTGAATAAAAGTTAACAAAAGAAAAGAAGGGCTTAGTTTTAGGGTTGAGAAGATTTGGAAGAGTCACAACTTCAGTGCAAAAGTTAAAATAAAATAAAAATCACAGCTTGCATTATTCACTTTAGCTCTTTGGCTTTTGAGAGATTGGATACAAAAATCCCAATAAATCTCAACTGTGTTCATATCTCTGACAAACTACCACAGAAATGGCTCAAATTGAAGCAGCTGAGTAAATATATGAGTATATATATATATTATATATATATATATATATATATATATATATATATATATATATACTTAAATTAGATTTTTTAATGAACTAAAATAACGTTTTTGAATGCTTAAATATCATCTTTGCCATTTTGTAATGTGCCCCTCTGATTAAACACTGGCCCCTCCTGGGCCCCCACAGTAAAATTGGTCTAGAAACTCCACTGCTCCTGACACTCAACGTGCCTGTTGTAACACTGGCGGACTGAAGATGTTTGAGGGGCAGGGGAGAAATTAATAAAATGGGCACCTTTTATATGTGATGGGGCACCAGCACCACTGAAAAGGGCACTCTGGAGGGCATGTCATCATGTTTTATCCATCTACCACAGAGGCATCCAAATGGACCTGCACTTGTATAGCACTTTTCTAGTCTTTGCGACCACTCAAAGTGCTTTACACTACAGACAGCGCTCATTCACCCATTCACACTCACATTCATACTGGTGGCAGAGGCTACCCTAAATGGTGCCACCTGCCACCATTTGGAATTCATTCATACACTGATGATCAGTATCTTGTGTTTCATCCTCTTCCTGTCTAGAAAACCATGTATGTCCAAAAGGAGATAAGGAATGTGTGGCTTAATGTTGACAAAATTCTACTATTTCGTAAGATTTTACTTGTACTCTAACGTAAATTTTAAGCCAGCAAATACGTTTGGTCAATAGTGCAAAATATACAAGGCCACCAACTCCATTTAGCAAAATATTTTATTACACAATATACAGAAGAGTGCAGATACCTTTTTCCTTCATTGAGCAATCTTCAAAGAAAATTAGAATACGACAGTGAGAGAAAGCAGAAAGTAGTAAAGGGACAATGAAGCTTCGTGAACCATTTGCTTTACTTTTTGACCCCACTAGATGGCGGTCTTAAAAAAAAGGCTTTAGCAATAGTAATTGAGCGTGTTTTCAGCCCTTTGTTGAACAAAGAGCGCCATCTAGTGGGCTCCGTAAATAAAGCTTTGCTGTCCCTTCACTAGTAGAAAGCATACACATGTAGAAAAATGCCCATTGTATTTTTCCCACTGGCTGCTTTTATGGCAAGTCAATTTTATAGGTGAACTATAATGTTAGCAGGCATGACCATGATCAGGTATTTAGACATCTTCTTGGTAGTGATGGATCTGGGCCTTGCTGTCACGACTGCCAGACACAAACGTCAGACCGGTCTGGTGACACACACACACACGCGCGCGCACACACACACACACACACACACACACACACACTTGTCATTAGATTAGATAAGGGTGAAATATAAATTATTCAGCTCTCTTGCGTACCCCTCACTGTTTAGCAGAATATATTACATATCTTACAGGGTCAGTGTCTAAATACATATTGACCCTACTGTATCTTAAAACATCTTCCAACTATTTACGTGGCATTAGCTTTATGTTTAGTTGGTCTTCTCCCAGGTCTGTTTCACTGGTCAGCTCTACAGCAGGAATTAACCACCAAATGCTGTTAATCTTATCACTATTATTGATCCACTAGCAAATGACATGTGTAAAGACTGATTTAACCAAGGAGGCAACCAAGGTAGAACCTTGCTAGTTAGATAACAAGCCAGCCATGTTATGTAGTAAAGCAGGCTAATTGGTGGGAATACTGGGAAGGGGAAAATATTTGACTCTGAGTGACATAATGGTGCCATCTGCTGGTGATAAAATGGTTCAGCAGCCCTTACTGTTGTGAATTATTCAACCTGTGTCCAAGGGAAGTGAAAAAGGTTTGGATCACTTGATCAGACTCGCCATTTTAAGGTGTGAGAGCTGGAAAACTCACGTTTGGAATTTATTAAGTGGAGACGTGAAGAAGCTTTACGTTGGTGAGTCCTGCTATTGAAAATAACCAATTTTAAAATGGCTGAGAAAATTGCTCTAGTTGAAAGTTTCCTGAGCTGCAACATGTGTTCAGAGACTTTCAGAGATCCTGTGTCTCTGAGCTGCAACCAGAGCTTCTGTTCAAGCTGCCTGCAAACATTCTGGGAACAAACTAAAAGCAAAAACTGTCCGATTTGTAGAAGAAAATCCTCAAAAGATCTTGTAGTGAACTTTGTTTTGAAGGAACTGGCTGACTCCTTTGCTGAGAGACAGAAATCTGGATCATCTGTGACAGAAAACACAGAAAAAAAGCTGGAGGTGGTGTGTAGGAAACATAAAAAAGAGACTAAACTGTTTTGTAAGGATGAAGACAGAGCTGTGTGTCCTGTCTGTGAGTTTTCTCTCCACCTGAGTCATAAAGTGGTTCCTATAGAACAAGCAGTCAGTGACCTGAAGGACCAGCTGAAATCTGACTTAAAAACTCTGCAGGACAAGAGAGACAAATATAAACAAATTGAGAAAACATACAATGAAATTACTGAACTGTCCAAAAAGCAGCTGTTGTCCTCAGAGAGACAGATCAGATCAGAGTTCAACAAGCTCCACCAGCTCCTGAAAGAGGAAGAGGAGTCCAGACTGGCAGCTCTGAGGGAGGAGGAGGAGCAGAAGGGGAAGACTATCAGCAGAGAGATGAAGAGGAGCAGATCTCCTCTCTGTCAGACAGTATGCTGTTGAAGAAGACCTGCAGAAACCCAACATGCTCTTCCTCAGCGGCTATAAACCCACTCAGACCAGAGCCAGAGTCCAGGGCTCACTGTCAGATCCACAGCTGATCTCAGGAGCGCTGATAGATGTGGCCAAACACGTGGGTAACCTGTCCTTCAGAGTCTGGGAGAAAATGAAGGAGAAAGTCCACTTCAGTCCTGTCATTCTGGACCCAAACACTGCTCACCACTGGCTCTATCTGTCTGAGGATCTGACCAGTTTCAGACGTGGAGACATAAAGCAGCAGCTTCCTGACAATCCAGAGAGATGTACTTACTATGCAGATGTTCTGGGCTCTGAAGGCTTCAGCTCAGGGAAACACAGCTGGGAGGTGGAGGTGGGGGATCATCCTGACTGGATTTTAGGTCTGGCTAAAGAGTCAGTTTACAGGAAGGGGGAGACATTTATTTAATAAAAATATGGAATCTGGTGTTTATTGCATGGTGATGGAAAATACACCAATGGAGCTGATCAGACTGTCAGAGTGAGAAAGAGGATCAGAGTCCAGCTGGACTATGACAGGGGGGAGGTGTCCTTCTACAACCCTGAAGACATGAGTCACATCTGCACTCTCAGAGACAATTTCACTGAGAAACTCTTCCCATATTTCAGTGTTGGAAAGGCTGGTGATGATAAAACTGCTGATATCAAAATCTGTTAAACTGATTTTTCTCTGTAATGTCTAGGAATGTTTGTTCAGACTTTATTCTGATGTCATCATCTATCTAGATCTCAATGGAATAATTTAAAGAAAAAGTTGTCAATATTAACTCAATACTCAAACATGATGAATCATTGTTTTAATAGTTTTGAAAGATCTTGACTGATCAAGTTTTTTGTTTTATTTTGTTTCCACAAATCTATAGAGATCTTGATTTTGATATTGGTTTTTTAATGGATGTTATCAGAATATTTGTTTGTTTTGTAAATATCCTGATTCCACTGATGCTGTTTTTTGGCTTTTGAGAAATAGATTTAGTGTTTAGGTTTTGCCAAGAAATGTTTAGCTACAAAACACTGAAACCGTATCAACATTAGAAGACAAACTTTATAAATTTGAATTATCCTGATTGACAGCATTTACTTATAAATCAAATATTTTAGTATATATATATATATCTTTTTATATTTTTTTTTTCTTAAATTATTCAGTTATAAATCTTTTTTGTTCTTTTTTTCATTCAGTCTTTAATTCTCACACTGCTTCTTTATACTGTAGGCCTATGCAATAGGCACTTGTAGTATACACATGGTGAATAACATGAATCATAAATGACAATGTCCAGTTTTTAAATTAACAAAACAGAAATGCCTGCAGTACAATTTAATTTGTTTCCTTAATCAAAATAATATATATTAATTAATTTAATATTTTAAAATGTTAATCACATGATGTGTAATTAAACCATCAGCAGTTTATTTTGTGTTTATGTATTTCCATTTTCTTTATATACATACTGTACACACATACCACAAATACTATTAGTACTGTATACACATACTACACCTACAATCCATACTGTACACACATACTATATGTACTGTACTCAACTACCACGCAAACTATACATACTGTACACACATACCACACAGACTATGCATACTGTACACACATATTATACATATGTTCACAAATACTACACATACCATACAAACTGTACACACATACAAAACATACTATACGTACTGTACACACATACCGCACATACTATACACTGTGCACAAATACCAAACGTACAGTACATACTACACATACTGTACAAACATACTACACATCCTATGCAGACTATACTCACATTATACATACTACACATACTGTACAAACTTACTACACATCCTATGCAGACTATACTCACATTATACATACTACACATACTGTACAAACTTACTACACATCCTATGCAGACTATACTCACATTATACATACTGTACACACATACAGAACATACTATACATACTGTATAAAAATACTACACATTCTTTACATCATGTACACACATACCACACCTATATGTACTGTACATAAATACTACACATACTATACATATTGTACACACATACCATGTCAGGACCGGTGACCAGAACTCAGACGCAGACCAGAGATCAGAGAGATATGGATGATTTATTTGGATTTTTCACAAAGGAAAAACAGGTCGAAGAGGGGGCGCTGGGAATTCAGGAGCGGGTTCGGATCCAGAGCTCTCGGCTGGCTGGTGAGCTGGGCTGGGAGCAGGTTGAGGCACGATGGTCTGAGGCGAGGCAGAGAAAACAAGGTTAGGAACAGGCACAAAAACAGAGTTACTACTAAGTTGCTGGTGAGTCTCATACAAACTGATTCGACGATCCGGCGGGGACTGGAAGGCTGGTCTGGTCTTTTATAGGAGTGTTGATTGTGGAATGAGAAACCGGAGTGCAGGACTGATGAGATGCGTTGCAGGTGTGTAGGCTGGAGCTGCCGAGACCACGCCCCCCAGCAGTAATGCATGCCACAGACAAGTCACAACCGGGGGTTGTGACATACCACACATACAATACATACTCTACACACATACTATTCATACTGTACACACATTCTATTCACTGTACACAAATACTATACCATACGTACAGTACGTACATACTACACATACGGTACATACATACTACACATCCTATGCAGACTGTACCCACATTATGCATACTGTACACACATTCTACACATTCTATACATACTGCACACACATATTACAAATACTATAGCTGTTAATGTTTTGATAACCCTACGGTGGTTAACAGTTAGCTAAGTTAGTTAACTTTACTTACAATAGTCTAAATAATGTCAGCCCATCCTTTGTAGTTCAACCAGCTCTACCTTTTGGATGGACTTCATAATTTACTCAATTTAGCTGATGCCTGGTTAGGTATAATTCTAATAAGAATAAAGTTATTCCTTAACACATGGTAATGTACTATATAGGTAACTATATTTCTTCATGGTGATTTTTTTAACAAGACAGTTTTCACAACTTTTTCCATTAACATTAACATATATTAAATCATGAGAATTCACTTTATTTCCAAATGTATGGGAAATGTCACTCTCACTTACTGTCATGATTTCTGTTAGCTCTCAAAAATGATTTCAAACTACATCTTTCTGGGTGTTCAACAAAAGACAAAAGTTCTTTCTTTGCAAGAAAAGAGTTTCCTTTAATCAAAGCTATTTTTACAAATGTCACTTGCATTGAATTAAAAGATTATGGAAAAGAAGCCCAGGAAATACATTCTAAAACAGAGAAAAGGATGTCCAGGCAGGAATTTACATCATACCAGTTAGTTTCAGTGAAGAGGCATAAAAACTCCCAAACTTGGGGCCAATATCAACAGCATGACAGTTTGCAGATCACTTTCCAGGTTTGGCTGCAGCAGCTTTTGCTATTGCTAGCTGTTCCAGCTTCTGAGGGAGGACGACGTTAACAAAATGGACCCTGTCTTTCTTCAGTTTCTGTCTCACCATCTGCGTCAGGCCCAGCTCCATGTACTCCTGCTTCTGTCTGTCATACTGAGGCCAGTTGACGAGCCCAGGACCATTGGGAGAGCTGAAGAGATATTCAAACATGTCAGCCAAAGACATTGGGTAATCTATGCAGCAAAGAAAACCATCTATATATACACATGCTTCTGATTTTATATTGTCATTTTTTAGCATGCTTGCAATGTTTGAAATGTACATATGTTATACTGTATTCTTCTCTTTAAATTGAACTGAATTTCTGAATTTTGACAAAAAGAGACTGAACAAAACATTAAAGTTGTGGCCATAAAACCAAAACAATAAATGCAAGGATGCTAAAAAGCTCTGTAGAGCTGTACGGTCTTGGCTTTAAAAAAAAAAAAGGCTTTAGCAATGGTAAATAAGTGTGTTTTCAGCCTTTTGTTGAAAAAGATCGCCATCTAGTGGGCTTCGTAAATAAAGCAAATGGTACACGAAGCTTCGTTGTCCCTTCACTAGCCTGATCAACCTGCTGGTAGGTCCAGTAGGTAATTATCAATCCATTCAATGGGATGCTGTATTAACATGTACTGTTGGCTGCATACTCTAGTGGCTGAACTGGTAATGAGCACAGCACTGACGTTAAAGTGTGAAAGCAAAGATGGCAGAAAGAAAACCGAGTACAAAGCTCTAAAAGGTTGGGCAGGAGGTTTGAAATTGATGGTAAGCAACCCCTTTTTTCTGTTGTTACAGAAACATAAAGATATGTATTATTGCAACCTTAATGACATGGTTGTTCTCAGTGCTTACTCACCCAGTACGGGCAAAATTGCTCCAGTATGACATCATGGTCCTACAGAGTCTCTCCTCCTCCTTGGTAATGTTGCCTGAAGATTGGACAGGAGTATTATAACCAAATCAAATACTGGTAGCATTAATCATGATCTGAAGTGACTTCCATGCTTTTATTTTGTAAATATTTGGTCCCATTTCCAATGTTACATTGTTACAGTTTCATTTGGGGGATGCTTTCATCCACAGCGACTTACATCTAAAAGTTAATTTATTCCTTCATTTATTCCACCAAGTCTCCAGAGTTTGGCAGGAAGTTGCCATGCCTGAAATTTATATTACATAGCACTAACAATTTCATTATTATAAAATACAGACAGGAGAGCTTGTATATGTACACCTTGTGGGCGTCCTTATAGGTAGCATGTAACTTACCTGTGATTTTTATATTTCCATTCCAGAAACATCCACCAAACATGAAGCCAACATCATCTGCATGATCTGCCTTCACAAAACTGGGTCTGGTGTGTTGGTGTAGCTCTGCACGGTGTGCAAACTCATACATGTAAACTGGAGCACCTGCATCTAAATACACCAAGGAGATACAAGACAAGACCTGTATGCTTCGGCTGAGATGAATGTCAAAGATGTAGAGCAATTTGTTAATCCTTGCAAGTAAAGATCATTGTTCACTACAGGGTGACGTATGAACTCTGTGAGGTGTTGAAATGAGATTACAGGAGCGTCAAGTGACTTATGTACCAGCAAATTACACCAACACTGCAGACTGCCCTTTACACAGGCCTATAATCAGTTAGTTCTCATCTGTGCGTGTCACATTTATTTACAGAGCTGTGTGCCGCCCCTTCTGACCTGTGTGGTATCCCGCCACCTTGACTACAGGCAGCGTCATAATCAGGTCTCCCATGATTTCAGTGAATCTGTCTCTGATGTCCTCTGGTGTTTTAGCATCTTTCATGTATTCATCGAGGAGGAGGGTATTGACAGAGGAGGCCTGTAAGGAACAGAGAGAAAAGTCAAATCACCAGCTTTCCCTCCAACCAACCAACCAACCAACCAACCAACCAACCAACCAACCAACCAACCAACCAACCGACCGACCAACCGACCAACCAACCCATCCACCCACCCACCCATCCATCCATCCATCCATCCATCCATCCATCCATCAAACATTATCATCAACAAGCAGCAACAGCTATCATGGAGCTCACCCCTGCAGGATTGAAGAGGTTCATCACTGGCAGCACAGACTCTCTTGTCATACCGTTCTCCCAGCCGGGAGGGACGAAGTTCTGTGATCAAAATGACACAATATTTCAAAATGACTTCAAGATGAATTATAAATCCTTTTAGATAAAGAAAATCACCACAGGTAAGGGTGGCAGGATTGATTGACACTGATTAAGAGCATTGTAACAGGTAAAGTACAGTATGTCTGAATGAAGGTGAAGGTGACCTGAGGCAGGATCCATCCAAACTCATGGTTGGTTATTCCCATCATCACTGGAACCTTCAACACTTCTTTCCTGATGAGAAGCTCCTCTGCTGTGTCGGTCAGAAACACGCCATCCACCACGGCTGTCAGGAAAATGGTCATCTAAACAAGACAGAGTTTACTGCTATTGGAGCAATGTAACTTTGGCCAAGTGGATGAAAATGTGAATGTTTACCAGACAAGAGTGTCAAAGGCTGCTATCTTGTGGCTTAAATTAGCCTTGACACTCCTTTGTGTGCTATTATAGCATTGTATGACAGTGGTGGAAGAAGTATTCAGATCCCTTACTTAGGAAAAAGTACTAATACCACACTGTAAAATTACTCCACTACAAGTAAAACTCCTGCATTTAAAACATATTTAAGTAAAAGTACCAAAGTATCAGCATCAAAATGTACTTAAAGTAAAAAGTAAAAGTACTCCCTACGCAGAATGGAGCCACTCAGTTTGTCCAAATATATTATTGTATTATTATTTTTTATGTATTTTTGTAAGCTTTAATTTATTGTTGTCAAGTTAGGGCTAATTTTATATACTTAATATACTTTTATGTGGTTTAATTAATAAAATCTTGACCTGAAAAGTAACTAAAGTAACCTGTCAGCTAAATGTAGTGGAGTAAAAAGTACAATATTTGTCTCAAAATGTAATGAAGTAGAAGTATAAAGTTTCATAGCATGGAAATACTCAAGTACAAGTACCTCAAAATTGTACTTAAGGACAGTACTTGAGTAAATGTATTTAGTTACATTCCACCACTGCTGTATGATGCAGTAACAAAACACTTAAAAAAAGGTTGAATATATATAATTTGGAATGTTTAGTTTTGGTCTAAATAAATTAAGTGCTCTTCAAATTGGAAACACACAGACACTTACAAGGTTTTCTGTCTAGTTTTGGACTTTCTCTTGACTTACACTTTAAAGACAGAATAAAACTCAATCAAATGTATATATACAGTAAACTTGCATCTACTTGCATATATTCACAAGAGCATTTACCTTTTTAGTTGCATCAACAAGCTCATCTTGACTCTTTTCCCTCATGCATTGTACCAGTTGCTCTGTGCTGCCGCGGTCACATCCAGTAATGTTGGCAACAATCTAGATATAAGGGTAAGATTAATAAAAAATCACACATACAAAGGTCAATTTATGGTACAATAGTTCATATGCATTTATTTGATATATTCATTTTACTGAATTTATGCTAATCTACTCAGTTTACATATTACAGTACCTTGGCATGGCCCAAAGGATGACTCGTAGTGTAGTTCCCAGTTGTTGCTACTCCACTTTGAAAAATTGCCCTCTGAAACAGTCCTTTCGATTGTGCAGACAGGGTCTGTCCATGTGGAATGAAACATACAATCACTTGACATATAGATATAGATAGTTAGATCCAAAAACAACTGTAGAACAAACAAATGTACATACTTAAAATAAATAAGTATAATAATCAAGTACAGGTGTATGAACTATACTGCCCTACAAAGTCTAACTGCAGTAACTACGCAAAGGGCAAAACTGAGAAAAACTGCTGTAAAGTTTTTTTAACGTTTTTTACCTGGCCAGCCAAACAGGTTATACGTAGGCACTTATATGACACTTATTTCTACATGTATTGATGATGTAATTTTTATGCTTAAAGATCATGATGATTTATTTGACCTTTGACCCCAAAAATGTAGTTACTGCACTCTGGTTTAGCTGTGAAAGGTTCTTTTAGTAATGCATAAACAGAGTGCAGTAGCTATAATGTTATTGTCTTGTTTCAGCTTATATATGTTGTTTTCAGTGAATAAACATTTTCAAATTGATTTAGTTATAAACTGTATTCAAAGATTTGCATATTTTAGACTTAATATTATAAAGTAAATTTTATCTCACTTTTTTACTTAATCACGATTTAGATAATAGATACTAGAGACTAGATAATAATTTCCCTATCAAATAAACTTATAATTTCTATTATTACTGTCTTCACTATTCAACATAATGAAGAAATACAAGGCTACTCTGTATCACAGTCAAAGTGAACTTACTGCAGTCTGCTTTGGTTTTATGTTTAAATTTGTATCCAAATCGGACGGTAGTAAGTACAATTACTGCTTCAGATTTGAGTTGGATTTCGTAGTTACTGCAACTTTTATATCATTATTTCTCTAAAATGAAGCAAAATTGAAATCTAAACCTTTGTCACAAGATAAAACAGACATCAAGGAGTTCATTTTAATTATAACTTGATTTCAACCAAAAATGTAGTTACTGCAGTTAGGCTTTGTAGGGCAGTATATATAAATTATATATGTATATAGTTTAATTGCTTGTGAGAGCAAAGACTTCCGATAACGGTTCTGCTGTTATATGGACATTTAATAAAGGAAAGGAAATTGAGATGCACTCATAAATTAGCACTGAGGTTCTCACATTTGGGTCACCTTCTTGTACAAAAATGTTTAAATGTATGTCACTAACATGTTTTCTTTTCTTCAAGTGATTAGCTTTCTTTACCAGTATGGATGCACTGATGCCTCCTGCAGATTCTCCAGCAACTGTGACAGTTTGTGGATCGCCACCAAAGTCCTCAATATTTTCTTGCACCCATTTCAGGGCTGCTAGCTGATCCAACAAACCCCAGTTTCCCTGAGCATGCTCGTCTCCAGTGCTGTGGAACAGGAAAAAAGAAACTTGCTTTCGATTTTTTTTTGAGAGAGTAATGCCAGAAATGTGATGAGCAACATAATCCCTAACCTCAGGAATCCAAGAATGCCAAGGCGATATTGAATAATAACCATCACTATGTTTTCATAGGCAGCCAATGAAGAGCCGTCATACTGAGAAGCTGCACCCATTGAAAGACCTCCACCATGGATCCACACCATCACCTGACACACAAGACAGGAGCCTGCTGTTCACAGCTGACCTCTCCACACATAAAGTACAGTTACAACTTTGCTGGTCTTTTAACCGCGAACCGCTACGTCAGGGGCTGGGGGCGTGATTATCTGACCAACAAGACCAACTTTTAGAGAGACCAACTAAAACGTGTATCATTTATTTGATTTGTTTAACTGCAATGGGATTGATGCGAGCGCGCTAGCGTGCTAACTGCTAACAGTTGAAATATCAGCTGAAATGAAAGCAATGTAAGTTGAAAATTGGACAGGATCAACAGTGTTTTAGATTAAAAAAAAAAAAAAGACTGTTGTGGTATATTCATTTGACCAATAAACAGAAGCAGTATCACAAATTAGTGTTGCCATGAAGACTCTTGAATGGCAAAATCACAAAACACACATCAATGCTCTGTTTGAACAAAGTTAATGAACAGCCAACATCTCTGAAATTATACAATAAACAGTTCTACACTCAGGGAAAACACATGTGTGGACCAAATAACATGAACATCTTATAACAGAATTCAACCTAGTCGTAAGTTATTCCCTTCCTTCACAAAATTAAATGCAGGGCTGTTTTACTGGATTGTATTTAGTCTGTAAGTAGGTTCTGTATACTCGCTGCCTGTTTAACCCACCGCCAGTTTGTCCCCTTTTTTTGCCTCAGCTGGAGTGTATACGTTCAGATACAGACAGTCCTCTGAAAGCCCTGATGGGGTGTAGGTGATTGACATTGTCTTAGAAACTTCCACAACCAATTGTGGATCCTGGATACACCTGAACAGAAAGACAGAGAAGAAGTGTGTGCCATTAACAACTGTCACTGCTACTGTCATACAGTGGTGGAAAAAATAATCACATCCCTTACTTAAGTAGAAGTACTAATACCACACTGTGAAATTACTCCACTACAAGTAAAAAGTCCTAAATTCAAAACATACTAAGTAAAAGTACAAAAGTATCAGCATCAAAATGGACCTAAAGTATCAAAAGTAAAAGAGTACTCATTATGCAGAATGGACCCACTCAGATTGATTTATATTTTCCAAAAGTATATTATTGGATTATTATTATTGATACATTTATGTAAGCAGTGTTTGAATATCCTAGGTAGGGCTCACTTAAACTACTTTATATACTGTTATGAGATTTAATTAAAAAAATGTCTCATCACTTTAAATGTATCATGTTTTTTATGTTAAATCTCAACCTGAAAAGTAACTAAAGCTGTCAGCTAAATGTAGTGGAGTAAAAAGCACAATATTTGCCTCAATATCTAGTGGAGTAGAAGTATAAATTAACATAAAATGGAAATAATCAAGTAAAGTACCTCAAAATTATACTTGAGCAAATGTACTGATGTATGATGTAGTCACAAAACACTTAATAAAATATTTAAATCTATGTTTAGTTTTGGTCTAAATAAATCTGCTCTTCCAAGTACCTTAAAATTATACTTAAGTACAGTACTTGAGTACATGTACTTAATTACTTTCCACCATTGCTGTTATATCTTGTTCTGTGCCCTTTGGTCACCCAGTCTTACATGGGAGGCTGCCGTGTGCCGTCTCTCTCCCCTTCCCAGGGCTCTGCATCCTGTGGAGCAGCCAAGCGGAGGGGCCCCACAGGGGCCCGGGCGAAGGGGATTCCCAGGTATTGCTTCACTCTCCTCTCTGTGCCTTTAACCGTAACGTATTCCCCTCGGATTCGGCCATTTTTCAGAGAAACCACAGGGTCAGTGCTCCCTGCTGAAGATACAAGTGTTTTGTTTGATAAAGAAGCGTACCAGTGCTTGTGCAAGGTTACAAATGATGTTTATTCTAAATTACTATCAGCCATTTTCCAGCATGCTATACCTTTCTTGAGTTATCTTTCAGGTTTGCTTGAATAGTAGAAAGTAATCCTTCACAATAAACAATCATGTCTGCTTTGATTAAAAGTAAAGTTGTTGTATAATACAATAATGTGCCTGTAACTTTAGATTGATTTCAGAAGTCTGCACCCTACTCCTTTGAATAATAATAATTAAAAAAATGAAAAGTGGATTCAGACTTGTTGACTGTGACTGATAACTGATTACTAATATTGTATGTACTGTATCTCCATTATTGCACAGTGTGTTTGTCTGGTGTTTATGGAGTTTCCCTTGTAATTGAACCATATAAATTACACTTGCTGTGAACTGCATTTCCCATGTACACTTGCATCATCAAACACAGATGTCTTCATAAACACTGGGGGTGTTTTTGGACTGGAAAAGACAAAATAAAGTATACTTACATTTAACTTAAAGTTTTACGGTAAGAAAACAGAAAGTTATAGTAAAAAGAGCCTTCATTTTACATATTATGTGTATTTAATTTATTTATTTATTTATTTTTAACAAATAATTAAATATGATTTAAGACCATTAAGCAATTGTTAAAAACGGTTAAAAATATATATTTTTAAAATCCATAATGTCCCATTGTATTAAATTACAGATTTTAAGTTTTATAATAATAATAATAATAATAATAATAGTAATAATAATAATAATAATAATAATTTTATTTTATGGTTAATATTTGTAATAAAAGTAATTTAGTTTTTTTAATGGCATCTGCACTTTATGTAGAAAGACAAGAAAAATACTGTAAAATAATACAGTACATTTCTGGAATAGAACTCTCCCTTTTTTACTGTGTAGAGAGGACATATGGTTTGGTATGGATGATAACTTGGGGGCAAATGCTGAAGACAGGGTTGACCAACGAGGGTAAGAGAGTAGAGGTCATGGGGTCAAGTGGCATCATTTGACATTTTGATGTTTTGTCTTTGTCCTCGGTGTGTGATACCGACACACACGCAGGAGCCGTGCACCCAACAGCACATATCTGACCACTGGGTGGCAACAGACTCTGAGTGGCTTGTGTTACATCTGACATGTGCCTGGCAGAATGAGTTGTTGAGTGGCGTAGAGTTGAATGAGCCTTGTGCATCAAAAGTGAGTTAGCTAGCTAAAATGCAGTGTTCTGTATAACATGTTCCAATAATATATTACTCTCTGTTTATGACTCTCTAAAGGACAGAATGCTTTACTTGTTGCTAATAAGGAGGTTGGGAATGCCGACAGTGAGCATTATCATGCCAGAACCGGAGTATGGGTAGTGGGCAACGGACCCGTGTTCCTGGCTTTTACTTGGCACCAATAGCTGCCTAAATATGCAATTAAAAGCAAAGTGGCGATCCTAGTCCATAATTAAATATTGTAAAGATGCTGTTTTCACCCAGTGGATGAATCAACAGCCCCTTTCATAGTGTCGTTTCATGCCGGGACATTTACGGCTCTGCACTATGAACGTGCCAGGAGAGAGAAGCAGGGATCAAGTGATCCCACTAATTTTGGGTTAGACCTTCAGAGGTAGTCACAGAGTTGGAAAATTGGTGGGACTGTTGGAAGCGGGACCACTATGAAAGGCGGAATATTTGACGCCACGTGTGACATCTAACACACACCTCCCACTTGGTCCGACAGTAACAAACAAACCGGCATGCTAACTGTACAGAAAGTGTCCACTGCTGATCATAAACAAACCTGCATCGCTAATTGTCCACTGAGTGTCTGGTGCTTATTGTAAACAAACCGGTATGCTAACTGTACACAAAGTGTCCACTGCTTATCGTAAATAAATGGAGGTCGCTAACTGAACACATACTGCTGCAGCCAGACGCACTGTACTGCTAACTGTGTAGCCTAGTAGCACTATGCTACTGTGCAGCACTGCTGCTGCTCTGTTGCACGTCACTATCATCTCCTCCTTTCTCGTTCCGCGATGCCAGCCTGCACTATGAAAGGCCATGAATATAACGCCTTTGCGAGATCACTATGATTGCCCTAAGGTGAAAAGCCAGCACAGATCTTTCCGGCAATATAGAGGGACATTTGCGGACCGCACTATGAAAAGGGCTATTGTGTCATTTTTGTGCCACTTTAGGGACACACGCCCTTTTGATTTAAAATGAGCTTTTAATTAACTTGAACATCTGTACTTACTTGCTATGACACATTACTGTCTTCCATTTTATTATGCTGAGTCATATTTCTGCAGTCGTTTTGGTCAAAGTAATGCAAAAGTAGCAGGTTAGTCTTACTGCAATTTGCAGGGATAATTATTGTAAGGACTTTTCCTTTATTTACCATACCTAGCACATTTCATTATAACAAATGTTCAGCTCATCAATACAAATAATACAATTCATTAATCATTTCATTACTCTAAATGCATTGGTGTGGTACGTGAGTACATGTTTGCTTGATTTTTTGGTGCAGCCCTCCTGGAGAAAATTTGACATTGGATTCATGTTGAAAGTGGTAAACTAACTATTGTACCGGCTCATTAGCTGCTAGAGAAATGGTGGATTTTGTTGTCGCTTTATCAACATGCCAGACTTATTGACAACTGTCTGGCTAACGCTAGATAAGTCCACTGTTCATCCTTACTGTGGAAATTAGCAAGCATTAAATAATCATGATCAAAACATACTATCCATGTTAATATGAACAGGTTCTAAAATAAAAAAAAGTGGTAAAGAAAAAGGTTTTTGAGTTAAGAACCGTGACAGTGATTGAATTTGTCTCTTAGAAAGCTGCATGAACTCTTATTTATTCACCCATCTACCATTCTACAGTAAGTTGATGTGGAGAGGCCAAAACATTTCTTATTACATATTAATGATTACAAAAGTGTATCTTGTATTTCCAACAGAGGACACGGATGTATAGCTGCAGCAGCACATCAATGTTACCACATAAACCAACAGAATCCCAAACAACTTGTACTAAAATAAAGGATCCCCATTCACCACTAGTTTTAAAAAGTGTAGAAAAAAATCTCATATGGGATCGATAGCTCCTGAAAAGTAACTTGAACTTAGCTTCCTCAGCCAAATTTCAAAATGGTGACATCATTTATTGTGTTACTGTTCATTACATCCCTTGGGCTGCTAAATTATAAAACAAATCGTCAATCTACACATTTGTCATCTAACGTTGCTGCTGCATCGGAATGTCCTGACCTAATATCAGTTTAAATGAAGTGTTTTCTTACCTGGTGTTGGCTGTGCTATCGCTGTCAGCACAGGAAGGATACACACAATGAACAGCGTTGTTCTCATCCTGACCGAGCTCAGTGCAAAGATGGAGAGAATTACAGTGTACTTTCAGAGAAAAAGCTCTCTGCCCCTGTCCTGGCCCTCTAGTACCAGCCCACTCACACACACACACACACACACACACACACACACACACACAAACTTTAAATTGTGAACATATACAAACATAGGGTGAGTTCATGCACCTCCAACCTCTGACTCCCACACACATCACAAACAAGCTCAGTATCTCACAACGGCCCAGTCGTATAATCTCCATTGATTTAACCTCCATTACACCACAAGCAGAACTGTGACTGTTGAGTCACTAAAGATAAACCCCTGCTCTTTGACCACTGCAGCTCAATGCTGCAAATCATAGCTTCAATGATACTTGGTATAGTTACAGTGTCCACGCAGATTGAAGGGTAGGGTGTAAAATACGATTGGCAAACACATTTTGGTTGTTAATGGACATTTCAAGATTTCACTTCCATTGCTGTTGTATGATCCTGAATATTTAAGAGCTGGTCCAGAATATTTTGACAGCTGGATGATACTCCTTGCACTTTGTCCTTGACTGAGGAGCAAAGCTTTGGCAGTGTAAGACCAACAACATTGAATTCTGTGTCCAAAGCCTGATATATCTCGTTCCTCTGAAAAGATTAAAAACACATTGTTGACATGTTCCTTTGTTCCCATTAAGACACATAGAATAGTTTATTTTGACTCAATCCCACATACACTATCCAGTGGCAGGCTCACGTGATCTGTGGGGCAGATCACGTGATATAAAATAAAAAGCGCACCAATGTTTTGTGGTGGGGCATCAGCACACAGAATGTTAAGGCCAGACTAGAGGGCACTTCCATCATGTGTTTCCCTTTCAAGGGTGACCAGGAGGACCCTTCATCATGTTCTCTTTATTTATGGGCCCCCTCATTGTCCCTCCATCACGCTTTCTCCACAGGAAGGACTCCTTAGAGGGTATATTTTCAGGTTTTCTCCAAATACGGGCAACCTTTAAAGGTACTTCATCACATTTTTTCTACTAGAATGACACCTTAGAGCAGTGGTTCCCAATCTTTTTTCCTTGGAGCCCCGCCTACTGTGTCTGAGACAAGCCAAGTCCCCCCTGGCAAAATGGCCTAATATATTAAAATGCAGTCCCTAAGTGGGTTTATACAGACTTCTGGTTATTCTATTACATGTGTTATTATTATTTATTTACACATCCATTACCCTTAACCACTTATCTGAACAGGGGTACAACCTGGACAGGTCTCCAGAATACCACAGGGCTGACATTTAGAGACAGACAGCCATTCATGCTCTCATTCACTCCTACGGTCAATTTAGAGTCACCAATTAAACTTGGGCTGCATGTTTTTTTTAACCGTTTTTTTAAAATGTTATTTAACAAATATTTTGATAACCTCAAAGCAGTGAAAGTTTTGTGCACCCACTGTGATCTCTGGTACCCCCCTAAGGGGGGCCCGGACCCCAGGTAAGAACCCCTGCCTTGGAGGACCTTTTCTTCATGTAAGGGTGCTCCCAGAGGGCATGTTATCACTTTTTCTCCATTTAAGGGCACACTGGGGGGACTTCATCATGTGTTCTTCATTTACAAGCACCCTTGAGGGCACTTCATAACATTTTCTCCACTAAAAGGGCACCTCTACTCTAAGGGCACCCTTATTCCATTCATGGGTACCATAGAGGGCACTTCATAAAATGTCCTCTACTCAAAGGGCACCCCGAGGGAACTTTATAATGTGAAGCCTCATCACCGTGGAGGCATCCAAGAGGGTATGTTTGCTAAAGTTTTTCATACATGAGGGCACCAAGGTGGGGCGGAGACCCCCCAGCATGTTTACTGGTATAACAACAAACTGTGTATTAATCTACGGTTGACGACCCCAACATATGAACAATAGCTATATAAAAGGGTTGAATGAGCCTTTCAGAAAATTTTAACATATTGGATGCATATATTAAGAAAAGCAAAAAACCTGGGTCTTTGCCAACATAAAAAAGATGTTGTTGCAGCACATTGTAATTGCATGGCAATCACAAAACAGCAGTAAACAGTCCAAACCACAAGCATTACTGCAGTATTAGTGTTTGTTGCCTCAGAACCTGCCTCCGGTTCCCTGCCCCAAATCTGGAAAGCTGGCTAATTTGTGACGTCATACACAAAGAAGCTATTTTCTCCTTTGAGACAGACTAATTCCTTATTGGTAATTCTTTATTTATTTGTTGATAAAGGGAGATATACTGTACATATTTACAAAAGCCTTATCCTTCTTAAAAGGATAGGAAATGGAAGAAAGTTCGGGCGAGCAGCTGAGCAGGGATTGTTCTTTCTTCTAGATGTGCAATAGATGTCCTGTGTACAGAATTAGGGGGAACAGTGACAATTCTTAGGAGGAAATGCAAAATGTAACCTGCTTTCATAGGCTTAATAATTGCAATATCAATAAGGCGTGTCTCAAATTCTGACGAGATACTCTGGACTTGCTTGTCTTGCTGCGCAATGTCTTTGCCTTGATGTTGAAGTTCTGCTGGTATGTGAGGAAAGTTTTGCAGGTCACAGTGCTACAGCCTTCTGACAGCATGTGTTACTGTACTTGCTTTTTATAACTGATCATGTTGGTCATGTTTTACCCTGATACTGCAGGTCTCAATAAGGTTCATTGAGCAGTCAGTGAGATATTTCATTAATGCTATATCCAAAGCCTGCTGTGCATACTCTGCATGTTTTGAAAGCTTCAAAACTTTTTTGATATCAGGCAACAACTCACCAAAAATGCTCAGTCATCCGATGTACATCGGTGTGCAGCAGTAGGTCTGTGGATTTTAAGCCTGTCTCCTCCAACATAGCACAGAATAGCCTTTTCTGTAGACTCCTGTCATGAACTGGTAAACTGCAGACATGTATATAGTTCAGATGTGGCTCGCTGGTAGAGTCTGGTCCTACAGTCACAGGTTAGCTGGATAGCAGCAGTGGGAGGGGCCTCTTATCCATGGCACAATGTTAAGCCCTTTTCCTCTCTAATGGTTTGGAGCAGAGACAGTCCTTTTTTGGGAGACACCAGAATGGGAAAAGGTGCAGCACTTGAAAGAGAAATGGGATGACAAGAACACTCACACTGGTAGTTGTGCAGTTATTGGTAGATTTCTTACACTTGCAAGTGGTTACACAGCAAGTGGCCCAAAGTACATTTTATGTTGAGGTTTTTGTTGCTGTTGTTGTTTTTACACTGTTGACACTTTCTATCTGCCATAATATGCAGCTCCAACTTGGGGGAAGCACATATCGACAAAACACCGGTATGGCAGGCAATTCAGACAATGCAGCTACTGGTACCAGCCCATATAAATATTTGAAGGTGTTTTGTTAACAAATCAGTATAGGTGCCAATAAAAATGTATACTTTTTTTTGTAAATTGACAAAACAGGTCTAAACGTCAGCCATTTTGGCAGTAAATTTGAAATGACACAGTGTGGTGAAGCCTTTAAAAAAAGGGGGAGAACCGGACAGGAAATAGTTTTGTTGGGTCTGTGAACCATAGACATGTATAAATAATGGACGCTGTGACTGTGACGTCACCTATTGGTTTGTGGACTGCCCGTTTGAGGCATCGAGTTCAGCGTTACACTCATTGCCATCTTGTGTCACCATCTTTTTTTTCGGACACGGGGAGCAGACCATATTTTTGTGGAGGAGCGAGAGGGATCTGACAACACTGACTGCACACCTCTCTGCACCTCAACCTGACCAAAGAAGTCGCTGCTAATTCATGTTAGCATTAAGTGGAGCATGAACTAGGATGCTCATTTTGGCAAACAAAAAACAAAAACAAAATTTACATTACTTACAGAAGAAAAATGAACAAAGACTTCTTGGAGTGTCTGTTAGTCCAACCTAATGCTGAACAAGACATTTTTACTGAACAAAATGTTCAAATAAAGTGAACTTTATTTAAGTGAAAATATAGTGTTAAAAGGTCAAAGTTATGAGACCAAACCGGTAAAATCCTTTTTTATATGTATATAATATTAAATATAACTTTATTGACACGTTGCCGTGAATACGATTTGTTCTGCTTCTCTCCTCATGACGGCTTGCCTTGTTAGTGACCTGCCAATCAAAGGTAGCCACACCCCAAATCATACAATTTATTTTCGGCTAAATGCGACCATTATTTACACTATTTACATCAAATTGTCTTGAAGAAGATTGTTTACTCGCGATTGAGACCATAGTGTTAATCTCCTAAAAAAAAATAATTCTGAGGTAATAAATCAAGTGAGAAGTTTTCTCATTTTGTATTGAAATTAATGGACAGCAATGTTTCTGCAGCCGCCGTCAGCGACGCCTGCTGGAATTTTTGGTAAAATGCAGCTTAAGGCACTTCCTGGTTAACGTCCCTGCTCAGACCCCGAGGTTGCTGCTTGCTATGAACCTAGTTCAGAAAATTGTGAACTGTGAACTAGTTAATTTTAATCTGAACTGAACTTTGAGCAAGCCCTTGAGAAGTGTGAATTTGCACAGCACTGACCATTAATGCGGCCTATCATCGCTGGAACATCAGGAATTGTAATAAAGATGAGCTTCTGAAATCTAAAATCTGAACTGTATCACTTTAAATGTAGCCTAACTTCCTAGCTTTGAAAAAGTCACACAGACAGAACAAAGTTATGACAAAACCCACAACAAAAACCTGCAAAGAAATGGGCAAAGAGGCAGATTATGATTCATCGCAGGAGTGAAAGACACTGCTATGGCCAACCTACTGTACTTGTCAAGGTAGGGGTGCTTGATTACGTGATTCAGATAGGAAATGAAACTCAGCTAGCAATGGAGCACGACAGCAAGTCAGTGAGCATGACAAAAATACTGATACCATCCCAGTGCACTTCACAGTTATCCACTACTAACAGCACTCGACAAGTTGTACATTACATAAATGCCGTCACAGTGCACTGCAAGAGATCCACTGAGATTATAAACAGAGTTGTCAGAAGCTCTAGGAATTTTAAAGAAACTAATGTGATGAAACATCAAACAGATCCTAGCATATCAATCCAATATTCCACCCCAGAGGTCGGGTTTGGCAACGCTGTTTACCTTTCTATAATCGATAGAGAAACAAGGTGTTCCATCAGGCCAAACAAACATGTTGAGCTCTGTGAACTCTGGCTGAGAGCAACAAGGCTGTGTTGTTGTAAATATTTGCCCTCATTCTGCTTTTTGGTGGATTCACTCCATTAGCCTGCTGTTTGATAGGAAGCTTATTTTAACATGCTAGAGAAGAGTGTTTTGGTGAAGGGGCATTGAGCAGTGGTGGAATGTAACTACGTACATTTATTCAAGTAGTGAACTTAAGCACAATTTTGAGGTGCTTTTACTTTAGTTAAGGATTTATTTTTTATGTAACTTCATACTTCTACTACTAAGCTGACAGCTTTAGTTATTTTTCAGGTCAGGATTGAACATGGAAAACCTAATACATTTAAAGTGATTAAACATTTGTTTTAATTAAACCTCATAACAGTATATTAAGTAGTTTAAATTATAATCCAACAATATATTTTGAATTATAAAACAATCTGAGTGGGTCCATTCTGCATAACGACTACTTTTACTTTTGATACTTTAAGTACATTTTGATGCTGATACTTTTGTACTTTTACTTGAATACGTTTTGAATGCAGGACTTTTACTTGTAGTGGAGTTTCACAGTGTGGTATTAGTACTTTTACTTAAGTAAGGGATCTGAATACTTTTTACACCACTGGCATTGAGGAATATTGTACAAAGCATTATCAATATTCACAGCAGACATTTGGACTTGTCACAGCAGGTAAAACACAGGTCTATATTTTTGCAGACTTTGCCTGAGGGGATTACTCACAGAAAATAGAGATGTGATGTTAAAACATGGGGGGAAAAAACGTTTTTGTAGCTAACTTCTGTTTGTCACTTTTGTTACTGTGTCCAGTATTTACTTATGGTAGTAGTTTAAAAAAAAAATCTTTTCCCAAACTTTAACAAAGTAGTTTTGGTGCCAAACCTCTTTTTTTTGTTAATGTGGATGTTCATTTGGAAAAGCTACATAATAATAATAATAATAATAATAATAATAATAATAATAATAACTAGAAAATTTCCTCTGGGGAAATTCTGAAAGGGCCACGGGGGCTACTGCTGGTGTGTGTACACTATGATGAGATTCTTCAGAGATTTCCTTTAAGAGATGCCCTTTAACCTCAAAATGTGTGTGTGTGTGTGTGTGTGTGAAACGTGTATCTGGAGGAGTGTGCGTGCTTATGCACGCATTTGTGTGTGTGTGTGTGTGTGTGTAGCGAAAATCGCATAAAGTTACCTGTGTGTGTGTGTGTGTGTGTGTGTGTGCGCGCGTGTGTTTGAAGCATGTGTATGCATGTGTGAGGAGTGTGCGCGCTTACGTGCATGTGCGCTTCTCTGTGTCCTACGCCCAAACTATAACTCTGACAGCATTACCAGAGGATTATGAGTGAGAACACAAATTTTCCTACGTTTCTATGTATAAATTATTTTTGTAGAGTGGAATTTGTGGCCTGGAGCGCAGTTTTCAAATTTATTTTTTGACAATTTCTTCTCTCCCTCTACACTCTGCGTGATGACATCATCACTCTAGACTCTGAACATCCCGCGCAATACACACACATGGCAAAATCGCCCTCCCCATATATACTATACGTGCAATTGCTCTGAAATTTCACCGTACAACTTCCGAAATCGGTTCGGAATTTTACGAGCAACGGTGTGGGAATGGTGAGGCCCCAAAGTTGGCGCAATGCGTTCTGGATGGGCCAAAAAGTGCACGTTTTTGCACGTTGTGTGAAAACATGTAAGCCGATCGCTAATAAAAGTCATTCCACACAATTCCTGATTAGGGCTAGCCTGGCTAACACCAGACCAAATCTCATTGGAGATTAGGTCTGGACACCTACAATGCTTTTCTCCGTAGAGGAGGTGTGGTTTACGATCCTCCGGAGCCGTTTATTGGACGCTTAGAATGTCTATCAAAGCGTCTGTAGGTAGCTCTTAGCCAATCAGATCAGTTATACAAGATGACGTAGTAGAGCAACAGAAATGGATGTTTGTTGTGTGTGTGTCTGTGAGAGAGTGTTGCTGCTGCTTTGTTTCTCCAGTTCTCGCTTTCTGCAAGATTATTTATTTTCACGCTTTATTCCCCCTCATGTCATTCTGCCCCACACATCCACTGATTTTATGGGCAATAAACAAGCTGCTGCGGGTCTCTGGGGGCTCCGCTGTCCCCCGGCTCGGAGCCAGATCACCGGCGGTGACCGGCGGTCTCGCCGGCTCGGCGCAACGAGCCGCAGAAACCGCCCGTGCGGCGCTAATAGCCCCGCTACCGGTGATCTGGCTACCAGCCGGGGGACAGCGGAGCTGCCGAGAGACCTTTCGCCTTTCAACTTTCGCTCTAAACTATTTAAAACACCATCTACAGCTAAAGAGAGTTTCGCGTCTGCAGCAGCCATGTTGGATCCGGAAAGCTTCTAAGTGCCGAGTAGTACGCGTCATCGTCTCACCGTCCCTCCCCGCTCTGTGATTGGATCCCTAAAACAGGGCTAAGATAATCGCCTCGTTTCCAGACTGGCTGGAGGTTCGAAATCAAATTCGAGCGCGCAAGGCAGTCTGGGTATACCCAGGCTAGATTAGGGCGCAACTTTTGACGTTTTTACTTTTTGCGATTTCTCAAACCTGTGAGACTAGTTATGCGCCAAAGTTTTTACGGAAGAATAATCTATATACTAGAAACAAAATTCCAGGGAAATTTTGGAGTGCCACGGGACTACCGCCGGATGATTCTCATGGATTAATTCAGCAGTTAAACCGGGACTCTGTCCTGAGTTCACAGACACCACTTCACTTCCTGAATGTCTACATATATTTTTTTTTAAGAAAAATGAAAAAATAGCTTTGTTAGAGCGATCTAAAAAAACTGTGAGGCCCCAAAGTTTGCGCAAAAGTGCACGTTTGTGCACGTTGTGCGAAAACGTGCACGCCGATCGCTAATAAAAGTCATTCCACACGATTCCCGATTAAGGCGCAACTTTTGCCGTTTTTACTTTTCGCGATTTCTCAAAGCTGCGGGACTAGTTACGCGCCAAAGTTTTTACGGAAGAATAATCTATAATATATAAATAAAAATAAACATGAGCAATAATAAGAGATGCCTCGCTGCTCAGCCGTGGCACTAATAACTAGAAACAAAATTCCAGGGAAATTTTTGGAGTTCCACGGGACTACTGCTGGATGATTCTCATGGCTTAAATCAGCAGTTAAACAGGGACTCTGTCCTGAGTTCACAGACATCTCATAAAAGTCTGTAGGTCAAACAGTTCATCCAGGACCAAAAGGGGCGTGGCTACTAAAATGGGCGTGGCTACTCAAAAGGGGCGGGGTAATCAACCACCAGTTAAACAGGGACTCTGTCCTGAGTACACAGACACCTCATACAAGTCTGTAGGACAAACCGTTCACAAGTTAGTAAAATTGGGCGTGGCTACTCAAAGGGGGCGTGGCTTCAATCAACAGTTAAACAGGGGTTGCATCCCAAAGTCAAGGATCCTTCCTTGGTAGGATCCTTCCTTCGGAGTCGGGTCCTCCGGAGGCGAGGCCAGAGTCCTTCCTTTCACTGGTGTAACGCATAAATGGGACAGCCTTCGGAGTGTGCAGCTGTACGTCATTGCGTAATTGGACGTCCTGCTTAAATTCAGCGCCGCTCTCGGCCTTTTGGCTAAGATCAAGTGTAGTATCTGTTCTTATCAGTTTAATAAAAATAAATAAATACATAAATAAATAAATAAATAAATTCAGCGCTGCAATTTCAAAATCAGTTCACGACATGGATGTGACTTTGGCATCAGCACTCTGACACATATTTGTAAAAATGGAAGAAGATGCTTTAAGGTTGAATCTCCACGATTTAGCAAGTAAAAGCCACAAAGTGGATTAAACCTGAATATTAAACTGATCCTGGCTGAACTTGGCCGCTACTTAGTTTCATAAAAGCAGCGGAGCATAATTCATCATGGAAATATGTTCTGTGTTCTTTTTATTTTACAGTACAGTACAATAACAGTTAAATAACAATAACGGATAATAGCGGACTTTTGGTCCCTGTAAACACAATAAAGAAATGCATAACTTTCTGAATGGCATAGTTGCACATAGTACATCATCATGGACGCATATAAATTAATTAACAATAACTTTAGCGACTGAGACGGCATTAATTAACTTAACCGGCAATGTATCAAGATGACGTTTATTATCTTTAGCTAAATATTCTGGCATTTGTTTATCTATATGTTTTTGCTTGACTTTAAACACACGTTTTGTAAGTTATGTAACAACATTCAGTGTGAACTGAAAATACTTATATATTTAAATGCATATTGCGCCGCCGGTGTCGCTGTTTCTACGCTCGTCATTTTTAAATCTCCCGGTAGACCGGTGTGCGCAATGCTTTATGGGTAGTCGGTGTGCACGGAGGATACACACATGCATCCTCGGAATTTGGGCAGAAGAAGGACTCTGTCCTCCGGAGCATCCTCGACATTGGGACAGTCCTTCGGCGGATGTCGATGGCGTAGTGTCCTTCAAATCCAGCCGTTTGAGCATCCTTCCTTGACATTGGGATACAGCTAGAGACTCTGTCCTGAGTTCACAGACACTTCATTCAAGTCTGTAGGACAAACAGTTCATTAGTTAGTAAAAGGGGGCGTGGCTAATCAAAAGGGGCGGGAATTTATTAAATATTGTTATGTAGAACTGGTCAGTGATGAACCATCATCATGCATGACAAGTTTGAGGCAGATTGGACAATGTATGGTCAAGTTATAAGGTCTCATGCTTTTTGAAAAAACGCCATGTCCGTTAAGTTAGAATGTCTGTCTTGGAGGAGGGAGGGGGGGGGGCAGGGGGGAGGCTTTGGTAGCTAAGCAACCAGGTGGCCAGGTGGAGTTGACCAATCAGAGCAGAGCAATCAAGCCGACGACCGCCATCCTCTGCTTCAGAGAGACAGCATGCAGATCTCTGCTCCGTGTCACTGCAAACCCACCCATCAAACCCAAACAAGAAATATGGCGTGATATTTGAGTCAAAAGTCGCGCAAGCGATAACCATAGACTATATATAGGCGATAACACATCTGCACGCGCATTTATTTCGTGTCACGCAGGCAGATTTCAACTGCCGCGCGCACTTGTTTGATCTTCGCGCACATATTCAGCAACTGAGTGAAGCAGATTCTCCCCCGTGCTCGCTCGCGGTGAAGCTCTGCTCGCGCAGAGCGAGGACTTTTGACACATTGGGGGCGGGGCCAAGGCTGACCGCAGGCCTCTTATGATGGGTCATTTTCCAGCCATCCACGTGGGTGCCTTTTCAGTTTACTGCTGACAGCTGGCAGCGGCGGCATCATCTAAAGAACAACAACGGTTGTTTGATGAACATTGGAAGACTTTCTGATCAGAGACTGGAGCGGTGGTCCGGAGAGAGGAGGATGTGGAGCCGGAGCTCGTCTGGGGGGCGGAGCGGGTCGGCAGCACCTGGTGTCGGTGTGTCCTGAGTCTATCTGCTGTCAGGAGGCTGACCTGGACCATGCCATGCGTGGTGAAGCATGTTTAACAAATGTTCGCACACTACTGTTAGCAGACTATTACCCAGACTATTACCATTTCTTTTTTCCAATTTGTCATGTCAACTGGTACCTGAAGTATGTGTTCCTGTGACTAATATTAATGTACTCTGTGTGTGTGTGTGTGTGTGTGTGAGAGAGATTTATTGGAAGTTGAAAATGTAGGCTTTAACAGCTTTGGATTAATTCATGTATGTGTGTGTGTGGCCTCAAGTGGTGCTGTGAAGCATTTTCGTTGTAGGCTTTAATCCTGTTTTCTTCTGATATTAATACTGCAGTACTATTTTGTACTTCTAATAGAGGTTATTATGTAATAAGGTGTATTTGTAATACCAGAGTCATAGCCATTAATGGCTTAAATTTAGTATAGGGCGCATTTGGGTAATATTACACTGAAAGCTTTTGAAAGTATTCGCCACTATTATCAGATTATTACCTAACTATTACCATGGTGTTACCGAGCTGTGGTGTCAATAGAATTATCAACCTATCCATTCATATTCATCTTCTTTGCAAGCTTTAATCCTGTTTTTCACCTCACAAATTTACAGCTTGACCATTTATTTACTGGTGAGTGTTTGTCAAAGACTTTTATTAACAAAAAACTACATTTTTTATTATTTTTTTTAACCCTTGTGTGGTCCTCCTGTCGACTATATACCCATGGTCCTCAGGGGTCAAAAAGGATCCCATGACACAAGACTGTTTTTAGGACATGTAGAAAAAAAATATTACCTACTTTTTTTTTAAAATCATTTTATCATTTAAGGCAACTCATGCCCCCAAAATTGATTGATTGATATATAATTTTCATAATTTTTTCTTTATTATTGGTCAATTTTAGTCAAATATTAAAAATTAGGCCCCATTTCAAGAGAGAAAAAAGTAAAAAAAAAAAAACCTGAATACTTTTTTCGATCGTAATAGTGGAAAAAAATCATTCTTGATTGGAATGCACAGAGTAGGTCATGTCAACTTTTAGTGAAACTTATGTTTTGATATTTGAATAAAATTGACCAATAATAATGAAAAAAAATGAAAATGAAATTTAATTTTTTTTGGTCATGAGTTACCTTAAAAGGTGAAAAAAAAGTTGGTAATATTTTTTTCTACATTTCCTAAAACCAGTCTAATGTCATGAGGTCCTTTTTGACCCCTGAGGACCATGGGTGCTATAAAAATGTATAAAACACGTAAAAATGTATGAAGAAAGTTAAAATTTATATTATCTATAAAGGATGGGGCACAGATGCTAAAAACTTTGCTATATTTCTAGAGGTGCTACGTGTGTATTTAATTCAAATGATTATATTCAGCTTCATACGGATTTTTATGAATAAGTGATACATTAATTCAGTTATTTAAAACATTAATAACACATTATTGTTACATTGCTGCAATGCTCACGGTTGTCATCCTGTTCTAGATAAACACTACTTCACCTAAGAGACTTGAGTATCCAGTTCTTCGTTGACCTTCAGCATTCAGTGGTTTGTCTTCACCTTTTCAGGTAAGCAATTAAAAAAAATGCTTTTGTAATGTTGAGAAACACTGAAATTATTATTCATAAAGAACTTTCAACCACTGTTCTGTGATGTCATGTATAGTGACATACAAATATATCTGAAGGAACGGTGTATTTGGGATAATCAATATTATTAGTATTATTCATGTATTTATTTATTTTTAAATCAGAGAATGGGGGGAAAATAGATTATTAGTACAAAAACTAGTAACTAGTAAACAAAATTGGTAACAATAATGTTCATTCATTAATTGACGCTTGGTCAAACTCTCATCTAATTAAGTATTGCTGTCTCATTAACATGTTGTATTTATTTATTTTGTAGGCTAAAACCTGAGAAGCCATCACCATGTTGTTGTTTGTTGTATTTCACATTATGCAGATTTTTCAGCATGTGGTCCTCAATATATAGTATAGAACTCACTGTATTTTCTGACTTTTCCAGGTTTCCTGTGTCCAGCATCTTCAAGACAGACTAAGCTACCTTTTCATACTTTTTTGCACATTTATATTTAGGGTAGGTTAGGAGTAGGTAAGGTTTATAGTAGAGTATTTAGTTTGTATAGTTTAGCTTTTTATGCTGGTCTAGGGACAGTTAAGTTAGCAAATGAATTTAGTTCAGATCACTTACAGTTGCATATTATTGTTACAATTGTGCTATTTTGTGAGTTATTGTTGTACAGGCTATTGTATATTGCAGGACCAAGTGAGACGAGGAAGACCACTGCTTCCAAGATGCCGCTCAGAAAGTGCGTTGGACAAGTCTCGACCTTGCAGATCCTGCCACACTTAGCCCAACCACTTCCGACCATGGGGTACCTCAAAGACCTCCGTCAACCAGCCGGCTGTGGATGATGGATAACGCATCCACAACTCCTTCTCCAGTCTACAAGGTATGGGTTTGTTTTTTTCCCCATCACAGTGGACACAGACATGGCCTGGTAATACAATCTGCTGTCTTAACTACTTCCTTTGAATAATAAAATATTAATTCACAATTGAGTATTTATAATGTATGAATAAATGTGGTATTGTGTGTCATCAGGTTCTGAAAATACAGACACCCCCACAGTCCAAGAACAGCTGGATGACCTCTGGACCCACTTGCCCCCGTTCACCAGTTGAAAAGATAGGCTTTTAAAAAAATTCTTTAATTGTTAATTCTGCACAAAGTGATACACAAAACATTGTATGTATTCCATTTCAACAAACACAAACATGAAATGTATATTTAAATACATGACTTAATGCAAGTCAATCATACGAAACATCATCTTTTTTTTTTTTAAACCAACCATTGCACACACTTTCATCCAAGGAGAGGTTACATCTTGATGGTAAGTTTTAGATTAACAAAACTTTTGTGAGATTTGTAATTGTTGTTTCTGGGGAGGGGGCGGACAGGGTTAGTCTAAACATTGCATGCAAGAGACCAACACCGGCGTCTCAGGGGAAAGCTATCTGTATACACAACTATCAATCTACTTGGTTGCTTCAAAATTTTACGATAGTTTTGCAAATCCTGACCCAGAGAGAAGCATATCAAACAAACAAAAAAAGCAATGGTAGATTTTCAAGGCCTTTCAATGACATTAACATTATTTTCAATGACATTAATTTTGCAATTAACATTAGTTTTATCTTCTAAAACATAACTATAATGACATTCAAATGTAGATTACCACAAACACAATAATAAACTTCAAGTCTCATTGGATAAAATAAAAAATTATTGACAGTCCTGAAATGATGGGTTAAACATCCTTAATAAGCCCACATAAATAATATATTAATTTCAGGTGAAATATTCATTTTTTTACTTTAAATTCTAGTCTCATTTAAAGAAATTGATACGAAATAGTATTTTTCATATGAAATTATGTAAAAACAAAGAGAAAAGAAAAGATAAGTCTAAAACTAAAAAGTGGTCTTCCTCGTCTCGCATGGTCTCAGTGGCAGTCGCCGGTTCGCGTGGTCTCAGTGGCAGTCCCCGGTTCGCGTGGTCTCAGTGGCAGTCACCGGTTTGCATGGTCTCAGTGGCAGTCGCCGGTTTGCATGGTCTCAGCGGCAGAGTTACTGGTTCACATGGTCTCAGAGGCAGAGTTACTGGTTCACATGGTCTCAGCGACAAAGTTACTGGTTCACATGGTCTCAGCGGCAGAGTTACTGCTTCACATGGTCTCAGCGACAGAGTCACCGGTTCACATGGTCTCTCAGCGACACAGTCGCCGGTTCGCATGGTCTCAGTAGCAGTCGCAGGTTCGCATGGTCTCAGTGGCAGTCGCCAGTTTGTGTGGTCTCAGTGGCAGTCGCCAGTTTGCATTGTCTCAGCGCCAGAGTTACTGGTTCACATGGTCTCAGCGACAAAGTTACTGCTTCACATGGTCTCAGCGGCAGAGTTACTGCTTCACATGGTCTCAGCGACAGAGTCACCGGTTCACATGGTCTCTCAGCGACACAGTCGCCGGTTCGCATGGTCTCGGTGGCAGTCACCGGTTCACATGGTCTCAGTGGCAGTCACCGGTTCGCATGGTCTTAGCGGCAGAGTTACTGGTTCGCATGGTCTCAGCGACAAAGTTACTGCTTCACATGGTCTCAGCGGCAGAGTTACTGCTTCACATGGTCTCAGCGACAGAGTCACCGGTTCACATGGTCTCTCAGCGACACAGTCACCGGTTCGCATGGTCTCGGTGGCAGTCCCCGGTTCGCATGGTCTCAGTAGCAGTCGCAGGTTCGCATGGTCTCAGTGGCAGTCGCCGGTTCGCATGGTCCTAGCAGGAGAGTTACTGGTTTGCATGGTCTCAGAGGCAGAGTTACTGGTTCACATGGTCTCAGCGGCAGAGTTACTGCTTCACATGGTCTCAGCGACAGAGTCACCGGTTCACATGGTCTCTCAGCGACACAGTCGCCGGTTCGCATGGTCTCGGTGGCAGTCGCCGGTTCGCATGGTCTCAGTAGCAGTCGCAGGTTCGCATGGTCTCAGTGGGAGTCGCCAGTTTGTGTGGTCTCAGTGGCAGTCGCCAGTTTGCATTGTCTCAGCGCCAGAGTTACTGGTTCGCATGGTCTCAGCGAAAAAGTTACTGGGTCACATGGTCTCAGCGGCAGAGTTACTGGTTCACATGGTCTCAGCGGCAGAGTTACTGGTTCACATGGTCTCAGCGACAGAGTCACCGGTTCACATGGTCTCTCAGCGACAGAGTCGCCGGTTCGCATGGTCTCGGTGGCAGTCGCAGGTTCGCATGGTCTCAGTGGCAGTCGCAGGTTCGCATGGTCTCAGTGGCAGTCACCGGTTGGCGTGGTCTCAGTGGCAGTCACCGGTTGGCGTGGTCTCAGTGGCAGTTGCCAGTTTGCGTGGCCTCAGTGGCAGTCGCCGGTTTGCATGGTCTTATCGGCAGAGTTATTGGTTCACATGGTCTCAGCGGCAGAGTTACTGGTTCACATGGTCTCTGCGACAGAGTTACCGGTTCACATGGTCTCTCAGCGACAGAGTCACCGGTTCGCATGGTCTCGGTGGCAGTCGCAGGTTCGCGTGGTCTCAGTGGCAGTCACCGGTTGGCGTGGTCTCAGTGGCAGTCACCGGTTCGCGTGGTCTCAGTGGCAGTTGCCAGTTTGCGTGGCCTCAGTGGCAGTCGCCGGTTTGCATGGTCTTAGCGGCAGAGTTACTGGTTCACATGGTCTCAGCGGCAGAGTTACTGGTTCACATGGTCTCTGCGACAGAGTTACCGGTTCACATGGTCTCTCAGCGACAGAGTCACCGGTTCGCATGGTCTCGGTGGCACTCGCAGGTTCGCATGGTCTCAGTGGCACTCGCAGGTTTGCATGGTCTCAGTGGCAGTCGCCACTGTTACACACTCAGGAGGTCAGAATGGACCTTTAAACTTATAGCAAAGGACTTAGATTAAAACTAACAATAAAATATAAAAAAATATAAAAATGCACAGACAGAGAGATGTTTTATGCTACCTATACACCAGAAGACTTTGAAAAGATTTGGAAAGACTCCTGCAAAACTATCAGCTCACATCTAAAGACAACTGTTGAGAGTTTTTAGTCCCAGCCTAGTCTCAGACTGAGATTCTACAAAGACTGTGAATCTTGCAGGATCACTATTTACAAGACTACAACTAGATTTCCTTTAGCATTTTTTACCTACCATGCAATTTTTGTGTGTGCAGTGGTTTGTGTTGGAAAAAAAAACAACAAAAAGAAGAGGAGAAGACGCCACAAAATGCCCCCTCACAAAGCTGAAAAGGGGTTTCTGTTTTTCTGACATGAAAAGTGACTATTTTACAGTAAAATAGATATAAGGAAGAATAAAGGAAAGGAAATTGTAGAAAATAATTCATGATATACATTTATGTCCTATTTAATTATTTGTTTAATTGAATAATTATACTTATCAGCTCTATCAACTTTCATTTAGTTAATCACACATTCATCATTAATTATTTATTACTTATTTATGTATACATTTATTTATACATTTTAACTGGGTCTGCTTACTGTTCTCTTTACTAAGAAACAGCGCCCCCAAAATCCCGCTTGTGGCCGTAAATATATTACATCTCTATATTTGTATTTAGGATTGAGTTTACTAACATTATTGTGATGTAACTTTTTCCTGTTGAAGTGGTTTTACTGCCGGTCTGGACCCGCTCATCTATTGGTTGTTGATTGTGTTACGTCACTGTGACTTGCGATAATATCAAACACGTTTGATATGATCGCAAACCCAAGATTAGGAAAAGACTGATAAGAAACAGCGCAGATTACTACCTTACACTTAACGATCGGGATGACGGGAGCGCGCTGTGACTCCAGTAAGACTCCTAGATTTACTAAAGACTTTTAGTTTTTAGTCTGGGACTGTGAAAATCGTTTGGTGTAAGCCCAGCATTAGTTGTTCTCTGCTTCATTATTTGTCCAAAATTTGTCGCATCAACTGAGTTTGTATGATCTGAACTGTGAGATTCTGTTCAGTGAGGGGGGGTCACAGACAACATGCATGTTAAATTTGGGGTCGCGACTCAAAAAGGTGGATTTTGAACATTAAAATATAGACTCAAATAAAGCAGACAATTTTTATGGCAGATTGCCACATAACAGGCTACTGCAAGCAAAAGTGGCCCAAATCTGTTTTTTTTTTTTTTGCTTATATGTATCTGTTTTTGTTTTGTTTTGTACCTAATGCAGCACAGATTACATGGAATCAAATTATTTTTCAAATATGAACCGGGTCTCTTTGCGATCCTAAATCGGATATAGATCTGATGTTTTCCAATGCGACCTCAGGCTGAACAGTCATGTCGCATTTCACAGTGGTCACAATTCAGGACTGTAAGTTCACACACAGTCTGATATGAACCACATTTATAAAACAATGTGAACACGGCTGTGAACGGCTGGCAGCTCAGTCTTAAACAGTACAAGTTAACACTGGCGTGAGACAACAGAAAGTCTAAAGGCTGGTGTTGTGTCCTTACTGGTTTCCACACTAACTGGTTGCCGTAGGCAATGATCTGCGCATTTTCTGTTACGCATGAGCTGTCCGTGGTACTGAAACCACTTGCTGTTAATGTGAGAATTCTGTCTGATGCAGGTCTATGTTATGCTGTGCGTTGACACGTCATCTACCGTTTAATACTATAAGAAATAAAGCACGAAAATCTTAAAAATCTAAGCGCAATCAGCACTTGTAGGAAGGTGGGTGGCACTGCATTTCTGTGTCATGTGCTATAGTTGAGCCGCAAATATAACGACCACCCATGTCCGACTGGTCCCTCCTCCGCCCTACATCATCATAAACAACACAACGCAGAGTTCCAGGGTGTGGAGAGGCTCATCCCACATGGGCTGGGTTACAAATACAACTAGAAAATTTCCTCTGGGGAAATTTTGAAAGGGCCACGGGGGCTACTGCCAGTGTGTGTACACTATGATGAGACTCTTCATAGATTTCAAACTATGCCCTTTAACCTCAAAATGTGTGTGTGTGTGTGTGTGTAGCGAAAATCGCATAAAGTTACGTGTGTGTGTGTGTGTGTGTGTGTGTGTGTGTGTGTGGGGCGAAAATCGCATAAAGTTACCTGTGTGTGTGTGTGTGTGTATGTGTGTGTAATTAAAATCACATAAAGTTACCTGTGTGTGTGTGTGTGTGTGTGTGTGTGTGTGTGTTTGTGTTTGTGTTTGAAGCATGTGTATGCATGTGTGAGGAGTGAGCGCTTACACACGCGCGTGCGCGTGTGTGTGTATCTGTAACTGTTATCACATCAAAGATCAAAGGCAATCAGATCAAAGCAATCAACAGAATTAACTGACACCTGACAGTGACAGCAGCCAGAGGTGAACAGAGGTCCAGAGGTGGACTGGAATTTCTGGCCTCGAACAGAAAGCATTTTTGGCAAAACCATAATACCTATCATTGATCCGACTTCACTTTGAGCGTCCTGAGTTCTTCCTGAACGTCTACATATGTTTTTTTTTAAGAAAAATGAAAAAATAGCTTTGTTAGAGCGATCTAAAAAAACTGTTTTTTTCCCCTTTTTCCGAAATCTTCCTGCATTTTTAATATGGGAGCCAATGAGGCTGTTGGTGCATGTTGGTGGATCATCTCTGCGTCTTACGCCCAAACTATAACTCTGACAGTTTTACCAGAGGATTGTGAGGGAGAAGACACATTTTCCTACGTTTCTATGTATAAATTATTTCTGTAGAGTGGAATTTGCGGCCTGGAGCGCAGTTTTAAAATTTATTTTTTGACAGTTTTACCTCTCCCTCTACACTCTGGCGATGATGTCACACACTGTGACACGAACATTCCGTGCAAGACACACCCATTATAATCTCAGAATTTCTCCAAAAATGATCATGGTCATTGAACAGGGATTGATAAAAAACTATATGACCTATCGAAATGTGGATTAATACACCGATACACGAGACTTGTGTCTACTGTTTAAAGTTTAAATGGAGTCTCTAGGTGAAATTATGCCAGAGAAGTAGACGTTTAAAAATCTCCAATTATTGTTCTTTTTCACTCATATTTTTTCGGCAGTCCCATTTATTTCAATGCAAAATATTGTGCAGTTTTCGCGACTTACGTCGCGAAAAATTCATGTTTGTAGAGAAAAGTAATAGCACACCGATCCCGATCAAACTGCACGTTTTGATATATAATTTGTCCTGCAACTCTTCATGTTGTAGGACGAAATTGCATCCGGAAGAGGAAGAAGAAAAAATCCACAGTATAACAGTATTTACAGCTCTACAGCAATAGCTGTATGGACCAGTGCTCGGTGCGATTGCCCCGTGGCCCTAATGATATGCTTTCATCTGAACCATTCACAATAATTCAACCCAGCTGAGCGGGTGGCAATTTTGGAGTGATGTGTTTTCACTACTTTCCATCAAACACTAAATGAAGGAATATATTTAGGATGAATGCTGTTCAACCCTCCAGTTCTGGGGGCATGCTGTGGAACACACATTTTACTGTGACACTTTAAGTTGGGTCATTAGGTCATTAACTTAATCCAGTAGGATGAAGCTTCTCGACATGAACCTCCTCCCAGTGTCAGAGTTGTACACTCAAGTAGGCCTTTCATGATAATTACTATATCTACTTATCGTTCCATATATAAAATGGACTCGATCATTGTTGTTTGTTTACATAAGCCATCAACATTTTCACCAGTCGCGTTGCTTCTGTCCCTCTCCTGTCGCTGTTTATTAGTGTCGGGACAACGAAGCTTCGTGAAGCATTTGCTTTATTTTTTTACCCCTCTAGATGGCGGCCTTCGCTTAAAAAAAAAAAAAGGGTTCAGCAATGATAATTGAGTGTGTTTTCAGCCCTCTGTTAAATAAAGAGTACCATCTCTTGGGCTCTGTAAATCAAGCAAATGCTTCACGAAGCCTTGTTGTTATTTATAATATACAATAATATAATATTTATCTCAGTGCAATTTCTGTTAACAGGGCCTGAGAGTCTACTTTATTTGTTTTGATTGTAGTTTATTTATTTATGTTTCATTTATCTAGAATATTTATTTTCCACATTCCAATTCCAATGTTTAATATTCTTGAGATTTGAAAATTCATTGCTGTGGAAAAGGATGTACCCAATCGTTTATAATGATAGTTTCTTGTAAAATATATTGTCCTAAAAAAATGTATTTCGTGACAGGCCTAAACTCAAGTCTTCTTGTGTCTCAAGTATCTAATTTACTGCACTGCTCTACAAAGCTCTACAAAGAATAAAGCATGTGATGTCCCTGAACTCCATCAGCTGTCTGTGAGTTATTGTGATGGTTTGAAAGACGGCCACTAGGTGGCAGCAGTGAATTTAGCTGGGAAGGAGCCAGCTCCATCCTCTCTCCATGACCAGCTTAGAAGGCAGGAGCCTATTTGGAAAAGCAAGAGTGTGACCCAACTTTATAGCATCAACCAGGATACTTGAACTATGATTTCCCTGACTAAGACGTTTTCAGTAATGCGGGCCTCCTGTGGTACCTGTTATTTCAACTGATGGGTGTATACAAACCTTCAAAATAAATTTCTCTTCCTGTGAATTTTGGAAATGAAATGACCTTTTTTAAAATGTGAATTAATTTCTGAATAGGTACTTAATATAACTTTTCCAATACATGTAGCCTACCATTGCACGGCAATATAAGAACAAAGATGAATGCATAATTAGTATCATGATTAATATCAGACAAAACAAGAGTCAACACTTTTTTTCTGCTGTTCATAGTCTAGTGTTGATGTTATTGACTGAAAACAAGTTAAATAATATGCTATCTTTACACAAAAATCCATTCACATGTGTCTTTAGCTTATATATATATATATATATATATATATATATATATATATATATATATAATGGTCTTTTTCTGTTATTGTACTTTGAATGGTACCTTTGAAAAGCAATAACTTTATTCTGAGTCATCCATGCAGGAAACTAAAGCAGCCTGTCATCAGTCCAAAAGGAAATCCTGGCTAATCTCATGTCTGTATCACATTTAAACAAGAATTACAGCAGGCCTACAGTACAATGAAAACACTCAACAATAATATGTATTACCCACTTGCTAAAATAATAATATGATAGTAAGATAAATGGGGTGACACACTATTCAAGTAAATAACACAAAAGTCATAACTTGGACAAAACTTAATGTTTTTTTAATCATTTAATGAGTACCAAGAACTTCTGAAGTACTTTGCAATTTATTAGAAGAGTATGCAATCATTTCTTATGGGGAAGTTTATGACAATATACATACAATGAAAAAAAGGCAACAGTGACTTTAGTAGCTGTTCTTAAATATTAAACAATTCCTTTATTTTCTGAGATAACACAATGGTGATTCTTGGAATATATATACAGTCATGGAAAGAAATATTACACCACCCTTGTTTTCTTCAATTTCTCGTTCATTTCAATGCCTGGTACAGCTGTATATAAAATAAATGTATTTGTATAATTGTATAAATGTATATTTGTTTGGACAAATATAATGATAACAACAAAAATAGCTCATAAAAGCTTGATTTAAGAGCTGGTATCTAGCCATTTTCCATGGTTTTCTTGATAATGATTTTGGTTATTAAAAAAACCATGGAAAATGTCTAGATTAAATGTCTTATTAAACTCTATTAAGCTATTTTTGTTGTTATCATAATGTTTGCCCAAACAATAATTTACATAATTTACCTTTAATTGTACCAGGCATTAAAATACTCAAGGATAGTTCAACATGTAGGCTGCCATGGTCAGGGATCAAACCACCAACCTTATGATCAGTAGGCAACCGCTCTAGCCACAAGCATCTTTGGGTTTCTTGAAAGGCGCGATATAAATTTAAGTTATTATCAGTGGCGGTTCTAGACCAATTTTACTGTGGAGGCCAAGGAGGGACCAGTGTTTAATCAGAGGGACACATTAAAAATGGCAAATATGTTATTTAAGCATTCAAAACCTTTATTTTAGCTTATTTAAAAAATCTCATTTAAATATATTTGGAAGATACAAATACATTGGTTGAAACAATGAGACTTACCAACAATTTAGCCATTTTCCATGGTCTTCTTGATAATGATTTTGGTTGTTATCGAGAAAACCATTGGAAATGACTAGATATCGGCTCTTAAATTAACTCTTATGCGCTATTTTTGTTGTTATTATTATATTTGTCCAAGCAAATGTACCTTTAGTTGTATCTGGCATTAAAATGGACAAGAAATTGAAGAAAACAATAGTTTAATTTTTTTTCCATAACTGTATATATTTATATCATAAAAGGATCAAATAAAAATACTAGATGAATTATATATTTGACAATGAATATTTGAAGTTTCTCAGTGACAGAATATATGATTAACTTTGAGAATATTTTTAAATGATTTTATGCATTTTATGTAGTTGAAAGGTCATGCATTTGAAGTATGAATAATGTGCATTTTATTTTATTTTTATGGATGAAAAAAAAAGCATGTCTCACATAGGGATGAGTATGAACCAATCAGAGATGAGTGCGGTGTCCCACGTCAGACGTAAGGGGCGTTTCCAGAGTCACGTCCTCTTCTCTGTAGTAAGCGGAGTTGACTGTAGCGCTCGAGCTCCATTGAAAGTGGCTCCCCGCTTCAGTGACAATACAGGCGGACAAGGGGGCGGACCGGCGAGAGGAAACTTCACAGAAAACAATAGCAGTCACTCCGCTGACCTCCGTATAACTGTTTTTATTCAGCAGCGTTGATATTTCACAAGAACTGTGTTTGCAGACACACGCGTCAGGGGTTTTGCGGCGGTGGCTCGTCCAGCGGAGGAATAATAACGTGAGCAGGAAAACGGAGAGAGAAAGGTGAGGTGAAGGCACGTTTGGGAAAGAGGAGAAGGACAGCGACAAGTAAGCAGCCACAGGTAGCCCCACACGTTAGCTGTCGTGGCAGAAGATATCAAAGTGCAGGCAGGTCATGCGGATTTCTCCGGTCGCTGATCGGAGCGCCGCGTCGCAGCAGTAAACGGTGGGGGAAAGAGAGAAGAAGAAGAAGAAAAACAGAAGAACCAGACCGCTTCTCTGCCGCTCCGACTGCCCGTCCAAGCGGGCTCCTAGTCAGGGGGAAGAGCCACCATGTCCCGGAGAAAGCAGAGCAAACCCCGGCAGATAAAGCGTAAGTACAGATGCTTATAGTGTTGTCTTTTTTGTTGTTGGAGTGGTGTGAGTATGTGTAGTGCGTGGTGAGCCGTGCGCGCTCTGGGAAGAAGCCGCATGTTTTGTGCGACGCTTCGGTTGAACAGTGCCTTTGCTATAAAGTTAATAAGTAGTATGAAACCAAACTTTAACGCCTGACTGTCTGGACGGTAGTTTTATGACACCGTTTTATGAGTAAATGCCGCCTAAAGCGCAACCCAAAACCCACACTAAAGACTTTTTTTTACGCATTTGATAATATCAGCAAATTGAACCTTAAAGTACAAGTTCAATTGAGTTCAGACAGGCTACAGTGTTTTCTCAGAATATCAGAGTGACATAGTCCTTCTCTAATAAGACCGTTTTTTACAAAGTTTGTCTATCTCAGCGCCACTTACTTTGATAGGCTTGCTATCTAGACTGCAAGAATAGAAAAAAGTTTTCATTTATTACCCTGTAAAGAATGCTTTGTCCATTGGCAGCTAAAACTGTAGCCGTGGCTTCCTGTTTAATTCTGTTGTGGAAACGTCAGTGTTCTCTGAAAAAGCTGATGTGAACAGAGATAAAGCAGCGATCCGATGTGAGCTCAGATAAAGATTAAAATTGGATCTTTTTTATTTGTTTTCTGTCTGAGGCACCGCCGAGGCCGCCGTTGCATTTTCCCCCTGGCTTTTCACTTCTCTTTTCCAGAGATGGGGCGTCAGATAGGCCGCCTGGCTGATCTCTCCTGCTGATAGCTGCTTACAATTGGATCTTTTTTTCATCTATCCCTTTAACTCAATAATGCATCTTAGGGCCGCTTGAAAGGCCTTTTCTTGGTCTGGCGCTTGGCTGGTCTCCGTGCTTGACGAGTTCTTCCTGTTCACAAAACGTGTGAAGGTTTATCGCTGGTGACTGATGTTCAAAGTTGATACAAAAGCATATTAATGATGTTGTGATTACCCCCCCCCCCCCCCCCCCCCCCCCCCCCGAGGCTAGTTGCACTCTGAGCTATGAAAAGTCTCTGTTTAAATGTAATGGCATTACACTGGAGATGAAAGATTAGAAAAGTGTATCTGTTTGGAAGTTACGCAGCTGGAATGGAAACATGACATCAGTTTGCTTGGTAAGTTATCACATTAAGCAAATAACATCTTGTCATCAACGATTGTGTCACTGTTTTCCCAGAGACCAGGTGTCCAAAGAAACATTTGTAGCCTGTATGATATCATTTGTATAAAGACACAGTTATGGATTCTATTAAAGGGGAACACCACCTAAATTAAGTAGTCGAATTTGTTATTTCCATGGCCTACGCAAGTTCAATAGAATTTCTGAACGCGAGCTGCTCTCTCTCAAAACCAGAAACTATAGAAGTGAGCTTAAACTGATGTCATTGAGTATAACGTCTGGTGCTTTTCTATAGATGATGCATTGGATTTTGTGTACCCACATAATGTTTATTTCTTTCTTAATAAACAGTTGAGAAATATGCCCACATACTGAGAACGTTCCTCTGATGCTGTGATCCAGTCAAAGTCCAAGGTCAGAATCTCACTATTTAAATTTCCAACCTCCTACTGCACCAAATGTAAACAAAAAACATGGCTGACCATGACTAACTGACTCTTTTTTGGCAAGTGTGCACATATTTCAACCCTCAGCAGTGCAGCCTCCTTGCATATATAATTAAAACAATGCATGAGCTATAGGGGTGTGCCATATCGTATCGTTCACGATAATATCGGTATATTTTTTTTATGGTTAAAAAAAATGCATATCATGATATTGGCAACGTTCTTACTTCTTGATGTAGTGGTAAAAGTTGTTTTAATCACAAAAAGCTACTTACTCCCTGTCGCTAAACACATGCAGCTTTCAAAATAAGAGCACAGTGTGTTAAGAGAATCCACCACAGAACTCACAAGAAGACTGTCAAAATAAGATGCCTTAAATAAAACATACAAGAACATTTATTCTCCTTTACAAAATGTCATTAAAATATGCCCCCGGAACCCCTAAATGGTTATTTTTATATCGCAAAATTAGCCTGAAATATCGTGATATTCTTTTAGGGCCATATCGCCCAGCCCTAATGAGCTATACCATTTTACTATTTATAATATAAAATAACCACTTTTTTTCATGAAGGTGGGTTAGATGAATATTCCCCAAGTTAGAAAGCATAGGTTGTAAAGCAATTGCAAATTGTTGTTTTTACTTATTTTTTATTATATTTGACACGGCATCCAAACTTTATATGACATCTTATGACATGTTTCCCAATTCATTGTCTATGGAGCATTTCGAGACTTGAAAATGTATGTTTTAGCACGGTATTTTTTGGATTTGGGAGAGAGTTGTTCATGTTTTCTAATATTTTAGGTCTGTCTTAACCATAGGAATGGTGTGTATGAATATTAAATATGTGCGTAGTTCCCCTTTCATGAGTTGATAATTCTCACTAAATAACCAGATTAGGTGTCCTGGCTGTGGTGGCAGTAGGTGTTTTTTCTCTTAGATGTGTGAGTTGAGAAAAATGCTTCAGTGATCAGCGTTTTTTAATCATCTAATGCAAACCTCACTTAAGAGAATTGTTAATAACAAGAGGTCAGGGGTTTCAAAGAGCATTACATTGCGTCACTAAGTTGCCCACAAGCTACTTTGCAACCTGCAAAGTTGAACTGAACAAAACATTGTCTCAATCAACTGAAGGAAGTGAAAGGTTTTAGGTTTTAAAATTTACTGTGATGTTGCCAGCTACATGGGTAATTAGAGGTCATTCCATGAGGTGATCAAACTGCAATATAAAAGTCTTAGTTATTGTCTGGTTAATATGCTCACGTAATGATTGTGATGATGAGTTGACTGTGTCCTTTCGCTGCTCAAAAATGCCAACAGAGTGGAGGGTCTCGCTCTAAATAAATGATATAGGTGATTGCCTTACTTCAATATCAGCCAGTGTAGCTTACAAGTAATGTTTAATTTTAATGACAGGCAGCTTTCTCACGCTCACAGTAGCTAGCTAACCTGGAATAAGAAACATAATGCTCTTCGTTGCTCACTGCAGATGACAATGAGGTGTTCACTCTCAACTGGGGCTGGGCGATATATCAATATAGAAAATATATTGATATATTTTTAATTGTGATATGGAATTAGATATATTGCATAGATTGATATAGTTGAAAAAAATCTCTTTTATATATAAATGCTGCCCTTACTAGGATTTGTCATATTTAGTTCTTTTGTAATGTTCGTTATTTTTTTCTCATGAATATATTTATTTCAGAAAAACATTGGCCTGTTTTATTTCATAGGCTATTTTTATTTAAGTTTTTTTTTTAATTTAAAAGTGCACTTTATGGAGCTTTGATTTTTAAAAAAAAGTTCTCCGGTTGTTATACAGTATTTATCTTCACTTAAATAAATGGTTCAATAAAACTACTTGTGACATGTCATATTTGGCTTTGACTTTGACTGAACATTTGCTCTCACTTTGTGATAAAAATATCGGGATATATATCTTTATATCAATATTCAGCCTAAATATATCGGGATATGACCTTTGGTTCATGTTGCCCAGCCCTACTCTCAACTAGATGTAGTTAAGGTTGTTGGTAACTGCTCACACTCTTCCATAGGTTAATAACACAAATAGCACTGAACTGATTGACACCCTCTCTTGTAATCAAGCACGTCCACTGGGTTGCCATAAAGGATTTCTCTGGTGTGCCACTGCAAGTAGTCTATATAGTTTGCCACTTCCTGTTTTTTTTTTTCCATAGAGAGGCCTATCAGCTGTGAACTCCCAGCAGGCACCTACAGTAAAGCCAGCAGTGAGGCCTGGAGATGTATCCCAGACCCTGAGGCCGATAAACCCAGGCTAGACTTGGCGTGTATTAGAGAGAGTGTGTGTACATGTGTGCGTCTCAGGGGTGTTATGGCCGTCTTTATCAGTGCTTCTGGTCCACTATGCTTCCCTGTGCACCAGGCCCCGGCTGCGGTTGAGGCCAGCCAGGCTCTCAGCCCCGTGACTCTCTTGTGATTTGGCAGACATTTTGATAGGAAAGAGTGAGGAATGATAAGGACTTTGTTCGGTTGGGATGTGTGTGGGTTCAGCAGAGGTGGGGGCTGCTGGTGCTACCACTACCACTGCTACTATTACTACTAATGCAGTGTGTCCACCATGTTGTTTTGAGCATGCTGCTTGCTGTCGCTGATATGACAATAAGGGCTCGACTGATATGGGAGTTTTGAGACTGATACCGATTTTTGAGGGGGAAATATTCACAGACTACTGATATGAAAGCCGATATAGTGAGTTTTTGAGCTGGAATGAATATATTTATTTTCTGTGTGGATTGAGCACCGATATGGCTGTGTAGAGGTACTCAGAAGGCTTTCTTAAAGGGCGAGTCCATATATTTCATATCCTTCAGAAGCTTCTCATCAGTGTTCCTGATACATTCAAATCAAAACATTGACATTTTGGTTGAGGTATGCATGTTTTCATTTAAAAATGCTTTCATCTTAGACGTTTCCATGTGATCTGACTTATGTTTTTGACTGATCACGCTGCTACATGTATATATCTTATCCAGTCAGTACATTCCCTGTTTTGAGAAGTAGCACATAAGCTATGCAATGTTCTGCTAGAGGAAAGGACATTTAGTTTGTCCAGTGCTCAGCTGGATGATACTGGATCGGATATTGGACTGCTGGGTTGGGAATTGGTGACAATGGTGGCTGATGTATTAAAATCATTCAACTTTTTCCCCGAGTTGGGTTAAAAAGTCACTTTATGAGAATAATTGTGATAATCTATATCTATGTATTTAGGCGCTACTTTTTGGTTTACAAAGTTAGGTTTGTTTAAGTCAAGCCTCATATTGCCTTACACATAAAATGATCACGTCACTTCCCCACTGTGAGCCATACAGCTTATTAAATAAACACAGGTATCAGATTGGAACTCTGTTTCGACCTTACCCATTGAAATTGGCACTAAAACGGTGTCAAAACAGTGCATTCCTAACTTGGTGTAACCATACTTAAATTATGGGTGTGAATCTATTATCCAGATTAGAAATGGATTGGTATCTCCCTATTTAATGAAGATGGAACAGACTTTTTTGTTACCAGAGAGGAATTGAAGAAAAGAAGTATGCAAGAGAGGCAGGGCTTTTACTTTTAAAAGAAACTGACAATTTGATTTGTGACAGGCTGTGTGTTTTACCCTAGTGTGTGCTCATTTTGAAGCCCTGTTGACCTTCCAGTGAACTAGACACTGTTGTTCTCTTCATTAACCCAAAATAGAGGAAAGGATAGCCCTGACAGCAAACATCCAAAAAATAACGTGAGGAAGTGTTTTTGATCTGACAACATACAGTAGATAGAAAAATAATGGAAAGAGGTAACATAACTGAGTAAAGTGAGTAAAGCTGTGATAATGCTTCTGCAGAGCTACACCTGCATGTCTTTGCAAAGCGACATTGTGAAGGGTGGTATGGGTAACGGCTCGCAGAGGAGCTGACGTGTGTGTCACTGACATCTCAATAATCCATGTGCTGTGTGAACGCGCTTGTCAAATGAGCTAACGGACTGCAGAACAAAAATGCAAATGTTATTTTCAGAATCTGTATTGGTGGTTTTCATTATAGTATACCCATCCCCACAAGTGATGTAGTTTGGTAGTATGTATCTCTAGAGATTGATTATTGATGATTCATTCATTCATCCATTTTCCTTAACCGCTTATCTGAACTCTGGTCATCGGGGGCGAGAGGCAGGATACACCCTGGACAGGTCTCCAGACTATCCCAGGGCTGACGTATAGAGACAACCATTCATGCTCTCATTCACTCCTATGGTCTATTTAGAGTCACCATTTAAAACTTGGCTGTGTGTTTTTTGGACCTTTTTTATTTTTTTTCAAATTTAACAAATATTTTGATAACCTCAAAGCAGAGAAAGTTTTGCGCACCCCCTGTGATCTCTGGCGCCCCCTTAAGGGGGGCCCAGACCCCAGACCCCAGGTTGGGAACCCCTGCTCTAGAGGACCAAACTGATTCTCTGTCCTGGAATAACTTTTGTAGAGACCACCAAAAAAGCAACAATTGACAGTAACCCCCCCCAACCACACCAACAAACACACACACACACACACACACACACACACACACAACGAAGACATTAAGACAACATAGCATGGATATCTTTTTCTATTTTTCCCCCCAGCAACAATGGATTAGGTCCAGGGCTTTCTGTGGGCCCATAGTTGAAGAGGAGAAGCGGGTGTTTGTGTAGCAGATAGATATTTGTCTGTGTCTCTTTGTGCGTCATCCTCCCCAACGGTTGGTGATCTTTCAGCCTGATAAGGTTTCTCTCCTTGATGGGGAGATAGGAAGCAGGCAGGCAGGCAGCCCACTGAGGCTGGATCCCTGGGCTTATATTTTGGCGGTTGAGATGGGAGACGCGATAAAACTTGGCGGCGATCGCTGCTGCTGATATCGCAGAAAGCAAGAGAGAGAGAGAGAGAGGGAGAGATGGGAGGTTGGGCAGATGGAAGGAGAGATGGAGGATGGAGGGCACATTGTAATTACATCTGGCTGTTGCATGCCATTTTCCCAGCATTGTTGCGTTGTTGTCGGTGGTTTTGTTTGTGATTGGCTGGGGGTGGATCTCTAGATAATTAAAAGAAGAGAAAAGCAGAGAGGGAGAGAGAGCGGGTAAAAAGTGGGGTGATAAGAGGGAGGAGAAGAGGAGGAGTGGAGGTAGATAGTGGGGAGATAGAGATAGAGTGAAAAAGTGTGTGGAATACATAGCTGGTAGATGAATGTGTTGTGGTGTGTTTTTAATGGCAGCCCAGCCAGCTCGGCTGCTCCCCCACCCCTCTGTGAAAGATGTTCAGGGCTGATAAGGAGGCCTGCTGATGGAAGATAGATAACACCCTGCAGATCCACACTACTGATTGGGCCTCTCTCTCTCTCTCTCTCTGTGTGTGTGTGTGTGTGTGTGTGTGTGACAAAGCTTAGTTCCTATGACATCAGTGCTAGAGCTCAGAGGTCAGCATGAATAATACGCTGCCTCCCACAGCTTAAAGCAAACCAGGACGTCTGCAGAGGCCAGACAAGGAAATCACCACACTGACCTCTTCCTCCTCTTCCTTTTCTTCAACTTCAACCCTTTCATAAAACACACGTAAAACTATGTTATTGCATGTAGAAGAGGTGTTTTCTGGTTTCTAAAATGACTTCAGATAGGTTCCAGTTGAGTGTGTTGCAGCTGAAAGGAATGTGTTACTGTGTTGTTTTTTTATCAGTAGTCTAACAAGGCTCGGGTCACGTGATTGTTATATGGACGCACAATTGAGAGATTAATTCATTCTTTGTGAGCCAAAGTGAAATAAAACACACAAGCATGTCTAAATTCCAAGCACACACACACACAAACACACACCCAGAAGACTCATGCAGCGCCTTGGTGGCTTTCCCTTGTGTTTTTTTCTCCTTCTTTGTTCTGCTTTTAGCTTGATGTGAACTTTTGATAAGCCGCAGGGCCTGATCTCCGGTGCAGATAGAGATCGCCAAGTGTGATTAGAGTTGTTATCAGGCTGGAGCAGGCAGGAGACGAGGCTCCACCGCAATAACAACAGGCCCAGGCAGGAGCAGCCGGGGTCCGGACCCTGGCAATCAGTTCCAGCCCTAATGGGATTAATGTTGTTGTATAATTAGATGATAGGTGTGAATGCATTTCTTTTCTCCCTCAATCTTTTCTCACTCATTCATACTCCCCCTCCTCCCCCTTTTTTCCTCCCCTCCCCTCGTCTCTCCTCTCTCTCTCTCCTCCCTAACAAGCATTGTCATTGATTAATTTAATTAAAATTAATACCACGTATTACTCATTCCAGATTCTGTGTAAGATAGCGCAGACATGTTGGGAAATTTTGGTGTTCATTGATGACTATCTCCAGGGTGATTTTTTTTTTTCTTTTAAATTTTTTCTGTTAAAGGCGTAAAACTTGAAGAGCGTACAGTAAGCGGGAGGGGGAAGAAAAAGAGGAAAGCATCAGCAGGATGACTCGCACTGGGTTGATTCTACTGACAGATATTTCACTGGCTAGATGGTGACTGATTGGACGCAAACAGTTCTCATGCTCACGATGAGTTGCATTGGTTTGAGAGTTGCAAATAGCTGCAATCAGTCACACCCACGTATGCATGCAGATATAATATCTGAAGACATGTTGACAAAACACAGTCAGCACTTTAAAAAACATAGAAATGATCAAGTTTTCAGAGTTTAGTTAAAGCAGTGTTGATTTTATCTCTTTAAAAAAAGCTGAAAATCTACTTTTTTTTTCATAATGCTTCAATTATGTTTTTTTCCTGTGACCTAAATTACTGATTACAGAGTTGAAGATTTATTGTCTTAGCTGATAAAAGCACACATTTTCAGTTCGTTTTGCAGTTTTTTGTACCTTGTGGATTTGCATGTTTTTCTTTCTGCTCTTGTCTGAGGTTTTGGCTTCCTTACATTAACGTGAGTGTTTGCATTGTGGCTGTCCGAACAGCGTTGACAGAGTGTGTGTGTGTGCATGGTCAGATACACCAAAGGGGGAAGTTGGCAGGGTTATAGAGGAAACACCGTTTGTGTTTGGTGTGTGGATGAGTTATTACCCTTTCCTGCTATTTACCCAGGGGACAGCCTCGTGGTGAATTATGGTTCCCCAACTCAGCGGTGTTGTAAACGGTGTCACCCTTGACCTCAGCGCTGACAACTCCGTAGATGAGGGAGGAGAGAAAACATTACCCCGGCCAACAGTAGCGTAATCTACGTCCAAACTGTTTGCTCTAGCAGTAATTACCACTCTGCCAGCTCTTCCCAGGGAGCTTTGTGAGGGCTTAACTCACGGCTGACGTGCTCCCTATTAGAGACAGTGGATGTTTAACTTGAGTAACCAAAGAATCCAAGCCTACTCCTTGAGCTGCTGTCCGATTGACACATGGAAACACAGATTTGAAGACACATGATACACACTACTGCTTTGGTCCGGTGTATGTGACACGCAGGGGGAAGGCACTCATGCTTCCACACTCAAGTTGAACAATGCAAAGTTTTGTAAAATAAAAAATGTTTTTAATCAAAATATTTATCGGTTACTTTTCAAAATCCACATTATCCAATGCACAGCACTCAATTTGGTGCAGTGCTCGTTACAATAAAACATACTGGGGCTGCATTACATCACTTCCAAACACACCAAACATATTCTCTAGTCAACACTAAGCAGAGGAAAAGAAAATAAGCAGTAGAGGTTTGAATCAGCAGAGGCCCCACGATATGATTTTATCCCGATACTTGAGTCATGATACGATATTATTGCGATTTTAAGCATTTTGCGATATGGTGAGTATTGCGATACAATATCTTGAGATTTACCTGTTTAACTGCGTTTTGTGTCCACAAAATTCAATTCAATTAAGAATTGTTTTGTCAAATAAGAGAACATTCTCAGTCTATTCATCTCACTTCAGTCTTTTTATTTCTACACAATGAGAGTCAAACCCACAGACTGACCAACAAAGTATTCAGTCAAACTGAACTGAACTGATATCAAACATGTATGGACGACAACAACTGCAGCATTTTGTCAAACTTACCTCAACTTTAAGCTTCACTGCTCTGAATTTTTTTGAATGAAACATAAAAAAGACTAACTTTGCAGCGTTATTTCGAAAAAAAACCAACACGATATCCTGATGCACATAGTGCCTATAGATTCCTTAGATCTTCTTGTTTCATATGATACCAGTATCTCTGGTATATTCCTCAAAGTGAGCCCACTACGGCTAATACTGACGGCCCACCAGATGGCTAAATATCGATACTTGGCGGCCATGAATCAATATAATTTTGCCACACAAAATATCGCGATACTATGCTGTATTAATTTTTTTCCCCTACTTCTACTAACCAGCACAGAATCTCCGTCCAAAGGTTGAATTACAGAAATGTGGTGTGAATCACCTGTTCAACTGACTTTAGCAGTTAACCTGAACTAACCACAGACACTTACCTCATTCATGGACTTGTGCGCTGCTGTAGAATGATTATTGGGGAAACACTGGATAGCCATCACGCAAGGCTTTCATCAACGTCAGGTTTAAATGGATGTTAAAGGAGATACATGAGAGCCAAGAGTGAGGGGAAGAATAGCAGATTTACACCAAACCATGGTCCGTTATTTGGAGTGTGTAGGCTAAAGCTACTGTGTGTGTGTGAGTAGCTGTTGGTTGCCGGAGTTGTTTTTGTGTGTGGGATAGCTGTGGGCCACGTGGCTCTGATCTCTGGTCAGAATGACTCTGGACACTCGAAGGGCAGTGTGTTTGTGTGGATATATCTGTGTGTGTTCGAGAGAGAGAGAGAGAGAGAGAGACAGCCAGTGTTATGACAAGGCCCCCCCAGAGGCAGTGATAAGACAGACCATTTGCTCCTACTGTGCTGAGCGCTCTGTTCCAGGGTGTTAAGGCAACCTGGGCAAACAACACCGGCTGACCTGCTTTTACAGCCATACACGCAGGAGCACATGCACACACACACACACACACACACACACACACACACACACGCTCACACGCTCACACGCTCACATACTTCATAACTGCTCTCGTCTCCACTATCGACAATAAATGCAACTGTAGTTTGAAACTGCTTAGCTTGAATTCCCGGATCACCAATATTAAATCAGACAAAAATGTTAATAGGTGAAGGGTCAAAGGTCACAGCAGCCTGACAAGATGGAACAAAACTCCACCATCTCTAGACAGGTCATAAAGTGATTAATTCACACACATTCTTTCCCACTGACCTTTGACCCTGGGTGCACCTGCTCCCTGTGCACTCAGCCATCAAGTGGGAAAAAAACCTCCTCATGTCATATTGTCACTGCTGGGTGAAAGCCTTGTATCTGTGAACTTTTGGTTTATGTTTTGTGTAGTACAGCTCCAAAAAAGTTGCTGTGTGAATTGTATATAAAAACTGAATGCATACAAATCAGAATGAGTGTATATATTTGAAAAAAGCGTAGATATTTTGCCCTTGTGATGTTTCCAATCAAATGCAGGTCACAATTTACATATGGTTGCATTCAGTTTGTATTAGGGTTTTCACAGTGTCCCAGCTGTTTTGAAACTGGGGTTGTATTTTCTCAGTGTTCATTGCAGTGTATTGTCTTGGGTTCATGGGCAAAAAGGAATGTATTTTAACTCACAGATTTGTATTGAACACCCTTCAACAGAAATACAGGCGTTAATACAAGAGTTGATTTTAATGCATTATGAGTTAATGAATGTGATACATTCAGTTTTGTTCATGTGCATATATAATGTCACACTTTATTTGATATTTAGTAGTGAATAATAGGCATATGATGTTTGATGAATGTCGTTGAACTCTTATTTTGGAAGATAAACAAGTGATTTTCCCTATAGCTTTGAATTTATAATATGAAGTGTAGGCTTTTCTGTATGTCACACAGACACCTTTGCATTTATGGGTAGATTAGTGACATTTTTTGGTCAGCTATATAAGTACCAAGACGTTTCCAACTCAAAACATGGAAGAGATGATAGGATGGAAACATGGAGTTCATGTGAGACCTTGTCTGACATTGTTGTTGTCAATTTAGATTACAAAACTGTATGTTCTGGTGTTGTCAGAGGGCCCGACACATCTCCCAAAACAAGAGTGTTGTTAGTCCTAATGACAAGGAAATGCTCAAAAGCAATTAAGACAGTTTCAAGGGCCCTGAAGATGATTAAGCAACCAGGCGGGTCAGAGACCTTAAAGAATGAGTGGTCAGAAATAAGCCTAAAGACAAGATAGAAAAAGGTGAACGGCCACCAGATGTACAGTAATTTACAGAAGAAGGTAAAGAAGATAAAGACAGGAGGACAATGAGGGAAAGGGAAAGCAGAGGAGGGTTAGAAAGAGGGAAAATAGGAGGCGATAAGGGGCGACTCTGTCCGAGACAATGCAAGTAGAAAGAGGAGATGCTGAAGGAGCCTCTTGGGAACCACAGACAGAGGAGGTCTAGACCAGCGGCTCCTCTCACTGTCTGTCTCCACACACACAGACAGACGCACAAACAATACAGCACAGTTTTCTTAGATAATATATAAAAAAAATATCTATATATATATCGTATATCGATATTCAGCCTAAATATATCGGGATAAGACTTTTGGTCTGTATTGCTCAGCCCTATTCTCAGTGAGAGAACATCACTTGTCTTCAGATAGTTGACATCAGGACCTGGGCAGGTGCTGAATTTCAGCTTTTTGAAACATCCTTCCTGGTCTTCTAATTAGCCTGTTTACATTTGTGTGTAGTGAAAATGCAACTTCTTTTTTAATCAGCTGTCAGACTTATCAGAGCCAGTTGTTGTTGTTGCAGTTCGTTGTGGCTACCAACAGAGGATGATAACATTCATATATGACTCATTTATTCATTGAAATGTAGTGTTTATGCTTTTGATTGCATTTTAAAATGTAAGGCTGATCACCAGGTCTTTGTAGGTGAGCGGTGGGCAACATATCACCCTTCCTCTCTTTCTCTCTGTCTCTCAGTATCTCTCTCTCTCTCTCTCTCTCTCTCTCTCTCTCACACGTCTCAGTGTGTACATTATGAGTCATGTGAGCCAGTTGTGTTGCAGTGATCCGGGCTTTTGGATTGCTTTGTGCTTGTGTAAACCGTGGTGCTCTGGCTCCCTGACTGATAAGTGAGCTGCCAATCAACTGTGTGTGTGTGTGTGTGTCTGTGTGTGTGTCTGTGTGTGTGTGTGTGTGTGTGTGTGTGTGTGTGTCTCCGTGTGTGTGTCCTTACAGTATGCTCATAGACTGTGCAGTATGTGCCACAGGTGAAAAGACATCATATTTGATGCATTTATTATAAATGAGCTACTGTTAAAAAAAAAAAAAAAAAGATCTTCAAAGAGAAATTCCCCCTCCTGTTAGAATTCTCTTTAAATACACATACATGTTATGATATGAGAACTCTCCGGGCTGATTATTATCAATAATATCTTAATTATACCTCAGTGTTCAGCACTGTGCCGGTGAAGACTATTGTCTTTATTTAGAATGTAACATTTAAATAGTCGCTAAGCTTGTGCAGGCGTGTCCATACAACATCATATAACATGTAGCTTAGTGGTTTCAAGATGTTTCCTCTTTTATTTTTATAACATTGTGTCCTCAGGCCTCTAAAACCTGTTCACACAAAGCAGTTTAAGAAGTCTCACTTGGTTTGAACTGCTTAAAACTCATCGACTTATGTGGGCTGTGGTCACAAGTTCATATAGTCATGTTAAAAAATTATTAGACCACCCTTGTTTTCTTCGGTTTATTGTTCATTTTAATGCCTGGTACAACTGAAGGTACATTTGTTTGGACAAATATAATGATAACAACAAAAATAGCTCATGAGAATTTAATTTTAGAGCTGATATCCATGGTTTTCTTCTGATTTCGGTTATGATCAAGAAAACCATGGAAAATGGTTAGATATCAGCTCTTTCATGAAACTCTTATGAGCTACTTTTGTTGTTATTATTATATTTGTCCAAACAAATTTGCCTTTAGTTGTACAAGGAATAAAATTAACAAGAAACTGAAGAAAAAGGGTGGTCTAATCATTTTTTTCCATGACTGTATGTTTGTGCAACCTCATAAGAATAAAATCCTGCAGGAAACTGATTTATTATAAAGGTTTAAAAGTTGTTGCATCATGTGGCCAAATTAAAAACAAATGGTCAAGATCACTGTTATCAGTGAAAAGTCCATATATAAATCCCAATTAAATCAACAAAAGCTTCATTGTTATCCTTTTTTAAATATGTTTTGTTACAGCTGGGGGAAAATGCATTTGTGCTGTATCTTGACACATTGTTTCATCTTCCATCTAGATAGAGCACAGATAAAGCTTGATTGATCTATATAACTAACTTTATGTAATCTTCCTGATTAATAAAAACCCTGTTGTAATATAATTTATTATGGGCGTGTGGAGCTAATATAACTGAACAGCCAAGAGAGACAGGAAGTCAGACCGTAAACAGTCCTCCAGTGAGTAGACACAACAGCAGAGCACGACACAATGTCACTGCGATATCCCGTTAAATAACAAAGCTGTAATGTTCTTTTGAAAACTTTATTATGATTTTTGGACGAGACCATCACTGTGCCCCCCTCACCTTCACCTTCATGCATTCAATCAGTCCATCTTTCCTTCTTTTTGTTTGCTTTTTGAATAATCTCCTCTGTCGTACCTCTCGGCCCTCTGCTGTTTATAAAACTCTACTCCTTCTATCTCTACCCTTCCACCTCCACTTCTCTATCACCCCTTCTTTCATTCTATCTATCTGCCCCCTCCTCCTCTCTCTCTCTGTCTCCAGCCAGACCCCTAGCCTTGGCGAACCAGGTCTTGGCGGTATGATAATGTGGAAAGTTGAACTGGCCCCATTACAGCGAGGCTGATGGTAGGGCCGATAAGGCTGTTGATAATGGGTGCAGATAGCGCTGACACAGCGGTCCAATAGCCTAGCCCTGCCCCCCTCCCTCCTTCCCTCACCCCCTCAACCCCCCCACCCCCCCATTATCATTCCTGCCCACCGATGGGCTCCCAGAACGCTATCTCCTCTCCATTTCCACTCCTGCGACAGATAAGAATGGAAATACTGACTTCATAGCTGACTGATTAAAGTGTCTGCCTTTCTTGATAATACACAGATAAATTATGTTTTTTTTCTTCCTCTTTTTCTTCTTCTTCTTCTCTCCCTCTCTCTCTCTATCTAGAAAAGGGTGGGGCGCAGCAGAAAGAAGAAAAACCCTCTCCTCTTTTCATTTCTCTTTTCTTTTGTGGAGCTTTTTTTTGGAGGAGGAGGAGGGAGATTAAGTGCAGAGAGAGAGAGAGAGGGAGGGGGGGTTTGAGTGATTCTGTAGTGGTTTTAGGATTGGAAGAAGAGCATGGAGATGTGGTTTGTGTTATATTTGGTGATCCTAAAGGTAGTATAGATGTGTTAAAACAGCATGGGCACAAAATCATTAGAGAATAGCCATCGGTACTAGCCCGAGTACAAAGAAAACTTGTATTACTGGCTTTTCGGACTATAAAAGCAGATTATAAAAGCAACAAGAGTGGCTGGGGGTGGGGGGGCATAGAGATGGAGAGATATGGAGAGAGAAGGGGCAGACAGGCCTATTTGCAGCCCAGTGAACTCCCACTGCAGCTACAGCCGTTTCCAGGTTGACTTTTTATCACTGATCGCTCCAGTTTGATACCAGGATAGATCCCTGATGGATATGCTCCCTGCATCCAAATCCTCTAACCCATTTGCTTTTTATCCCCCACCCCCCACCCCAACACACACACACACACACACACACACACACACACACACACACACACACACACACACACACACACACACACACACACACCAACCTCTATCTCCCTCCCCTCTCTTATCTTTAGCTCCCCAGCTCTCTGTCTGTCCAACTGAACTTCTGTCCTCCTTCCTTCCTTCCTCCTCCTCTTCTCACCTCTTCCTCTCTACTCTTTGTGAGGAGAAATTTCCCATACGCACCATCACCTCTACTCACCCATGATCAGGATGCTGATGGTGACTGTGTCAGCTGTCTTTCAATAGGGGGGGGGGGGGGGGTTCAAGTTACTGGATGTGAGTTTTGAGGTATTGCATTGGAAGAGGTGGAATGCAGACTTCACATTAGGTTTGCCACCATAAATATTGGAGGTGTGATTCCCCAGAGGCCCCACAATACGATTTTATCCCGATACTTGAGTAATGATGCGATAATATTGAGATTTTAAGCATTTTGGGATATTTGACAACACAATCAAGAATTGTTTTAACAAATAAGAGGAAATTCTCAGTCTATTCATCTCACTTCAGTCTTTTTATTTCTCCACAATGAGAGTCAAACCCACAGATTGACCAACAAAGTATTCAGTCAAACTGAACTTAACTGATATAAAACATGTATGGACAACAACAACAACAACTGCAGCATTTTCTCAATCTTTCCTCAACTTTAAGCTTCACTGCTCTGATTTTTTTGAATGAAACATAAATAAAAGCCTAACTTTGCAGTGATATTTCAACAGCTTCCCGACACAATATAGATTCTTAGATCCCTCTATTTTATACAAGTATCTCCAGTATGTTCCTAAAAGTGAGCCCGCTACAGCCTCTAAAAAAAAAACCCCGGTGGAAATACAGACGGCTCGCCAGCCACCGAAACACTAAATATCAATACTTGGTGACCGTGATTCAATACAATATTGCCAATAAATTATATTAATAATAATAATAATTATATTACGATACTATGCTTTTTCAAATTGTTTTTCCCACCTCTAGACACCACCAATGTATAATATGTGGTTTACTGGTGTTTTGGGGACTCAGGTACTCCTAGGGGCCAAGACTCAACCCCCCTATTCTTTAACCTGAGGGTATACACAACAATCCACGCTGGGCTTAATAAACACAGTGCTAATAGATGTTAAGTGGTTAAATAAAAAACAAATGTGATGTAAGTTAACCCAATGTTAATATAATGCATGGTTCAAACAGATGGCTACTGTTGCAATATAATGACTTCTGCTTTCTGAGGATTTCAGAAGTTGGGTATAGATCTCTCTGCTCTTGAACTCCCTGCTGAAGTGTCCAGAGCCGGTTTTAAAGAACACATTTCTCACCCAGGTTCAAGAAATAATGAAATGGCTTCAAACAGTCGAGGTAAGCCAGAAACAGGGGAGAGTGCGAGAGTATGAGCAATGCACAAGCTCTAATTATTATACTTTGATTATACCGAGAGGTGTTTGTTATATATTGATGACTCTTTATTATACAAATAACTTGGGGAAAAAAATCATTATTAAGTTCATTATATTATGTTCATTAAGGTAGGATTTCTTACAGGGCAATTAAAGGAATAATACGACATTTTGGGAAATACATTAATTTGCTGCCTTGCATTGACTTTAATAAGAGGGCTTTATTAACATCTCAATGAGGCTAGAGACCTATCGTCTATAAGATCAGGACAATCCAACAACCTTTTTCATTCAAGCAAAAATGAAAAAAATCTCAGATTCTCATCATAATCCTCATCCTAATCCTCATCATAATGTATTTAATTCCGTTATTTACATTGCTACTAGAAAGCACAGGCGTAATTACATTACAAGTAATTAAACTGATTTCATACACGTCTTTATGATAAAACATACTCGTACAGTCAAACTGTAGCCAGTTCAAACAGAAAGCTCAGTATGTTGTCCAGAAACATGTCAGCACAGACAAGCACCAATCTGTACTCGTATTTCAATTAATAGAAACGTCATGAGGTTTTCCGCCTCTGATCAATTCGTCATGAAACAGCAGAGTGTTTTCCCGTTTATCATTAGTAAATTAGAAGTCTGGTCAGCTTGTCATATAGCCATCCGGCATCTGGGTCAGCCAGTCATCCCTCCAGTGAGTCAGTCAGATGTTGTGTTCTCCAGCAGGGAGCAGCGGGATGGAACAACATGCTGTTTGTCCAGGCCACACTTGCTGACCTTGATAGATTAGACCCAGAGAGGCTTTTCTGTCTGACACAGAGCAATGATAAGTCTGTGTGTGAAATAGTTTTTCCTCCTCTCAGAAATATGGCTGCAGTGTAGGCTGGGACAAGATTGTGTGTACGTGTGTGTGTGAGTCAGCCTGCTTCTACCAACAAATCTTCTATCTGTGTGTGCTAATAAGCAGCTCCCCTCCTACCTCACTAGATCACATATCTAAATATATTTTCTTTTCTATCCCACAGCGTGCTCTGTTATATGTGACCATCTCTTAAATGGCACACACTGTCTCCTGCTGCTGCATTTTTTTTACACAGAATGGGATGCAGAAAATCAGCATCAGGTTCATTTATTACCAAAACTTGAGTTGACTTTTTAATGGTAGTGCTCCTTGTTTTGCCCTGTGAGTCCACAAAGAACGGGGAGTGGAAGGCTTAGAAAGAGAGAAAGAAAGAGAGGGGAAGAAAAAAAAGCGAAACTGTGATAAAAAGCTCAGATAAGAGAATGACTGTGTTGTGTAGGAGTTGATATCAATGTTATCTATCTGTCTTTTTTTCACTCTGTGAGCCCTTCTGTTGTTTTTTCGCCCTTATCTTGCTGCACCAAAATGCCAGGAACAAAAAGGGGAGAAAGAAAGAAATTACCGTGCAGATTATTCATGGGGGTTGGCTGATAAAATGTTGATGCCAAAATTAAGACCAATACACAATGCACTTTTTTTTGCTCTGCAAGTGTTTTTCATAATGATCTTTGCATTTTTTTTAATGTGCATAAAGGTTTTTGCCTTATATGCAAGCTGCGCGTTGATAATTTCTTGCCGTTGCTTGCTATTAGCAGATTAGACCTCATTTAACTCTTTATGCCCTCCCTGACACCAATTCATTACATGCACACCCTCTGTCTCCATAAACACACACACACACACACTCACATTCTGGTGGGCTCAGATAAGCTCAGTCCTCAATCTGTCGCTAATAGAGAGGCACAAACCAGCCGCGGACAGGTTTGAGTTTCCACAATGACAGGCCCAAACGTCGCCAACGACAACGGTGGCAGGATTGGGGAGCTGTGATTGGTTGCTTTGTGGCACGGAGCCGTCTGATGCCGTCCCAACAGAAGACATGAAGACAGACAGGTCAGCAGCTTGACCCCACTTTACATCTGAATCCCTAATTGCTCCTGTGCTTAATACAATGGCTCTGTATTCCCAGCTGACTGACTCTGTGTGTGTGTTTGTGTGTGTGTATACTCATGCAGTACTCTCCTCTCATGGACAGTGATGTTGATAGGTATGCGTTGCATCTTTGATGCATTAAAAACTATCATTATCATTGTGTCAAGTGGACACGCTCTATCAAGAATTGTTTTGTCAATAAGAGAAAATTCTCAGTCTATTCGTCTCACTTCAGTCTTTTTATTTCTCCACAATGAGAGTCAAACCCACAGACTGACCAACAAAGTATTCAGTCAAACTGAACTGAGCTGATATCAAACATGTATGGACGACAACAACTGCAGCATTTTCTAAAACTTTCCTCTTTTTTAACCTTCACTGCTCTGAATTTATTTGAATGAAACATAAGAAAAGCCTAACTTTGCAGTGTTATTTCGACAACTTCCCAACACAATATCCTGATGCATGACTACAGTATATTCTTAAATAAGTGAAAAAAAAAAAAAAAACAGCTGACGGCCCGTCAGAGTGCTAAATATCAAAACTTGGCGGGCATGAGTCAATATAATATTGCCACGCAACATATTGCGATACTATGCTTTATCGTTTTTTTCCCCCCGCCTCTAGTGTTTATCTTTGGGGGCTTTATAGTTCCATAATAATGTAAACAGGTGATTCACCTGGGCACTGTGCTGTGTTCCTCTGCCTGTTACCCAGTTTTGATCCGTCCTCCACGTGGCTTCATACCACAACCAGAGTATTTCAGAACTGGACATTTTGTTTTGATTTGGTCATTTTTTTCCTTCATATATCTGCTAACAGAGCTCTCGCAGCTAAACACACAACTGGACTGAGAGTTTCTGTTCAGAGGGACATGAAGCAGTATTTAAGCAGTGAATTGCAGTTTAATGTGACAATAAAACAAGTTTAAAGTAAATAATTATACTATAATACTTAAGATGAGTACAGTTTGGAGGTAAAAGTACAGTTTTACACTTTACAGATAACTTTGGTTTTCTTTTGAATGGAAAAAGGAAAATAAATCATAAACCACTCAAAAATGATAAAAAGTGAATAGAGAACATCACTCACCTCTCCTGTTTAAACTCTTGTTTAAACTCTTTTGATAATGACAGTGGATTATGGTCTTAACCAGTCTGCTGTTATACTGAGCATGTTTTTTATTCTCTGATAACTTTTTAATGAACAGATTCTTCTTGTAACTTTTAGGTGAAAATGTTCTCAAAAGTAAATAAGGATATTTAAGTAATAAATATAAGTCTACCTCTCAAGAAAGTATTTCCTGCGTGTAGTTTAGGTTTTTATTCATGCTCTGTTGTATAATTGATTAATTAATTTTCACCTGTTTTAGCTCTAGTATGAACTCGGAGGAATCTATAAATCTAAATTCAAAAACATTTTTAAAATATCCGAGTATGCACTTTTATATTTATTTTTTTATCTGGCTCAATGCGTAGTTTCCTATTTCTTTAATGCCCAGGAGTCATTGTTCATTTGCATTAGCAGGGCTTGATGTTTTATAGTAATTTTATACAATAATGGCTCGGCCTTTCTTTATCATGATGGAGTACACCTGCAGAAATAGGCTGGAAAAATCCATAACTGAAACAAGAGAATACCGTAGGAAGATTAATGAAATGAAGTGCAGAATGATAAACCATTAATTTAATGTCTTTGGAAAGATATTTTATTAGGTAATATTTCTTATTTTCTAAGGTTAGATTTTATTAGGTTATTCTAACCGAGATAAGGATCTCTTATAGAAAAGGGGAATTTTATTAAGTAGTAAACTGTCTATGTGGAACAGAGAGACTGTTGGAGGCTGACTCAGACAGAGAGTGAGAGCCAGAGAGTAAAAGAGAGAGTGTGGTCCTTGTGTTTCACACTTGACCCTGTTTTAACCGTAGGTCACCTGGCGCGCTACCCTCTACCCCACTAACCCCCCTGCTAGCTCAGGTTTCCTCTGTAAGAGTGTGTCTGCCCACATACAAACCCATTTTAGTTTAAATTTTCCTTTCAATGTAACTGTTTTTAATGTTTTTGCATGTGTTTTGTCTGTGCTGTTTTGCATTTTCTCTGTACTCTGTTTTGTGTTTTTTCTGTACTCTCAACATCATTGTAAATGAGGGGTTGCCCTCAATGATTCCTCGAGGAAATAAATAAATTAAGGATAAATGAAAACTTTGTTTTCATGTCATCCTCCTAAAATCAGTATTAAAATTGTTAATAGGGTCCATATCATTAATTAGTTTAAACCTGTGTGCCATAGCCTCATGTAACATTGACAAGTTTCCAAATGGGCATAACTGTATTTCCACGAGTGATTGCAGAGGCAGGATAAGGACATATCGGACATCGTCTGTAATTTCCTCCAGCTCATCGCGGTTTCCTTGCCCTTACCTCTTTGTGCCTCTTTGCCCCCTCTCTTCCACCTCCCCTTCTATCACCAGCGAGTCTTCTTGTCTGTGTATTAGTATTAGCAGCAGCAGTAGTGTCCCCTGAAGTAAAACAATCTGCTGTAATCTATCAGCGTGTTATCGGCCCTATCTGAGAGCTGAGAAAGCCAGGGCCGGGGCTGTGGCGCCGCTCTCCGGAGCTGATAAAGTTTCAGAGTTCAGCGATGATGAATGTTAAGAAACTACACCCTCGTTACCGACGATGTGGACTTGGCAAAGCGGAGCGATAGGGAGGGGTGTGCGGAGGTGGAAAATGGAGAAAAAGGGAAGAAGAGGAGGGTGGCAGTGGTGATGGGGAGGGGAGTGAGAGAAGGAAAAGAGGTCTTCTTGGCATCAGTCGTGGGTTGAGAGGTCAGGCCCCGGTGGGTGTTTCTTTTCTTCTTTAAACACGCACACCAAGTCTATTCTTTCCTTGGGTTTCTCTGCTGCCAGAACAAGGCTCACTTTCTTTTTTTCTCCACCTTTAAAAGTTGGTTTCTTTGTCAATTATGTGTTTTAAATGCACAAAGTAGCAATTAAAATGTCCTTCTAGAATAAATAAAAACTTAACTTTGCCTTATTTTTTTAAGTTGTTTATTTGGATACCCAAAACATGCAGTTCTTACTCTGGACAAATGTAAACACAGATAACATCAGCTGACATCCAGAAATACCAGAATTTAATGTTTCTTTAATGACGGCCCACTTAATTTACTAAAACTTATTCGATGTCCCACTGAAAATTCCTGAACCACGGCTGAAAATGTCGCTCCCTCCACTAGATATATCGATATAAAACATATATCGATATATTTTTAAATGTGATATGGAATTAGACCATATCGCATATATCAATATAGTTCAAATTTGCACTTTGATCCTAGCTCCAGGCAAGCTGCAACTTTTATTTAAGATATTTTTTTATTTAAATGTGCACTTTATGGAGCTTTGATTTTTTTTAAAAAAGTACTCCTGTTGTTATACAGTATTTATGTTCACTTAAATAAACGGTTTCAATAAAACTACTTGGCTTTGACTGAGCATTTGCTTTCACTTTGTGATAAAAATATCGGGGTATATATCGTGTATCGTATATTCAGCCTAAATATATCAGGATATGACTTTTGGTCCATATCGCCCAGCCCTACCCTCCACTCATCCTCCCTCTTCTTATTGCTTAAGGGTTACCAACCTGCTGGCCTAACTGTGTCGCGTCTGTATCAAAGTTCTCATCAGCTGCCAACTCTGCAGTCCATCCGTCCCAGTGAACATATCGAGGGCTTCTATCTCGCAGCCATCACTGTCAGGCCTCAAAGTCCCCCCGATTGCAGGTGATAAGAGAGGCGGTTCACAAAAGCGACGGTACAAATGCCTGATAAAGCATTAGGTAGTTAGTCAGCTGATGACTAGTGGGCCATATCTTTTACACTTGTCATTTTTAAATGCATGGCATTTGTTAATCTGAAGATTGTATGCATTTGAAGAAACCAAGTCGCTCTGAGCAGTTCACATTAGGGCTAAATCTAAAAAAAAAAAAATGTTCATTGATTATTTCTGGATTAATTAATTAATTAATTGATTGGTCCATATAGTTTATTTATTTATTTTTTGGGGTTTTTGTATAGTGTAATAGTTTCTCAAAGTCCAAGGTGATTTTCAAGTTTTTAAATGTCTTGTTTGCTCAGTCCAAAAATTATATTCAGTGTTTATGTGATATAAAATAGAGAAAATTTCTGCCATCTTTGGATGAAAATTTGTTTTAATAAATTATCAAAAAAGTTTGCAATTATTTTAACATTATTATAAATTATTATTGTTTATTTATGATATTATAATTTTATGATATGTTTTTTTAATTGACTAATCAATTAGTTGCCTAATCGTTGCAGTTCCAGTTCACATGTAGGTAGAAAGGGGCAATGTTGAGACCTTGAGCTTAAAAACTGCTGCAGAATTAAAAACAGCTTCAGTACTCAAGCAGCTTAATGACCAGCGTTATTAACCGTTTGATACTTGAGCTGCTCATGCTAAGCACTCAAAACTCATCAGCAAGGTTTAACCCTAAAAAACCGAGAGCTGTCAGAGTGACAGAAACACTCGTAGTGGTGCTTGGATGAGCAGTGTCTGAGAACTTGTTTCTCCTCAAAAAACCTTAAATGATTTATCAGAATGCATCAAAAAACAGTCAAGTCACATCAGGCCTTTGTCTACCTGTGAAAGTCTCTTCAACCCTGTCTTTACCTCCTGAGGTCAGTCTCTGAGGTGAACCAGCAGAATTTGCGGAACATTGTCATCAATGAGTTTGGCAACGCCTGCACAAAGCACAAATTGTATCAAACATTCAGTGGACATCAGTCATACAGAAATGCGCGCAATAAATTCTAATTCCCTTACCCCTTCTCTGGCTTTTAGCCCAAAAACAATTATTGTAGAGTTTCATTTTTGAGAAAAAGGCTTGCAAATTTCCTGTAACAGCTGGACACTTTTAAGCAAATGTTAATCAAACAGGAAGAAGTAGTGCATTTGTTGGACAGTTAGGTGGGTGCAGTTGTGAGTATTTAAAGTGTGTGTGTGTAATGAAGGAATATGTCACCCGGTATTCTTGTTAGTAGATACAATAATTGTTGGTTTTGCTCTTTATTTGGAATTGTTGCCAATAAATAACTAACTGGACTTGTATACAGAATGGGTCATTTATTGCTTGATGTAGTGATGTGTTGTTGTTTTTGACACAGTATTAGATAGGAATGTGCAATTTCATTGCTCTTAAGATTTGATTCGATTATGATTATGTAGTCCACGATTCGATTCGATTCCCTGATGCATCACGATGTGTTACACCCTCGATTTTTTAAAATATTACAACACATGGTTACTTTTTCATCAATTAATACTACTGGTCTGATAAATGTGGATTCACTTTTTATCATTAAAAGTGCTTTACAAAATGTATAGCCGACTTTTTGAGCTACCAACTTCCTGCTGCTCTAAGGACCTTCCTGATAACCTAAATTTATGTTAACCAAAATAAATAGTATAGTCCTAGCCTACTACCCACATTATCTGCCTGATTATCGATTATCGAATATGGACTGTCACTGCATCGATGCAGAATCATCCACATCTGGATTGCGATGCATTGACTATACAATTATTTTCAACACCCCTAGTATAAGACTGTGGTAGTACTGGATAGCTAAATAGCAGATAGAAAAAAAGAGCATAGAACGTATTCAGCTCCACCTTGAAAGGTGTGTATCTTGCATGTCTTTTTTTATTTGTACATCTTAATCATCTCTGCTGTACAATCTATGTTTTTCAAATACACACAGACACACAAAAGCGAATGTGGTTTTCAGCTCCGAGCACACAAAAGGAGACTAAAAAAGTGCAAAAGGGAGAATGGGGGGAACCATTGTGATTGTGACAAAGTTCATGAGCGTATAATAGCAGTTAATGCGTGGCGGGGCGCGGGCAGCTTTGTTCGCCAAAGTGCCGAGCTCTTAATAGAATCTGATAGATAGACGCCTGTCTCCTCAGGCCTGTTAGGGGGGCGTTGGGGTGGGTTCCACTCATCAAGCCAATAGTCCCCCACCACCACCACCACCACCCTCTCTCACTCTTCTCCTTGTCTTACTGTCATTCTATGAAGGAATAATTTGTCAATAATTGGCCGTGTCATTCTCGTCAAGACTGTTTGATAAAGCGCCGGCTCTTCGGGGGCCGGGCCGGAGAATATCTCAAAAAATGGGGGAAGCAGGGAAAAAGGCAGCATGTGGCAGCAGATCTGAGGCGCCGATAAGGCCATTAAGCGCTTTAGAAGTATTTTAGCTGAATTCACACAAAGCAAAAATAGATAAATAAATAATGAAAGAGGAAAAAGTGGAACGTCAACTGTCAGGGAAGTGATACAGACTTTAAGAAATCATTTGGGAGGGTGAAAGATAAAAGATTATCCCTCTTTTCTGCCAACTTATTGCCTCCTCAGCCATCGCTGAGGCTAATTCGCTTACTCAAGCAATCATGTGGACATACCGTGTCCCTGTATATATGTGTGTGTGTGTGTGTGTGTACCACAGCCCCATTGCCTTCAAAATTCTGCTGGGAAGTGCTTATAGCAGCAGCAGTACTTATAAACTTGTGTGTGTGTGTGTGTGTGTGGTGTATGTTGCTTGTGTGAATCCGATCCAGCCTCTATCCACATCACTCAGCAGTGTATGGCATCCATTATCTGCTCCACTATAAGGGGCAGGAATTTTCCAGTGATATCCCAGAATGCTTATTATCTTTAAAATATCTCTGGATGGCTGACACTCATCTGATTGGCTAAATCCGCCTTCCCAGGCACATTCCTCTGACCCCCCCTCCACCCCACCACAACCCCAATGGCTGCAACGCCAGGAGACCTGTCCTTATTCTAGGAGCTTAGGCCCATTGGAGTAATAATAGTGGAATAGCGACCGTACTAATCTGGTCATCGACATGGTAACAAAATATTTCAAAGATATTCAATACAGTTCCAGAAAGAAAAAAAACACAAACTAACAAAAAAAGGTCAGTTCACCCAAACAATAAACCCAAACCCTCTAGAGGTATCCGGCCATGCAGATAATGTTACTTACCTGACAATGGTGGTGAATGAAATACATTTTGTCATTTGAAATTATATTAAAAAACATCTCTTTCAAAACACAACAACAGTGAATTAGCTACTCTGGCTGATCTAATACAGTATATACTGGTGCATCTCGATAAATTAGAATATCATAGAAAAGTTTATTTATGTCAGTAATTCAACTCAAAAAGTGGAAATAACGCATTATATAGATCATTACACACAGAATGAAACATTTCATGTCTTAATTTATTTAATTTCTTAATGATTATGGCTTACATTTAATGAATACCTAAAATTCAGTGTCTCAAAAAATAATATTACAAAAGACCAATTTTAAAAGGTATGTTCAATATGGAAATGTTGGCCTCTGAAAAGTATGCAATCAGTACTTGGTTGGGGCTGTTTGACTTGAACTACTGGAAATGGACTTTTCCATGATATTCTAATGTATTGAGATGCACCTGTAGAGCAGGTTAATACAGTTATTATAGGGACAAATAGGGGGTTGACTGACATTACTTTAGTTCATTGGTGAACTTTCATAAGGGGGACTTGCAAGAGAGAGATAAATAGCAAAAGATGGATGTGACTGATGAAAGTCAACAGGGTTCTGCTCACAGTTTTTGGCTGCCTGGCCTCAGTAAAAAAAGCCGCAATGACCTTTCAGTCAACTGGTGCCGCTTTGCATACCTACTCGCCGTTTCCCTGGCATGCAAATGGGGAGAGATACAGACCAGGCTTCCTAGGAGTTGGGAAGGCCTTGCTTTGAGCTCAGTGGACTCTGACTGCAGAGAAGAGGAAGAGAGTGAAGGCCAGCGCTGTTGGAAGAGGTGATGATTAACTGGGTTGTGGAGCTTCATATCAAAGTTTGAGAGATGTCCGGTTTTGTCCGGAGTCTGATATTATCACTTTGCACAAGCATTGATCAAGGCTATACAGTCATAGAAAAAATTATTAGACCACCCTTTCTCTAATTCCTTGTTCATTTTAATGCCTGGTACAACTTAAGGTACATTTGTTTGGACAAATATAATGAAAACAACAAAGATAGCTCTAAGGGTTTAATTGAAGAGCTGATATCCAGCCAGTTTCCATGGTTTTCTTGATAATGATTTTGGTTATTATCAAGAAAACCATGGAAAATGTCTAGATATCAGCTCTTCAATTAAACTCTTATGAGCTATTTTTGTTGTTATCATTATATTTGTCCAAACATATGAACCTTTAGTTGTACCAGGCATTAAAATTATCAAGAAACTGAAGAAAACAAGGGTGGTCTATTTTTTTCCCCATGACTGTATATTCAGTTTTTCTCATATTCATTGAAACATGAAATATGAAAAAGTACCTAAAAAAACATACAAATATAATGAATTAATTTCCTTCCTAGTGAAACATTTGCAAAACAAATTCTGGAGGAATTTGAAACCGTGGGTGTTGACATCCAAATTTGCTTGTCTGCAGTCTTCTTTCCCATTGACTTTGCTGGCACATTTCTACATGCTGTTGCATGTTACCGCCACCAATTTTTGGTCATCTAAAAAAGTGAAACTGTCATTGGAAGTTGTTTTTTGGGCCACCGGATCAATTAAAAACAATGCATTTTCACTTGGCTTTTGGCTTTGGTTTGGTCTCCACCACCTCCTACACTGTGAAAGATCCCAAGTTGACTCAACTAAAAACAATTTGTTACCTCTCTGCCTTAAAATTTTGATTAAGGCTAGCAAATTATTACAAGTTCACATTACTTTTTGCTTTGTTCTGGGAACTTTCTTTTTTTAATCAAATAAACAAATTTTTGTTGTATCAACAACCGTACTCAAGTAATCTCAACTCACTTTTAAGTCAGTCTAAGGAGTTATATCAAGCCATTTCAACTTAGTTGTGAGTTTAAATTACCTGAAATGATTTGATATATCTGGCTCTTTAGCGGGTGAATTCCTTACTGTCTTTACTAGCTTTTTGTTTACTTGTTAATCTGTTTGCTGCTGAATAAGTAATGCACATCGGGTTTATCATAACTTCTGGAAACAAGATTGATGCGGTGGAATTTGATGGCCAGACAACCAAAACAATAAACTAAAAAGGCTGAAAGGTTCAATAAAACTGAGGGAGATGATGATATCTTTCTGTGAATTCACCATTAAAAGTGTTCTCTTACACATTTAACTAATTGTTAGGATAAAAAAATAATAAGAGCAACTTTAAACACTGTTTTAATACAGCTTTAGAGACACTGACTGTCTAATGCAACACAGTACAATTTAATGGAATTATAATGTTATGTAAATATCACCGAACCAAAAGATATCGGTCTAGTCCTTAATCAGCTACAATACATTTATACAGCTAAAAATAAACGTTAAAGTAACTGACAACACACTCTTCTGTATGAGAGAGCTACATTTACTAACTACATATCATATCTACATTACATTACCAAAGACCTCCGTGTAATAAGATGTTGTTTTTTAGAACATATTTCATCATATTCACACCTGAAAGTATCTCACACTATCTCCACAATGACCGCTCTTCCAGTAAGAGGAAGTTTGTCACCGACAATGATCGAGCTGAACACTCAGCTTCTCATTTTCAAGTTTCTCTGATCGAGAGCTTCGTCCTCCTGCCCACCACTCTAAAACCACAGTGTGGCGTTTTAAAGTGAGGAGGAGGTAACCCTGGAATCCAGCATTCATTATTCATCAACAGATAGCGCTTCCCCAGCATGGCCCCTCAGAATGTAAGGGCCACAGTGGGCAAAAGCTGAGTGGGTGTGGGAGAGGGTAATGTTAATATTACCTATCCTCTGAGAGCGGCTCTCGGAAAAGGGAGACATCTATCGCTCTCATCCCGCTGCTTTTATTTCACTTTCAGCTCATCTTAAATTTCCATTATTCACCACAAAAAGCCAAGCCAAGCCTTTTCACAATGACTGTTTGACACTGACGGGCCCCTCCTCCCAGCACACACACACAAACACACACACACACATGCGTGCGCGCACACACACACACCTCAGAGGACCATGTGGAGGACTATTATTAATCATGCTACTATCAGCTCCTCACATCTTCTGCGCTATTTGCTGTTTAATCACTAAAATAATACGGAGGGGAGGGCGGTGGTGCCAGGGTGGGGGTGTTGGGTTGCTATGGTGACCAAATGGAAAAGGTCAGGCGTAGTTTATCTTATCAGTGATAGGGAATGGTTACTAATTACAGATAGGTACTACCAGCGCTCGGTCCACCGGGCCCTGCCTTAAAACACTATCAGCAATCCACACCGGCCTGATATTAAAATTATCTCTTAAGTCATCCACACACACACACACACACACACACACACACACACACACACACACACACACACACATTCTGTTAAGCTGGGCTGTAGGACTCTTAAAAACCCCAGAAGACACCAGCCCAGACAGGGCAAGGCCAGGCCAGGTTAAGAAAGACAAGACATGATGCTATCATGGGTGTCACCTCGTGACCAGATACTGAGTTAATCTAGTAGTCAGAGAGTCGTCCGTCTACTGGATGATGCAGGTTCAGACTCTAAAAGCTGCCAGATGAGCCTTTGAGCAAGACACTGGACCCTAACCAGTTCCAGAATAGCTTCTGTGTAGCAGATCTTGACTTCGGACCTTCAGAAAGTGGGATTTAAAAACAAGCTCTTGGTGAATTAAAAAATTCTCCGACATTGAGGTTTTAAAGAAAACCATCAAATTTACAGTTGTGGCTGTGTAGAATCTGTCAACTTCAGCAAACAATAAGAAAATAAATATTGGAAGAATAAGGTTTCTGTACGTTGTCCACAGCTACTTGTCGTTTTTTGGTTTTAGTTTGATGGAAACAGTGGTGCGTAAAATTTGCTCTTTGATGATTAAGAGCTTAAACAATTGATGGAATAATCAGAATCAGAATTGTTTTTTATTGCAAAGTATATTTTCACATACAGTCATGGAAAAAATATTAGACCACCCTTGGTTTCTCCAACGTATTGTTCATTGTAATGCCTGGTACATTTGTTTGGACAAATATAATGATAACAACAAAAATAGCCCATAAGAGTTTAATTTAAGAGCTGATATGTAGCCATTTTCCATGGTTCTCTTGATAATGATTTTGGGTATTATCAAGAAAGAAGATTTTTTTTTTATGAGCTATTATTGTTGTTATCATTATATTTGTCCAAACAGATGTACCTTTAGTTGTACCAGGCATTAAAATGAACAAGAATTTGAAGAATGGTCTAATATATTTTTTTTTCATGACTGTACAAGGAAGTTGCTGTGGTGTTTGGTGTGTAAGAACAAAGTACTAAAGTATAGATATACATTAAGGCAAGTACTTCGGTCAAAAGACAGCAGCTTAAATAGAAAATATAGAATAGAATAGAAAAGTCAACATACAAAAAATAATAAAAAAATATATCAAAAGTATAAACAGCAGAAACAATATGTACAAATATGGAATTATTTAAATGAGGAAAGGGAGTGATGTAAACAGGATTGTGCAAGTTCACAGTTTTATTGCAATGTGCAATATAAGGTCAGGTTGCTGTGCACTACGTTAATGGGTCATTCAGAAGAAAAATATTTTATTTATTCAAAAGATTAATACATTGATACATTCTACAGCCTGTCCTATTTAGCAGCACTTGTTATGATTTTTTTTTGTTTGTTTTACAAATAAACCCCTCCCATTAATAATTGCTCTGGTCCAAAGGTTGTTTACGTGGCAGGTGGTAGTCTGTATTCACACATGCAGTCAAGCATGTAGCGGCCACTGCTGACAGTTAGAAATAGTGAAGGATTATATGTAGACAATGGGCACAACACATGCATACATATATGTGTATGTAACTTGAAACAGAAGGCTTTCTGTGCTTCTATAATACCCAGTCACTGATTGAAGTCTTACTTTATTATTATTGTAACAATAAATAGTCATTTCATTACAGTAACAATATGGAGAGCGCCTACTGCACTACTGGCAGTAATATATTAGTCTTGATGTGGTTGAATTTAATGACCAATCCCTTGAACAAAAAACTGAAAATATTTGATGAATGAGTATAATTATGTGTTGTTTTTTCTAACTTTGAAGGCCCAAACTAACACTTATTTTCAATATCAGTCAATTGAATTTTATTATTCAATGTATTTGTTTAGACTGTAAAATATCCCAAAACTCTATATTTAAGTTTGACAAACTTGAATTGCACCTTTTGATTGCACCTTTATTAGTTTGAAGATTTGCTGGTTTTCTCTGTTTTATATAATAATGATATAACTATCTGACATTTAAGAATGTCACCCTGAGCTATATGTTGTAATTACTGTTATTCACAGTTTACTTTCATTAATAAAATCTGAATTCTAGCTCAAACATATTTACAGACAGACTAACTGATAATGAGAATTAACAATGATGGCAGACAAAGCAAAGCGACACATTTTCAAATTTGGGAGGCTGTAACTAACAAATGTTTGTCACATACCTGCTATATGACATGTAATGAAATGCATTAAAATGGGAAGGAATGGGTGTATTCAGGCCTGTATTTTACATTACCACTTAATAAAAAGTTGTTTTTGATTTGTGATATCCTACACGTTCTCCTGCAACAATTTTGAATTGCAGTTTTTGAATGCACCTTGCTTAATCTGGTTCCAGCCTCTCCAGTTCAAAGATTTTATACACTGTAAAAAAAAGTATGCTTAATTTACGGTAAAATAGCAGCAGCTGTGATTTCCACAACTTCACCGTGGGTTTTCTACTTTAAACTTAAAAGTAAATATTATGAGTAGAGCCTTTATTTTTAGGGCTATGTGTCCTTTTGACATTATGACATTTCTCTTTTGATTTTACATGAATGTGTGTGTTTTCTACGGTTTAAAAGTTTTGTACTACTCCTTGATTTTCGGAATTTGAAAGCGTCTACTACAGTGATATTACATTATTAGTTTTACGCCCCTATTTCTGATGCAATTTGACAGTGTTTTACAAACATTTCTTACAGTGTAGTAGTGATATGAATACCTGACATTTAAGAATGTCACCTTGAGCTAGATGTTGTAATTGCTGCTATTCACAGTTTACTTTATTTTTGATGAATAAAATCTGAATTTTAGCTCAAAACATATACACAGACAGACTAACTGATAATGAGAATTATCATTAGTTGTGGCCCAAGGTGCAACAGCAAAAAGTTTGAAAAATATAAATACTTGATATTTACCTCAGGCATCAAGCTGATTGACCATTTAAGCTTTAGAGTTTGTTAAGGAAAGTCTATTTTCCACAGTGTGCTCCTTTGATTACAGATTATTTGAAAACTGTACGTCAGCTTTGATAGATTCTTCAAACATGAGTGACAGTTGCAGCTCTGGAGTGCCTGTGTGTATTTGCATGTGTGCTTTTTTTCCGAAGTACAAGTGAGAAAGAGTATTTCTCTCCGTGCCTTCTTGCCTGTGTTGTGTTTGTGTGTGTGTGTGTGTGATCTTGTCTCTGCACCCTTCCATTTATCATCTTTGACATTTGGCTGTACTCCCCCTCTATCTGACCATCATCTGAGGAAAGCACATTTTTCCCATCAGAAATCCCGTTGTGACTTTTGCGTTGGAGGGGGGGGGGTGGGTGTATGTGTGAGGAGGGTCCCTGATACTTCCTTTGGCGAGGAAGAGAGATACATAGATGTGAGCGAGTGCGTCTTTTCTTGGCTGTGCCCCTACTGTGTGCATGTGTGTGTGTTTGTTGTTCTCCATCTGTTTGTAAAAGTAATTGTGTAGAGTAATTGTGTACGTCTCTGCTTGCACTTGTGTTTGTGTGTGTTCGATCAGTAGAGTCGTTATGGATATGTCTTTTACACACACACGCACACACACACACACACACTCTCTCTCTCTTAACATGGATGTTATCTGGACAGTGAGGGCTCCAGTGATGCCCTGCCTCTTGAAAATACCCCCTTTCTTTGCTGCTGCCAACCATGCAGCGGGTTATATTTAACCAGCTATCTCCTTTACATCCCCTCTCCATGCTCCACAGGGCTATCGCACCAACACTGCTGCCACCATCTCACTTTATTTTTATTTTTATTTTAAGCCTTGTGACAGGAGGCGGAGATAAGAGATGCAAAGCCAAGTTGTGAGTGGCGTACCCCCCTTCTTCTCTATTTGTGCTCTCTCTCCAACAAAAAGACTGACCCCCCCCCATCTTTCCATCTCTCTTTCCCCCTTGTTTTTTCTTTCGCTTTGCTTGTCTGTCTCTTTATCTTTATCACTTCTCCGCCCTTTTATCTGCCTCCACCCCTCCTCCCTCCTCTCTCGTGGTATTTCTCTTTACTTCTCAGAGAGGGTTTCCTGGTAAAAGCTGCCTCTTCTTGGCAGTGGGAGAGGCAGATGTACAGTAGGCAGCTGGAGATCACACAGATGTACGACACTGGGATTCTGTCATGTGGAACGATGGCATATTGAATTTTTTGCGGCTTGATCGTCGCTTATTTATACATCCACCATATGTGACACTTGACTTCAAGTGCATTGTGTGCATTCAAAACAAATGCAAATCCTATAAAATGTAGACAAATTGTCTTTTCAATCTAATAGTCAGGAGTAGAGGTGGGCAATATATATCGTCTACGATAATATCATTAACGTTGCTATGACTATATGCAATTTTACATTATCGAGTATTTATAATATCTCAAAAAGAAAACAAACTGATGTTTACCCATTTAATGTCTCTACATTGAAGTTTAACTGGGAGTCTCTCGAAAGCTTAAGTTTAAAGAAAATTAACAAGAGCTGTTGTTCTGAAACACTGTCTCCATCCAGACATGTCCAAGAAGAATTTTAGCAGCTTTTTTTTGGTAAAGAAATCACGTTTTAAAAGATATCGTCAGATTATCCTTATCGGAAAATTAAAAAAAATAATAGAGATTTTTTTTTGCCCTGCCCTAGTCAGGAAATCCCATTTAAGGCAATTTAAGTCCCCTGTTTAACAGAAGAAAAGCCTCACAGTGGTGGTTATTGTAAAAATAAATGTGTGAGGCTTCAGGTATTTAATTTTTTTTTAAATTTGCAATTTACAGTGCAAGAAAACAGTTATGTCTCAAATTGTAGATAAAAATCAAAACAAGAAACGGCAGTAATTATCAAGTTATTAATGCACTAGTAAAAATTACTTAGATCACTATCACTGTTATTTGCTACAGCGTGTAATTGTTTGATTACACTTAAATCTGCCTTGATACAGTTTTTGCTGTACGCACATATACAATCAAACATCATGTATGGGGATAGCTCTTATTTTTTTATATTCTTATTCTGTCTTCTATATCAATGTGTCTGTATCTTGAGCTGCCATAACAACAAATTTTCCCCAAATAAATTTAAATAAATTAGGTCATATCTTATCTTTCATTTTATTAGTGGCATTAAATTATGTTAAAACGATAATAATATTGTTTATCGCAATTATTTCTGAGTCAATATATCATCCAACAAAATGTGCTTATTGTGACAGGCCTAGTTGACACCTGTACATTTGAGCCTTTTCATGTCCCCCAAATGCCTCCCAAACATGATTTAGACTATAACAAGACACTTCAACTGTCTGCAGCAATGCGGCATAACAGTTGAATAGTATTGATCAGTTTCACTGTACATACAGTCTATCATTTAAAATTGCACACTGCCCACACACACACATGCACGCGCACACAGTCCCACAGGGCAGTTCCTGTTGCAATCTCAGTCATGTTTTCGCTGAAGCTGTTTTCCCTCCTTCCCTCCAGTGTGTTTAGTCTCTCGGAGCAGCAGAAACATCTGCGTGTGTTGGTTCCTCCTGTGTAGCTCCACAGTTGACATGAGGTTTCAGGGTTGACACTCTGATAAAAAAGAAAAAAGCGAAGGCCTTGGTACTTGATAAGACGATTGGGAGGATGTAGAGCTAAACAAGGAAACAGGAAGATTAATAAGTGAGGAGGAAGAGAGGAAGAAGTTGGTGAAGAGGAAGAGAGAAGCCAGAAAGAGAAGAGAGAAGAAAAATCTGAATGAAAGAAACCTGGAAAGAGATGTGAGAGGGATGAAAAATGTAAAGATTACCATTTAGTAAAACCAAATGATTGTAGGCATTTTCATAGATAATAAAAATATCATCTCATCTCTGCTTTCCCCAGTATTCTCTTCACTGTCTTTGCAACTTTGCAGTGTCATGAACACAGAGCTGGTTCATGTCAAAGATGTTGTGTGTTTGGGGGTGCTCAGAAAGGGAGGCTGAGTGAGGGAGGTTCATGGCGGAGGGAGTCTTTCTCTCTTTCCTCCTGCATACCAATATAATCTCTCATCTGCCTTTCGTCTTTATTCAGGGTTAAGATCAAGGAGAAGGGATTGCAATCAGGCTCATTATATCTCACACACACACACACACACACACACACACACACACACACACACACACACACACACACACACACACACACAGAGTACAGGCAAACACTAATCACACAGAAACTTCTCTCACATACTGTACACACTTTCACAAGTGTCTCTCATGCTAAGCAGTCCCTGATCCACCTGGATGAAATGTCTCCTGCAGTTTTCAAATCAGCAGCTGAGTCACAACCTTGTTATTAACTACAGATGCAGCTTGGATAATTTGCAATGTTGCCTAATGCCTAATTATAGTGTGTAGAAACATAGATCAAGGATTTACTGTGACAGAACTGGAAGTGATTTGCTCCTCAAAACATTGTTCAATTGTAACTGAGGAAGAAGTCAGAGAGGGAAAAAAAAACATTTTTTTTTACACACTTGATCTCAACATCCTGCAAGATACTGGATCACAAGTCTACAGATCCATCTCATCAGGTTTAAGGTGATGCGTTTGTATCTGAAACAGAGTGCTTTGGACTAGGGCTGGGCGATATGGACCAAAAGTCATATCCCGATATATTTTGGCTGAATATCGATACAAAATATATATACCGATATTTTTATTGCAAAGTGAGAGCAAATGTTCAGTCAAAGCCAAATATGACATGTCACAAGTAGTTTTATTGAACCATTTATTTAAGTGATCATAAATATTGTATAACAACAGGAGTACCTGTCAAAAAAAATGAAAGCTCCATAAAGTGCACATTTAAATAAAATAAAAAATCTTAAATAAAAATACCCTAAGAATTAAAATAGGCCAATCTTTTTCTGAAATAAATATATTTACATGAGAAAAGAATAACAAACATTACGAAAGAACTAAATATGACAAACCCTAGTAAGAAAGAAAGGAGAGAAAAAAAAATTGAATTCCATATCACATTTAAAAATATTGACCAAACTGCATACTCGTTCAAACAGCAGTAGCAGCCATGAAGAGGTTGGTGTAGATGCTGCAACAGCATGATTTCCATCATACGAGTATTTCTTCATGAAAACAAGAGCCGAGAACAACACTGAAGGCTTTTGCTCTTCTTCCCACTAGTTTCAGCATGACACCATGTGATTATGATAGACAGATGGTTCATCCAATCATGACGGCTCATCAGATGGTTCTGTGTAAGCCTGACTTTTCTTCTTTTCAAAGTGTTTTGTCTCTGCAGCTCTTGATGGCAAAACATAAGATACTGGACTCTAAATCCCTCGCCCTCTACCACACTGCTTTGGCAGTACTGCTCTTATTGTGGTATAGAGTAGTGCTAACATAACTACTAAAGCCAACAGTGGCATCAGATAATTTATATTTTACCTCCCACACAAGCTTCATAAGGTGAGCGGCATGGAAAAAAGGAGTGTCTTTTTTTCCTGCAGAGCAACATGAAACCCTTAAAATTAATCATGCCAATATACAAAATGAGTGTGAAATTAAAATCACTGTGTAGTTTTTTTCATTATTGGTGCATTTGTTCTGTATTGGTTAAGAATCAGAGCACAAGAGTCACACCACAGCAGTGCCATGGAGCTTCTGCAGTACAGACCTTGTGAATGAATCCCATCAATAAATTTCACAGCCAAAACCATGTCGGATACGGGAATGACCTTATTTCACCCAATGGTGTGTGTGTGTGTGTGTGTTAGTACAAGTGTGTAAAAATTCTCACCATTTTACTCAAGGCCAGGCCTCTTTTTGTAAACGGAGAGGAGCAGAGATATGGAAAGAAACACTGTCTCTGATATGATTTGCAGATGGAATGATGATGGTTAGACTTCACATATTGTGTGACCTTGTGTGTGTACGTGTGTGTGTGTACGTACAGAAACCACATGACTACTTGACCTTTCTTTGACCTTTCTATGAACCGCTTGTTTTAAATCTTAAATTCAGCAATATGTGATTATATTATGCTGATAACTCTGTGTGTATGTGTGTGTGTGTGTGTGTGTGTGTGTGCAGCATTGTTCTGTGTGTTTATTCCTGGTATTCCTAGAGTTTCTAGAAGAGATCTGGAATGGCTGAGCAGTGGGAACCCTGCTGTGTGTGACCATATGTATTTGTATGTATCAACCTTGTATCCCCACTCCACTCGTGGCCTTGCCTGGCTGTTGGGTTTTGGGAGGGGTATATGGGGGGTTGGTTTCAGATAGGAAGGCATTCAATAAGTAGTTGAATCAACCCCTCCTCCCCCTGTGGATCTTAGGACGGTGGGAAAGTTCAAATCTGCTGCTATTTTCTATCTTTTATCAGCCGGGCTTATCGGCTGGCTTTCTCGTCTGCATGCCTGGCTTCAATAGTCCAGGGTCTCAGCTCGGGCTGCATGGTAACTGCTCTCTATCTCACTCCTTTTAAACTACTCCTCTTTCTTTTCTTTCTTTCTTTTTTTTTTTTTTTTTTGAAACACCACCTGGTCTTACTTCTTTTTCTTCTCTACATTTTATCATTACCAGTCCATTAAAAAGAGAAAGGCAATATTTAATATCAGCCATTAATTTGTAGAGGTTGTTTGACATATAACCTGTTAAGAGAAGCAAATACAGATTTGTCCTGTAGATTACACAAACACTTTGCACCATATACAGAGTGGCTGCAAGTCCTGGAAAGGTCTTACCATGTCTGAAATGAATTAATCTACATTATTTGCCTCGAATCAGAGTTTCTTGTTCCTGGGGTCGGGACCATAGACTGTATGAAGAATGGATGAAGCGTCTCCACTTGAGTCAGGTCATTGTGTGCAAAACACCATCGTCCCATCGCCCCCCTAAGCATCCAAAACAACATTGGCATCCAAACAAGACTGGTACAACACATTTGTGCTGCTCGTCTTGATTGCTTTTGGTGGCAAGTACGTTCTTATTAACACTGAACCCAAGATGTTAATGTCAGCCTTTCTTGTAAGCTAATGCTAACTCGGTAATGCTAGCTCCCTAATGCTAACCCGCTAACTCTAGGCCGCTAACACTAGCCCGCTAATGCTAGCTCGCCAATGCTAGTCCACTAACGCTAGCCCATATCGATCACATTGCAGCTAAATAAATCAGTTAAGATTAATAATACACGTTTTAGTTGGTCTTGTTGGTCAGGTAACCCCTAATTAAAACCAAACACATCAGAAAATTGAATAGTTAAAAAAATATCAGTGTTATAAGAACCGCTTAAACTTACAGAAACCATCTTTCGGAAAAATGAATTTACCTCTTCTTTGACAGTTGTGCTCCTGTCCCTTCACTAACATAGAGGGGCGGGATTTATAAGCGATACTGCAGCCCACCAGCGGGGGCGATATATATGTTTTGTCGTCACATCGTCCATCTTTATATACAATCTATGGTCGGGACCTATTATAGAGGGTCACTCAAATATAATACGTTTCATGTATTAAAACAATTGGACTTTTTAGGCATAGCTTTTATATGATATAGATAGAGACAAAAGACAAAAATAAACCACCAAATCAACAGATTCTGTAGATGTTTTGGGAGTTCTAGGAACTAAAATGTGCTGAAAATGTTGGCCCTTAAATGGGCCTCCAGTTGTCCTGTGCAGCACAGCTTCTAGGTGATAGTGACAGTCGGCCTGTCGGTATGATATTGGTTAATTTGAAACATGGTAGCTGGTGCCCTGGTGGCAATAACAACATTGGAAACAGAAAAGTGAAGAGTTTGATCGGAATTGCATCCGTGACATGAAAGCTGGTAGTTCTTCTTTTGAGAATCATTCCTTTACATGCTTATCATAACGCACACACGTTTCATTAGATTTTCCGGAGGAACACACCGCTCATTTTTAGCTGTATTTAAACTGCAGACTGCTGTTCCTCTATGATGTATGTGGGAGTGAGGCGTCCTTGAGGAACATGAAACAGTCTGTCAGGGTGAGTGCGTCTGAAGTGCTGCCAGAGAAGAAACGGTTGTGAAACAGAATACCAGAGGAAAGACTCGATCCAACACATCATGAGGTGTCTCCACACTACACATCATGCAGGAAATGTATGACACGCTTTACTGATATAGTGGTAAATAAAAATGAGCTTTTTTTGCTTTAAAAAAACTTTAAAATTCACATTCTTATGAGTCAGATTTCATATAACTAACACTAAATTATTTTTCGGCCATATTTGTCCATTGACTGGTGTTCAGTATTTATCATGTTGCTTCACCCTCTCGCTCCAAAGTGCATTCAGTGCTTGGAGAACATTCCTCCATTACATGGGAACTGTGTACAAAGTGCAGCCAAAATCGCAGCAAGCTGAATAAAAACAAAGATGAGAGGCAGAACAGATGTGGTGTTCAGAGATGGAGCGAGGTGACTTGTATTAGTCAGACGAGCCTGATAGGATCTCTCTGTCAAAGGTGATGAAATCTGCTGAAATGCAGCATCTCCAAAATGTTATCGCAGTACGAGAGTCATGTGGTTCCGTTTTGACACACTGTTGAGGCATTGTGTGTTGTTTTGTTCCTGGCTGGTACCACAAGCATTTTTTGTTAATTGATGCTGTTTTTGTGCACACCGTTCTTTGTTTAAATTCTTTCCAGGATTCCTTCAAACACTAAATCCTTTATAATGTAACACTTTCTAGGAGCATTAAACTATGATCCCAAATGTTCTTTCTTACCCTCTGAATATAATATATGGGAATGTAATGTGCAGCTGAAATATACAGGATTTCATCTGATAGCAATATTGATATATTAGAGATTAAAATATCTGTAAAGGCATATTACTTGATTATTATATTACTGAGCGCAAACACAACCTTTTTTAAAAAAAACTGCCACCTTGGGCTCAATTATTTAACAGTTTACTAATGTGCTTATGTGCATTTAAAGTACATTTTTCAGTGATCTATGGTGGACAAACCATAATTGCAGCCCTCTTATTACTGCAGACTTTTTTTTTTTTGAATTTCTAATAAATAGTTATCGGTAAGATTTTGCTCCTCAGTTTTGCTGACTTCCTTTCACTCACTGATCATCACTCCGAAGCCCTTTGTCCAGCCTCCAAATCTTTAAAGATACTATAGAACCAGACGCATAAATCAGACTGGTACTCTGTGTCAGTGAGCAATACCAGTACAGATATGTTTCTAGAAACTGGGTCTGCATTACATTGTGTGTCCTGCAGGGAGCACTGACAAGTGTATTTTTCAGCAATAAAATATAGAGAGAGAAAAAAAAGGAGAATATTGTCTCTCTATCAGTATCTGCCTCAAAAATCCAGTGTTAGTTGGGCTCTAAAATGATTTATTTTTCTCTTCTCTTCTCTCCTTTTTTAGTACATTGTATTTATTTATTTTACTGCTTTTAAATTTGGTTGGTTGATTAACATAAATATAATTTGTTCATCACAATTTAAAAGAATTAAAAGCCATGTCTTCAGGTTGCTTACTTACAAAAAACAACAAAAACACATTTTTATTTATATATGAAACACTAGAAAGGTACCACATCCTCATGTCCTAAGAATGAGAATTTTATAAATACTAGTCAGTACTCCAACTGTGCATTACGTATGCACATTTATGCACTAAATGCACTATAAAGCTTTCTCCTGTTTAAGTAAAATAGCTACAGCTTGAAAATTACATTACTTAGATTTAAAGTGATGCTTTCAGTAATCAGTGAGTCACACACAGGGTTGATAAGTTACACAGTGTAAAGAGATGGACTAGCACATTGTTGTTGTTTTTATTGATGGTCGATAATAACCATATATGACAACACTGGCATTATGTGCCAGTCAAATATGATTATATGATCATTTCAGCAGTTATTTCAACAAATCAGACTCCTTCACAGCTCTATATAGAAACCACTTTCCTTCCTCAGAGCCCTTTGACAAAAGTATGTGTGTCTAGTCCACTGTATGTGTGAGTGTGTACAGTATTCGTCAGGCTAGAGCTGTAACACGGCGGGACTGCTATCAGGTCTGAAGCAACACGGTGTTCCAACATGGAAAGCAGCAGCAGGGAGATTTATTTCCGTGGGCTGGGGCCGGTGAATAGTCCTCCTGAGAGGCGCAGGACTATCAGATAGGCCCACTGTGAAGAGGCTGCTGATCCTCTCCTCCAGGGCTAGTTTTTCTCTCCGGGGGGCATGAAGGATACACCGCCACTGGACCATCCATCACGGCCAGCGCTGATGCAAGGCACTGTGGGTATCTGTGGCGCTATAGGGGTGGTGTTGCTGCTATCTCTCTACCTGCCCTCCTCATGCCCAAGAAGCAAATATCTCCTCCTGAGAGGAGGGAAACTAATTGTTACCCCTGCACGGTGTCAAGTTTCTCTCATTCTGTTTCCATTACACTCCATCCCTCCATCCGCGGGTCCACTGTTGTCATCTATCTCTTCTTCTGTGTCTTTGTGTCTCCCTCCCAAAGGTTCAGCCAGTGTCCCACCCCACGATCTCCCCAGGACCTTTATCAGGGAGACGGCTCTGCTCATTAAGGAGTTAATTTTCTCACTCCTATCTCTGATTACTATAGTCAACCTAAAGCACTGTGAATTCTTCAAATTTTCTTCCTTGTTATCAAAAAGGGAGAGGGAGAAAAAAAGATGGGAATAAGGGGGATATTTAATCGGTTAAGTAGTCTTCCTGGGGAACTAGATTTCTCTCTCCCTCTTTCTTTTTTTTTTCTCTTCCCAGCAATGTAAAGAAATCTCTCTGAAAGCTGGCCCAGCTCAGTAATTCAGTTTTTAAAGCATGAGGATGGAGGGAAAGAAGGAGGTGTGGAGGAGGGGTGGGAGTGGCGGCTGCGGTGGTGGTGGTGGTGGTGGCGGGAGAGGGAGGGAAGAGAGAAGGAGAGGAAAAAAAAACGACTTGATGAAATTCCGCTATCAGCTCCGAACCAATATGCAAAATATCTCGCTGGAAATCAAATAGCTATTATGTTTTCATTTCCACGTCGGCGTATTTGCTTAATGAAGAGGAGACAGATCAGACCGGCAGAGAGAGTCTGCAGGAGCCGATAACCGCCAACGGCTCCCAGCTATCCGCACAGAGTGACGCTCCCAGTCACTACGCTTTTTCACAGAAAAAAAAAAAAGAAAAAGGGATGGAGGGGAGGGAGAGAAAGAGAGAGAGGGAGGGAAGGTGATGGAGTATAGGGGATAGAGAGTGCATGAGTGATATTGAAAGGGGATGGAGAAGAAGAAAGAGAGGTGGCGGTGGCGGTGGCGGTGGCGGTGGCGGCGTTGGTGGTGATGGTGGGGAGGGGGGATAAGGGGATGAGGAACGGAGAGATAATGACAGAAAAAGAGGAGGAAGTGAGAATATAAAGGAGGGACTGCAGGTTGGAATGGAGGGAGATGAGGGATCAGAAAAGTGATGGAGACTGAGAGAATTTTCTTTTTCACTGAGAGACGTACATAACTGAAAACAGTATTAATTATTTTCACATTAACCTTTTTAAAGCTCTTAAATACTATGATTTACTTGATGAAACAACTTTAAGAGGTCTTAATGTTGCAGTTTGTTAGTATGTTTTTACACCCTGGTCACATACTTTCAGGCTTCTGACAGCATAACTGTCGGCTGTGATGGACATTTTCCACTTTTTTTGCCTTTTTGTCCAGGTGTTCCCCTTTTATCTCTGTGCATTTATTCCTCCATTCAGTCCGTCCTCCACACTGTGGGTGGGTGCTTCATATTTCTATGAAGCTGCTCTGGTATAGAAATCAAATATTTTTCTGTGCTGCAAAAATCACCTGGCCACTATTTTTGCACGGTTGCTGTCGTTACATAAACACTTCACGACTTCACTTCACACTATGCACAGTGTGCGTCGGACACACCTGCAGTGCAGCGCGGTTGATATGAGGTGCAGAAGATGATTTCTTTGGCCTCCTTCAATGTGGTCCTACTTTTACTATCTGTCAACCAAGTGTAATGTGGTCACACTGTCACATTATAATCAATTAAAATGAAGTGCTTCCTACTGACTGTTTGGAATTGATCAGTTACGCCTGCAATACATAAATAAATAATTAGTCTGCACCCTATCTATCATGATAGAGGGGAAAAGCACTGACTGGATAATGTATGCTTTTTTAACAAAAGACAAAAGAATTAGCTGCCTGTCACATTTCTTATTTAACTGCAGATTTAGGATCACATAGTTCTCAGTGTGTGGAGGACTATGAATTTTATTTTAACTGTACTTAATATTTTCATTAATATGATGATTCTTTTCCCTATTTATTAATTCAGTTTTGGATCTAGAAAATTCAGGTAATGGTAAAAATCAGTTTCTTATGTTTATCTGACCAAGTAATAAGACAAAGAAAAACAGCAAATCGTCACACTTGAGACATTGGAACAAGGTAATGTTTGTTTTTAATTAATAATTAATCATCAAAATAGTTGCTGATCTGTAATTTTCTCTTGGCCAACTAATACATTTATTTGAAGCCAATAAGCCTTCAAGCTCTGTTGTTGTAGTTTGGTTGACATTTAGACATTTATACAGATTCAGTGGCCCTTAGTTTATTCTTCTGAAATGTATGGTGGCTCTATTTTCTTATGATTGGCTGAGTTTTGTTGATTTAAAGTGGCTGATTTACTTTGCAGCTTCAGCATCAATGCCAGTTCAAAAACACATACTAGGAGCACAAAGTGGAACAGCTAGATTTTCACCCAAGAGCGAGACCAGACAAGAGAGTGGCATGAGTTAATACATACATATATTATTATAATACATTCATAGAGAGTAGGGACGAGAGGAGTGGGTGTGCTGTGTGCTATTGTGTTAGCTCACTGAAGATCAGTTTAAGTGCCAAACACTTCAAACTATCGAATTACCATAAACAAGCGGTTATTTTCCAGATAATTTATTTTTAAAAATTGGATAATGTACATGTATATATATATATATATATATATATATATATATATATATATATATATATATATATATATATATATATATATATATATATATATATGTAGAATAACTAAAAATCTTATAGTTTTAATATGGCTGTGTCTATTAATTATACTATGAAGTGTTTGGCAACTTTTGCTGCCATACTTTTTACCATTTATTTCACAATTTCTTTTTACATTTAAAAATAAAGTTTTGCTAGAAGAAAACAGAAAGTTGCCTTAATTTTGCATTCAGCAATATGTTGTGTATTTAAAAAAATATATTTTTACATAGAATTCCCTGTAATTTAACATTCATGACCATTAAGCAATTGAATAATACTTTAAAAAAACAAAACAATAATGTCACAGATTTACAGATATTAGTTTTTATGGCATTAGCACTTAATATAGGATAAAACAAAAAAAACCCTTGTAAAATAACATATTTTTTCTTTACATTGTGGCATTGCACCTTGTTTCCCTGAATTTAAATGTTATGGGCACCCCCCTTATTTAGCAGTGAATGTGCAGGTCTTTCCTTTAAAATAGACATTGCGCTTCATCGTCATATTCTGCTTCAGCAATATCTTTCCACCTCCATATTTAGCTTTTTATTGAGCAGCAGTTGTGTTGAGTTTCCAGTATAAAGATAATGTACTATGGTGAAAATGGTCGCTCCATCAATGCCAGAATTTCCTTGGACTCTTACAGTAAATCATCACCAGCAATAACATGACAGTAGCTGTATTAGTGATTATTATATTAATAATGCAATTACAGTTTGTAGGAGTAGTAGTCATAGTAATCTTCCTTGTTTAAAATACAGTCCTGTGAAAAGTGGAATAAAACTTTTTTTTTCCTCTTTTCACCAGGATAATGTAATTTACTTTTGTTTTTAGATTCTGCGTGTTTCCCAAAGTGCTCACACTTTAAAGGCAAAGGTTCAGGGTTGCAATAGTAGTAAAAACAAACTAAAAAATGTAATGTTTTCTCACTGTAATTGTACATACAGTTCCTCTACAGGAGAAACAACCACCAGCTCCAGCTGCTCAGGGAATCAGTTGTCACTTTTATTTTGAAAACCTACTATATTTTTACATTGCTGTAATAAGATGCTAAATATTTTGCATTATAAATTAATGAATTATTGCTTGAGCAGAAAATGCATAAACAATTTTAATAATCTTTTAATGTGATTTTAAAAAAATCAGCTTTTTAAATGCGAGAAGCTGCATCTTTTCTCAGTTTTCCATCACTGTAAATAGAATATCTTTAAAAAAGCAAAGCCTTCCCAGTTGCCCCTTACCCTATCACTGACAACTATCACCTATTGCATTCCCCAGTGCACTCTGGGAACTTGATCACCATCACATCAGATGTGAAGATGTGCACAGCGGTCAATAATTCCAGAGGATTTCAGATCTGTCGAATTTGAGTTTGTCATCCCCGAAGTAATCAATGGGCAGTCGTTAGCAGCTCAAATCCTAAAGGCTGAGGAGAAAAAGCTGATTATTATTGAAGCTGAATATAACCGATCGATATCACGGCCTGTGTGGACGGTTTCTCTTGTGTGCGGGTTGATGGTGGGGAATGGTGACCGTGGTGTGTGATAAGAGCCCATGCAGCGTCGAGGAAAATGTTTAAAGTGCAAAGTTGATTAAAAGTATTTCCTCAGTGGTGGGTAATTCTCTTCACTCTGATCAATAAGTGGCTCCTCTCCAGTGCGTGACTCTGTGTCAGGTACCTTAGTTCACATCCTCCTCTTATTCCTATTCTCTCCTCCTTTCTTTCTCTAAATATCCTCCTTTAATGTTTCTCTTCACAAGATTTTCTTATACAAGTATGCCTCTCCCTCTCTCCCTCTCCCTCTCCCTTTCTTGCTTTCAGGTCTAATGTATTTTTTTTGTGCGGCGGGTTATTAGCGTGAGAGTGCCGAGGCTTGCGTCTGTTTAATCAGGCTTGTTGAGCATGCAGGTTTGATGTGTGTTGTCTCTGTGTTTAATCAGCGAGCTGCTTGCTACAGGTTTGATGTGGACGGAGAGTTAATAAAGCAGTATCTTTGGTGCCTTCATCAGCTGCAGCACTTTGTTCTGCCTCTCCTCGCGCCTCTAAGACAGACAGCTGCAGTCTCCGTGCTGGAGCTCAAGTACTCCGCTACTAGTAGCACATCTGTCTTGGTCTCATCTTGATGGTGGACGTAATTTTTCCCTCAGTCAACATGGACTCGTCGTTTTGTTTCAAGAGCAAGTCTAATTTTAAAGCCGTGTTCACCTGGAACATCTTAATATTTTCGTTCACCTAAAATATAAGCAGGGGCAACCAATCACAGTCAGGTCACATGGTGTCTCAAGTTTAATTTCACTTATAGGTCCCGGTATTGAACCTGAACATTAACTGAAATACATCCAGTAGGGCTGATTATTGTCATGTTTTGAATAATTGATTAATGTGTGCTCCATTAAATACATGAAAATATTATAAAAATGGCTGTCACAATATGCTAATGCCCAATATGGTGGTTACCAGTGTTTTTGTTTGTTTGATCAGCAGTTTAATAACTTATTATTACTTATTCGTTACAGTATTCCTACCTGTTACAGTATTTTCATGTTTATCTTTTCTTATTATATATCCTTTATCTTGTTTTATCTCTTTTTTAATGTCCTATGCACTGATTGGGTTGAGCACCCATACTTTTGTTATACACTGTGCAATAACAATAGACTATTCTATTCTATTTTATTCTATTCTATTCTATTTTTATTCTATTCTATTCTATTTTTATTCTACTCCATTCTATTCTATTCCATTCTATTCAATTCTATTCTAATATATTCTGTTCTACTCCATTCATTCTATTCCACTCTATTGTATTGTATTGTATTGTATTGTATTGTATTGTATTCTATTCTATTCTATTCTATTCTATTCTATTCTATTCCATTCTACTCTAGTCTATTCTATTCTACTCTAGTCTATTCTATTCTACTCCATTCTATTCTATTCTATTCTAGTCTATTCTACTCTATTCTATTCTAGTCCATTCTAGTCTATTCTGTTCTACTCCATTCTAGTCTAGTCTATTCTATTCTAGATTCAAGCTTCACAATTTTTAATTAACCAGTTATTCAAACGGCCATACACTATATTGCTCTGAATCAAAGGCCTTTATAGAGTATTGGTTTGTTTTCTATTAATAGCACTTTTTAAAGCAACAAAATCAAAAAAATCAAAAAACAATATGAAGGTTGTGGAAGTTTCAAATGACACACAGCACCAGTTTAGAAAAGAATATGGATGCTTTGGGGATTTTTTTTAAAACTGTTTTTCAAACAAAATAATAAAAATGAATTGAATATGTCATGGGCTTTATTTGCATTTTTCTGTGATCATGATCCACTGTGTCTTCTTTGAACCTTCTAGAATAAATGAGGTCCACACTTTGAGGCAGACATCAAAGCTCTATCAGTGCACCTCAGTTGGTAGACTTGCCAAAGGAGCAATTTGTTCTGGAAACCTCTTTCATAAATCTTAACCAGTCCGAATATAAAAAAAGATCAGAAATTGTTTGTTCACACTATTGGCATGTCTATAAGGTTTGAATCAAAACCACCAAAGTCTTTCTCTGTCCAGGAACTGATGTGAAGTATTTCCTAAATGTCATCTTTCCACATTTCACAAGTTTTATTTGCCCTTAAGTTTGGAAATAAGAATAAATGTAAGCTTGAGGCTTTTTTTTCATGAACAAGATCCTCTGTCTTTCGCTGTAAACCTAGAAAGCTCAGTGGTGCTGTTGGATAAGTCTCCACTTAATTGATGTCCCTCCTACAGAGATACACATGTGGGCTATGTCTTTTTTATTATTTTTCCATCTCTTGAATGAGTTCAGTCCAATTTTCCTGTGGATATCACGCCGTAACAATTAATAAGGCTTTAACTTTTAAACTGGCAAATGAAGTAGAATGTGCCGCACTTATCACACGGGCCCCGCTATCCTTTCTGCCAACTATCCGAGACAGGAAGAGAAGGGGAAAGGGAGAATATTTCTCCTTGGATAAAAGAGGGGAGAAAGTGGAGCTGAAACTTTTCGGCACCATTTGATGTCTGAAAGCAGTGATGCAGCGATTGATTCATTAAACCAGAGCCGTAATGAGGAGAGAAATCATAATTCAAACTTACATTTTAAACAGGAAATATAATTGGAATTTTATACAGAGAAGTCCCTTTGTACAATTATGATTAAAGGAAAATTAATTGTATGAAAATGTCCTTATAGATACTGAAAATTAGATCTAGCAAAGCTCGGGCAACATGGACCTAATTCTAAAAATATTGTGTACAGGATCGATCTTTTTTTTTTCTCCTCTACTTTTTTTTTATGAAGGTCCAAATCTAGCTGTGTTAATTTTATCTGAAATTAGAGTGAACCATGCAGGCGTGGAAGTTGAAATTAGCCTAAAGATGTTTCATTTACAAAGACAGAAACACTTTGTCAGCCGGCGATTGTTTCCCAGCATTATCTCTGCCTGCTTTTAATTGCTTTGGAAGTGAAATTAACAGAATTAGAAAAATTGCCTCTCCCTTTTTCTACAAGCTTCTTTATTCATGGGTATTGTTGTGTGCTTTGTATAGATTATAGACTCCTTTTGTTCCAGTATTGTAAATATATACGCCCCCAGTCACGGCTTTAGCTCCGAAACAATCCCTCTGTTCGTTCGACACAACCTAATGAAAATTAATTTACAACCTGTCTGGATTGGGAGGAAAATGAAAGGCGGGAAATGAAAAAAAGAAAAATCCTCTTATTCTCTCGCTAGCAATTTAGATATTCTGAAAAAAAAGAAGTGCCCACCTTCCTTGACTTTCCAATACATCATCATGTACGAGAGTTGTTTTCTCCCTCAGCAGTGATTAACCATTTCTGCTTCACTCTAGCACTTCCTAATCCTCTTAAAAGAAATGGTTACCCTGAATTAATAATTCTATCATGGTATCCTCTCGGGAGCGGAGAATGAAGCATGTCATCCGATGCACATGGACATAATAGAAACTGCCTTTTATAATCAGCTAGCGTTGGAACACTAATAACTATCACTCAGTCAGCCAATAAATATGACGGTATTTTTCAAGGTTTAGAGCTCTTAATGTACCATTAAAGCAGCCTGGTGTATTCATCTTATAGAAGGAGTATTATTAATGAAGCAATTTAAAAAAAGTCACATTAAATCCATATTAGCTGACTCCATTTTTTTGGATGTAATCTTCAAACAGGCTAAAATAGATCAAAAGTACTGTATAATTACTATGGTCAGCAGGGATTATGAAACTGTAATTGATACAGATCAGCCCTGCACTAATCACTCTTTTAGCTTCAATTTTAGGTATACTGTAATTTGGCTTTAAGGTCCCCCTTGGCTTCTTGCTATTAATCTTCTGGATTAGACCGTTCAGCTTGTCCAATTCTTGAAACCGTTTTTTGAATGAGTCCACTTAAAAAAAACAGATCAGTGTGTTTAGGGTATTTTTCCTCCCTTCAACAGTACATATAATCATAAGTAGCTTGTTTTACAATCTAACTTCCTTTTAGTTTTCACCTCTCCTGCACCAGTCTGTTTAGACTCGAGGCCCATGGGAAGACAATTAAACTCAAATGCGCCTTCTGCAGACAGAGTGTAATATTAATCTGTGTCCGTGACCACAGACAGATCTTTAGAGCTCAATGTGGAGCTCTATTTTTGGAGATGTGCATTTTGTGTTGAGACTTAAATAATAGATAATGTTTCTAATATAACCCTATCAACATTTAGTTAGAAATGTTAGTCAGAATAAATTCTTCGGATGATACAAGTAGGGCTGGGCGATATGGCCCAAAACTCATATCCCAGATATTTTTTTAGGCCAAATGGCAATATATATATTGGTATTTTAAACAAAATGTGCAGTGTTTGGTTTAAACGCAACGCCAATTATCATCAACCTGTTTTATTTAAAGACTTTATCAAATTCAAAACCTTCCACCTTCTGAAGCAATTTCATCAGATTCAGATGCTCTTCATCTGCAATCCGAAATACCTCCAAATTACACAACCATTGTTTTGTTTTTTCTTATGAACTAGCTCTTGCCAGTGTGCACAGAGGAGCAAACAAATAGTGGTTATAAGTTAAGGCAACATCAAAAGATATCATATATGGGTATGGCAGTATTGTCTCAACTACATATCTCTTTCTCAAATATATCGTTATAACTGGTAATACCGTTATACCGCCCAGCCCTAGTTACAAGTTTCTGTAAGACCCAACGTGGAACAGAACACAGCCGATGTGTCCGAAGTACGCATTCAGTTGTTAAATTTTCCTCCTCTTCCTCTCGCAGGTTCCCTCGGGGATCTTGGCAGTGAAGAGGACAACACACAGGACAACCTCAGCCTATCGGGAGAGGAGGGAGGAGCCTCGGATCCAGATGATTCAGCAGAAGGGGAAAGCTCTAGCCCCCCACCATACTCATCACTGTACAATGAAGGTAAGAAGAGGGAGAAGACCAGGTGTAGGTGTGAAAAAAATCCAACTACCAGCATACATTGTGCATACCAGCAGGGGAAAAAGTATTCAGATCCCTTACATAAGAAAAAGTACTAATACCCCACTGAGAAATTACTCCACTACAAGTAAAAGTCCTGCATTAAAAACTTGCTGAAGTAAAAGTACAAAAGCATCAGCATTAAAATGTACTTAAAGTATCAAAAGTAAAGTTACTCGTTATGCAGAATGGCCCCACTCATTCAATCACGATTTTTGGGTTAAATCTTGACTTGAAAAGTAACTAAAGCTGGCAGCTCAGTGTAGTGGAGTAAAAAGTACAATATTTGCCCCAAAATGTAGTGGAGTAGATGTATAAAGTAACAAAATTAAAATACTCAAGTAAAGTACAAGTACCTCAAAATTGTACTTAAGTACAGTACTAAATGTACTTAGTTAAATTCCACCACTGCATATTATCATAAATGTTAATAGCAAATAGGCACGTGTAGCACTTTGTAAATTTCACCATGAACTTATACTGTTTTTTTAGGACTACATCATACCATCGACTGTATATAAAGATGGATAACTGTACAAAAATGAAGCCAAAATATCCTTAATATGAGAGTTGCCATCTTGTGCATTTGCAGCCAGAGTCTGTGCAGTAGTGATTAGCCACAGTTAAGGTCCCGCCCATACATCCGCCTGACCAATCACGAGCTAATCACAGCTTTTAATCGTGATGTTACACTAGGCCTGGATGATTATATGATCCCGATTAGTGATCATGATAAATTTCAGGTCGATTACGGTGATCAGCTGTGAGCATGTTTACTCGATCAAATATGTCGGAAATGTGCTTGACAACAGCCAGTCAGCCGATCTTTTCCTGCTCCGTTTGTAAGTTGCTGGAAAAGCGAACAGAAAGACCGAACGTGGAGCTAAACGTGGAGCTAAACGTGGAGCTAAACGTGGAGCTAAACGTGGAGCTAAACGCAGAACTGAGGGCAGAGAAATAGCTGTCAGCTATGACTTGGAGCAATAAACCAAGGAGGAAAAGGTGAATGTTGGGAAAGAGTAAAGGAAATTACAATTCATCCGCCGATGATTTGAGAGAAAACTAACATTCACAGCACAGCAATTCACACACAAGTATGGTGCATTCAATAGCGTTGGAATGGCTATGGAGCGTTCAAGAGTGTGGGACATTTATATTTTTCTATATTTGTTGTACTGTTGAGTAAAAAGTGTTTTTATATTTTTCTATGTTCTTATTTAATTTGCTTTGTTATTTACTTAGTATGTTAATAAAATATTGAACTACTCTCTAGTTTCTTTAGTTTTCAGTACATATTCTTTAAAACTGGCAGTTTGAAAACTTGATATGAATCGAGATCGGACGATAGGAAAAAATATATATATATTATATATATATTATAGCATCAAGTAATTAAATAAAACCAAACTTATCAGAAAAATAACACTTGAACATACATCAGCGTAATAAGAACTACCTAAAATGGGACTGCAGCCAGTCACCAAGGGGTTAGATGTTTTTTCTTCTTTTTTTTGGGGAGCGTCAGTCTGTCCATCTTTCTGTACAGTGTATGCTTTCTATCAGAGAAATAGTCCCCATTAAACTGCAGACTTTTTACCCAATATCACTCACAGGATAATCATAAGGAAAACATCAACCCTTGTGTTTTCATGATTAAATTGTACTATCACTCTGATTTTAATGATAGCCACGCACTGACAACATGCACCTCTTCTCATAAAATAATCCAGATGTCTAAGCTTCCTTGCAGTTATTAGTGGTTATTACCAGATTTATCTCCTCATCAATACTTGAAGTCTTTCTTTCATCAACTGACGTCTACCTGTTATCTGTCAGGAGACAGTTAACGTCACTCAGAGACAACTAAAAAACACTGAAGAACCTTTATGAGGTTGCGGCTTCTCCACATGCATCTCTCTTTTATCTCTATTGTGTCTAAACGAATAAAAAGAAAAAAAAATTCTCTGGGTTCAATCTTGGCTTCAGTGAACCTGCCCCCTCATGCACCTCTTATCCCGAGCCTCCCCCTTGTACTGTGTGATAGCAGAGTTTTCAGTCATATTCTTTTGACTTATTCAAGATTTCACTAGCTGTGTTTTTTTAATCTCAAAAATTCCTGCTCTTGTGAAATTTTGGGGCTGGAAGTGATAAGCGTCTGTTGGTTGGCTTGGTTTGATAAACCCATGGAAATTCTGTCAGGTGCTAATCGAGACGAGATTAGAGATTAGCTATAGGGTGGGTGTGTGACTGTGTGTGTGTGTGTGTGTGTGTTTGAGGTGAGGAGTGGGTTATGTGTGTATTAGATAGACGGAGATGAGAGAACTCAGGCAGACTGCACATGTGAGCAAGTTTGTTCGTCGATAGCGAACTGACTTGGTGTCTTTGTTTCTTTATTTGTGCGTGCGTGTTTTAGCCTTTTGCCCCACCTCCTCCCAACACACACATACACACACACACACACAAAACCCTCCCCATCACACTGTTGATTTACTCCTCTCTCTCTTCTCTGGGGTTCCTCGGTTGCCCAGCGCTGCCATTATCAGTGCTCTGTAAATCAGCCATGTTTGACGAACCTGCTCTTTCAACCTGGGATCAATACCAGGTCTTTATCTGGCCAGAGCTGGCTAATAAAGGCAAGGCCTCTTATCCACCATCTGGAAGAGAGAGAGAGAGAGAGAGAGAAAGAGAGAGAGAGACACACACACACACATACACACACACACGCACACTGATGATAACCACCCTGATAACTTTGGCAAAAAAACAACAAAAAAGCACATTCTACCAGTAACACCACTCTGTTCTCTCCATCACACCCACCTGACAGCGAAAAGCCAGTATATTAGTGCTGATACAGTGAATCCACACACACACACACACACACACACACACAGACGTACATACACACAACTTTATTGAGGAAGACTTGAGCATCTGTTCACTAGTCTCTCTCTCTCTCTCTCTCTCTCTGTGTTGTGGTGTTTTTTTTCCTCCTCTCTCTTCTCAGAATTGCTCTACAGTTGCTGCAACCTGCTGATGCAAGTGTCTTTTTTGTTTTTCATAAAAAGGCAATCTTATACATCACAGGAAATGTGATAAGATCTACTTTTGGCCTGATTAGTCACTTTGACCTCTAATTTGTCGTGCCTTCATTTGGACCAATCAGAATTCCTTTTGTAAAGCGTCATTTTTTTCTCCATTTTTCATCAGAATCTAATCAGTGATCATAGAGGAAGTGTGTGTGTGTGTGTGTGTGTGTGCATGTGTAGGTACTGCATTAAAATGACACATGTCAAGGTCATAATCTCTTCAGGTATCATGGTGGACACTTGAAATGATAGTTGATTAATCAGGTGGTTCATGGACAGAAATGTTTTGTTTTAAATGATTTATCAAGGAAAAAAAAAAAATATTTGCTCAATTCAGCTTCTCCAGTATGAAAAGTATCCATTTTATTGAAAAGGATTGTGTTTGAACAATCTAACGATGTCACCATATAGGCAATTTTTTGTATTTTGTCTTTTTTATGCCTTTTAGAATAGTCAGTAAATAAACAGGAAATGATGGTACCTAGCTGGATTGGAACCAGAGATGTTGTGAATCGTGGTTGGCTCCTTATCGTATTTGCCACTTTTTATCTTTATATAGAGGAAACCATTGATCAAGCCATCGAAAAATCAATCAATAGATATATTAGTTGCTGCTGTGGAGTGAGGACAGAAATTGTGGGCCCCACTAAGCATGTTGTGGAGGTTAAATCATATTAATAATCTGATTATTCATCAAACACAGTGTGCATTAATAACTGATGCCAAAAGTTAGCCAAAAGCATATTTTTATCAGTTGTTTCTGGACGCACTGAAAAGTGTGTCCAGAAACAACTGTTCTCCCTGAAAAGACTACTGAGGTCTTTTTGTGACTCAGACAGAGGTGTGTCTTTTACGTTAATGTTCCTCGCAGCCTCATTAAGACATGACAGGACATTTATGGAAAGAGCAGCATGATTGTGCGATATTTTATACAGATATCATTATATAAAGTGAGCAGAGAGAGAGAGAGGGAGGACAGGGATGAATATAAATGACAGCAAGGAAAAATACTTTTTTTTGTGCTCACACAGGCTGCATCACTGTCGAACTTTAAAACTTATTTTGCTATTGAAGCTTTAATTAATGACCGTTGTGAGCACTCTCCCCATCACGTCTCACACTGATTAAATTCCACACTCCAATCAAAATGGCAATTGAAAACAAACACAGTTAAACACATTTGACAAGTTTTAAACACATTTGTAGAACACTACTAATTGCAGTGAACATACAATCTTATTGTGATTAATTCCAACCATATTGGCCACCCTCAGCTTCATAACCAACACTACTAATAGGTATAATAGGTGATTAGAGAGCAGACAACCTGTCTACACCTGCTGCAGACATGTTCTTCACTTGCCTGTCTCATGGGCGTCTGATGAAACAGAATTTTTTATTAATATGCATCAGTAACTTGAGCTTTTCTCACACTTGAAGTTGTGTGTGACTCAAAGCATATTTTTTAGACTCCTGCTTATTTTTCTTCTGACTTCCTGTGCTCGCGTCGCTACATTGATGGCATTGGGCTGTGAGGTTTGCCAAAAAGCTTGTCAGTGTGCAGCACCAATGTGAGTGAATGGATACACTGACGGATGACTGCAGTTGCTGCAGACTTGAGGCTCCATGCGTTGGTTTTGTCCATTTCCTTTTTCAGCTTAAATTGCTCCACCAAATTTAACGTTCAGTAGGGCTGGGCGATATGGACCAAAGTCATATCCTGATATATTTAGGTTGAATATAGATATACACAATGAGATGAGATGAGATGAGATGAACACAGATACTGTATAACAACAGGAATACCTTTTTAAAAAAAAAACCAAAGCTCCATAAAGTGCACATTTAAATAATAAAATAAATAAAAAAAAACCTATGAAATAAAATAGGGCAAACATTTTCGGAAATAAATATATTTATATGAGAAAAGAATAACGAACATTACAAAAGAACTAAATATGACAAAACCTAATGAGGGCAGCATTTATATATAAAGAAAGAAGAAAAATTGAACTATATATCGATATATGCAATATGGTCTAATTCCATATCATGTTTAAAAATGTATCGATATATCGCCCAGCCCTACCGTGCAGATATATTGGACCTGAACTGTGATGGAGCATACAGTACATGTAAAGAGCAGCTGCAAAACACAGAAGGTAGCATTTAAATGAAGAAAGAAGAGAGACAGAAATGTATAGATGGTTGTAGAAGTTGAAGAAGGCGAGATTGTTGTGTGACTTTGCCCTGCAGGTGTGACAGGGGAAGTTCAGCTTATCAGATTGATGGAGACTGTCTCGCTATAGGGGGGGAGGGAAGGTGGGAGACAGAGAGAGAGGGAGGAGGGGGTTTGGCAGAAAAGTGTCTGTCGACTCCTCCTGATACCTGCCTCCATGTCTGAGATGATATGGGAGATAATATTGATAATATTAAACGCAATAACTGTGTCTCCAGCTCCCCTCCCTCGCTTCAGCCCCTGCAGGATAAAATCAATGTGCCATTCAATGTGATTTATAGCTGAAAATAATGGCACTGTTTAGGCAGGGGGGGAGGTGCATGTGTGTGTGCATGTGTGTGTAGGTCTGCTTGCTTTAGTGTGTGTACAGTATGTCGCCTTGTTTGAGTGTTTGCATGTGGATGAGGTTGGATGTGATGTGAAGATGGATGGTGTGTGTGCATGCATGCATCTGCTTCTCTTTATGCGTGCGTGTAGGTGTGTGTTGATTTATTTGACGATGCAGATGCAATCTCTCAACTGTTACATTAATAACGGCGGAGTGTGAGGGCATCACGTGGTCGCAGGGCGTTTATGGCTGGTATCGATTGGGCGCTATCACTGTTTATCGGAGCGGGAATGCAAGGGTAAACACGGCCTTTGTGCAGACAGCTGAGGTGTTATCGGGGTGGAGGCTGAAGACGGGGTGGGATTTGGGGAAGGAAGAGAGACGGCACAGAGCAGGACAAGAGAGGACAGGAGAAAGGGAAGGACAAAAGTTAGGAGGAGGAGAAGATTTGGACAGAAGAAAGTGGATTGACTGTTTTTTAAATGATAATGCAAACCTGGAATTTCCTGCAACTATAGGTTCCACACAGCAGATATATTATTCTCATATCTTTTTCAGCAGGAATTGTGATGTGTTTCTTACATTTTTTTTCCGCCACACAGTCAATGATATAAGTAGAAAGTTAATGCTATACAGTTTCAAGAGTCACGATTGAGATTGTACCCAGGTACCTTTTACATTCTTTTGAGATAAGTGTCATATCAGTGTGTGATGCATTATTTCATAGACAGCCCGCCCAGAATATGTGGACATTCTTTGGCTATTTTAGTGTTGTTGCCTCTGACACAGGGGCATAAAACACACACGTGAAGACACTCAAAGACACAAACATGAGGTGTGTTTCCACTGAGTACTTTCTGAGTAGTTTTTGGAAAGCGGCTGAGTGAATAGTGCAGTTACCATGCACTGCAGAGTACAAAGAACTGAAACCTTGGAAATTTCTCTCCAGTCACCACCGACAAAGCTTTTTAAACTGGATTTTAATGCATATACAAAACTTTTATTCAGGGGACAACAATCACTTTATGTATTGGGCAATATTAAATAAAGTATTTTTTATTATAAATATATATATATTTCAATTATTAATTGTTTTGAGAATTCTGGTGAACATAAGTACTTACTGACATTTTGCAGTTAAACAAGAAAACACTGTAATGGAGACAATTCTTTTAGCCTTCGTGTCTCTATCAATTGGTCCACACACACACACTCCATCAAACATCTGGTGTAAACCTCTCTGGTGTAAGGCAAGAATTTTAGCACAAACGTATGAGTTGTGGCAAGAAAGATTTAATTTTCAGAATGAGTGTTTTTCTACTGTGCAACAAGTTAGTCTGGGAGGGTTTCTTGCAATCATTAAGTGCATTAAACAAAACTGCACAGTAACTGGCAATAGAATTAATTTATTTTAACTCGTAGTTAGAAACCCCCTTCTTGTTTTAAAAGAGGTTCCCTTGTATATATCAACTGGAATGTATGCCCTTAAACATCTGTGTGACTTTATTTTGCTGTAAATATCAGTGAGATTCATAGAGAAATGTTTGTGATCCATTTTTAAAGCAGCTTTTCAGCTTTTCACTCACCCTAACCCTTGGCCTGATGATTATGATGCAAGACCAGAGAACAAGAAGAGAGAGATTTGCAGCTCAGATAGCCTGAGGTGCTGTGATGTAACTATTAATCTAATCTAACTAATCATGAGTCGCGCTAATAGGGAGGGACCCAGCAGTGTGATGAACCAGCTGATACCATCTGCACAGGCAAAGTTCAGGGTTCACGTATGTGCATCCTGGATAAACACATCATACACACACTCACACATCCAGACATTCAGATTCACACACACACACACACACACACACACACACACACACACACATGCACAGGTCCAGCCACGTGCAGAAGCACACACAGATCGCTTTGATCAGTGTGCAGGAGGCTCCGTAATCAGCTTGATCAATGGCAGGGATATCAATGCTGATTAGAGGAACACAGGCAGCCTCAGTCTCTGCTGAAGGTGACAGGCCGAGGGGAGGACGGGGGAGGAGATGGAAAGATAGAGAAGAGAAAGACGGAGGAAAAAGACCCACCTACAGTGGAGAGCAAGAGAGGGAAGGATCCTGAGCATTGATGAAGAAAAGGAGAATGAAAAACTGGTGGAAGATGACGAGAAAGAGACAAAAAAGAGACAAAACAAAAGGTAGAGAGTGAAGACTTTTGATGAGTCTTTGATTCTCCAGAGTTGCAGTGCGAATCAAAGGGTCCATCTCTGCGTGGCGAGGTGTTGTGTTACACAGCTCAGGGAGTCATTTCGCTGCCGCCTTTGATCAACAGACAGGAACAGCCACTGCCCAGACGCACACACACACACAGACACATATACACACTGTCTGACACATGCATAGGTTACATTCTCTACCAGTTGCTGAGATTTGGTACTGAAGTTTTGTGACCCAGAGTCTATAGGCGTGTTTCCACTGAGTAATTTTTGAGTACTTTTTTGAAAGCGGCTGAATGTTTTGGCTACGCCCACCAGTTAGTTCCCCTCGGCCTCTGTTCCCATACAGGTACTTTTGTAGCAGCTAACCAACGGAGTTCGAATGTGACAACAGACCAACGCGGCAAGCATGCCAACTTAGCAACTTTCTTGCTATATTAGCGATTATTCAGACCCCTCTAGCAACAATCAAAAATGTGACTAGTGACAAATCTAGCAACTCTTTTCTGGTGTTATTGGAGACTTTAGGAGACTCGTTCCTACTCTTCTTATGGAATAGTGGGTGTTGCCCAAAGCACTCCCAAGCGGCCCAGTCCTCCCGTAGCAGTCTCTCCCAGCTGCAGTCAGAGCAGGATTTGTTAACTCCTCAGCGTCCAGTTTGCACCAGTCTGCAAATGAATCACGCATGCACGAAATTGCCGCCTCAAACATATCCAATAAGTGTCGACTAGTTAGTAGCTTCTCCGAAAAGTACCTACCTGAGGCAGGTATTTTCTGAGCCGCTACCTGAGCTGCTAACCGGTGAATTTGGACAGATCTCTTCTCCCATGACACACCCATAGCGGCTCACTAGAGGGAAAATTACCTAATGGAAACACGCCTTAAGTTTGAGTATGTTTTAAATGTGTTTGTGTTGTCTATCCAGAGCCCAGAACGCAGGACTCTCGAGAAGGCCCCGATGATGAAGACGAGGACGGGGAGAAGCAAGGTCCGACCCACAGCGGAGGGGAGGAGGACGAGGAGAGGGACGAAGAGGACGAGGTGTTACAGTGGAGGGGTCCCGGTCAGTACGCCTGCATGGACTCTGTACAGATAGTAAACATGTCATTTCATATTTGTAACAAACCAAAACTAATGAACTCAAGCAAATCAAAAGTCTACTTTGACTTTTGATCTGAATTAATTGTAATATTTGCTTTTACTCAAGGATTATGAAAACATTTAGATGTTTGTATGTGCACAGGAAGCACTTATGATGACATCTTGTGATCATATTCTGTGTGAACCAAACACAAACAGAAGTTTCACAACACTTAATGGTGCAGTGAACACTTTTTTTTTTTAAAAAAAGTGTTGTTTGCTTTAAACTAATAGTGATTATTTAAAACTACTAGCTATTCCAATGTGTGTGACCTCTGCTCCTTTCCTTACTCTGCTATATTCACGCACCAGCTCTATTTTTGCCAGACCTGCTTGCTTTTTGTGAATATACATGCCTGGAATTATTGAACGTTGGCTGTCAATGATTATTCATTAATGATGCACATAATTTGCTACCGACTTTATCGTAACACGTACAGCAAAACTAGGGTGGAGGGCAGGAAACGGTCATCAGATAATGGTAGCTGAGTGTTAAATTCGACTGCTATCACTAAATTTTCTGGCAAAATGAACAAAAATACAGGTGAATGAAAGCAGCTACAGTGTGAGATATTGGCTACATTGACTAGGACAGTAATTATGATAGTTATGCAAAGTTACTCTGAAGGCTGGTATCTTAAACAAATAACTTTATTTCAGAATATTGAACATTATTATACATATAATGTATTGCACAGTAGTAGGTGCTTTTCATCCACCTGTAGGTGATCGGGGAAACAACATTTTATTCGTCCAGCACTCGGCTGCACAAAAAATGGGATGATGACCCCATTTTTAAATCACTTCAAGCGTAGTTTCTTGCATTTTATGTTCTGTAAGAACAGTTTTCATAACTGTACATATGAGACAATATTTACACAGATACCGATGGGTATCTGTATTTCTATGATAGGCCAATATGGACAGATAATATCGGCCAGTCAGTATATTGGTTTTGCTCTAATATTAACATTTAAAATCAGTTACCATAAACAAAGTCAGGAGGCCATTTGTTTGCCTATCAGTGATCTCTGGTAACGATGGTGATGATGTGAAAATACAGACTGTCCAACCCAAAAATCATGATTTTTATTTTTTTATTTTCGGATAACAATAATCTGACGATATCTTTTAAAATGTGAATTCTTTACCCCCCAAAAAGTGTTTCAGAACAACAGTTCTTGTTTATTTTCTTTAAACTTAAGCATTCAAGAGACATTAAATGGGTAAACATCAGTTTTTCTTTTTGAGATATTATAATTACACGATAATGTAAAATTGCATAATTTCAAAACAACATTAACAGTATATATCGCCCACCTCTACTGCTAACATAATTTTATTTGTCTACATTGGTAACTAAGACACAAAAGACGTTTGAATTGAAAATAAAACATTTATGTAAGACTTAATGAGAACAGCTTCAGGATGTCTCTGCCTTCACCACAAGTAAGTACAAACACATTTGGTCGATGGTCTCGAGTAAACAGGTCTGCTGGTTGAGCCTTAACCCAATGCCTTTTACACCATCTGCTGTATACCTTTTACTCAGCTGGGTTAAAGCTAGTTTCACGTCTCACAGCATTGCCTCTCTTAAGCAATTTCCTGGAGAAAACCTTGCATTTACAATGTTATTGGTCACACCTACAGTACCATGCAGTCCCTTCTATGACAGGTGATAGCAAAACAGTCTTCTGCTGTACAGTAGCTAACTTCTGTTCTTTTCTGCATTGTAAGTAGACTGCAACTAACTTGTGTGGTTTTCATTTTTCATTCAGTCAAATCTTATTCTTGTTCCTGTTAGTGATAAATGAGAAATCAATGCATTCTTGCTGAAGACCATCTCCACCTCCACGTTTATGAAATTAAACAGTAGTTTTCAGATGCTCCTTATCACACACAGAAGATCATTTAATGAGTGATCAATTTAGTCGATTTGGAAGTGTCTGTTGGGGTATGAAAAATTAATGTTAATATACTCTCACTTCACTATAGAGGACTCAACCCTTCAGCCAATAAGAAAACCAGTTTTAACATTAAATGACAGCTTTGCAAATGTATCTAATTCTAATTATCTGGACATCAGGGATGGGAATAATTAGTCCATGATCGAATAATGGTCGTTAAGAATTTGGTAGATCATGTTGAATTTTTAATCAATCTGTGTATTTTTTTATTTGATCTATGACTCAGTACTCACTGAAACACGGCCGAGCGTTCAGTTGTGCGGCCGTACGTCAATAAGCCAATGAGCTGAGACTTAAGTTGGATAAAGCTACAGTTTCCAAACTGAAAGTTGCAATAACAATTATAAAAAACACAGAAATACGAGAGTATTAATTTGAGCAAAACTAGCTTGCTGTATCAAACCTTGCTAGCATGAATTACTAGGTTTAATTTTTAATCAAAACTTATTCAAACACACAACACACGTAAATATGCAAGATTACTAACCTCATGCCTCTTCGGGGGCTAAAACATAAAACACTGAACTCCTTGACATTCTCTTTACAGTTTAATCTCAGTTGAGTTAGTTTTACGATTGACAGGAAGTCACTTTTTATCCTTTCAAAATAATAGCGTCCGTAATCAAAACAGGCTTTTGCAAACTACTATATATATGCTTTTATTTTGCCCATGTATGCATGCAGCGATTACTCAATTAATTGATTGTAAACGTTATAGATAATCTAGTTCGCAGGTTTTTTCCAAACGTCCATCCCTACTGGACATGGAAACCACGTCATGGTTAATGTATTCTCAGGGTTGGGACACGACAGTTGAGAAAGGACAGAACATTGTTGGGGGTCAAATAAAACCTGCAAAAAACCTTAATTGTAAAAATTGATGGGGCGCAAACTTTAGTCTGCAGCATTAAAGTTGAACTGTTTAAAGAGGACTGAATGTTGTGCTGCAGAATAGTCCAAAAGGGCCGTATTCATAGGGACACAGGGACACTCCAGCCAGAACACTATTATTTAAACTCTTAACTTGGTCTCAAGTCTTGGAGACGCTCTTCTGCGTTGCCTCTCCCAAGTGTCTCAGGGTCCATCGTGTTGTCCTACTGTTCCCCTGTAGGAGATGTGGATGTGACAGGCCAGGGAAAAAATTTATTCAAGTCGTAACAAAAACACACACACACACACACGGCTAAGAGGAGATAACAAGTAAATCGCCATAATTTTATTATTTATTTCCTCTCTTATCGAGGTTTGTTTGGTTATTTATTTCTCTCTGTCTGTTGTCTTCAATGAGTTAAACAATGCAAGAAGATTACTGCACTATCTCGCATTATTTCCTTTTCAAGCTGCACACGTTTTATGTACGTCTGTGCATGTGTGTATACGCAGTGCTGAGTGTGTGTATGTTTATGAGTGTTTACGTGTGTGTGCGCGTGTGTATTTTAATTCCTATGGTGGGGAAGAGAGGATGTGTTCATTATCGTCCTGTCCCAGCCTTGTCCCTTTAACAGTAATTGGAGCGATATTAATTGCTGCGCAGTGGCTGGTTGATGGTAGCACCATGATGCTGCACTGATAGGGCCGTTCGTTTTTGTTTTTTTCCCCCCTTCCTCTCCTCCTCACAAACTAACTGCCGGGTGAGCGAGGCACAGGGATGGAGGAGGAGGGAGGGAGGAGGGGGGGAGAGAGAGTAAGGGAGAGAGATAGCCCCTCTATCAGCGCCGGAGCAGGCGCTGTCTTTATCAGGAGCACGATTGGCAAAAAGGAAACTTTGACCGGTCTGAATTTTTCTCTTATCGTCAAGCCCCCCCTCCTCCACCTCCTCTTCCTCCCTCCCTCCCCCTCCCTACATCCATCCACCTTCTCCTCCTCTGGTCTCTCCATCACCACTAACAACCCCACTAACAGCCCTCCCTCCTTCCCACCCCCTAACACCATTCGTCTCTCCCTCTTTTTCTCCTTTTTATTGTTTCTTCTCTCCTCTTCTTCTTCTTCTTCATCCTGCATGTCACAGCGGGACCGGAGTCACTGTCTAATGTGCTCTTGTTCATACAAAATGTTCGCCATGTATCAGACATTTCCCATAAACAGATGAGGGGAGAAGTGTGTATTAGCTGCTATGGAAATAAACAGGTTTTTATCTCCTCTGGGAGTGTTGGCATTCCACTCGTTTCTCACTGTTGTTGCCTTTTAGACACTTTTGCTCCTGGGACCAAAAGTTTCCAGCTTTTAATCTTATGTGGTTTGGTTGCTTTGAGGCCAACCGTGCCAGTTGTCCAGCAGTGTCACGGCAACCATTATGCATAACATCTATTTATAGTATGTTTTATTTTGTTTTTGAATTTCTGTTTTGTTGATTTTTTGTCCTTAGATATCCAGGTCATTCATTTGATTTGTTCGTTTTGCTTAATTTGTGTATTCATTTATTTTTTCGTGGAAAAAAATTATAAGACCACCCTTGTTTTCTTCAATTTCTTGTTAATTTTAATGCCTGGTACAACTAAAGGTCCATTTGTTTGGACAAATGTAATGATAACAAAAATAGATCATAAGAGTTTAATTTTAGAGCTGATATCTTGCAATTTTCTATGGTTTTCTTGATAATGATTTTGGTTATTAACAAGAAAACCATGGGAAATGGCTAGATATCAGCTCCTAAATTAAACTCTTATGAGCCATTTGTGTTGTTATCATTATATGTGTACAAACAAATGGACCTTTAGTTGTACCAGGCATTAAAATTAACAAGAAATTGAAGAAAACAATGGTCTAATAATTCTTTCCATGACTGTACGTCCTACATGCTGACCAAACTGAAACTTTGTTTTTGGTGTTACAGTAAAGAGCAAAACTTAGCAGCAATTCACAGACTTCCATAAAAACACTCTCATTCAAGACCAACATTACTCTTTAACTGATACTTCGGTCATCCCTCACACGTGGTTAATATGTGATTAATAACAGTAATGCTGAAACAACCACTTGGTTAGGCAGTAGGTGGACCGGCAGGTCATTTTTAGCAATACATTGATTGTTAAAATTGCTGTTAATCAGTATTTCTGATTGTCTATGGATTAAGCTCAGAAATTTCTGGTCACCCTGGGCTTAGAAAATTACTATTTCCACCATTTATCATTCTAAACCAGAGTAATCAATTGAATGATTTTTTGGAAAAATAATCAACAACATAGTCAATAATAAAATAATTATTTGCATCCCTAAATAACAGTAGATTAGCAATTGATAGATGATAATTATTATAGAATTTAGAGCAGCAACTGATTTTATGATCCCCAATGAATCTACAAAGATTATTTTTTTAATTTATTGATTAACTGTTCTTATCAGATGTTGGAAAATATTGCAAAATGCTCATTATGAATCCAAGATTGAAAGCTCCCAATGTGTTTATTCAAATATGTGTTTTATTTTACATTGAAAATAATCAATTTCTGACAATTCAGACAGCATTAATCGATTAATATAATAATAATTATAACTTTATTTATGTAGCACCTTTTAAAAAACAATAAGAGACACAAGACATTGTCAGATACACAGAAAATAAAAGGTAAAAGGAGTAAAAAAAAAAAAGTAAAATGTGAATAAGTAAAAAAGCCTTGAGCTGACAATAGTGAACAATATGCACATGTAAAAAAAAAAAAAAAAAAAAATCAAACAGCACCCTCGCGTTTTATGAACTCATGATTCTACTTTTACAGAACGACAACCGTGCTCTTTTTAATGACAAAAATGTATTTTAATTACATTTCATGATAAATGATGAGGTGATGGTATGCAACCCCAGATGTAACAATTTTAATATTTTATGTTCCTTTTTTTTGTTTGTTCTTTTTCTTATGTATTATGATCACTAATGTTTTGTAACCAGGTGTGAGTATTTACATATTTGAGAGAATTTTTTTTCTATGTTTAACACGTTAAAGCATTACAAGTCTATAAAAACGGGTTTTAAGAAGGGATTTAAAAGAAGTGACTGACTGACTAAAAGCTCTTTGTTATATTTATGTAGATGGTGCACTGGTCAGGAATAGATTTATAATTCTCACAGTGTTTGTAACAGAAGTGCCTGAGTGTCAGTTGTTCATTTAAAGAAGACACTTCTGTGTATGTGTTCCAGTCATTCATCTTTCACAATTCAGTCCCACATTTACAATCTATTGTCCTTTTCCTCTTCTTCCCCAGCTCACTGCTACACCTTTTCTGCATCTGTTTCTCCTTCCCTCCTCTCCATGTCTTCGTTCCTATCTCTTCAATTACACCAAGCCATGATACCTCTATCCGTCTTTACCTCTACCCATCACCCGTCTGTACCCTTTCTTTCCGTCCACTCTCTATGTATGTTTATAACTGTTTTCTATCACAGTGCGGGAATAATATATAAATAATGCACAAATCTTTGACTTTTAAATTCCACCCCAGTCTTGTTTATATAGAATGAATTGAATATTAATCTACAAATAATACTTCAAAGGTGAAAGAAAATATAATTTATTCTAGTTTGAAATACAATGAATCCTCGATGTGAAAATTTTAATTTCTTTTTCTGTGTTTGTGTTGTAACCTTATGATGATAATCTCTTAATTTATTCAAATAATTTATTCAAATAATTTTTTAGCCGCAGTCATTATTGTTCAGACGGACTGATATTAACATAAAACAGTGAAAACAACAACAGAACATTTTAATTTATCCTCTCTGCAAGTGTTTTTTCTTCCTGCCTAAAGATAATACAATTCATTACTGGACACAACATTTTTCAATCGACATATTTAACACTGTCTCCTCAGTGTGTAATGAGTTGTTTATATGTCAATCTCAATAACTTCCTTAGTCATAGATGATAGTCATTGCGACTCTTTTTGTGGTTTTCTCTTTTTTTTTCAACCATTTTCTGCCAGCAGCGGCTATCAAAACACTGGCTTTGTGGCTTCCATTGATATGGAAAAAAAACATTAAAATTAAAGAGATGATAAACTTGGAATGGATTAGAGGCTTCGGCAATTTTCAGTCTCTTTTCTCCAATGTGTAGTTCGTCTTAAAACAATCAAGATGGTGTGTGCCTGTGTGTGTCCTCCGTCAGTTTGATGAGGGTGTGGTGGTGGCACGGTGTCTAGGAGAAGTCTAGGTGGGAGCTGGTCCCTATCAGGGATGGCATGATATGCTAAAGCCAGCGTTTTAATCTACAGTGTGTCCATACTGCATGATATGCAAAATAAATTATGAAAAGGAAAAAAAAACTATCTTTTGAATGACCTTGCAGGCTGGAGGGTTTGATATTTTCCCCCTCACTGCTTAAAATTCTTGATATGCAAATGGATGTCACAGTAATCCCTTGTCATTCGCTGGCTGGCTGGCGGTCCCCACACATTCTCTCCTTCCAGTACTGTGTATAAATTCATTGTCAGTGGCCATCACTAAACACTGAAAGTGTTTCAAAGCCAATTTATGAATACAAATCAGCTAATATAGTAGAGGTGTGAATCAGCAGAGGCCCAACGATACGATTTTATCCCGATACTTGAGACACGATACGATATTATTGCGATTTTAAGCATTTTGCGATACAATATATTGCGATTTAACGGTTTAACTGCATTCAATGAAATTCAGTCAAGAATTGTTTTGTCAAATAAGATAAAATTCTCAGTCTATTGATCTCACTTCAGTCTTTTTATTTCTCCACAATGAGAGTCAAACCCACAGACTGACCAACAAAGTATTCAGTCAAACTGAACTGAACTGATATCAAACATGTATGGACTTTCCTCAACTTAAAGCTTCACTGCTCTGAATTTTCTTGAATGAAACATAAAAAAAGCCTAACTTTGCAGCGTTATTTCGACAACTTCCCGACACAATATCCTGTGTTTTTTGATGATGTATATCATTATAACTGTGATATTTTTGAAGTGGTCCCACAGGACTTATATATTGCAGTAAAATACAAGGCCACAGTGAGTAAAATGTAAAAAGAGCAACAAACGCTCAGAAACAGCTTGGGGGTTGAGAGGGTTAATATATAAAACTTGATAAATCTTTACAGCAGCTCGATCGTTGAACTTTTAACAAGCTCATCCTGAAATGCAGTAGCTTATTCTGTCCCCATTACATGGTGCCTTTAGATTCCTCAGATCTTCTAGTTTCAAATGATACCAGTAACTCCGGTATATTTCTAAAAGTGACCCCAGAAAAAAACAAAACGGTGAAAATACAGGCAGCCCATCGAAACGCTAAATATCGATACTTGGCGGCCATGAATCGATATAATATTGCCATGCAAAATATTACAATACTATGCTGTATCTATTTTTCCCCCCACCTCTATAATATAGGTACAAGAGCTTTCTTCATGAAGAAAAACCCTTAAATGTACAAGAAAGTTTCAGTGGTGTTTAGATCTGCTGACTGGAATCATAGAGGAGTGTGTGATGTCATTACCATGGAAACATCAAGACGGGGTGCTCATGTTCTTGTAAAACACTTCTTTTACATTGACTAGTTTGGACAAACTGTAATAGAGCCACCATCATGCTGACTTCAGTGTAAAAGTGATTGTGAGTCTTGTTCTCATAATGAGTCAATTAGTAGACAATAAATTAATCTGCAGTTATTTTGATGACCGATTAATCATGGTCAAAGGAAGAATGACCTTGAATTTTCCAACCTTCAGCTTGTCTTTTTCTTTGTCTTGTGTGATGGGAGAGTTATGAGTTTTAGATTCTGGTAAGCTTTTTGAAGAATTGGACTTAAACTTTAGGTTAGTAACAGACATTTTCATATTTTTTTTTACATTATATAGATAAAAAAAAATACATTTTTCAGATTAGTATATACTGAACATAATCATTAGTTGCAGGCATAATTTTAACACCAGGTTACTAATCTTATGAATCTATACACTTGCTGTTGAATACTAAAAGTGACTTTGATGAATAAAAGTAAGAAGTTCAGTTCAGTTAGGTGTTGTATCCCTGTGCTCTGCATTTGTTACCATCACTCATTATTTCTATCACTCATTAAGCCTCATGATTATTTGGTTTATAAAATAATATGTCAGAAAGTAGTGAAAAAGGACATTTTCAGATAGTTTGGGGGGTTTTTTGGATCACAAGACAAACAAAAGCGATAAATCCCCATAATTTATGAATTGGGACTCAACATTTTTGGCATTTTTGCTTAAAAAAAACATTTAAGAGTTTTTTTTAAATGATTTCCATCCTCTAGATTTTGTTTTGTAATATGTTGTAAAAAAATGTTTGTAAAAATTACAGTGAAACAAATGACGAATTGCATCAGGAACGGGGTGTAAAATTAAAAATTGAATATCACCATCATAGATGCTTTTAATTACCATAAATCATGGAATAGTTCAAAACTTTTCAACTGTAGAAAATACACATTTTTTTCATGTAAAATTAAAAGAGGAATACCAAAATTTCACAAAGAGACAATTACCCTAAAAATAAAAAGAACTACTCAGTCTAAATTACAATTTTTGCTGATATTTACATATAAATTTACAGTAGAAAACCCACTCACTGTAAGCTGCCGATATTTTAACATAAAATTAAACAGATTTTTTTTACAGTGTAGATACGTTACATACTTTTAACGTTACATACATTGTACGTTACATACATTTGCTTTTAATTTTGTTACTGAAAATCATTTTTATGTTAATATTTATTTACATTTTCAAAAAGTATTTATGCTTTCCAGCAGCAGTAAAAACACTGTAAAAAGTGAAGCACCCTGGAGAATTCCACCCCGTCATAGAGTCGCCCAGGTCTCTCCCAGGTCTCTCCCCTTTCCAGCCTCCTTGTGTGACATGGATAGTAAAGAAGGTCCTTTCTGTGCCATCCAATCACACCCTCTGACAACTTGTCTCCTCCAGGGGCCCCAGGGAAGCCAGCTGAGCGAGGCGAGTGTTTTCCTGCTTGCCCAGCACTCCTTGCTCCTTATCCTCACCAACAGAGTTATTTAAATTACCTCAAATAAAGCATTGTAATGGCAGGCATAATAATGGTTATTATTATTTACAAGACTCAGTGTGTGTGTGTGTGTGTGTGTGTGTGTGTGTGGGGGGGGCTGTTGGGTGTTGGGTTATCATACAGTAGTTAATTATAATGGAGCATGAAGGCACACTGTATGCACACACTATCACTGCTGAGAGTCTAATTTATTTGGGTTGAGGAATGAGAAATGTTGGCAGTGTCACATTTGCATACTGTGCATGGCTACTTTTACCCTATTGAAATCATCACCAGCAGCACAAGGTGCACCCTCATCACTTTGTCCACATGTGATAAGAGCTTTGTTTCGGAGTTTGATCCATCTAGTCATGGATGGCTGAATGTATCAACCCGAAAGGATAAGATGTTTGTGTAAAAGCTTCCTGTTTTCTGCACTGTTTGCTCATCTCTTTGTGGAGCTATTCATACAAATCCAGGACCTTCAGTATCTCTAAGATGTTACCATGCCTCTTTCTGCTTGGCGAACAGTTTATTAAATAGGTTTTAATCAGCATCTACTATGGATTTCAAAGATACACTTTTACACTGTATCATTATTCATTCAAACTAAAGTAATTAGCTTATATAAAAATATATATATATAAGTAGGATACATTTTCTGTGCAAATGATCTTGTAAAACCAGGAGCATCTGGTGTCAACGGTATCGTTTAGACGAGATGTTATCTGAACTTGGGACATGGGGTGAAGGGTTAGAGAGGGCTTAAGGAGGAGAGAAAGACAATGGCATGAGGGAAAGGAAGAATAAATGGGCAGGTGAGAAGAAGGTGAGGGAGGGAGGAACACCAAGAGAAGTGGTTTGGAATAAAGAAATACAATATTGAGTTTAGAGTGCACAGATAACTAATGAAGGGTAAAAGAGGGGTGAAGGTTTAAGGATCAATGAGAGAGAGAGAGAGAGAGAGAGAAAGAGATGAAGGGTGAGAGATTTTAAGAGGTGCAATTCAGATAGCGAAAATTAGAGGTGAGGGAAAAAGGTGGGTAAGGTTAAGAGATAGAAGGATGAGGGAGTTATGAAGAAATGACAGTCAGGCTATCCCATTGGCTCTGTGGGCTAAAGTACTCAAAGTGCTTACACTGCAATGCTAGCAAAATGTGTACTAGGCCTGCAAGGTAAACTGAAATCAGACCATGAATCCACACCAAATATGAAAACAAAGACCAAAAAATATGACAAGGGCTTTCATGGCTACTGGGGATGTACTGGTGGTGTGTTGAGTGGGAGGGCAGAATGGGGAGAAGGTGGGGGGGGGGGGGGCCCAACTTCTGTGGTTCAGGTACTGGCTCAGAAAGTACCTGCCTCGGGTAGGTACTTTTCTGAGGTGCTACTGACTAGTCGACATTGATTGGATACGGTTGAGGTGGCGATTTTGCGCATGTGTGATTCATTTGCAGACTGGTGCAAACTGGACGCTGAGGGGTTAACATCTCCTGCTCTGCTGACTGCAGCTGGCCCAGGAGGACTACGCCGCTTGTGAGTGCTTTGGGACGGCGCTACTCGTTAAGAAGAGTAGGAACGAGTCTCCAAAAGTCTCCAAATAGCACCAGAAAAAGTCGCTAGATTAGTCGCTAGTCGCTTTTTGGATCGCTAGAGTCGCTAGAGGGGTCTGAAAAGTCTATATCTATATCTATGTCAGATATAGCGACAAAGTCACTAAGTAGGCAACACTGCTTGCCGCGTCGGTCTGTTGTCACATTCGAACTCTGTTGGTTAGCTGCTACAAAAGTACCTGTATGGGAACAGAGGCTGAGGGGAACTAACTAGTGGGCGTAGACAAAACACTCAACCGCTTTTCAAAAAGTACTCAGTGGAAACACGCCTATTGTCCTGTATTACAAGTTGGGTTTCTTGATTTTTAAGACTAGTAATTTCCAACAGCAACACATTTCAAGTGCCAAGTTGCAATCAACAGTGAAGGAGGATGAGATGAGGGAGTCAAAAGCACTTGATATGGTGTTATGTTATTATGATGTGGCAGGGTTAACGACATGAGAATTATGTTTAGAAAGTAAATTTGGAAGTTAAATTGGGATTGTCCAGCAGCTAACCCCTCACTTTCAACTGTGCAATTACAATATATTGTTACAAATCAAGCTGTTTTTAAAGCCGGTCTTTCCCACATCCAGCCATCTCCCACACACTTAGACCTGCTGTACTGACTTGCTCACACTCTTCTCTGTAACCTTCCTCCATATCTCGAGCCAGCAGACTGCCGTGTCTCTCAGGAGGAGGGTGTCCCTGCAAGCACCCTGTCAATTCCACCTGTCAATCAAAATGCTTTAGGATGATGATTGGTTGTCATGTGTCCAGAGGGCTTGTCTTGTCAGTGGGGCTAAGATACCTCAGAGAGCAGTCTGCAGTCTGGAATGAACTCGGTGGAAGCTTGTTTTTGTCCCATGAATACACGATCAAAGAAAACTTTTGTATGTGGGTCAGTAGGAATGTATGATTGACTTAATGGGTCTGTATCTATATCAGACAAGGGATGACTACATTTGTTGACACCAAAACACATCAGTTCTAAATTACACTGGCTGCCATCATAGAGGAGCGTAAAGTTTTTTTCTGTCTTTTTTTGTCTTTAATTTCTGAATAATTTAGTGAGTCAGTAAATAGTGAAATATGAAGTTACCAGAAGCCACATAGCTTATTTTGTCAAATCCAGGGGTTTACAAGCTAAAGATATTCAGTATAAAACCGTGAAAGCAGCAGAATTCTCGGTCATCTTTTGTTGACTGAGTGATTGATTAGCAGTTTATATAGTCTTGTATTATTATTATTATATAGTCTCTGCTGACTGCAGCTGGGAGAGACTGCTGCGGGAGGACTGGTCCACTTGTGAGTGCTTTGGGACGGCGCCTGCTACTCGTAGAAGAGTAGGAATGACGAATGAGTCTCCAAAAGTCAATAACACCAGAAAAAGTCGCTAGATTTGTTACTAGAGGGGTCTGAATAGTCGCTAAATATAGCAACAAAGTCGCTAAGTTGGCAACACTGCTTGCTCCGTCGGTCTGTTGTCAAATTCGAACTCCGTTAGTTAGCTGCTACAAAAGTACCTGTATGGGAACAGAGGGGAATCTAAGTATTCAGTGGAAACACGCCGAATGGGACCATACACAGGAGCACATATATGCACCATTGGCCTTGGCAGAGGTCTGCACTCCATTCTAGTAACTTGTGTTTGGAAGCTCATGAGGAGCACTCAAAGCCGCCATCACCCACTCTTAATCTCCACTACATATTCTGACTGTCACACTCCTCTACCATCTCCTCTCTCCAGCCTGTCTGTGATGTGTCACTCCCTTCCTCCATCCCTGATGATTGATAGGCACGAGGCTCTAATCTAAAGGAACATTTCTCTGTGCTGTCCGGCTGCTATCATCCCAGCAGCTCCCATATACACACAACATGTGAGCCCATGGTAGGCCTGGCGCTGGTGGTGGGACTGGACATTGGCATGCTGATAACCAGACATCAGATTCCTAGCTTCTCCTGCAGCCACAGCACCTGAAAGTCCTGCAGCCACAGCACCACACGGCAATAATACAGCTGAACACATCTCTCTGTATATTATCCTCATACTATGGCTGATATAAGAGAGAAATATAACAAACTCACTGTGAAGTGGCCAAAACAGAAACATATTTCTACATCATATGGCAGATTAAAACTATAAATGACTTAACTGACGGTAAAACTATGATTTGTAACTACAATACTTATGACTGACAAGTATCATAGGATTGTTTTTAAATGAGATGTTAGTGATACAACTTGCAAAACCGTTGTGCTGAGTAGGGCTGAGCAAACTGCCCCGAAAATAATATCCACAATATTCCAGTGTATATTTGCCAACAATATTGTTGACAATATGACAAAATACTGAAAAATATGTTTAAAGTATGATTTTCTTTTATTTATTATTTTCGAGTATGAATAAATAAAAAATTTACAACAAAATAAAAATACACCATGAATCTAAATTGTAGTGTAAAGTGCAAAATACAAAAAATTTTACTCTTGACTCTTCAGTGCAAAATGGAAGTATTAGAAATTTATGAAAATTATTAATGTTTAATTATGAAAAATAATATTGTAAATATCAGTGGTGGAATGTAATTAAGTACATTTACTCAGGTACTGTACATGAGTACACTTTTGAAGTACACCTACTTAACTTGTGTATTTCCATGTATGTAACTTTATACTTCGACTTCACTACATTTTAAAGGCAGATATTTCACTACATTTAGCTGCCAACTTTAGTTACATCTCACATCAACATTTAACATAAAAAAAAACGTGATTAAACATTTTTATAATTTTATTTGACGTCACTACATCAAGAAGTAGGAATGTTGCCATTATTGCGAAATGCATTGTTTTTTGTCATATGAAAAATATACCGGTATTATCGTGAACGATACGATATGGCACACCTGTAGAGCTGAGCTCTCTTTAAAGTATGAAATCTGTCCAGTAGCCTATGTGTGAAGTCTGTATAGTGATATTACAGGGAAATTAATCATTCTGAAATGATGAACTGAGGTATATTATACCAGTACTTGTTGATGGTGTTTCTCAACAGCAGACTGCTTTCATTTAATTATGCAATCCTGCTAAATATCACATATCTACTATAGGAATATTCAACCATGAGTTTAAAGTTTTTTGCATTGGCATTGGTAATGTCAGTCACTTAATACTAATACAAAGAGTTTTTAGTGGATAGAAGCTGAGATTGGTGGTAGAGGGACAACCTTCAAAGCTCTTAAATTTTTATAAATCCCACCTTTTAAGTCTTGCTATGGCCAACTTTGCACATTTCCCTGCTGGTCTTTAGGCCAGTTTGAACTATATTACTGTATCACACCTCTGTGAAACTAGAGGCTTTAACTTTTTCCCCTTTTTGTCCTTTTGGTCTGCTTAACCATAAAACATAAGAGCAGCAAGGCATGTGCATACATGTGTGCATTTAATCAACATCATCTTTAACAATTTAAAGGTATCAAAGTTCAAAATTTGCTCCACTATGCTTAGCAAATACCAAACCTTAATGTAATACTCCTGTTAATCTAAATGACATTCAGGCATCAAGACCCTGGCTATTAAAGCAGTTAGGACCAACAAAATGTCATGATTTTCTTCTATTTTTTTTTTTTAACTGAAGAAGGGCATAACTAGTGCACAAACTCACTCATGCCTTCTACTTTCTGCTCATTTTCCCCATCTTCATATCTCTCTCTTATCATGTTCTGTCTCTTTCCCTCTCTGTGTCCTCTACAGTATCTGTCACTCACCAGTTTCCTTCCTTTATTAGACAACAATCTCTTGTTTCTCCAAGTCTTAAGGGAGTTTTTGTGTCTACAGAAAAGCAGCAGTAGAAAAACACTCAAGTATGAACCACATGTGCCAGTTTTATTTTGGAACTGTTGCTCTATAATAATCCACATGGGTTTTTTCTACTTTGTCTGTCCAGGGCAGTTGATTCTCAATAAACCTCTTAGCATTAGCATCTAACTATAGATACTCATCTGGACTAAACATGGAGAAAAGAAACTACAGGTGCATCTCAATAAATTAGAATATCATGGAAAAGTCCATTTCCAGTAGTTCAAGTCTAAAAGCCCCAACCAAGTATTGAGTGCATATCGATGGACATACTTTTCAGAGGTCAACATTTCCATATTAAACATACTTTTTAAAATTGGTCTTTTGTAATATTAATTTTTTTGAGACACTGAAATGTAGGTCTTCATGAAATGTAAGCCATAGTTATTGTAATTAGAATAAATGAAATAAATTAAGATATGAAATGTTTCATTCTGTGTGTGTAATGGATCTATATAATGTGTTATTTCCACCTTTTGAATTGAATTACTGACATAAATCAACTTTTCTATGATATTCTAATTTAGTTGTATTGGGTTACGGCAGTTGTGTAGAAAATGAGTGTTTAATGCTTTGAAACAACACTAATCGTCATTTGGAAATTATTCAGATCAGCACGGCCCACTTTGGTCTACTTTCTACTAAGCAGCAGGGAATATAAACCCAGATATGTGTAGGATGGAGTAGAAATGACAGAAGCTGAATCTAAGAATCAGTTTCCCCGTCAAAGCTTTCTTCTTCTTCCCTTCAGCTGTTACCATTAAACAGATATATTACTGGAAGATGCTTCAGTGAACAGTATTTGTGTACTCTTTCTAGATATGAACACTGACTACAGAGTTTGAAAAAAAAAGAGAATCTCTGTGTTTTACAGCCCTTCTCATGTTCTTTCTGTTTGTTCGCTTCACTCACTGTTCTCTTCTTGCTCTTGTCTGTTTAATTGATGAACCTCTAAATGACCCTGAGTGTGTCAAGCAAGCCTATCACTCTTTAACTTTTCCACGTCTCCTTCCCCGGCCCACGCTGCCGATACCGGCCTGATTGAAATGTCCTTTTTCGCGGGAGCCAGAAGGAGTTGTTAAAGCAGACATGAATTAATGATTGAATTAATTATCGGAGTCACATACCGTACAATTAATTTTGTGGCTTTGCCTCAGTCTTTTTTCCTCTCCCCGTCTGTGCGTAGAGAATGTCAAGAAACATTTTCTAATTAATTTATGTGTGATTATCAGGGATAGTTTCTGGAAGGTCTCCACTTTCAATTTGTGACAGGCTACAGCAGAGGAGAGAGGGAAGGCTGGGAGAGATGGAGGTGGGAGTGTGAATAAGGGAGCAGCTGTGCTCGTGAAGTATGTGCCCTTTTACACACACATACACTCATTGAGGTGCGCACACTCATGTTCTTAGATTTTTCTTTTTATTTCAGACATACAGTTTCATATTAGAATTACTCCCAAGAAATCTTTTTTTCTCCTCGAGTCATGACTCCAGTTATTTTTCTTTAAAACTGAATGTTGGAAATTGTTAATTTTTTAACTGCTGAACATGAAGACAGAGAATAAAGACTTACATTTCTATAGGTGCGTTTGAAATTTTCCTGGTTGTATAAATGTGGAATTCATAAAAACGTTCTTGAAGGATAGGTTCGGACTTTTTTAAGTCTATGTTAATATAATACATGACGTGTTTTTCTCTAAGTGCTTTTGAAAGGAGGGACTTTATTAGGATTTATATAAAGAGACGTCTTTTAAATATTATTATTACAGGGCAAAAAAATGCATTTGTAACAAAAAATCCAGTTTACAGTACATTATCTAAAACTGCATCCAAACCAAGTTAATTTCCGACCAGCTTCTGATTTGTTTTCATTCATACCATACGTCTTTTAAAAGAGTTCTTAGTTGTTGTCATCATTCCTGTGAAATTCAAGTACACTCATAGATAGATGATTAAACCATAATATATTCCAATGCAGCAGGTAATTGCTTTGTAATAAAAGGACTTACTTTGGAAGATGCCCACTTGATAAGCATCATGGGACTTTAGCATAGACAGTGATCTTTACAAAGTGAAAAACCTAACCCACAAAATACCCAAGGAACAGAGATAACTGGGCTGATACAGGTTTGATTACAGCAGGATACTGACCCAAGAACTAGTACAACCCCAATACCAAGTCCGGTACCAGACCTCTTGAGTCACCGCGCACATCTACCGCCAACAATTTTTCAGCAATGTGAATAGGTCCGGTGTGGGGTTCATTGATTACTTTTTCCAATTGTTGAAGATCCAGTTGATCAATCAGAGCTTTGTATGAGGTGTTGAGAATGGGGTCTTCATCTTCTTAAGTACAGTAGCTAGTTAAGATAAGATAAGATTTTTTAAAATATTTCATGAATTCTATTATATAGAAATTTAGTTGCCACAGCAGCTCAAGATACAGACACATTGATATGGTAAATGGATTAAAGAATATAAAAAAAATAAGTCATACATACATTGTTACACACATACACACATTCTATACATACATTTCTGCTATTTGGCATTTATTATTAATATATATTTATATATATATAGTATTTGTTTGTTTTCCTGAAAGTCAAAGTAGCATTTTACAGATATTACGCATTGGAGAAAAAATATGTAAAAGTTTTGTAAAAAAGATAAACTTTGTTGTTGTGCACGACTCGTTTCAGCATATTTCTTTGATTATGATGAAAAACGAATGAATTGCTCCAAGTAACCACTACCATGTCTTCCCTTCCAAGTGAAAATGGCATCGATTCGGACTGATGCATCAGATATGTAGTGATTGGTATGATGAGGCTATATCAGAACTTACTGTGTGTCGTTTGGTTTAAACTGATTTTATTTAATATTTCTTTAGGACTGTAGCCCCTAATGGCGTACAGTGGTGGTGTAGTGGTTAGCCTCACAGCCAGAGGGTTGCCGGTTCACCTAAAGCCTGCGGCTCTTGTGGAGTTTGCATTTTCTCACCTGCACTTAGGTGTAAATTGTTGATTCTAAATTGCCCAAAGGAGTGAATGAGAGCGTGATTGTCTGTCTTGACCCGAGTGCAGATAAGCGGTTAATGGTAATGAATGAATGAATGAATGAATGTATGCCACTATAGCACAGTATCAACTACCATGGTAAGGGCCTTAAGATGGGTTCTGCTTCATTACCTAATCTTCAGACCCTGTCTCGATGAAGGCCCCTCTGTCAAAGTCTGGTTTTAAGACTTTTTAGACTATTTTAGATGTGTGGATATATGCTGCTCATATCTAAATGAATAGCATTCAAAAACTCTATTCATTGCATGCAGAGTGGGGCTAAAGGGGCTGGTTGCAGCAGCTCATTGGGCTGCTGGGAGCCCCCATGGTTAACCACATTACCAGCCATTCATGGCTATGCATGGGGTCACTAACAGGAAGTACGTGTATCCTCTTGGGACAATGCTCAACACGTTTCATGACCCTGTGCATACAGGTGTTAGACCATGGAATACTGTGTGTATGAAGTTAACACCACATTAGAATTAGAACTACAAACAGACCAGTCCTAACAGTGACTGATGAAACTGGTTTACATCATTTTAAACAGTGTGTTGAATGCACATGATTTCCCTCTATTTGTCTTGTGACTGGTTGGATAATGCTGGACTCACTTTCTCACACACGTCCATACAGAGACACATTTTTTTATCTGTAATAAATAAAACTCCACCAGCAGCGGTCAGGTGATTGAACTCCAAAATGAAGTTTTTGCATGTGAATGTCAGCATTCTTTGCATTTGTTTGTCTTCAGTGAGGAGGAGGAGGGGGAGCAGGGCTCATCTCATCAACAGTAGCCCTGTCACTTGTTCTGTTTTCACCCCCTTCGTCCTCTGAACAGAAAAAAATGCTTTTGGTTTTTTTCCCCCTCATTTTATCTTTCTTCGCATATTTGTGAATTTGCATGTTTGCTTCTTGCTCTTTTCTGGTGGTGTATGTATTTTGTAGATAAAAGTTCAGCAGTGCAGTTAAGAGAAATTAGTTGGGTAAACAGTGGTAAATGTCAATGATAAAGTTCTGTTGAAGCTCATCTGATTAGCAGGGCTACGCAGGTGTCTTATCTTGCCTGTGCAACAGAGGGTAAAATGGAAATGATTGCGTGGTCCTGAGCAGTAGATGCCTATCCCAGAAATGTCTATCTGCCGCTGAGCAGAGCTGCCGGACTCCAGGGACCCAGGGGTGCTGCATGGAAGATCATGGAGAGAGAGAGAAGTAGACACAATCAGGTCTTGGCTGTTGTTAGATTGAGGTCTTTTATCAGCCAGCAGTACAAATGATGTGAGTCGTCATTAATGTGAAAACCCGGGTAGGATATGTAAATCCAAATTTTAGACTTTTCATCTTGAAGAAAATAAAACATTTTTGATAAATTGATCCATTTCTGATTGTAGATAATCAGAGTTGTGAAACTATAATTTATCAAGCTAACAAGGAAAGGACAGTACCAAATCCATTGTATTATGTCAGGTCTATTTTGAGTGAAACCTGCTATTGCTTTGTGGAAAAGAGTCCTAAATGTAAATGTGTGAAATATATCTTTGTTAACGTTGAATTCTTTCAAATCCATAAATAAGCCTCTGCAGACTTTTCAGAGATTTCTGGATACTTGATACACAACATACAGTGTATAGTTAAGAATAAGTTTATAATTTGCTGCAAAATATTGACCAGAAAAGCCTAAATGTTCCACTTAAAGCTAACAGTGACAAACCAACCCAACAACTTAAGTGTCATCACATTTTTCCAATTAGAAGATAGTGTGTTCATGTAGGATCCCATCTCTCTTAGCCATAAGCTGATAAAATAGGTCTCATCATATATAAAAATGTATATTTACCATATAGTAACCCATGAAATACAGAAGCAGTTAAAACTGCAAGCAAAAACTCTATATAAGAAGAAAGCATTTGTTTATCTGTCAGATATAATTGGATTTGACATCATGTCTAAATATAGAACACAGAACCTGATACTTTCTACCATTCAAAGAACTACAGTTTTTGACCCGTGTTTCCCATGAGTACAACAGAGAGAATTGCAACTGGAGGCGTTGGGATTTGTCATTCAACAGAGGTTAAACCCCACCTATTAGTGTGGGGTCGGAGTAGCACGCAGATAAAGATTTCCTGTTGTGTGGTGTCAAAAAATCAATAGCTCCACCGCGATGTGCTCATTTGATATCAACAATAGTCTTTTTAAAAATCAATTAGGCCGGATAGAGAAGAACATCAGTGTTGGGTTACACACCTTTCTTTTTCCCCCCCTTTATTCCTCATTGATATCCAACCAGGCAGACTGTTGAGGGGGCTTGTTCCTATTGGATGACCAGGTACGATTGCCCTTATGCATGGGGTTTTGGGTGTGTGACTCCTTGTCCTACATAGTGTTCGTTTCCAAGAAGGTCACACATGAACAGTTCACAGGCTCACCAAAAAAAGGATCAATAATAATATCCCTTAAAAAAGCTCTGTAGACAACTGCTGGCATCATATAGTGAGTGTGTTATAAAGCGTCACCAAGAGGGTGTCCATAGGCGACAAGTTGAGAATAAGATCTAGAGCCATGTAGAGGCAGTCCCTGCTCACACTCGGAACCAAAATTATGATCTGAATGATGTTTACATCAGCTGTAATGAGTCTGTTTGTTAGGGCTGTACCGACGAGTTTGAAGCTTCAAAGCTTCATTCATATCTTAAGAATTCTTAATCAATATTTAAATGCTGTGCACCTTTTTTTGCCAGGCTGTTCATTCTTTAGTTCGTATTAGTTTTACGTTATTTGAAGAATTGGATTCCATTGGTGGCTGCATAGGATTGTTTCTGATTCATGTGCTCCAAACATTCCCAATAACTCCATAACCTTTCAAAAAAAGTCAGCAATTCGGCAGCAGTCTAACTGCAATCTTATGCAAATTGGGGATTTTCTCTTTTTTTAGGGTGATGACATAATAAAAATTATGCTTTGATTTAATAATTATTATTTTTTAAAAACAGTGTGAAAGCCCTATAAATGCATTGTGTTTCCTCTACAATGCCTTTTATGTAATGGAAAGCACTTTTGATTGCCTTGAAAGGTCCACAACGAATAAACTTGTCTTTCCTCACATTTTACAGACCATTGTCTCTTCCAAGAATTAAAGCAGTTATTAACTGCATTATCGGTTTTGACGCACAATCATTTATCATGTTTTTAAATGTACAGCATAAATCAATATTTAGCCTCGCACATACATAACAGTAAGTATAACATCATGAGAAGTGTAAAGAGAATAGTAGTGTAAGTCATTTTAAGAACAGAAATTAAAGTGGATCCAACTGTCTCCCTTGTGGGACTCCACATACTGTAACATAATTTTTTTAAAGCACCCATTGTAGGTAACAACATGCTCCTTCTAGAAAGAGTACTTTTTATACAATCAAATACTAATGTTGACAAATCACTGTTTTTAAAATAAGAAAAAAAAAAGATCAGAAACTAATTTCTGAAGTGTCTTGCCAGCTAGATCGCAAACCCAGTTGGGCAAGAAAAATCACATTTTCAGTCTTTGGGTAAGGCTGTTTTGGATTCTTTCCAAAGTTGTGGACAGTTTTCACAAAGTAAGCATTTATTAATAATATGACATATCAGTTAAGATAACAGCTCACCTGCAGGTTTAATTAATTTTCCTTCCAAGTGACGATACCCAGAGTACCATCTGAGAATGCAACAATTAATCTACCTGATTAAGTATAGTATAGCAATTTAGTCCCTCGTGTTATTTCCAGTAGTGCTATGTGTTAAGTAGACATCTTTCTATTTGATGGTAAAAAATGTTTTAAAAAAAACAACCCTTGACTCATAATTGCATATAATTATCAAAGCTGATGTTTAAATTAACTCCACAGTGGTTAACTATTAAAGGTATGGAACACTGAGGACAAACATCTTTTTTCTGTTTTATTATCTTATCCATGGTGAGATGAAAAAACAGCTTTTGTGAGTCCAACAAAGATGGGAGGAATTAACCCATTGTACAAACCATTATGCTAATTTTCATAGCCACTTGAGTCATACCATTTGATGCTGCAATCGGCACTGTTTTATAATTTTTACATTCTTAGGTTAATGTTGTGTATACATCATCACACTGGTTACGAATTAGGTCTTCAGTAATGGAGAAAAATAAATAATTTGAGTGTGTCGTGTCAATGGAAATTACACCAATCAAACAGCAGAACATTCACACAATACCATAAAATGGTACTGATCCAAACGTCCTGGAATTATATCATCAACACTGCTCTGGTCTCAGCTAACGGCTGTCTGCCACCTTCAGCTCTCTCTCTCTCTGTCACCCCCCACCTCCCACTCATCGGTTAATTGCGTTAGTCATTTCATTAATGGCGGACTGATTGTTTTATTGTGTTGGCTCGTCAAAGAGGCCTGGACGCCCCAGTGGCTGCTGAAGCGTCCGTATTGATAAGCCTTTGTGTGGATGTGTATGTGTGGTGACAGGGGGTGTATTTTGGTGTGATGGTGTGTAAAGGCTGGATGTGTGTGGGCACAGTGTGTGCTTGGGCTGCTGAGTGTCAACATGTCATCTTGGGAACCTGTGTGTATTTTTTTGTGTTGGAGAGTGTGTTATAAATTGTAAGGTAGTGTGTGTATCAGAGCTAAATGAGTGGATTCCATGGTTGATATTGACCGCAAGCCCATCCAATCTTGTGTTTTTGGGAATGGGTCATCTAGCACTGACAGAAAGAATGATGTGTGTGTGTGTGTGTGTGTGTGTGTGTGTGTGTGTGTGCGTGTGTGTGTTAGCCCACACTTCACACACAATGTGAGTAACAGCCATGAGGGTAGTATCATATAGAGCAGGGAAGGTAGTAGCAGCCATATTGATAGAAGCGCTGGGTTATTATGCAGGTCTGTGGTGGGCAGAAGGGGTAATTAACAGGGATTAGGATTGTTGGAGGCCTCTTGTTACCTCAGTGAACACCGCTAACCTGCTGGGATTAGCAAGCAGCACTCATTAGTGGAGGTGCACCGATAGCACTTTCTCTCTACCAATATGAGAAGGCAGTGTTTTATTAAATGGACTCCCTGGCAACTACTTGATCTGCAGTCACTGATGCTCCCCACAATTAACCTGTTAAACGCCGTCATTTGCATTGAGATTTGTACCTTTACTTACCTTCATTAATCACTTGATCAATAATGATGATGTGTGTAAACAACATAGACAATCAGATAATAAGCAGGTTTACCACTGTAAAGATAAATAAATTAGTGAATTAATAAAACAAACCAAGAAGTCTACATCAATGCTAACAGCTTTGTGGGGCCTTACAAAGGCAGAGTGGTGCTTAATGCTAACATGTTCACAATTACAATGTTACCAACCTGCCGAGCAAGTATGATAGTTGCCTTGTTCACCATCTTACTTTAGCATTTTAGCAGGCCAACATTTGCTAATTCGCAATAAATACAAAGTGCAATTCATTTTAGCAGAACTTGTAAAGTATTTTGTCACAAACCAAAGTATTCGGTAAATCTGATCTGATGGTGGGCTAGATGAAAAGTCAGGGAATCAACAAAGTCATTAAGATGGCACCATGAACGTCCACAATAAATACAATGGGTGTTCCATTTTGATAGTTCTGCCTGGGCCACATTTGTGGACAAACCCTCAAACTGCTGTTACCATTCCTGGAAACATGCTGCTATCAAAATCAAAAAAATAACACTTTGTTATTTGTTCCAATGAATTTGACTTTGAAACCAGTGACAATTTTACAACATTTTACCATCATTTCAGACATGTACTTCAAGTTGTGAAATATTTTTGGTGTCCTGGGATTGTAACTTTAATCAAGAGGTCAGATGCACCTCAAAAGGCCCCAATGAGCATGTTTGGCTATTTAGGTTTACCTTAACTCAGACACAACAACAAATTACTCATTTGATTAACTTTAACAGGAATGGATATGATGCAACAGGTCATGAAGGGAATAGGATCACACATGTTCAACCTTAGTATCTGACAAACTATTGCTTGTGTTGGGCTTGTTATAAGTTAATATCTGTGTTGGCTCACTGAGGTCAAATCCTTGCACCATTTCACAATCAGGGGTCAATTGAGCTGGTCAGGCTGATAAGAGTACCATGTGGTGCAGATTGACCAATGGTACAGAGGCAGACTGGACGTTGATGGAGTGCTGAGATAAGGAGGGTCAGAGTGGCCAGAGTGAGGCCCAATGGGACAGGAGATAGGCCTGGACAGACACTGGACTTCAGACTCTGCAGCCAGCAGGTTAGACTGTCTGAGGAGTCATGTTTGGGTTGGCGCTTGACCTGGGACTGAAATCTGACACTGACCTGACTTGAACCTGAAACATTTGTTAGTCAAAACCCCAACAGAATTTAGGGTTTGGACACAAATCGTGTGTCAGAAGGCCTGACCCTAACAACCCAGATACATCCCCCTTTTATTTGGTGTATTCAAATAAAAAAAAAGTGAGACTAGGTTGTCTTAAGAATTATTTCTGAAATCGAGCTCCACCCAAAACCTGAGACATTCAATAAAAAATTCAGCCCAACCTGACCCAAGCACAACAGGTTAGGTCAGCTCTTGTTGCGTCTGGCATCAGTGTCACGCTCTCATGTGCACTGGGGCAAGAGAATTAAAAAGTGGCTGGTGACAATGTGACCTATACCATGATTGTATGCTGGCACCTGTTTGAAAAGTGATACAAATGCAAGCAAGTTATTTTTCTGAGAGCACAGACTTAGTTGGATCAGTGTTGATCCTAATAAAATAAAAACTATCAGGTCAAATAGTTCCATAAAATGGGATCACTGGGTCTTGTTCACTCTATTGTGTGTAGTGTCATTGCAAATTTTGAGCTATGAGTTCAGGGAAACATACCATTTCCTGTGTGTCTGTACCACAACAGTCTTTTTGATAGTGAAACATTATTTTCAACCGCTATTCGGCTTTAAGGACTTGTTTTATTGAAATAGTCTACTTCTCACTGTCTTGCGTTCCTCCTTCTTTCTTCCCTCAAACCACACTCCTTCCTGCACCCTTCTCCCTCCTCCCCTCTATAACCCTAACCCCCGCTCCACCACCACCTCCCCCTCCTCCACCCCCTACCACTGGCTGTGGGAAAGCCATTTTATCAGCGTCTGTCTGTTGTTCTCTGGTGGGGATAGATACAGAGAAGATAGATGAGTGTTTTGACATGGAGAGTGTTAGACAAACACTCTTATCAGGCCCGCCACTTTAGACCGACCCCCCGAAACAGTCGCCTGAACCACGGACTAGATGAGGAGGGGAGGGGAGGAGGGTGGCAGGTTTTGTATGCGTTTTGATCAGAGGTGGACGGTCATAAGGAGTCAACGCCTCCCACCGCAACACTCAGCAGTGTTGCTCAAACTTCATTTATCCTGAAATGTGCAGAGACTTTACTCTAAACTACAAGCTACTGCTCCTACTGCACTCAGAGCTGTCTTTAAGTTTTTAAATAGATGAATCAGTCCTCAATGCCTCCAGGCCAACTGGCTCTATCTGGGCTGCAGCAGGCTCAGACCACAGCAGTCACTGCCATCCTTCTACAGTTATCAATTTGAGGAAGTACACAAGAAGTTTCCCCTGTTTGAACCAGCCAGGACAGAAAGTGCTCAGCTTGTGTCAAACTCCCCCTGCTGTTGAGCTGTTGACAGTTTATTCTGTATGGTCTGAACTGATGCAAGGGTTCAGGTCAAGTTCAAGCCGCATGCTGCTTGTGCGATTCAATTTTTTTTTTCCTTTTGAGTGAATCATGTGGTCTCCACCAAATGCTTAGGGTCATGTCTCAACCACTACGTTTTTTTTTAAAGCTTAAACTGATAATTTGATAAGATAAAACCGTTTCTACCAATATAGCAAGACTTCATAAAGGTTTTACTAGTAAAATGTTTTTGATTAAAGTGTGTTTAAACTGTATATGAAGTAGAAATTAAGAATGATGGGAACACATACAGTTGATTTAAAGTTTGGTGTTGATTAAATTATTGATGTTGCCTTCCTTATGTTAACGGCTCGTCCCTTCTCTCCTTCCCCTAGATGACCTGGAGTTAAGTGAAGAAGGTGGTGACAGCAGGGTGGTAGCTGGCAGGGACCTCCATTCAGACACAACGTGGGGCCCCTACCCAGGAGTCCTTAGGTCAGAGGGCAGCACGGATGATCAGGAGACAGAGGTAAGAGCTCTGATGTGATCACTATCCAGTCAGCACCCGCAAAGATCCTGTCACTGAGATCCTGTCACTGTTTATTAATTATTATAGAGGATATCTTAAATTGAACACCATTGCATTGTAAGCATGATGAAATACCCATTGTTAGAAATATATGTACAGGTGCTCAATACATTAGAATATCATGGAAAATTAAATTTCAGTTCAAGTCAAATAGCCCCAACCAAGTATTGAGTCATATAGATGGACATACTTTTCAGAGGCCAACATTTCCATATTAAACATACTTTTTAAAATAGTCCTTTTGTAATATTCATGTTTTTGAGACACTGAATTTTAGGTCTTCATTAAATGTAAGCCATAATCATTATAAGAAGAAATTAAATAAATTAAGACATTCTGTGTGTAATGGATCTATATAATGTGTTATTTCCACATTTTATTTAAATTGAATTGCTGACAGAAATTAACTTTCTATGATATTCAAATTTATTGAGAAGTACCTGTTTATATCTCTATTAAAAACAGTTGATGCCTGCAAACACTGCACAGTGAGAAGGCTTACCATGAATGAATGTCTATATTTTGCAATACCATCAGTAATATCTGATCTAACGATTAAGCAATTGCAAGTACTTGTTAGGTTGTGTTTTAAACAAGACTAAGGCTGTCAGTTGCTGTTTGGTTATAACTAGATAGATTTTTAAACCACTTTTTAGTTTATTGATTAAGATAGAACATTTTCAAACAATTTTGTTTTTTATTAACAAAAAATGCTAAGATTCTGTGGTTCCTGCTGTCCAAATGTGATGATTCACTGCTTTTTTTTTAATCTACGGCTTTTAGTTTCTTGTATCATTGTAAATTGAACATCACTGGGTTTTGGGCTGCAAACTAGAGAAATCATAACTGGATCTTGGACTTAAAAATTGTACCCATGTCTTACATTTTACAGGCTAATATGATTGATCAAAACTTAGTTGTCAGATAAATTGATAATGACAATTGTTACAGAAGACAGACTAGCTTTTTTTATATTTAATTAAGTAGTATCCCTATTTTAAAGGATTAATTCATTTATCCCAAAACATTTATCAGATTATTTGAAATTGAAAATATATATTACTTATGAATTTTTACAAGCAACCCTAAAGTAAGACAAACCAATGAATACAATTAAATTGAGGCTTTATAATAGTATGTCTTATAATGCCTCACATTTTTCATATTGTAACAGTGAGGTGGGAGTAAACCATGTTGTTGTTTAACAGCAGCAGGCTGAAAAAAGACCTTCAACTTTTGAAGAGATTTCATTTGTAAAGGTGAAAGGTCAGAGGTCGGATGGTCGGGTAACAAAGAGATACAATGAATAAACATCTTATCACGTGTGTGTGTGAGACAGTAGTTGGAAATGAAAACAGCTGTGTGTATCTTTATGTATGTGTGTGTATGTGTGTGTCCGCTGGGAACTGTGTGTGGGACCGGATGGGGCCCTATCAGAGGCTGGGTTTGTGCATCATGTGCAAGTCCATCTAATCATATGATACTGATGCTGGGAGAGGCTTCCTGGCATGGAGCACAAATTTGGACAAATGCACGCACTCAAACACACACACACACACACACACAAGCAGTGCAATTCAAACCCATCACCGTGCCTACCTGAAGTTTTGCAGTTAACCCACCTTGCTATCCCTCACTTGCTTGTCTTATCTCAAGTTATTTTCAGTTTATTTGGCTCCAAATGGCAAGTGGCAAATATAGCACATTTTGTACACCTCGGTTCAAACCAGTTCATATTTGGTTAAAAAAGAAGTCCAAGCCGGATGGAGGTCATACCACACACTAAAGACTTCACCATCAGTACCCTCTCCTCTCCTCTCCTCTCCTTTCCTCTCCTCTCCTCTCCTCTCCTCTCCTCTCCTCTCCTCTCCTCTCCTCTCCTCTCCTCTCCTCTCCTCTCCTCTCCGCCCTCCACAGACTCCCATCCTCTCCTCTCCTCTCCCCTCTTCTCCTCCTCTCCTCTCCTCCCAGCCCTCCGCAGACGTCCGCCTGTCTTTTATCTCCACATGGCGCCATCCTCCTGGACAACAAACCCCAGTGATTGATTCCTTCTTGATAGGCTCTCATTTCTAAGATTTCGTTTATTATCAGTGAGGTTCTGAGTGTACAGATAGATGTCTGTGTGTGTGTGTACGTGCATGAACACACACACACACACACACACACACACTCACCCACCCATCACCTTTTGTTCTTCCCCTCCCTTCCGCTGCCCATACCGTCCTATTCCTCCTCTAAACTGTAAAGTCAGTTTCTGTTCTTTTGAGGGCTTTGCATTCATATGGAAAGCATCTCGTTCTGACTCTTAATACCCATTTTCTCTTTTCTTCTTCATTTTCTGCCCCCCCTCCCCTCCTATCTGCGGACTGAAGAAGTGAGGAGACGGACCTTCAGTATCTGCTGGAGATAGTGGCCGTAATCTTACATTCCTCCTGTGTTTCTACCCCTGTCACTCCACATCCTCCCCCTCCTCTATCCATCCCTCCATCCCTCACTGCCTCCCTCCCCCGTGGGTCAGCAGGGGTCAGGGATATCCTCCTCAGTGTGTTGGAGACTAGAAATCGGCTCATCTGCTGCATTACTGAAGCCATCACACTGCATTCCTTGATTGGCTATTCGAAGTGCTTTATTCCAAAAACAGTGGATGTAAATGACTCACTTACATTCCTTTTAATGCAAGAATAATATTCAATGTGAAGCACTGTTTACATGCAGTAAAGGAAGAAGAAGAAGAACTTCAGCCAAACAAACATTTAGTTGCAGTTTCACACCTGTATAGTGTCCATTGCATTGCATTGGGTGGGCAGAGTTTTGGTTATTGACAGACAAGACTGCTAAACCAACTTTGTCTTGGTGAAGGTTAGGGAAAGGTCACCTCAATCATAATACATCAAATTTATGGTCATGGAAAAAAAAAAATGTCAGTCCAAACTAGCCATTTTCCATGGTTTTCTTGACAATAACCAAAATCATTAACAAGAAAACCATGGAAAATGGCTAGATAGAACTCTTATGACCTATTCATGTTGTTATCATTATATTTGTGCAAACAAATTCATTAAAATGAATGAGAAACTGAAGAAAACAAGGGTGGTCTTATCAGAAGTAGTATTGAAGTAGAAGTATAAGGTTACATAAAATGGAAATACTCAAGTAAAGTAAAAGTACCTCAAAATTGTACTGAACTAGAGTACTTAGTTACATCCCGCCACTGGTTAGCCGTATTAAATTTCAAACTAATTGTAGTGCAGAGAGAGCATTTCCATTCCCAAATACAGTATTTAAGTATGTGGGAGTAACAGTTTGTGATGCACATTTGTATCTTATCAAGTAAGAAGATTTTTCTGTGCGTTGTCGAGTTCACTGTATCGTTCATCTCCTTCCTTTGGACATGCTTTTACCATCTGCTCACTTCTATAGATATGCTTTTCCCCCTGCCAGATCTTTCCCAGTTGTCTGTCCTTCCTTGCTTCTATCTTACGTATACCACCTGTCTTCCACAGTCCTCATCCTCACTGGGCTCTGTGAAGCCCTCAGGCTTTGCCCCCCATCTCTGGGTGAGATTGGCATGGCCCAATCCAACGGCAATCCTACCCCTTCCAGCATCGCCCCCTCTCTCTCAACTTCTCTCTCAACGAATTTGTTTCTTATTTGGCCTGAACAGATAAGCTATCAGTTTAATATGAGGTCTACCTAGCAACACAACTATATCGGGAAGCAATTTGGATGTGTGTGCGCGCTGAAATATATACACAAAGAGACATAGTTAGTGCAATTACTTAGTTTTTTTAAAATCTAAAATAAATAAAATTAAATGTCTTGATATTGACTTGGCTTGTGAGTGTGTTATTGCATGGGTGGGGGTGAGTTTGTCAGTTCTGAGAAATCAGGGTGGAGCAGACAGTGAGATAGAGAGAGGCAAAGAGAAGCAAATAAGATCCAGTCCTCGCTCTCCCTCCAACAGATCTCCTTCATTAGATTAGTGGCGTGTTAACTGGTCTGTGTCATATGGAAATCCTGCCATTTGCATCTCTTGAGAAAGAGGCGTAAAACCATTTATCTATTTAAATATATTCTGGCTGATATGGCTGTTGGACTTTAGAACAGGGTATAATAATGTTTACTGATCAACTGATCAGCTGGCTGCTGATTCCTCACTGTTTTTGGTTGAGTGAACAACCAGGTCCTCCTCGGCGAGCCTCCCATGGCAACCCAGGAGTAAGCACGCCACTTCTGCTTTTCTGATTGGATCGCACATAACAAATCTGATATTATATCTCCTCTCCCTCTGATTGGATCCTGCTTTAATTAACTGATAGTGCAAGTGCATGCGATTGGACCAAAGTTGCAGGATTGTTGTAAAATTTCAGCTCAGATGAAGTGAAGCAAAAGAGCGATGGTGCCTAGAACCTAGAGTTCGTCACATCTGTTGCATTTTCCCAAAGGACAGAAGTCCGAAGTGAAGTATCCACAGTGGGCGTACCACAGGACAAACTCCACTTATAACATTGTCCCTATTGTTCTCCTTCATTCAGCAGCACCCAGCAGCTCACCCCACCCCAATCCTGTCTTTCGTGGAAAGGCAGCCTGAAGGCACGATCCTAGAAGGAGCAGAGTAGGGGAGTTCAAAGCGTTATCACGCACCGAACGTCTTTTCATCATGTTTTAGAAACAAGCGTTCGCACTAATCCCCCAATAATCTCTCCAGGAGAACTGGGGCGATAAGGCGCGCCACCCACGGCTTTTCAAACACTTTTTGGGTAGTCTCTTCTCACTCCCTATCTCTCCTCCCCTCTACCTCCTCTACTCTCCTCTCCACTTCCTCCTTCCCTCACTCCCCTGGAAGGACGAGTGAAGGTGATCACCGTCTCCTTCTTATTCTCTCTGGAGCTGTTTTCTTTTTCTTTTCTATTTCTTTTTTTTTTTTGCATTGACTCTGAGCCGGTTTGTTTACATCCTGATTTTGATCTTTTTTTTTTTATCTGGACTCATCAACAGTGTTTCTCTGCCTCTCTGTTTCTCTCTCTCCTCCGCCCATCAAATTAGAATGTTAATTAAAATGGCACTCCTTCAGAAGATGACAAATCGATGATTACGCCGAGTGTTGAGACACCTTCTGCGATGCCCCCCAGAAGACGGCAATACATAAGGAATGTTCTTAAAAGAGCAATAACAATAATAAGAGTTTAAACAAAAAAGTTTTTTTCATTCTTGACCTTATACACTGCTCCTGGATTTTTTTCTCGTTTGTTTGAGAGTCCTGCTTTTATCTTCCTCTGAATGTAAAAAAAGATTTTTGACTGCTCAATTTGCACCCTGAGGCATGTACATCTATAAAGTCCTTGGTGATTTGGGGCAACCTAACCTCTCCCCTCATATCAAACCACACTTATTTTTGTTGGCCCTTGGGTTGTAGTAGCTAGCAGAGCAATATTATTGCATGTGTTTGAATATCATTTGGCAAAAGCTTTGTTTACATTGCTTAAAATGACGTTTGCAGTTTTGTTGATTACTTTCTCGTCCTCCAACTTCTGTTTTAATAACACAGATGAGGAAAAAGTAGGTGGAGGTGACACTGGCAGAGTCAAGGCATAGCAGGTGGTGACCATGGCTGTGCCACAATAGCTACTAGACACAGCGCCGACATTTTGCTGATGCCGGTTTGTTTGTGATCAGCGGCGGACGCTTTGCACAGTTAGCGACGGTGGCCGCAGTTATGCATACTGCTGATTCGATGACTGTCTGACCAAGTGGGAGGTGTGTGTCAAATATTCCGCCTTGCCGCGATTTCCCGTTCATATCGGTCCCGCTTCCAACAGTCCCACAAATTTTCCGCCTTTGTGTCTACTTCTGGAGTTGGAAAATTGCTGGGATCACTTGATCCCGGCATTCTGCTTCTGGCGCGTTCATTAGTGGAGGCGAGACGTTACAGAGCCGTAAATGTCCTTGCATGGTCGAGGCTACCCTACATGTGCACACTATTGCACAGCATTGGGAGCAATTTGGGAGATACCCAAGATACTTGGACATGTAGGCTGCCATGGTCAGGGATCGAACCACCGACCTTCCGCTCTACCGTCTGAGCCAACAAAGTTTTTCATACAAAACGTGACGGAAGAGAAACACCGCCATTGGTAATGTTATTGGTAGCTATGAGAAGTTAAAACGTCTTCTGTGAAAGTAGCCTATTTTAGCTTAGATAGCTCTGGAGGTGAGTGGATGCAAGACTGAGTGACCCAGAATAGTGACTTTTTAGTGATACAGATGGAATAAACTGAACAAGACACCAATTTCTCTGCCACCACAAACTGGGACGTTAACAGTCTGTACCCTCTAGAAAATATCCCTTTTGTATATTCTGTGTCACTTAAAAATACAGACACATAACAGAAGCTAAAGATGTGACTGTGACATCTCACTGGGGCTTCAAACATGGACTCAGGCTCTTCCACCGCAGCATTTTGGGGCAAAACCCATATCATCTCTTCAGTGACGGACGCATTGCTTGAAAATGATGACCCGGTGCATGATGGCCTTTAGGAGAGCTGGCTTTTATCTTTGGTGATTGAATCAGTGTGCTCCACATAGGCTACCTGTCGAATGACTTGCCCACATCATGACAGTAGCTGTCTGTCTCTTACTCTGTCAACCTGGCCCTGACAGAAGAGCCTATCACCCTGAGAAAGGGAGAGAGGAGGGATGATTGGAGAGAGGAGAGAGAAAACCGCCAAATAAGATAAAATACTGATAGACAGAAATGCAGCCAGCCAGCCAGGCCAAGGAAGAAGAACAAAAGGGTCCCAAAGAGAAAGGTGGGAAAGGTCCATTGACTAAAACAAACCAGTGAGACAAAAGGGAAATATGAGATAAAAAGAGAACTGGAAGAGAGGTGAGGCAAACGTTGAAGAGGAGGGTTAAACGAGACAGAGGGAGGAGGTGTTCATCACTCAGTGGCAATGACTGGCTGGTATCTGCATCTCGCTGTCATCTGCACCGGCTTCTGCAGGGTGGAGGAGGAAGGAAGGAGGAGGAGGAGGTGTAAGAGAGGAGAAGAGGAGAGGGAAAACCTCTATCCTCTCTATCTCTGAGCCTCATCTCCGGCAGTTCAGGAGCCTGCTTTCCAAGAGTGCCTCATTTTCAAATCTCTTATCTTGGCCCCCGTTTTAAGTATCGCAGTTTTATATTTTTACATGTCATTTGCATGCAGCTCATCAAACCTGGCTCCCTCTATTTTTTTTTCTCCTTCTTTTTCTGCTTCTCGGAGGTGTGTGCCGATATGAGCACAAGGGAATGAGCTTTCACTCCTCCGCCAAGCCATAGCCATGTACTGTATTGACAATATTTCTACCTTGTGAGAGGAATATACAGTGTAAAAAAAAAAATATCTTGTGTCTCTGTTGAATGTTGGAAAAATGCTTTGCGTGAGTGCAACGGAGGTAAAGTGTGTGTATGTGTGTGTGTTTGTATGAGAGAGGCGGATGAGAGTAGGTTTCTGATTTTTATCTGCCTTCCTTTTCTTCTTTGTATTTTTGGAGGATTCACACAGTGACCTCTTTGTTTGGGACAGTGAGTACACCCCTCCAACCCCCTGGATCGGGAAAGAAACCATTTCCTGTAGCTGAGAGATAGAACGGGAGACAGATAGAGAAAAGAGGGAGAGATAGGATGGGGAAGGAGGGGCGGGCAGACAGAGGGTAGGAATGAGAGTTGAGGAGAGGAAGAGAATCAGAGATTAAGAAAGAGAGGAAGAAAGAAAGAAAGAAAGAAAGAAAGAGCTGTATAAAAGGAAGGAATGAGAGACAGTGAAAGAGGAGAAGGGAGGAAGTGGGTGAATTGGATGATTGAATGAATGATTTTGCGAGAGGAGTGAATGAATGAATGGTGGTTGAAAAGGTCAGGAGAGGAGCAGGGTGGCTTATTAAATTCCCAGCTAGTGGAGCACAAAACATTTCAAAAGCTTAATGTCGGAGAGGAAAATAACACTTTTTGGAATGTGTCGTGAACTGTAAACTCACCAGGATTTGGTTATGTTTTCCACCGACTGTACAAATATTACTTAGTGCATTTTTTTTTTAGAAAGGGTTCGACAAGTGCTTGATATGGATGAAACCATATGGGCTGCGACTGATACTCTGACAGTTGTAGCTACAGTGTGCTGCACCAGTGAGCAGGAGTAATATTCTGTTATTGAGTCATCTTCATTTTTATTTAATAATAACCAAAATCGTTATCAAGAAAACCATAGAAAAATGGCTAGATATCAGCTCTTAAATTAAACTCTTATGAGCTATTTTTGTTGTTATCATTATAGTTGTCCAAACAAATGTACCTTTAGTTGTACCAGGCATTAAAATGGAAAAGAAATTGAAGAAAACAATGGTCTAATATGTTTTTCCATGACTCATTGTTTGTTTATGTGGAAGTGAAATCATTTGCATGCATGTACTGTAATGTAACACAAGGTCAGGAACATCAGTGCTGTGGCACCATGACTGAAGGAATGAGCGGAGCCAAACACAGACTATTTTAATGACATTGACAAAGAAACTGTATTTAATGTAAAACAGTCATGTATAGCCCATAACCAATAACGACATTTTCCATGGTTTTCTTGATAAGGTTTTTTGTTATTATCAAGAAAACCATGTAAAATGTGATATCAGCTCTTAAATTAAACTCTTATGAGCCATTTTTGTTGTTATCATTATTTTTGTCCAAACAAATGTACCTTTAGTTGTACCAGGCATTAAAATGAAAAATAAATTGAAGAAAAAGGGGGGGTTAATATTTTTTCCATGACTATATAAAAGAGCCATAAACATTTAATATTACATTTCATATTTTTTGGATCCATTTTTATTTTAAAAGTTTCCCATTGGCAGTAGTATTATTAAAGTCCTGTTTATTTGTTAGACGGCCACATTGTGTCAGTCCAACCGTCCTCCTGCAGCCACATATATTAGCGTGCACTAACATGGACTATTGACGTGTATGTTTTACATTTAATGACCTTGTGACCATCCTGTTCAGACGGTTACAGAGCAGTGTAAACCATATTAGCCGATGTGAAACAGTATACACCATTGAGACATTGATGTGTTAGTTGTACCAGTAATGATTTGCATATACAAACATACTTATTCCCCAGTGGTAGCAGTAAAACTGTGGCCGTTGACAGCTGTGCAGAGAAATCTTAATCTGTTCATCTACACGATAGGGTGGTGGTGGTGGTGTTGAGAGGAGGGGGGGCTCAGTATATTTTTTCCTCCATTTTCTCCCCTTTAATTGAAGTGCATATATAGCACAAAGCGATGTGCGATGGGGTTAGACGTTGACGTAAGTTAAGGGAAAGTTCTTTGCTTCCTGTCCCCATTGCCACGACTGTTTGGCTCCCCAGAGAGAGAGAGAGAGAGAGAGAGGACAAGCGAGGAGCCATTCTGATACTGAACGAGGGAATGGAGGAAGAAAATGAAGAAATGAAATCAGCCTGGCATCATTTGCATTCAAGTTTTATCGGTGTTGAGGAGGGCGTTTTTGGGCCTGATAAGGAGAGGGCGTCGCAGGCTGTGCTAGAGGTGGAGGGGGGTTGGTGGAGAGGTGTGTGTGTGTGTGTGTGCTTGAGTATGAATGGTGTATGAATGTTTTATGTGAACCGACTTTGGCAAAAGAAGGTGGCTCGTAGTTTAGTTGGTGTCTGCTTGCACTAACACACATATGTGAATGTTACAGCAGCTATAGTGAGGACAGGGCATTGGGGGTGGGAATGGTGTATGTGTGGGAGCGGGGGGTTAATATCAGACCAAATAATTAGATTCGCTATCGTCTCGGCGGCAGCAGTGCGGGGATCAGGCAGATTAAAGCCGGCATCGGGGCTGGTTAATATTCATGAGGGGACCGGGGTCCGGGCGAGGGGCTTAGACTGCAGCTCAAAGACTCTCCTCCGGCTGATGGGGCTTAAGGCAGCACTCTCAACCAAGATGGAGCTCTGCCGGGGAGGCCTGACATCCCACTGATAGATAGAGGGCTGGGTGGATATTTAGGGTGAGACAAGAGGAAGGAGAGGGTGACAAAGTATCATAAGGTCTTGCATGTATGTGCATCTATAGATCTTTATATGATCATGTTGTTTTTATGGAATGGCAAGAAACTCACAATTCTGGCCAATCCCTCTGGTTCTTCCTTTTCTTTCTCAGCCTCTCTGAACTGTCACTGCACACTTCATACAGTTTTGACACTTGTAGTCTCCAAGAAAAGCTTATCATCTTCTTCTCAGACTCTTTGTAAAGTGGACGCACAAATACATTCCATATTAAACTTTCTGAAATTATATTTTAAGACACTGAATTTCAGGTCTTCATTAAATGTAAGCCATCATTAATATAATTGGAAGAAATTAAATTAATTAAGACATGATATGTTTCATTCTGTGTGTAATGGATCTATATAATGTGTTATTTCCACTTTTTGAATTTAATTACTGACATAAATAAACTTTCTGATATTCTAACTTATTGAGATGCACCTGTAAAGACATTTCCATGTTTAGATACCATATGAACATTTTAAATACTGTTGCAATATTATACAAATACAAAAATTAGTCACTTCTTTCCATTCAACAAAATACTGCTCAGTGCATCAGTGATTAATATTGACTTCACATAAATGAAAAATAATGCATTTTAAAGTTAGAAATATCTACTTAAGTTGTATGTTAACTAGTATGAAAAACCACACTGTAAAATATGTTTATAGAAATTACAGTAAAACACTGTCAAACTGCATCAGAAATAGGCCGCAAAATTTAAAATTGAATATCACCGTAGTAGACACTTTTAATTACTATAAACCAAGGAATAGTACGAAACTTTTAAACATTTTTTTCATGTAAATTAAAGGAGAAATACCCTAACGTCATAAGGACACAATTATCTTAAATATGAAAGGACTACTCAGTTCAAATTACAGTTTTTGCTGATATTTACATTTGGATTTACAGTAGAAAACCCACTCACTGTATTTTTCACGGTGAAGTTCTGGCAACCACAGATGCCGGTATTTTACCATTTTTTACAGTGCAGACATGTCCAGACATTGTGGCATCGTTCATATAACTTTGATACGCTGTGCTATGGACACATTTTGTTCTGTACCAAACAAGTATCAAGGTTCTCTTAGAAAGAGGCTACATTAGTGCTGCACTGCTCACTAAAGGGATGAAACTATAGTCATGGAAAAAATGATTGGACCGTTGTTTTCTTCAATTTCTTTCAATTAAAGAGCTGATATCGAGCCATTTTCCATGTTTGTTTTTTTTATAATAAAATCATTATCAAGAAAACCATGGATATCAGCTATTAAATTAAACTCTTATGAGCTATTTTTGTTGATATCATTATATTTGTCCAAACAAATGTACCTTTAGTCATACCAGGCATTAAAATGAACAAGGAATTGAAGAAAACAAGGGTGGTCTAAAGTTTTTCCATGACTGTATGTGGTCACAGCCTAGCCAGCCAGGCCACAACAGGTGTTTTCTAGCCAAGGAACAATGAGTTTTGTCATTAATGATGGGAATGTAGCTGGAAGTTCATTCTCTCGTTTGAAGTATTTTCATTATTTACCTTTAAAAGAACACACTGTTTGGCTGTTCCAAAAAAACGTAGCCTAGTTTGACTCTTTGTGGGTCCGAACACGTTCCTTGGGTGACTCTTGGCTATTTGAGTCAATGAGATCGGCATCAGACCAAGAGAAGTGAAAAGGGTTTTGATACCATCCGGTGGCCTCTTCGTTCTCCTTAACTCACCCCCACATCTTTGGCATCTGCATTCTCCACTGGCCTGGTTAATTACACACACACACACACACACACACACACACACACACACACACACACACACACACGTACTGAAAGTGTCATCTGGCCCTGTGCCTCTCATTCTCATTATCTCATGTGAAGCTGTGTTGTGTCTGTGTATTCGTGGCTGTAAACTGTATAAACTAGCATGTTGTTCTTGTTGCAGGTTGACGTCGTAGATAATCTGTTACTGTAATTGGTGATTGTGTTGCGATTTAGTTCCATGAGTTAAACTCTCACCATTTTTACCTTCTCGACGTAAAACCAGTAGCATCTGCAGCAGGACAGATTGTTCAGTATGCCCAATAGATTACCAAGTAATTTCATCCAGCGAGTGTGTATATATATATATATATATATATATATATATATATATATATGTTGGTGCATGTCTTACAGTCTTCTGTAGCTCCTGCTGTGTTTCTTGAATCCCAATGATTCCACAGACGAGCCCCCAAAAAAGGAACATTTTCAATTAGTCTTTCTGTCTTCACTTTGGATCATGAACGACACTTAGCTTGAGTGTCTCTTTCTATTTAACACTGCCTGTTTATGTGAGGGCTGATAAAGGATTAGAAAAGTTTCTGGAGTGAAATTTGATTTTAAAGTTAATATTTCAGTTTTCAGCATTTCCTCTTAAAATTTTTCAGTTTTAGGGTAGAAGTAACGCTATAAACATTTAGATGCTGCATGACAGTGGAATTATTTGTCTGGTCAGGCATCAGATATAAAGAAAAAAACCTCTATGATGTTACATTTCTATGGATTAGTGACGGGAATAATTAATCGATTAATGGTTGTTAAGAATTTGGTCGATCACGTGGAATTTTTAATTGATCTGTGTATTTTTCAATTTTAATTTTATCTGACTGCGTATCAGTGCTCACTGAACTGAAACACGGCCGAGCGTTCAGTTCTGCGGCCGTACGTGAAAAAGCCAATGAGCTGAGAATTAAGTTGGATTAAGCTACAGTTTGCAAAGTGTATGTAAGAGTATTTATTTGAGAAAAACTAGCTCACTGTATCAAACCTTGTTAGCATGAATTACTAGCTTTAATTATCCAAAACTTAGTTAAACACAAAACACATTTAAATATGAAGATTACTGTGAAAACTAACCTCATGCCTCTTCGGGGGCTAAAACATAAAACATTGAACTCCTTGACTTTATCTTTACAGTATCACCTCAGTTGAGTTAGTTTTACAATTGACAGGAAGTCTCTTTTCATCCTTTCAAAATAAAAGCGTCCGTTATCAAAACATTTTGATTACTATGCTTTTGCATAGTACTGTATATAACTTTTATTTTGCCCATGTATGCATGTTTTTATACAAACTGGAGTATGTATAAAAACATAGCAATTAATCGATTAATTGATCGTTAACGTTATAGATAGTCGAGTTGGCAGGTTTCTTCCAAACGCCCATCCCTACTATGGATCAATAACTTTTCCCAATGTTTCACATGTTTCTTTTGTCCAGTAAAAATGTGACATAACCATGATAAAATATGTTGATGTAGCTGTGGTCAGACGGGAAACTCCATCAGGGAGTGGACAACATTGACTTTTAATAAAAGTGTTATTAATTCTCAAATAAGAAATATGGGAGAGTATCACCCTCACAGTGAGTAATTACTTAATGTTTTTTAAGAACAAGCCTGTGCGAGTGTTTCTCATTTTCTCTTGATTTGTATGTGTGTGTGTGTGTGTTTTCCACTTGTGCGCTACTGAGCTCTCCCCATTGCCCTATCATGGCGAATTCCAAAGCCGTGGCCATGATGAATTAGTCTGAAACAAATTAGCAGTACTTACAGCTCAGACGGCTCCAGCATTGGGTTACAAATTAAAACAAAAGAAGCAGTATCTCCACATCAGCGCTAGTTCCCCATGAAATCCAATACGCTCTGCCTCAATCTTCAACGTACAACAGACTGAGAGGCTTCCTTCGTTCTGTCCTTCCCCTTTCTCTTCTCGCTGTCTTCCCAAACTGTCCCACTGAGGACGTCCATCTCCTGCAGGTATTTCAAGATTGAACCATGGCTGTATAGGATCTCTCTGATCATACTATACACTAATAAAGTAAAGGTTTACAACCTATAGGTAAAAAGGCCCCTTATGTAGAGCTGTGGTGCATATAATGATATGATATGATGTTCTATTTACTTTTTCGCAGAATATCTAAAAGAGACCCTGATTAACTTATTTTAATGGAATTACAACATGTATTGAGGACCTTAACAGTGGTTTTGCATGTTTTTACCCACCCTTTCCTAACCTTTTTTGGATTTTGACCTTTTATAACATCTCACAACACTTCACAATACCTTGTTAATGATTCTTTTAATATGTTTTTTAGAGTCCTGAAGTAGAGGTTAAGCCTAATTGTTTAAATATTCCAGAAAAGCAAGAAATAATTAACCCATTTCACAGTGTTTCCTCCTTATCTTTGGGGTACCAAACACATATGGGGAACAACATACCTTACATCATAGGGAGTCCTTTTTTATCAAGCAATGCTGTTTCATGCAGCCATTGGATTCCATTTCATTTAATTCATTATTAAAAAATCAATATGGGAGTTGACTCATTTATATTATTTTATTGTACAAAAGTTAATTGAAACCAACGTCCGCCCAGAACGACTGATACAATCACGTACATCCAAAAAATCCACAAGTCGCTGCACGTACTTAAACCTACTAATGCAGATACAGGTTCCCATTTTCAAAACATTTTCTATTGATGTCATTAATAAAGGGTATTGTATGTGCTCTGGGTGTATTGTAGTTCTCTAATTATTGGCATTTAGGCAAGAATTAACTCTGAGGGGAACCAGGATTTTGGCAGTTTATTACAGATGGAGAGAATAGAGGTCAGATACACATGCAATGAGAATACTCACCAGTCCAGGTAGTCCTTTTTTGACCAAATGCATGAAATGTGCCAATTTGTATGAGACACACTTCCTGTTCTGGGCTCCCATTGGCTTTCCACCATATTCTCATATTTACTATCCACTGGCTAATTTTCTTCCCAGAAAGCCAGCGATAGATCCCTATGTCACTCACTTTCTTACTGATCATTTAGTCTTTAAATACAACAGTATTGATACCACAGAGGAGTAATAATCAATGTTAAATTGCCATAATATAAAGCAATAATTAGGATTTGATGACAAATGATGATTAGCTCTCAAATATTTTAAAAATGCTCCCATTGGTAATGTCATTTGTTTATTATTTAACCCTAATTTTTGTTTCCAGGCAGAAAATATCCATTGTTATAGATATCAATTTAGTTGAAGTGTGGAAACCAGAAGTGAAAAAAATGCATTATTTAACAAGCATTTGACAAATGTAACAATTTGAAGCAAAAAGCACTGACTTTGCATTGTAACACATGAAAAAGTCATGGAGTGTAGCACCAGGACTGCGGCGGTATGGAGATTAAAGCTAACTTTTGAGTGTGACAGAAGAAACAGGATACACCATCATGTCATCTTTGACCCTTTTTGACTGTCACTGCTCACAGTCAGTCTGGTGCCAGGACCAATACTGAGGGAATGCTGCCTCCTGATGGAGACTGAGCAGAATTGCATCACAGACGGCCTGAACAATACTTTGCTGTGGACATCATACATTTTAAGTGTCGGATTCTCTTTTAAACTGTTGAATTATCCTGGTAGTTAGAAGTTAGAGCACACATGGTCAACATACAGAACCATCTCAATCTGACAGATCTGACTACAATATGTCTGTAGTGCTGTTTAACTCCATTCCAACAAATGGCTATTAACTATTAACATAACTAATGACAATGGATAAGACCTCAAGCATCATGTCCATGTGGATATGGCTCTTTGTGATGTACAGTACATTTTTGTGAACCAGCCATGATGTGTGCTGACTGCCTTGAATATCTAAATCATGTATCTAGTAAACCCAGTGTGTCACTAGAGCAGCTCCACCACACTAGACAGACTGAATCACCACTACTGGCTGATAGATAAACATCTATGATCTTGAGTTTGATGGTCTTGCAAAGAGATATCTTAATTGTGCCGATTAAGCTAGATTACATTGGTGACACACTGGTATTCATAAATATCTGACAATTATATATACACATGTAAAACAGAACAGAAATTAATGTATTCACATGTCAAGACAGTGTAGTTGTTTATAAATTGTAAATATAAGTGTGTCTAATGTGTGTAGCTGTTGCACAAACACACACACACACACACACACACACACACACACACACAAGTACATTCCATTCATCATTCCGAGATGATTGCACATTCCTAGGTCTGGAAACACTGCAGCAAATAATTTAATGTTATTAAAAAATACTATTAATTGTTCCCATTAGGCTAAATTACATTGGTGACACATTGTTGTCCTTTAGAAATATCTGACAGTTATATATACAAGTAAAACAGAACAGAAATGAATGTATTCACATGTAAAGACAGTGTATTTGTTCATAAATTGTCAATATAAGTGTAATCTTTTTTTTATTCAGTGATGCAGGTCTGTACTGCAACACATTTTAAAATTTAAGTTGGCAACACAAGTAAAACCCATTTTACACAGAATAACAGAGAATAATCAGCCATGTCTTCCATATTCATGTTGTTTAGCATAATTCAGCAATGTGTATGGCCTTTTAGAAAAACATGTTTCCCACCCATGAGATAGAACAACAGAAGCACAAACATACAGTACCCGTTAAATGCTGGTAAAATGACCTTTTCCCACAAGCCTGTATCTACAGGGCCAGTAGATAGAACCTTTAGCCCAGGCATTTGGCATTTACATTATTTTATTCAAAGTAATGGACATTTGCTTTCTCCTATACCTAAAAATGTGAATTTAGCATGTTTTCATGTTACTCCCACACTGTAAAAAATGTTTGTAGAGGTTAAATTAAAATACTGTGAAATTGCATCAGAAATAGGGCGAAATAATAAAAATTGACTATCACTGTCGGAGATGCTTTTAATTACCATAAATCAAGGAATAGTACCAAGCTTTTTTTCATATAAAACTAATGGAGAAATGCCATAATGTAACAAGGACACAATAACCCTAAAATAAAGTAGAAAAGTAGTAAAGTAGACGACTCAGTCTAAATTACAGTTTTTGCTGGTATTTGCATTTAAATTTACAGTAAAAAAAAAACACTCACTGGATTTTTTACGTTTTTTTTATCGTGGGGGTTTTTTGGCAACCACAGCTGCCGGTATTTCACCATGAATAACACAGATTTCTTTTTACAGTGCATAATTCCCTGCAACTCAAAGATCACGCCAGTCACAAAATCTGTGTGCGTGCGTGTGTGTGTGTGTGTGTGTGTGTGTGTGTGTGTGTGTTCTTGTACTTCCATACACATACACATAGTGGGGACCGGAACATGTTTGTAACCAACAGAGTGAGGACATTTTTGTGAAGTGAGGACATTTCGGCCAGGCCTCACTTCTTTAAAAGCATGTTTGATGATTCAGACTTTGTTTTAGGCTTAGGGTTACATTTAGGTTTATGTTAGGGTTAGGGTTGGGCATTAAGTTAGGGTTAGGGTAAGGGGCTAGGGAATTCACTATTCCAATGAGGGCCCTCACAAAGATAGAGTACAAGGATGTGTGTGTGTGTGTGTGTGTGTGTGTGTGTGTGTGTGTGTGTGTGTGTGTGTGTGTGTGTGTGTGTGCGTGCGTACGTGCGTTTAATGGGGACATGGGATAAGCCTGTGTCCTGGGAGTGATTGTCAGAGAGAATGCTCCTGGAGCCTCATATGAACAAAGACAAGATTGTAGTGGGGACACACAGGTGTGTGTATATCTGTGTGTGTCTGTGTTTTTTTACGTGTTCTCCCTCCTCCCTCTCTGTCTCACTGTCTCTCTGTCTCATACCTCCACACATACAGGCTCTGGATGTTGACTCTCCACTCTTTGTCCAGTGTATTCACTGTGGATCTAATTATGGCAGCCGTCTGAATAGCAGCCTGTCGACCTCATCAGATCTTCTTTCTCTTCCTTTTCTTTTCTCACTCTCTCCCGGGGTCTCTCTTCCTCTTTTATTCCTTTTCTCCTCTTTTCTTCTCTATTCTCCTTTATTTTCCATGCGGCTTTGTTCACCCCCGTGCTCCCCTCATTTCCTCATTTCCTTCTTGGGTTGTAATCATCCTCTGCTCGCTGGCGTTCTTTTTATAAATGGGTGTTTACCACTGGCCACACACTGGACAGTACTGTGTGACTGCGTATTCCCAATTGACAGCAATTAATGCTTGGTTTTTGTGATTATCTCATGGTCTGTATATTATACAGCAGCCCAGTTAAAGAAGAGAATGGACACTTGAAAATGACAATGGCATGTATCTCTCTTATTTCATTTGATATATTTCCTTTGAAACAATATTAAAGGGAGGCAGGAAAACCATGTGAACCAACTGACACTGTATACTGTTTCTGCTGTGGGGTGATAGTAGAGTTGTGAATCAGCAGAGGCCCAACAATACGATTTTATCCCGATACTTGAGTCACGATACGATATTATTGCGATTTTAACATTTTGCGATATGGTGAGTATTGCGATACAGTATATTACGATTTAACTGTTTCTCCACAATGAGAGTCAAACCCACAGACTGACCAACAAAGTATTCAGTCAAACTGAACTTAAGTGATATCAAACATGTTTGGACGACAACAACTGCAGCATTTTCTCAAACTTTCTTCAACTTTAAGCTTCACTGTTCTGAATTTTTTTGGAATGAAACATAGAGAAAGCTTAACGTTGCAGCATTATTTCGACAACTTTTCATACACGAAATCCTGACGGACATATAGCCTATAGATTCCTTAGATCTTCTAGTTTCATATGATACCAGTATCTCCAGTATATTCCTAAAAGTGAGCTCGCAACGGCCTCCGGAAAAAAACAAAAACAGTGAAAATACTGACGCTAAATAAACGCTTAATATCGATACATGGTGGCCATGAATCGATATAATATTGCCACACAAAATATCGCGATACTATGCTTCATCAATTTTTTCCCCCACCTCTAGGTGATAGAATGTGCTCTGGTAAAAAATAATCAGGTGTAATCAGGTATAAAGCCGGGCAGAATATCATTTCAACTTTCAGCATGGGTGGGTTTTAAACTGCTCACCTTCTCAATATTTTTTAAGAAATGGTGAAAAATTCCATCACAGCACAAGGGTTGCATCTTTGCAATGTTGTTTTGTCTCACCAACAGTCCAGAACTCAAAATATATTTACAATGATACAAATGAGAAGCTGTAACCAACACGTTTGACATTTTCTTGCTTGAAAAGATAACTTCCTTTTCTTCAAATTTACAAATTATTCATTTACCAATTGTTTCAGTGACAATTGCCACAAAAACCAAGACTGCTGGTATATGTTACATGGTCATGTAAAATAAAATAAAATAAAAACCTCAGTGACAGTAAAAGTAGAAATTGGACTACTCTCTAATCTCACTGTGCAGTGTATCAAACACATTTGCATGAGGATACACCCTTGTTTCATTACATACTGTGTAATTAAGTAATGACTGGGATGAGTCTGACCTATAAAAAATGTATATTCATTTCTCATCTCTTTTCTGTTTGTGTGTGTTTGTGTGCAGAATTCCAGCCTGACTGTGGTGTGTGAAGATCCAGACTGTTGGATTAGTCGCCTCCCTCTTACCTCTGACGCCTTGGCTGCCAACTGTACCATCTACAATCAAGGTGAGTTTTCTTGTGTGACAATGGAGAATATAAGATATGGCTCTTTGTGATGTACAGTACATTTTTGTGAACCAGTCACGATGTGTGCTGACTGCCTATAATATTTTAATCATGTATCTAGTAAACCCAGTGCGTCACTAGAAACCTCTGAGCAGCTCCACCTCTCATCTAGGCATTTTCTAGGTTCATCTAGGTTTTCTTGATAATAACCAAAATCGTTATCAAGAAAGTCATGGGAAATGGCTAGATATCAGCTCTTTAATTAAACTCTTATGAGTTATTTTTCTCACGATAACTCCTTCTTTGGGTAACTGGGAGGTAGGGTCTGTTGTACAAGCTGATTATGATGTCAGGCTCCATTTGTGACCAGAACTTGTGTGTTTATTTTCAGGTCAGGAGTTGTTCTGTAAGATGACCAGAGAGCTTGCAGCTGGTGAAAGGCTCCTGGCCTCCCTGTCGCCTCTTCCAGGCTCCTCCTCCCCGCTGGACCAGCTCTCTCCTCCGCTCAGCCTCGTCATCCAGAAACAACCTGTGGTGACGGAGGAGTCGCTGTACCCGCCAGCGCTACGCTCAGACATCCAGCTCCTCCCACAACAAGCTGGCATGGCTGCCATCTTGGCTACTGCTGTTGTCAATAGTGAGTGTTATATTCAAGTGTGTGTGTGTGTGTGTGTGTATGCATATGCATTGCCAGTATTGCTGCTTTTTGGTTTACAATAGAGTATATATTCTTCTGTTAAGAAGTATATTTATACATTTTATATCTTTAAGAATATTTATATAAAATGAACAAGAAATACAAGAAATAAGAAATATCCATTATTTATTCTGATCACTGTACTATACGCTGGTGACTGCAAACTATTATGATCTGTAATTTAGCATTTGTCTCAAGGTTGCAATGATCTCTTTGGCCACTATATGACACTGTAGCTCTTTAACACTTTTATTCATTTTATTGTATTTAAACCATGAAAATACAGTCACAGCCACTTTATTAGCTAACTCAGTATGGTCTTTATTCTGCTGCTGCTGTAGCCCATCTGCTTTGGACGTGTTGTGCGTTCAGAGATGCTCTTCTGCAGACCTTGGTTGTAACAACTGGTTTTTGAGTTACTGTTGCCTTTCTATCATCTCCAACCAGTCTGACCATTCTACCCTGACCTCTGGCATCAACAAGGCATCAAGGCTCACTGGATATTTTCTCTTTTTGGACCATTCTCTGTAAACTCTAGAGACGGTTGTTAGATCAGCAGTTTGTGAAATACTCAACAACAACCACGCCATGTTCAAAGTCACTTTAATCACCTTTCTTCTCCATTTTGATGCTCGCTTTGAACTTCAGCAGCTCGTCTTCACCATGTCTACATGCCCGAATGCATTGAGCTGCTGCCATGTGATTGGCTGATTAGATATTTTATTAAACAAGCAGTTGCACAGGTGTACCTAATAAAGTGACCAGCGAGTGTATGTACGTGTTCATTGCTAGTATTGCTGCTTTTTTGTTGACAGAGTTTTAAGAATTTTGCAGATAGTATAGTGTAGTTCATGTTAGTAGTTTTTTATTTGGTAAGCTAAGAAGAAGATAATTATTTCTGAATATGTATTTTAAATGTACAAGAAATATGAGAACTATGAAATTTACATTTTTTATTCTGATCATTGCAATATAAGCTGGTCACTGCAGGCCATTATGATCTGCAGTTTAGTATTTGTCTTGCAGCTGCAAAGATCTCTTTGGCCACAAGATGGCACTGCAGCTCTTTAACACTATTATTAAGTTTCCCATCAGCCACATGCTGTGCTCCTCTGTGTAGCTGATGCCCGAACACACACACAAGCACAAGCAATAGTACATTTCATTGGTTCATTCATTCATCATTGCAAGATGATTGCACATTCCTAGATCTGGTAACACTGCAGCAAATAATTTAATGTTATTAAAAATAACCCAGATGATAAGAAGTATGATAATTATTGTTCGCGTAATCTTATTTTTCTGTTGCCTTGGATACTCATAGCAATGGAATGTGACTGTGTGTGTGTGCGTGTGTGTGTGTGTGTGTGTGTGTGTGTGTGCGTGTGCGTGTGTGTGTCAGTCAAATCTATTCGAGCTATAGATTGCCTTCTGAAACATGGTTTCTGTGCTGTACGCTCATACTGTATGGTATATTTATATATTTATAATGAAGGTACAGGTAAAGACTAGTAGATTAAAATGACACCTGAATTTAGCACTTTTAGTACTTGAATTTGAACATTCACACCATGTCAAGCAGATCTGTATTTGATCATAAATGCTCCTCTCTGTTTCTATTAAGGTAACTAACTCAAAATGTATGTTCTGCTCTCTATCAGAGGACATTTTTCCATGCAAGGACTGTGGAATCTGGTACCGCAGTGAGAGGAACCTGCAGGCCCACCTTATGTACTACTGCGCCAGCCGACAGAAGCAACCAGCCGCAGCCTTGTCCCCCCCACAAGACAAACCCAAGGAGTCCTACCCCAACGAACGCGTCTGCCCCTTTCCACAGTGCAACAAGAGCTGCCCTAGTGCCAGCTCACTGGAGATCCACATGCGCACACACAGTGGTGAGAGCCAGTTTTACTCAACAAGTATGGCAAACCACTGAGACTTCATCAACCATTTCATTAGAACGTCGGGTAGATGTTGTCCATCTAACGTTTAGCCCCTTTCTGTCCTTCTACAGGTGAACGTCCATTCGTCTGTCTCATCTGTCTGTCAGCCTTCACCACAAAAGCTAACTGTGAGCGCCACCTTAAGGTCCACACGGACACACTGAATGGGGTGTGTCACGGTTGTGGATTCGTCTCCACCACAAGGGACATCCTCTACAGTCATCTGGTCACAAGCCACATGGTTTGCCAGCCTGGATCTCGCAGTGAGGTCTACTCCCCAGGGCCAGGCCTTCCCAAGCTGCCCCTGTCCACTGGTGAGTCATCAGCCGGTATTAAAGGCTGTAGGTCAACTTCAATCTGAACTAGGGCTGGGCGATATGGACCAAAAGTCATATCCCAATATATTTAGGCTGAATATCGATATATGATATATATCCCAATATTTTTATCGCAAAGTGAGAGCAAATGTTCAGTCAAAGTCAAAGCCAAATATGACATGTCACAATTCGTTTTATTGAAACCGTTTTTTAAGTGAACATAAATACTGTTTAACACTGTATACCTTTCTTTTCTTTTTTTTAAATCAAAGCTCCATAAAGTGCACATTTAAATAAAAAATATCTTAAATAAAAAGAGCCAATGAAATAAAATAGGCCAATCTTTTTCTGAAATAAACATATTAATATGAGAAAAGAACTAAATATGACAAACCCTAGTAAGGGCAGCATAAAGACTTTTTTTAACTATATCGATATATGCGATATGGTCTAATTCCATATCACATATAAAAATATATTTTTATATCGATATATCTCCCAGCCCTAATCTGAACTATACTCATTGTTCTATATCCTGCCATTCTAAATCCATTACAATGTAAGCTTTTGTTACAGTTTTCTAATCTTGACTCTCCTCTTCAGGTCTCAGCCCAGGAGACTCTGGTGTGGTGCTAAAGTGTCAAGTGTGTGGCCACAACTCTGACTCCCCTGCCCAGCTTCAGCAGCATGTTCGAACCCACCTGGAGGTTAGGGTCCCAGCTGAAAGGAGCCCCACCCCTCGCCAAAGCACCCCATCATCAGATGACCACCCCCAGCTCCAGCCGTCTCTCCAGGAGAGGGAGCCCCTAGCCTGTGTCCCAATGCCGGACTCATCCAGTCCTGGTGCAAATGGCGGCTCAGCCACACCTCGAGACTACAGCCCTTCTGACGCCCCAACCACTGACCTGAAGATCAAAGAGGAGCCTCATTCAGACTCAGAGACAGAAGAGCAGCAAATGGAGATTAAGGAGGATGGAGAGGAAGAAGAGCTTGGTGAAGAGGAGGGGGATCAAGAAGCAAGGAGGAAGACGAAGGAGGAGCAAGGAGCCACATCATCCTGCCACACATCGACCTCTCCGAAAAGTCCAGCTATCGCAACAGTGAAGGCAGAACCAACTAGTCCCACACCTGGTTCCAGCCCTGCACATGTGGGAGGCGCAGGGTCTGTTCTTCCTGGAGGAGCAATGTTCTTGCCTCAGTACATGTTTAATCCTGAGGCAGCCATTTTGCCTCAGGCCTCAGAAATACTGGCAAAAATGTCCGAGATGGTCCACAGCCGTCTGAAACAGGGTCAAACAGTTCCTCCGAACAACCCGGCGGCCTTCTTCCCCTCTGGAGGGACTGCATCTGCCGCTGCAGCCACTCCCCCTCACAAAGGAGCCACTTGCTTTGAATGCGATATCACGTTCAACAACATCAACAACTTCTATGCACATAAGAGGCTTTACTGCTCCAGCAGGCACCACGGAGAAGGTGCAACCTCAGCTTCAGGCCCTGGAGCGACAAGGGATGCAGCCTCAGCCACGATACCTTCCAGTGAGGCACATGGCTTGTCTGCATCTCCTCAGGGTGGAGCAGCAAGTAGAGCAGCCTCTGCTTCTCCTACTGACTCTGACCCTCCTGCAGGGAGTGGAGCAACCGAATCCAGGAGGGTGGTGGAAGTAAAGACAGAAACCCCTGCTGGGAGAGAGGGAATATCATCTTCTTCTGAAGGGGAAGGTGGAGGTGGAAGTGTTGGAGGAGGAGTTGGGGGAGAAAGAGCAAGCGAAGGCAGCCAGAGTCCAGCTAGTGGTTCTGCAGAGGACCAAGAAGAAGATCCCAATAGAACCTTCTGCCAGGCCTGCAACATCCGCTTCAGTCGTCACGAAAACTACACCGTTCACAAACGATTCTACTGCGCGTCACGCCACGACCCAACCAACCACCGAGCCGTGCACATGGCTAAGGCAACGACCGCAGCAGCATTCCTTCCCCAACCCATCCGCAAACGCAAGAGGAAGAAGATGTATGAGATTCACATGGCCAGGACCGAAGCCTTAGCTAACGCTGCTGCTGCTGCTGCTGCTGCAGCTGCCGCCGCCGCTGCTTCTGCACCATCGCCCTCTGTTCTGGGCTTGGCAGTAAAGCAGGAAGTTTCTCCTGGCGGGGCTGGCAGCTCCAGCCCCGAAGGAGATGGCCCCATCGACCTTAGCAAGAGGCCCCGTCTGAGAGAGGCTCCACGGCAAAGCAGTAGCAGTATTCTCCCTGCCCTGCCTCTTACTGACTACCACAAGTGCACCGCCTGCAGTATCAGCTTCAACAGCATTGAGAACTATTTGGCCCATAAAACCTACTATTGCCCTGCCACCACCCTCCAGCCCCACACCATGGAGCAGCTCCACAGGCTCAAGAGATCATCCTCTACCTCTCCCAAAAGCAGGCCTCAGCAGGAGCGCCCAGATCTTCTGCACCCTATGGAGGCCAAAGCTCTGCCTGCTGAGTGGGTCGCCCAGGCCCAAGGCACATCATCCAGTCCTCACCCCTCCGCCTTACCGGCCTCCGACGCCACATCTCCTCCGCATACGACCACCACACTTGCAGCCACCCCAGGAGCTGGAGCCAAAGGCGTGAGCCCCAGTTCTTCTCAGATGGTCTGCCCTTACTGCCCAAACAGACTCATCACCTGTGATCTGATGGAGCACTTCAAGACGACCCACGGCCTGGTTGTAACCATTCAGCCGCCCCAGCCGGGCAGTGCAGTTAGTCGCAGCCCCAGCCTTAGTCCCAGGGATGGTGCTGCTGCAACCACCTCAACCATCCAGCCCCGACTTGTCTCCCAAGTTCACAAAGACGGCGTCAACGGGCAGGCAAGGAGTGGGACAACTTCTCCCGCGTCTCCGCTGGTAAACGGCAGCCCTTCAGCCGGGGGTGGACCACATTCGGCCAGCTCACCTCTGCCCATGTCTCCCCCAAGGGCTCCCTCTCTGACTTTGTCACCTGTGCCTGAGGTCCTGAGGGAGACGGTGGGGTCGTCCCACCTTCCAGACAAGGCTGTCCCAACCATGGCCTCCCATCCTGTACCCACACCCCAGCCTGCCCCTGCCCCCGGCCCCAAAAGCCCACTGATCTCCCCCGTCCTGAACGGTAACTCCCGGTTCTGTCGGCTCTGCAACATCAAGTTCAGCAGCCTTTCCACGTTCATAGCTCATAAGAAATACTACTGCTCTTCCCACAGTGCTGAACACGTCAAGTGAGCTGAGTATTTTGTCTTTCCCCTTCCCCCCTACCTTTCTGAGTGGAGGTTTTCCTTCACCAGGTTTCAAGAAGCTCAGATGTCCCTGTTCCTCTGCCAGCCCCACCGACATGGGTGCCAAAATGGCGCTAAGCTGGCAGGACAATGAATGACAATGAATGACTGTTACTCACCTGGCAGGGTCTGATGCCCGGCTGCTTCAGAGCAGAATTTGCAGGTGGTGTTACTAACATACATTGACTGATATTTCTCCTCTGATGGGTCAAAGTTTGTAGTACACTAAGAGCTGAGACAGATGCTACCTGCACACACTAGTGTGCCCTCGTCCCCTAGATCACTCTATCTTCGTATCCCAGTCACAAATTCAACATCCTCCACTCCCAGGACTCAAAGTATGTTGCATTATGGGACGTTAAAAAACAATTACGTCAACAGCCTCTTTTCTCTCTCTGTTGAACCGACAGTAATTAGACTCTGACTGTAGGAGGCATTTCTGACTGATGACGAGACCGTAATGATGATGCTGATTATGATGAATCTCCAGTTTTTCCCTGAGCTCTTAATGTTCCAGACCTAAACAGAGGAATCGTTTCTCTTGTGTGGAAAAAGACTTGATCATTGTTAATGTTTTTATTATCTGTGCATAGTGTATGATGTCTGAAAAAAAGAATTATATAATGCTTTTGGTTTCAACACTGGCTCTTTTTTGCTTACTAGAGAAGCTAAAGCATTTTTAGCTAAAAAACAAATATGTGGTATCACAATGTTACTAATTACTGAAGGATAATATTTCAAAATGGACAGTTTTTTTCTTGTCTTTCATACACACAAATTTTTATTTTCTCTTTAAAATGCAAGGGAGGAAAAAAATGTGAAATATTTATCTTTTCGTCCTCACTGATTTCATGTCAACAGAAAACTACCTACCTGGTGTCTGAGAGTACTTGTATTTTTTATTTGTATATTTTTCATACTGTTGGAAGGAACTGTTTGGAACTGGGTGTGTTGAAGTGTATTTTCTAAGTGTAGATATCTAATATCTTCTCACAGTAATCACTGGGATCACACTGAACTTTGTTATCACCTTAGCATTTGGTGTTCTGTTTATGTAGTCTTTAATTGATGGTAAGGTCTGAAAACCAGCGCTGTTTATTTTGATCCCCTCTTGTACCTTGCTGATAAGCAACACGATTAGATCAGAACAGCTTTCTCACTTACAGCTTTTCACATGAGAAAGTTGAAGAGAGCGCTTCTGACCTGTTGTGTGTATACTGTGGTGAGAATGATGTAGCCTCCCAGATCTTAGAGGACACAAAATTTAAATTTTCAATCAGAAGTCTTTAGTTACTACTCCATACCATAAAAAGTATGACCATTACAGACACTCAGCTTTACATTATTTGTTGCGCACTGCCATTTCATATGTATATTAAGGGATACACAAAACACCAAACAATGAATATTCGGTGTCTAATGCACATCTTAAAAGATGACATTTTTCTTTTAAATGATTGTGTTTCTGTCCGGCAATGAAGGCATAGCAGGGAATAGTCACATCTTAGTACAACACCTCACATAGTGGAGTAAGCACATATATAATAACCACTTATTGTGGCCTGTGGTGTGTATGTGTGTGTGAGACAGACTGTGCTTTTCCTCTCTCACTTTATAGCTCTCTCACTCATGCTCACACACAGTTTACGCCATGTTCCCATGCTGCTGTTGCAGTTGCAATACAGTGTTAGTTAGAACTGTGAAATACTTTTTTTTCAACTTCTGATGCAAACTTACTAATGTCATCTTAAGCTTTTTAGGGCCGACTTAACTTAAAATTGAAGTTTATATATCGCATCCAGACACTGGATTTTCTTTTTCTTTAAAATTTGGTTCAAATTTATCTCTCAAATTGTGAAATTTGACACATTTCCCTCAGGATTTTGTTCTTGTTAAAGTAGAGCATTTGGACCTTTATGATACACTGGAACTAGAGAGTTGTGAAGAATTAGTTGAAAGTTTCATTGAGGCCAATCCTCAGCAAGGGAGCACAGAAACCAGATATGCCGTTCAAACTGTAAACCTACCAGCGCAGGACAGATCTGGACCTGTGTTGGCTACTACTGACCTGTTTATTTGGTAGTATACAAAGCCTGGTCAAAGTCTTCAGTCTCCTGTCAGAAGTGGTTGGGTGGAATATTGTCATACCTGGGGTTTTTTGGTCACTTAGGTATAACAGAACAAGCTGTAAATGCAAAATTGACGCATTATCTCAACATAAATTTATTTTGGCCAATGTGGCTAATTATAAGATCCTCATTAAATGATTAATCTTAACTCTATCTGTTCCCAAAGCTAAAAAATCAAACGTAAAAGTGAAGGATTTTTAACATATAACAAAATTCCTAGTTCATTATTATTATTATGTTGCCCTTTTGTGGTTTGGAGCAGCACTGTACCAGACACATCTTACTACTAAGTGTTTACAATTGTGCTGGTCTATCTCTCTTAGTTCATAAGGAGAGAGAAGGAGCAGAAGAAAATCCCCCATGTCATGTCAACTAGTCAAAAATTGAATAATTGGGTGCTGGAAATCATTATCTGAACTTACCGCCTTTTAATTGCACTGTGTTGTATAAAAATGTGCTGAATGTTTTAGTTTTAGCAACTTTTTTTGTAATGTATTTATGTTATACAGAACTTTTCCCCATCCAAAGTGTGTCACCTTGAAGGACTTTCTGAAATATTTTAACTCTCACATAAAACGTTTTTTTTTTTTCTAGTTGTAAACATGTTTTCTTAATAATTCCTCTGATATCCATAATGGGAAAAATCACAATGAATGTCAAAAACTTTTATTTTCACATATTTCATTTCAGTTCCATTACACTCTTGTCCAAACTATGCATGGGAAATTAAAAAAAGTTCTGAGAGACACTGAGAATGGAGAATGTGACTGTACTTCTTTCTATTGGCTTCTGTCTTTTTTATATGAATGCCTACGCACAGCTCTCGTCATTTAGAGTGGGAGTCCTTGACATTTTTTGTAGGTGCTTGATTCACTGCTGCGTGCATGTAGGCACTCATAAATAACTTCTTTCATAAGAAAGTTTCCAGTGCGCTGTTGCTGTTTCATAATGGCTCTTAAATGAAGGCTAAGTGAATCATCAGCTTTCCTTCCAAAAACACGTGCATGAGCAATAGTACCTGAAAGAAAGAAGAGGAGTGTGCCAAAGTAGAGCTCCAAGGCTGCTCCAATCAATGGCAAAGTGCACTGATAAAAACACAGGTACCTTCAGCCTGCACAGAGACAACATTTATTGATGCATATTTTCAAGTGACTTTCTTTCCTTGCATTTGTTTTCAATTATGAAAAATTTGTGTTTTAGAGCAGCTCATGGTCAATCTGTGACAAATGTTGGTATCAATGAAACACTTGACATAAGATGCAAAAAAACATAAATAATCCTGACCATTCTTAAGAATGTTGACAGCTTCTCATAACATTTTACATAACTTTATGTTACCAGGGGTTACCAGAAACCTGATCCTTTTTAAAAATGCACATTTTTCGAAGACAAGCTTCCAGTTTCTTTTATCAGTGACTGCTTTATATTATTATTTAACTCTTGCTCAGAGGAAGCTTTGAGCTATTTTTTTTTTTGCGCTTTCAAGTCTGGTTGAACCCTTGTACAGCAATTTGTTTTTCAGTGTACAAAACAAACCCCATCAATACAAAATAATCTCTATTGAAAAAAGAAAGCTTGAAAGAGCATTAAAAAATATAGTCCTTTCACCCATCTGAATGTACCACATCACACAGTTTGCTCCACCATCATGGAGCACGGACAAACAATCAAGACTTTGTAGAGTAGGAACCGGGCCCCTTAGCAGCGAGGGACAAACAAGTTCATTTGCAGCAGTAGAGCATAGTGACCAGTGTCTTGAACATATTTGAGAATTGACAATGGGAGTTGGGTTATAGAAAGACATTTTGTTGAACAACTTAGACATAGCATCGCCATGGAGTCAATAGAGAATAAGCTCACATTTTCGATCACTGCAGAAAAAAAGCTCTGTGCCAAACACATTTCTGTTGCTTACATGTTTTGTTCAGCAGCATAAACTTCACAAATGAACACCACTTAATGATGTTTGAATTGTAATTGCAGCTGACAGAAGTAAAAAGCTAACGTTATGCCAACTACACCACAGTCGCATGTCTTGACTGTCACAGTCATTATGCTTCAGACGTTCTCTGACAAGCTGACCAGTGGTTTTGACAAAACATGAACATCTCTTAAGCTTGTGTTAATCACAGACCTTATTTAAGGCATCTAACCAAAAACCCATCCAAAATCCTCATTAAGTTTGAGAAGTAAGACCCCATGGTGCTAAAATCCTAACTTGCTAGATATCCACTGACAGATGTCAGCCGGACAAGCAAAGATTTGTTTTGTCACGCTGGTTTTAGACTGGGGAAAAGACATGATCAGTTAGGTGTCCTCTGTATAGGAAAAGGCTTGAGTGAGTGAAAAAGGAGAAAACCCAGAAGTGACCCCTGAGGGATCCCAGTAGTGAGGCTACAAAGTTCATGGTGTGAACTGCCAAAGTGCAATGACTGAGTTGACCAGTTCTTAAAGGGGGGATCTGGAATGGAGGATCTGGTGGTTCATCATGTCAAATGCTGCCCCAGCAGTATGATAACCGTGGTGATTAATAATACACTCTCACCCTGAAACAGCTGAGCCCATCACAGTGACGCTTGATGACAACAGCTTAATAAATGAAGGATTGGCTTGTCCAGGAAATCATGGAACTGAGTGGCACCACAAATATACAGCCAGTGGCAGATAGTATGGGTTTTTTGACAGTTAATCAGTACAATGATGATAGAAAGAAATGTTGAAAAATAGTCTGGGGAAGCTGTTTATATGACCATATCTGTCTTACACGATTTCAGTTTTAGTGATGCTTTATTTTATTCTGAAAATGATGTAATTTCAACACGAAAAACATGAACCTCTGGATTTTTTTTTATGTTGGAAAGGATGCATGTCTCCCCTGTAAACAGACAGAATACAGGTTATAGTAATGACCAGTGATGGAAGTATCTAATGTTGTTACTAGTGCTGTTACTGTTGGTATTGATTACCTCTGATATTCAGTAATGGTTACAATTACTTGAATTTAAAAAGGTCTGTAACTTCTTAGCATGTATGAAAAGAGCGGACAACTTAGTGGGCCTGGGGCATGGTACAAACCAAATATACTGTAACGCTGGTCTACACACCGGCTGACAATGATGTGAGCTGCTTTTAGAAATGGATATACTGACATTATTTTTCCCTCTTTGAGATATATAGTGGTAAGATGTCATCAATGTAAAGCTGAAAACTCTTTATCCACATCAAAGGTTAGTAATTCTAATCTTCATAAGTAACTTGCAAAACGGCTGACCACGAAGCTAGTCGCTAAAGATGCTAATGTTCACCACAAAGCTATCCACTAAAGATGCTAATTCTGGCCATGAAGTTAGTCGCTAAAGATGCTAAAAATGACCAAGATGGAGCTGCCACTGCTACTCCCTCCAAACAGCCAATGCTTGCTTTTAACCCACGTCTGTCTGCTCCACAGTATGTAAGCCGGGAAAAACTAAACAGACTGATCGCCGGAAGACTTGCAACTGTTGAAAAGTTTAAAAAATATTGTGTTTTGTTGTTGTTGAGGTTTGTGTGGTTATTGAGTCAAACTGTCAGCAGTACTATTAATAATGAGGAAGAAAACCCTAAATAATGGTTTGAAAAAACAATCTTTAACTCTACAAGCATGTTTATAGCAGAAAGAGGTTGCTCAGTTGTCATGGAGATGGCTTGCATGCGATCACAGGATCTGGAACTTCAGCCACATAATATCCACATCTTTATAATTTGGTGTCCCTCATCTTTCAGAGGAACGATGTGGAACAGCTGCAGCTGCCACAGGGGCTTTTTTGGGTCTTCCATAAGCAGACAAAAGTTCTCTATTTCAGGAGCCCAAGTACCTTTTCAATCACAGCACTGGTTGAGCCACTGAGTGCATTGAATATATTTTGCCTCTAGGATGAGTGCCCATTATCTTTGTATGCTCTGTGTAAAGATGCGCTGAGTGGGTGTACAGTCTTCAAGCAAGTGGTAGTCACTTCCCATTCCACCCTGAAGGTGGCCATATCCTGAGCAGTGTCAACACACCCTGACATTGTGCAGATACCTCAGCCAACAAGTCTACACATCCAGGAACTTCATCTGTGTATACAAACTGCCTGGAGTTGAATACTTGCATATCCTTTGTTGATTATGTATGTGTTTCAATGATTTAAGGGAAGCCAGTTTTGTCTTGAGAGATATTTACCAGATTGGCAATCTCATCCTTTCTGGGCCATTGTATGTAATCATTTCTAAATCCATGCCAGAACCTTGCAAATGTTCTAGAAAACATACTGCAGGGCTCCTTTTGGCGTGTCAAAACAGTGTGTCACATCTGATTCTCTCTTGGTTTGCAAGCAACAAACTGGAGCACAGCAATTTATTCTGCATGTCTACGATAAGGTTTACAAAGAAAGGACCAACCTTCTTACAATGGGCCTATGCAATGGTATTTGTAGCATCAGTTTAAATCCAAGCTGTAACCTCCAGGCCTGAAAAGCAACGCAAAAGTGCCTTAAACCTGCATTCTTTCCAATGGCCAGACGGGGGTGATTAGCAGGTTGCAATAAGAAGTCCGTTTGTATGTAAGTCAAAAGCGAAATGGCCCTGCTTCTCACTTGAATTATTAACTCAGTACACGTTTTCCTAATGATTTTATGGGCTATGGTGCTGGTTTCAAGTCTTCTTCAATACAGCATGATCATTTTGTAAGTAAATGTCCCATTCAGAGTAAAATAGACAATAAAGCAGGATATGTTTTAGGGCAAGGCTAGATTAGGATTGACAGCTCGCTACCACGGTGACCTGTGTGTGTGGAACTTTCTCTCTTTCTGGCTGTGTTTTCAGCTCAAAAACCTTCACTGTAAATTACGTCACTTAAAAATGTCTTGTTCAGGTGGACTAAAAGACACTCTAAGGAGTTGGCTGTTCATTTTGAAAAAAGATTGCCCCTTGCTAACCAAGCTAGCTAGCTAGTGCTAGCCTTAGCTAATGATATGTAGTGTCATTCTGGCTCCCGTTCTGTTCAGCATGTGCACTGATTGCAAAAACCAAGATGGCGACAGCAAAATGCTAAACTCGAGTCTTCAAAACCTTAGTGATATTACAGCATCTACGTCCACAGTTTTTAGTTTGTAACAGAAGTTTCAACAGCCCTATGAAGCTGTAAAATATGGTGACACAAATCTATAATGGCTGTTTATTGTATAATGATGCACATACTGCTGTATGCACTATGGGAATGGTGCAGTAGGTAAGTCTAGCATCGAAACAAACAACATCAACAATAGTAATTGCAATGTAACAAAGTTGCAGTCTTTTGGTGCATGTTTTTTGTTTGTTTTTTAGAAAAGTGTGCTAGGCATTATGAATAATGTAATGAATAGAGTGGTCTTTTATGCCATTTTGAGAATTGATTTTTTTAATTGTATGTACCATTGCAGAGGTACACTTTCAAACTGTTTGACACCACTAGACTCCTCTAAATAAATAATGGTAAATATTACCATTTCATATAACCAGTGGTGAAAAAAGTATTCAGATCCCTTACTTAAGTGAAATTATTAATACCACACTGTGAAGTGACAAGTAAAACATCCTGCATTCAAAGCTTACTGAAGTAAAAGTACAAATGTAAAGGCATCAAACTGTACTTAAAGTATCATTAAAAAGTCTTGTTGTTATATATATTATTAGAGTATTTGTATTGATGCATTTATCCAAGCAGCATTTTAATTTTGTAACGATAGGGCTCATTTTAACTACTTAATATACTGTTATGAGGTTTAATAGTAGTGTTGCGACAACAAAGCTTCGTGAAACATTTGCTTTATTTTTTGACCCCTCTAGATGGTGGTCTTGGCTTAAAAAAAGGCTTCAGCATGATAATTGAGTGTGTTTTCAGCCCTTTGTTAAACAAAGAGCGCCATCTCTTGGGCTCCTTAAATAAAGCAAATGTTTCACGAAGCTTTGTTGTCCCAACACTATTTAATAGAAAAAGAAAAAAGTCTAATCACTTTAAATTGATTGTGTTTTTTATGTTAAATCTCAACCTGAAAAGTAACTAAAGCTGTCAGCTAAATGTAGTGGAGTAAAAAGTACAATATTTGCCTCCAAATTTAGTGAAGTTGAAGTATAAAGTTATATGAAGTAGAAATACTTAAGTAAATTACAAGTACCTGAAAATTGCTTGAGTACAGTACTTGAGTAAATGTACTTAGTTATATTCTACCACTGCATATAACAACAACAATGATAAGCAATAATAAAATAATTAGCTAATATGGATTGTAACACAGTCTCAAAGGAGTGGATTATCCTTCATCTGAAATATGTGCCTTGTCATTCTGAAATGAAAGGTAAATGTTGAATCCTTATAACTAGGAACCACAGTTTCTACACACCCCTTCACTCAATTGTGATGTTCCCTGCTATTCTGAACAGCAAGGGCATTGATTGTAACATCAAAAATTATATGCAAAGATTGGTCTTCTCAGTTGCCATAGCTGCAGTGCTTCTGTCACACAACACGGTGTACAACTGTTTCTGTTCAAATGAACATTTTCTACATTTTTGTCGAGGCTAAATGTGCATCTGGATTCTGTCGCAGCTCAGAGAGTCTATGAAAGCAGCCACTTTGACAGCAATTAGAGAATCAAAGTTCCAAGAAGAAGCTGAATAGATGTCATTCGTTTGGAATTACCCAAACCGCACAAGTGCTCAGATTTAAGGATGTTCTGACACAAACTTTAAAAACAACAACACCAGCACTGAAAACCCCACATCAACACATTTTTTCCATGTAGTGATCTATTTTTTGACATGGCTGCAGTTGTGTAAGTCAACATGTGTGTGTATATGTCTGTTTTTAATTCTTCACAACGACAGGCTAGTCTTCAAAGAGGTGATCTTCAAGGGCATTTTCAGGGTTTTCATGCACACGGTGGCCTTTTCAATCTCTATTTCATCTTTCCATTTCATCTCTCAGATGGGCAAGCAGTTATCTGCTCCGAGCCCATGAACACAGTGTTCTGAGCACTACAGTATGTCTCTCATGGTGAAATAGAAAGGTATTAAGGTAAGGAACATGAGGTCAGGCGAGGCCAGAGTCATAGATTACCGCTTTAAAAACTCTAGCTACAGTTCAAAAGGAGAAAACAAAGAAGGCTCAGTCACACATACACACATACAGTGTACACAACGCATGCCAGGTCCCTGTCATGGAATTTGTTCTGACTGATGTGATACAGCGAACCAGTATTAGCTGTCCACAAGAGCAGTGAGGTGTGACTAGTGGAGGTGTCACGTCTGCTAATGTAAGAGATGAAAGCTTTCCGTGTGTGTGTGTGTGTGTGTGTGTGTGTGTGTGTGTGTGTGTGCGTGTGTGTGTGTGTGTGTGTGTGTGTGTGTGTGTGTGTGTGTGTATGTGTGTGTGTGTGCAGGTTCCTAACTTGGGCCACCTTTGGGAATACTTTTCAGACTAATTACCAGTCAACTTGGGACAGCTTGACCAATTAGGGACAAAAGTCATGTCCCCAAATGGCAAAAAGATGATTTTTGGGTCAGTTGGAGGAAAAGTTAGTGTTAGTCAAGTAATGCCTGTGGTTATAGTTTTGCGAAGTTTCCAGGAAACAATGTAAGTCTTTGTAATATCCCCAGAAGTGACATAAGTAAACACCTATGCAGTGGTGGAAAAATAAGTCAGATCCCTTACTTAAGTAAAAGTACTAATACCACACTGTGAAATTACTACACTACAAGTAAAAGTCATGCATTCAAAACTTAACTTAAGTAAAAGTTCAAAAGTATCAGCATCAAAATGTACATAAAGAATCAAAAGTAAAAATATTAATAAAGTAATTTTGAGTTTGAGTTTTGAACAGTAAAAGTATTCCCTATGCAGAATGGACCCAATCAGATTGTTTTACATGCTAAATATAAAGATTATTTGTACTGATGCATTAATTTAAGCATCATTTTAGATAGGGCTCATTTAAACTACTTAATATAGGCTGCTGTTATGATGTTCAATTAAAAAAAAAAAAAAAACCCATCTTATCACTTTAAATGTATGATGATTTATGATTTTCATGTCAAAAGTAACTAAAGCTGTCAGCTTAAAGTTAGTGGAGTAAAAAGTACAATATTTATTTAAAATATAGCGAAAGTAGAAGTATACAGTTACATAAAATGGAAATACTCAAGTAAAGTACAAGTACCTCAAAACTTTACTTAAGTACAGTACTTGAGTAAATGTACTTAGTTACTTTCCACCACTAAAATTGTGTGTGGCCAGCCTGATGGCCAGCCTGTTCTCAGATGCCACAACTTTTTAGGAACATGCATCTTATTTTTCTCTTATTTTTGTTCTTATATGGTGCATAAGAGGAAAATAAGTAAATCCTGTGTGGAATTAATTAAATATATGCAACAGCAGTGTGCTCTTCTCCCATTGAATATATTGATGACTGGCGTCTTAAGTTGGTTGCACTTGTCAGGGAAACTAGCAAATAGCATAAAGAAATGCCCCAATAAATCCATATTAGGGCAGAAGACAAGTGCCGTGTGTAAACCATAAACCACATCCCAACAAGCCACTGACATTTGACAGGTAATGGTAAACTCAAAGGAAGAAGGAAAGAAAGGAAAAGAGTCATAAAAACAAAAGATACCAAGTCTCTTCAGCATGTTATCCTATTTTTCCACAAATTAACGGAACTTTCAAAGAAACAAATTAAAAAGTTGAAAAAATTAAAAGAAATAATTTATAATAAATGCCATTACATTTTTACCTGTATGATAGGCTTTGGTCATGTTACAGTGTAACATGAATAACAGGAATGTATCAAATTCTTCTTCTTCATGTATACTTAGTTACTTACTTACTAAAAAACAAAGGTTTGGCAGTTTTGAACATAAAATATAGTATTTGTACATGAATATATGTTGTATTTGTTTTATTTATGTTTTAGGTAACGCACACATTTTTTGGACTCAAGGTAAAAAAGTAAAAGGAGTTGCTGTCAGGTTTCAAAGCCATGATTGTGGTCAGGTCCCAGAAGACAATCATATACTCTCATATCTTCAGGTGGTGGTGGTTGAGATGGGGACACATTATGGTGCATTGCAATATTGTGCAGGGCACAGCAGGTCATGGTTTTTATTTTTATTACTTTATCAGGTGTTGTCACCTGCTGTGTGTAGGTATACAACAATATAGCATACTGAACTAATATTGGCCAACACCTGGGTAGAGTCAGAACTCAAGGAAACATCTTGGAAAGAAGCAGAAAAGATAAAACCGAACCAGGTGGAGGAAGTTCGTGAATGACCTATGCTCCCCAAAGAGGGAAAGGATTTAAGTCAAGTAAGTGAGTCCTGCTGGGTCTGAGGGTTGGTAAATGGTGTTATAAGCCACAGTAATAGTAGATTTGTCATGGGATCACATGCTTAGGGACTGTTTTTGTTTATCACCTGTTCATCTGCTTATCATTATCTCTCCTGTCATTGCAGATCTTGCCACCCTTGTCTGACCTGCAATCTCCTCATACCGTTTTGCCCTGCCTGTGACTTGCCTGTAACTTCTGCACTACATATATCAAATACTCTGACGATGCCATACTTGTACTCCTTAAAGACATTAACTCTGCTCTAAGCTATCAGGATTCCATCTCCCACTTCTCACAATGGTGCATAAACAATTACCTCAAACTTAATGTCAAGAAAACAAAAGAACTGATCATCTGTGGCCAATGTTTGTGGAACAGCCTCCCTGAAGACCTGAGGCCATCAGAGACTGTTCATATTTTAAGAGCAAACTGAAGACTTATCTTTTTAACTTGGCTTTTATTTTATTTATTGTTTTATCTTTTTTATCTAGGTTTTTATTTTATTTTATTTTATTATATATATATATATATACTTTCCATTGTCATATACATATGTATATGACAATGGACAATGTACACATGTCATATATATATATATCTTTTCATCTTATTTTATTTTCTTTTATCTTACTTTATTCTTTATCTAATTTATTTCAAACCTGCCTCTAGTGTTTCCTCACTGCTCCATGTTGAGATGGCGCTTCCTCAGTTCCTCAGTTCCTCAGTTTGTGCTTTGTTTTTAATAGGATGGGTGGGATGAAGGTGGGTGGGGTGGAGGGTGTTTGTTTCTAGGTTTTGTTATCTTTTTATTATTATTATTTTCTCCTTTTTGTATGTAAAGCGCTTTGTGTTGCATCTCTTTTGTATGAAAAGTGCTATACAAATAAAGTCTGATTGATTTATTGATCAACACCTCCAGCAACCACAGCTCAGCACACAACCTCACCCATAACCCCACTGTGATTAACGGTGCATCCTTGGAAATCGTGGAGTCCATCAAATACCTGAGACCAGTGGCGGACTCAGACTGTTTGAAGGGCAGGGGCGAAAAAATAAAAAGGGCACATTCTGCACAACATGGGGCCCCACCAATGCACAAAAAGCTATGATGCATCATGTATGATGAAATAGACCTCATCCTTTATTACAATTAGCATTAAGTTAAAGGAGATCAGATCAAAGTAATTAATGATATGGTACTGACAATTAAAACCATTGAATCAAACCATGTAGGGGGGTCCAGGGGCATGCCCCCCCCCCCCCCGGGAGAAAATGTGTACATTTTTAAGTAAAATGCATCTAATCCACTTTGAGAGCTAAATGAGAGCAAACACCTCACATAACATGTTTCACAGTTGGGTTATTATTATTATTATAGAATCTTTATTGATATCCTATTGTGACATTTTATTTAATCACTGCAGATCATTTTCTTCACTGGGATTCTTTTTCTCTCTCTGTTGCGAGGGCACGTTATCGTGTTTTCTTAACTTGGCATCTAATTGCGCTTTTCTATTACGGGTACAGGCAGACTATTAATCTGCTTTTTGCTTCGTTATCCATTGCGGATTCTAGTACCACTCGATGTAGCTGTTCGTCATATCGACGCCACATTAAAGCAACGCCTCTTTCACATTCCCTGTTCGTCGGCTACCAAAGAGAGGCACCATGGCACCAGAAGGGCACTAAAAGGGCACTTATTAAGGCACATTATCAAGTTTTTTGCTGTAGAGGGCACATAATCATAATGTTTTGTATGAAGGGGCACCCTAGAGGGCACCCAATCATTTTTCTGCATGTGTAAAGGGCAGCCAATAAGGCACTTCCTCTCGTTTTCACCACTCTAGAGGTAACTTTAGCGCGCTTTTTCAACCATAGAGGCACGAGGGGGGGGGGCGGTCGCCCTTCCTGCTCTCCCTCTGAGTCCGCCACTGCCTGAGACTCATCCTGGACAATAAACTGAACTTTGATCATCACACCACAGACGCACAAAAACGCTGCCAACAAAGACTCTGCCATTTGCAAACTCAAAGCACTCTCTGTAGCCTCCCAACTTCTGTGCGTGCACATGCTGGTCTGATTTTGTTGTCATTAACATGATGATTAGATAGCTAGACCAAATCATTATTAAGTGAAAACATTTGAAATTGCTAAATGAATAAGCTATAATGTATCAAGTAATAATGTGAACATTTTTCTTCTGTGTTTTCACAGAGTTAATAGCTTTTTCATAATTATCATTGATATTTCACAGCAGCACATAATGCCAAAAGGTCTTAAATTGATTATGTACTCAATTGATTCATGCATGAGGCCCATGTCATCGTCAGGCTGACATTAACTTTTGTTTAAAACAAACCAATCCTGAGGCTGACTGAATCACAAGTGATATAGGGTATAGGACCAGGACCAACTCAAACTATTGCTGAGACTGGAAATAAATTCTCTACGGAAAAACTTAATCCACAAAGGATTTTATCTGTCAGACAGAGCTTAGTACAAGTGCAGACAGGATTCTCTCTCTGGGAGGCCCCACTCAGATTTGCAGACTTTTTCATTAATGATTTCCTACTTGGTTTCAAGCCATGCCTGACTGTGACAATGACACAGCATTTTTTGCTTTTCACTTTGGTCTCATATATATATATAAATATAAATATATATATATGTATATATATATATATATATATATATATCCAATCAGCAGGTTTGATAGAATGCCCAATGCCCAGCCCAACTCAGGAATGTCTTCAGAAACACATTTAAGTGACTGTTTACTTGTAATTTCAGAAAGATTGTGACCCAGCTGCAACTTTTCTCCTGCTTGAAAACATACCAAGCACTGATCCAACTCACTTTGTTGCTATGATTGGTTGGAGGTCTATAGAGGTCCTGACATCATGTGACTCATTTTGTTTACATTCATTTTGGCAGCAAAAGTGTGAGCAAAATAAATGCACTGGTGTAAACATTCCCCCCTGTAATGCCCCCAGGTTGGTTAAAAATGTTCTTAAGTCGGAGCGTCCCGGTGGCTCACACTGGTAGAGCGCTTACCATGAAGGCCGTGTGCTTGCTGCAGCGGACCCGGGTTCGAATCCGGTCTGAGGTCCCTTTGCTGCATGTCTTCCCCTCTGTCTCCCCCTTTCTATCTGTCTCTGTCTAATAAAGCAGTAAAATGCCCAAAAAATAATCTTTAAAAACAAAAAAAATGTTCATAAGTCTAGAGGGTTATTGATGGACGAAATCTGAATAGACCTGCAGTACAACCTATTGGAGTAACTTAACATGTGCTGCAGAGCTGAGTGACACATGGAAGTTGGGCTAGTGCTTGGTCGGACAAACATGGTGGCCGAGTCACAAACTTTAGCAAACAAAAGCTAGCAGTAGTGAAGGGACAATGAAGCTTCATGAACCATTTGCATTATTTTTGACCCCACTAGATGGCTTTAAAAAAGGCTTTAGCAATGGTAATTGATTGGGTTTTCAGCCCTTTGTTGAACAAAGAGCGCCATCTAGTGGGCTCTGTAAATAAAGCAAATGGCTCACAAAGCTTCACTAGATATGACATTTTTTAGTGTAAATTGTTTTATCGTCTATTTGCGTTATTTAATCTTTTTGCCTTTTGGTTACCCCAGACAAAGATGGACTAGTCTGGATTTAAGACCCTTGCATGTATTGGTATATACTTTCACTATAAGATACAAATGTACTCTTCTTCTTCTCAAAAACTCCAAACTGCCATTAAGGTACTCTGCCCGAATACCTAAATTATTTGACTCACTTCAAATGTAATATAGACTTTTGTCCAGTAGACCTGTTAAATGAGTCTAAAGGGGCTGGGAGTCATGGAACTAAAACAGCATACAGCAATAATCCCTTGGTCTAAAGCTATCAGAGGCTCTGATGACTCCAAATGGAAATGACTGAATGCCTCTCACTATTCCTTCATACAAAACTTAATGAAAAGGCTTTCTTTACATGTTAGTATCTCTCTTTCTTTCTTTGCTCTTTCTCTCATCTCCTGCAGTTCTCCACACAAGGCTGATTAAGCATGCAGTGTGTGGACAGGTTAAGGATATGCCATGCCTACTGTTCAGGCAGATATTTGTCCTGATTGTTTCCTGATTAATTCATCTTCAGTGGAAGTGTGCAGAATGGAATAAAAAAAAAATGAAGAAGGACCTCTTTCATTGTTGGATATGGCATATGAATGAGTAATACATTTTTAATAAGTCCCTATCAGACAAATGCTATGCAGACAGAGACACTTCCATACTTGATTAGAAACCGGATTCACAGTTGGTTCAGATTCATAGTTCAAGCGTGCCAGGGCTGAAATTTCACTGTTCACTATATGCTGTCACACATTGTCCATCTTTGTATGTCCATAGACTCTCTCACTGGCTGACTTTTTTAAATAAATCTATTCTTGGACTTCTGCCTACATATTTGTGTTTATGTATGTGTAGAAACCTCAGCTAATATGGCCTGTGTTCTCAGGACATCATACAGATAGGTAGGTCATCAGGTAGGTCCCGAGACTCAGAACTAAACAGGGCAAAAGGGCTTTTAAATTTTCTGCCCCGTCTACCTGGAACGATCTGCAGAAGCAACTTGAAGTTGACATGTCTTGTAACTCTGGGGGATTTAAGTCAATTTTAAAAGACAAATAAATTCAATCGGATTTTGTACTTTTTGTACGGATTGCACTGTGTAATCATGTAATCCAACTCTTGTTTTTCTTGTAGTGTGTGACTGTATTTTGTTTGTGTCTTGTGTGATTGGCGTAACCATTTTGCTTTTGTGTTGCTGTCTTGGCCAGGTCACTCTTGGAAAAGAGGTTTTAAATCTCATTGAGTCTTTTTTACCTGGTTAAATAAAGGATATATTGATTGATTGAAATATTCTTCACATACATGCAAGTCCTGAAAATTTACAGGACAAAATATTTCCCGAAGGGCTTTGTGCAAGTAAAAGCAGGTTTGTCACTTAAGCAGTGTGTCCCCTTATTCCCCCTTTTGCGGAAAAGATGTGGGTGGGAAAAGCAAATCAGGATAACTTTGCTCACACAGCAGTGTAAATGACCTTTAGCAAGGTTCTTTGTGGTGTATTTGTATGATATAGCCTGTTTCTCATGTTTGTGTATTTTCTAGGTGTTTTACAATGTTTTGATCCTTTTGTTTTGGAAAGATGCCGTCCCTTTTGAAAGGGGTGCTTTTATTTTGAAAAGTAAATGGAACGGTGAAATTAAAGAACTAATGGTGGTTAATCAGGAGTGTTTTGTCATCCAAAAATGGGTATAAAGTATCAAAAAGTTTCTACAGTGCCTGGCTGACAGGGGCACAAGGTTGGTTGTACTTTATTTTCCTTATGTATGTTTAATAGTGGCTATTTCTGTCATTATTATTATTATTATTGTAAAAGTGTTTATGTGCTAGTGCTAATGGTGGCTATTTCCCTCATAGCTCGTGGACCGTCATTCAGCCAGGGATGCTACAAGCAGACAGACAAAAAGATCCACTGACACATTTTCCCCCCACAATATAAACTAAATAAAAAGTAACCATAGAAAAATAAAAACTGAGAAAATGCATGTAAGACAATTCTCATCAAAAACATCTTTGGAACCTGACTCACCAGATGTTGACTGCTGCTATATACCTGCCATTGGTCACATCTCTAAGGCGCTATTTTCCTTCCCTTCCCCTATCTTGCTATCCAGATATACTGTGCTGTATCTTGGGCTTAGTGCCGTTCAAGATCATTGTAATTGGTTTAACAAAATACAAATATAAGCTGGTGACTTTTCCCCCCAATAACAGCTTGATAATGGGTGGGTCCAGACCATTCTCCAGTGCTGACACAGCACTGTGGAAGAAGGTCTGTTATAAGAATCGCACTCTCTGACCCCCTAATCTCCAGAAGTTGATTTAGTTGCTTGACCACATTCTCTGTGCCAAAAATGCTAAAGTAACAGGATATTTAACTTAAAAATATATAATAAATAATAAAATTATGGACTAATTTAATCTAAAACTAAAAATAGGCAAGGAGAAGCAACATTACAGCAGGGACAAACTACAAAAACATGAAGCATACCAAGATGCGCTAAATAATAATGTTAATGTAAGATTATCCATCAGCCATCAAAGTCTTTCTTTTGAACTTTACTATTGACTGACAAATCACAGTTTAGACCTATACAGGCTAACCACTAAATTCACCAAAACGATTGGGTTCTATCCTTTGGTACAAAAAAAAAACATTTGGAATAAACATCCTGCCATTTCTGCAAATAGTCTTGAATAGCATGAAGACATGCTTTTTTTTTAGCTTTTACTATAACACTGAAGCAGTTGTTGATTACTTGTGGTCTTACCCGCCGGTAAAGAGGAATGATGAAACAGCAATGAGTGGCACAATAAAACAGTCAATAAAAGAGGTTTATGAAAAATTGTGAATCACTGTAACCGAGAGGTCCTTAACTGTACAGTCATAAATGTGCGCGGACACACACACACACACACACACACACACACACACACACACACACACACACACACACACACACACAGACGACCCAATACAGGATCCCCTTCTGGTTTATGTCTGGTGAAGATAATCAGGAATAAGAGAGAAAGCCTGAGTGTGCAGGTGAAAGGAGACAAATCATTATGAAGACCTCAGACTGCTGATGCTCAGCACTGAAAGTGCACACCCACACACTGCCGATGTCATTCCAATATATAAACTGAGTCCACTCAGTCATTTGTGGCCAGCAGAGGAAATAAAAAAGGACAAAATCATAAGTCATTCTTCTTCTGTATTACTGTATAGTTCCCAGCTGCTATCAGAGCCTTCTGCAATGGTACTGTAAATACCAGTTATTTATTAGTGCCTCAGATTCTATTCCCCTTATGTCTGGTAGATAGGCTGGAGTATGTTTGAGAGACCAATAGTTGAAGAAGAAGCCATAATTCAGAATGCAGAGCATTGTAAATATATTTACATGCATTTTATATTAAAATATATATTATATTTGCATGCAGCATCAACCTCAGGTAGCCAGTTGGAAGCAGACCGGTTTCCACAGGGCAAAGTATCAAGGGATGTGGTGTAAGTAAAACTTAAAAAATGAAAATAATGAATTATCATTGTTTACATTTTTACATTTTCAGATTGCCAGATAACTAAACATCTCTTGTTGTGTTTATACTAATTATATGGATAGCCCAGTGCCTGCAAAGTGACCTGATTGGTTCCGTAGGTACATGACCTGAAACCCTGGCTGTCTGAATCTGTGTTTTTGAAGCTGTCATTGTTACAGTAGCCTACATAGCAGTTCCAGTCTTGGCTTTCACTGCTTATCTTGGCCATGGCATGTGTTGTAGCATAATAGAATCAAGCATACAAGGTTAAAAACTTGATTTGCAATCACTACACAATGACCACTGGACTGGATAATGCTCGCTAAACATCAGTAGGACTGTATTTATTATTAATATTTTCTCAAATTAATGTGTTAGAGCAGGGGTGGGCAATTTTATTTTCCCAAGGGGTCACATGAGATACTGCAAAGGTTGCAGAGGGCTGGAACAACACCCTGAACTTAATTCTGCTCAATATTCATTTCATTGATTTATGAAATGCAGTAAATTATGTGGTTTTGAGCTGCTACTGGTAAGAATACATGTTATGATAAGGCTATGTTAATATGGAGTAAGTCAAATATATCAGTAAAAAACAGAAGAACTCCAATTATAATCTCACATATTTCTATTTATTTTATTTATTTATTATAATTTTTAACTTTTTTTTTTTTTAATGGAACCCATTTCCGCGCACATTTGTAAATCCCCTTCAAAATAAAGGCACTGCAGTTGTATCAATTTTCTAGTTATAAAAAATGTTCTACCACAAGAAAGATGTAACTTATTTCTTAAAACAATCTTTCTTGTCTATGACACTGCTGTGGTTTCATAGCAATGTAATGCAATATAATGTGGCTATCTAAGGTTGGTTACTGTAATATAATGTGAGGGGTTTTTTTTAATGAAAGTACCTTTCATACACCTATGTTACCAATGTCAATGTCAATTATATATCATATGTCAATTAACAGATTCAGTTGCTTGACAACTAATTACGTAATTCGTAACTACATGTAAAATTGTTCTTCTAATGATTATTGTCATATAGACTTTATTATTGTAGCATGATTATTGCTTCTGGTGCCAAAAGACCATAAATCAGACCACAAAAGAAGAAAGAAAGAAAGAAAGAAAGAAAGAAAGAAAGAAAGAAAGAAAGAAAGAAAGAAAGAAAGAAAGAAAGATCATCACGTTACTGTACATGGCATACTGTGCAGTGATGTCACTCTCAGCTGTCAGTTGGATAAGAAGTGGCACCAGGGTGAACGTGAATCAATCTTTTGAAATTCTACTGGGCACAATATTTCATACCATATTACTATGCACACATATTATAGAAAGTAAGTATTTTTAAAATTGTGTTAACACAATCTGTTGTTCATTGAATTTCCGTCTATCAGTGCTCCTGTCTGGCAGTGAGTTCTACAAGATGTTCTACACAGATTTCTTATCTATACTTGGAATCCTTATGTGCATTGCTGCCTCAGTAACAGTAGCTTGTTAATTTCTGCCCATACTGCCTGGATCTCTGCAGGCTAAAATACTTCTGTGTCTGAATCACATCTACAGAGTAGCAAAAATTCATTTTCATTCAAACAAAACTATTGCTGTAACTTTTTAAGCCCTGACTTTATACACTTCAAGTACTTAAGAACAAAAGACTAATTATCCACAGTGACTGAAACATACTGGCACTTTTATGTTTTGTACCAAGTCTGCTTTGGTGAAGGCTTTTTATTTTCTCTCTGAAGGCTGACTTTGACTTTTCCTTTCCAGTGGCTTTATTATTTTTTTTATACCTAAGAGCACCCTCTTTAGTAAGAGTGCTTTATACTTACTGAACTAAACAAATGGACGTCAGTGTCCATCATGCTGGATGAACAAAGGCATGCACAAAGGTAAATGTCTCCCAGACAATGAGAGAAATAAAAAAGGGAATCAAAGAAAACCCTCAAGAAAATTGTATTTTCAGTGGAAATGTCAAGAAACATCATCGGGGAGGTATAAAAAAAAAATCACAGCACTGTAATTTAAAGACTCCAGCAAACATATATTGTGGGGATTTCATTTATTTCTTCTTCACACCCACTGTACTCTTTAATCCCTGCTGCCTGCCATTTCTGAACCTTACACACACGTTGAAATAAATCTACACTAGTCTTCATACTTGATGCTTAATCAAAGAAGTTCTTCTTGATTAAAGGCTGCTTTTTTCATGCTTCTTTATTATAATCGCACATTGTTTGATCAGATTAGGCATCATAGCCATACTGGTGGTGGTGGAAAACCAGACAAAACCTGAGTCAATCAAATGACCCCAACAACTGTTCACCACCAACCCACACATTCTGTGAGTTAGTCACTTCCACCCACCATTTCTGACTCATAGACAACTCTACAGCTTCTCTTGTCAAAACCTTGCTGACACCACAATCATTTCACATGGGACTGAGTTCACACCTGTCATTCCGATGACGGTAACACTTTCTATTAAGGTCCTTGTAATAGGCATTTTCTTGTAAAATGCTTATTATATTGTTATATGTTAATAGGTGCGTTTCCATTAGGTACTTTTCCCTCTAGTGAGCCGCTATGGATGTGACTTGGGAGAGAGGATCCGCCCAAGATCCCCCCAACTGTACCAGTTAGCGGCTCAGGTAGCACTACTGAGCGGCATGATTCATTTGCAGACTGGTGCAAACTGGACGCTGAGGGGTTAACATCGCTGGGAGAGACTGCTGCAGGAGGACTGGGCCGCTTGTGAGTGCTTTGGGACGACGCCTGCAACTCATTGAAAAGAGTAGGAACAAGTCTCCAATAACACCAGAAAAAGTCGCTTGATTTGTCGTTTGTCACTTTCTGAAAAAGAGTCACTAGAGGGGTCTGAATAGTCACTAAATATCGCTAAGTTGGCAACACTGCTTGCTCCGTCGGTCTGTTGTCAAATTCGAACTCTGCTGTTTAGCCACTACAAAAGTACCTGTATGGGAACTGAGGCCGAGGGGCACTAACTAGTTTGTGTAGCCACTCAGCCGCTTTCCAAAAAGTACTCAGAAATTACTCAGTCGAAACATGCCTAATAAGACTAAGTAAGTGAACCTTGATGGCTGGTTGTAGTCATCGACTGCATATAAGAGGCGGACGTAGTCACTGCGATGTTACCCATTGTTTGATGGACTACTGGTACTACTGGCCAATGGTGAAAGCTCCCAACTCGGTTGGACCAGGGCTAAACAAAGCCTTTGAGGCAATTGCATATTTTTACTGGTTATCGGCTGATAATGATCGGTGTCCAGTCTGTCTGCACATCCCTGGGTTATCCTGTTGACATTTTCCTACGAATTTTAGATTTCTCACCTGTTTCTTCTGGACAAAAATACACACATATGTAAGATGCTGCATGCATGTAGGTGTTCCAAAAAGTTACATCCATCAATTTTCTTCTGCTAATCCAGGGCTGGGTCAGGAGCAGGCCAGCAGGCCAACCAAGGTATTCTAGACATCTATCACTCCAGCAAGTTCAGCATGTCCAGCATGTCCTCAGTCAACCTAGGGCCCTCTAACAACTTGGATGTACCCGCAACTAGGCGCCCAGGAGGCACTCTGATCAGATGCCCAAATCACCTCAACTGGCCTCTTTTAGATGCAAACACGCATCGGCTCTTCTCCAAGGTCCCTTTGAATGTCTGAGCTTCTCACCCTATCTCCAAGGCAGAGCCCAGCCACACTCATTTTGGCGACTTAAATCCATAACAACATTTCTCATCTCATTCTGTCAGTTACCACCCAACGTTTCTGACCACAGGTGAGGGCTGGAACATAGATGCACTAGTATATCAAGAGCTTTGTCTGTAACTTAGCTCCCTCTTCAACCATCTGGTATAACGTCCACATCACTGCTAAATGTGTCCATCTAACGCTCATTTTTCCCCCTTACTTTTGCACATGACCCCGAGATACTCCTTCACTTGAGGCAGTAATTCACCTCCAACTACCACCGTTTTCTAGCAGAGATCATTGTCCTCACTCTTGGAGGTGAAAGGCTTGTTTTCCTCTGCCCTGTTCTTTGTCACCCTTTTTTAGCTCAGTTTGTGGCGGAGGTCGAAGCCTCGGACTCTGCTGATGGTGATCCTCTCCCAGCTCCACCTCCGACCAGAAGCTTTCCCGTAAAATCCCTTTTGGGAGGTAAAAGGGGAATAATCCTTGGGAAGAAATACACAAGAAAGACCTTCTGCTAAGGCTTGCACTTGTCTTGATAGAGAAAATTTCAACAACACGACAAATTAATTGAACTAAAAATAAAAATGGCTATAATAATGTCACTCTCCAGTAGACAATGAATAAAGGAATTAATATATAAAACAGAAAATGCTTGTTAGTTGTTTAGTATGTTGTGAACTGTGATCAGCAAGATTTCTGAGCTGTTCGTTGTTCTAAGTGAGAGTAAACAGACTCACCTCAAGTCCCTCTATCTCATCTATTTCATGCTCCCACAATACTGCTCTCTCAAACAAAAAGGCCTGTTATGACAGTGCTCTCCAGGGGACAAGGCAAAGGTCCAAAAAGTCATTTTCGTGAGGTAAAATTGGAGTATGCCTTGGGAGGAAAAACACAGTAGAGACCCTCTTCCAAGGCTGGCAGGTATCTTGACAGATAAAATTTCTACAACATGAACAACAAACAAAATGAACTAAAAATAAAAATGACTGTTATGATAACAATCTCCAGTGGACAATTAATAAATTACTGAATAAATAAAACAATAAATTAATACATACATACATACATGCGATTGAATAAATAAGAATGTTAATTATAACACAGAAAATCCTTGGGAAGAAATACACATGAAAGACCTTCTACCAAGGCTGAAACGTGATCTGAAAATTACAGATATTTCAACGGAAAATAAACAAATAGAATTGAAATAGAAGCCTATTATGACACCCTTCTCCATAGGTCAAGGAAAAATTAGGAATGAATAATTAGGAAGGAATAATTTTTGTGAAGTCCTTGGGAAGAAATACACAAGAGAGACCTTCTTCCAAGGCTTCCAGGCTTCTTGACAATAAAAAAAATACAGATATGTCAACAGAAAATAAATTAATAAATGCCTATTATGACACAGCTCTCTAGGGGACAAGAAAGAACAAAAAAAAAAAAATGTAAGGTAAAATTGGAGTACTCCTCGGGAAGAAATACACAGGAGAGACCTTCTTCCAAGGCTTGAAGGTGTCTTGACAAGTGAAAAAAAAAATACAGAAAAAAAATCAAATCAAATCAAAATAAGATATGATTTTAAAAAAGCACCTTATGACACCACTACCCAGAAGACAATGAATAAATTAATGAATAACAAAAAATAAAAAAATACATATAGTAACTGTATCCCAGATCAGCCACCGTACTACATCCCTCTTCAGCCACATCTGCAATGCCGCACTTTCCGGTGTTCGGCGATTATTTCGAATAATATCGTGTAGGTATAATTGATTTATACATATTTAACAATCTATGTGTGAAATTTAATTCATGTACATGGAGATCTACATGTCTAATTATGATACGAAAGTAACTCTGATGAGAAAAGCAGGAAGAACGCTTTGGCGACACTCTGAACGATCTGAAAAGTACATCTGTATTTTTACTGTACTGTATGTAATAACCTGATAAATATCAGTGTTTTCAGGTTAATAAGGTGCTTGAATAATAATCAGTTGTCTTGTTTAAAGTTAATCTTAATGGGATAAAATGTTAATTAATTAAGAAGTTAAAATGAATAAATAATTTAGTCAAATATGTACCTTTAAAATTTATTTTTTGTATTTTTTGTATTTTTTCTATTGAAAATTGCAATACAAACCACGACTAGTAATATAACCATAGCAATAGTAACATAGTACCAAAATAATTACATATGATAAAGGGTCAAAGTGGGAAAAAAAGAAAAGGATAGCAAAAATAAAACTTTGATGTGACAGACTGTAATGTTACACATGAAATGGAAGTTCTAGTTATAACTGTTGTGACAGGTTATTGGTTGAAAATATCTGCATGGATATTCATTATAGATTTACATTGAGTGTTTTACAGCGAAGAGATCCAAGTGTCTGATATGGAATACAGTTAGCGCACGGCTAATTCACCGACTTTGGTAAACCCGAGCCTAACGTACACGGTTAAAAATATATACGGTAATAGATTCTAGTTTCACACAACTTAATTAACTAGAAATATAACATGATCATTTATATCGGTAGTTCATGTGAAATTTTGGTAGAATGTTAGCCAAAAACCAGCTGATGTGGGATACAGTTACGCTACATGCATAAATACATGCAATTAAATAGATATATGCAACATGTAGAAACTCTGAGCAGTATTCCTAATTCAACCTGATCCTCAGTGTGTCTGCCAAGGGATCTGTCCAGTCTGTGCTGTCGAGAGTGCATGTTCTACATACACAGCCTGTGTGTTCTGTGTTTCTAATTTATGTGCACAAATTAGAACAGAGAACATATGGGAACCCTGAGACACACATTATAATTTCAAATCAGTAGTTTTGATTAAATATGCAGCACATTTGATCATGTGTATATATATTTAAAGTCAGGGTGGATTTTCAATGTGTAAAATAAAAAAAATCTCATTGCTTTCCATCAACACCTTGGTAGAAGTCAATCATTATCTATCCATCTACAATCTAGATGGACAGATTATGCCTTTTTACTGAATTAGGATGGTTTTTCAGTATTTTAAATGCCAATACCTTTCAAAGAAGAGAAAAAATAAATGAAATATAACTTATTTTTCAGGTCATTAGACATGAATTGCTAATCATAGTGTCTATGATGTAAATATTTTGTATATTAGTGGTAGGTATGCTTTTGTCCCAGTAATACAAACTAATAATAAGATGGTTCTTATAAAATAAACCCCAAGTCTGTGTCTCACGAATCCAATACGATTTCATTCTATTGTGACGATCCACACTGCCAGCATATTTTTAAGCATCAAATGTATTTTTGTGGGGTTTAGTGAAGTGTTTTTTGTTTTGTTTTTTTGCACAGAGAGCTGTTTATATCACACAAATATCCCACTGTGTATGTGTATTGAAATTACTTACCCCATCTATGTTTAGTGATGAAGACTCCCTGTCTGTTTGTGTTGCTCTTTCACTACACACAAATAGAGCTTTTGCTCCACTCAGTGCTTGGGCCCTAATAAATAAATAATATATGTTTTTTTATCTTTCAAGATGAAATGACATAAAAGCACTGTCCTTATGAGGCTTATTGGCCTCATAAGGACAGTGCTTTTATGTAATTTCAACGTGTTTGAGCCTAAGAATGATATGGCAATTCTGATTATTTTTGACGCTGCATGTTTAGCACAAGTTAAAGTGAACCAGACTGCAGGTACGCAGATTCGTCAATGACGTCAGTAGGGATGTGGAACTAAGAATAGTTGTTCTCCAGCTGCATCTTGAGCCTCAGACAGCAGCAGAACATTTGACTATCCTCCGTACTTGTTTGGTTTAGAAAATTTGTTAATTATAATTAAAATGCCACTCTGTCATAATTGTTTGAACATTTACAAAAAAATATATTTAGATGTGATCTAAAATGTATCAATCTAGCTAATTAGTAAAGTAGCTAATTTTAGCTAACTGTTTTTCATCTGTTTACATCATTTCATTATTTAAAGGTTCTTTGCAACCATGTTGACGCAAAACTATGATGATATGATCTGACTTTGATATAACTTTATTGTCTGTTCTACAGTAAAACAGAAATGTGTCTTTGACACGGTATCACAAATTAAAACACACAAACACATTCACACACAACAACTGATAAAAACAGTGCAACCTGTTTTGTGCTGTTTATTATTATGCTATTATTAGTATTATTAGTATTTGGACTGTTCCTGCCTCATCAAGTACACCCATGAACAGAGTATACTCAAACTTCCACTTTGTTTGCACGTTCACGTGAAGGGCCTGTCATATTAAGTGCCATCCCAAGCCAATTAGTGATGATTGGAAGTGGCTGGAGAGAGGCTCATCCAGGAGCTTGCCACTGTGTTTATACTCTACACCCAGTCGTTTCACTCCTAAGTCATCAAACACTTTGTCACAGCCGTCGGCATCTGATACTGATGCACAAGACACCCTTTAGCATGTTTATGAGATGTGCAGGCCGTATTGAGTAAAGTTAGCTGTTTCCTTTAAACACAGAAATTGATATGAAAAAGCCACTATGCATGCAATGAGCGTAAAAATGACACTGTCCATGTGAGTAAGTGTCACACACCAAGGGCCGTGACAAAGTGTCAGTATCTGCTGAGCTGGGATGAGTTTCTACACCTTAATGATGGGTGCTTCATTCAGCTGTGTGACTCCTCTCTTCATGATGGAGTGGGAGTCTGAGAAAGGCCCAAGATCTCTGTTGCTCGGCAGACAGAAAACATGTAGCCAGAATCATCTTTGTTAAACTAATGTTGGTATTTGTGGCTACATGGTCACCTCACAGTAAGAGGGTCACCGGTTCGACTCCGGTCTGCGGGTCTTCTGTGTGGAGTTTAAATGTTCTCCCTGTGTCAGTGTGGGTTCTCTCTGGGTTCTCTGGCTTCCTCCTACACTCCCAAAAGCCCTCATATAGCTTCGGTTTAATTTGTGAGTCTAAATTGCCCATAGGAGTGAATGAGAGCAAGAATGGTTGTCTGCCTCTATGGACCAGAGCAGTTTCATGGCTGGTTCGGAGCTGGTGCTAGTGCTGGTTCGCAGTTGTTTCAACTGAGAACCAGCTCTGAACCTGTTTGCTTTTTCCACAGTCTCTAGAGCCACGTCATTACGTCACTGTTTAAGTCTGTATATGTCACCGCCCTCTTGGCAAGTATAACAACTGCTAGCTAACGATCACCTCCTAATGTTAGCACGCTAGCAATCGCCCGCTAGCATTAGCACGCTAGCTCGCCCATATCAATCACACTGCAGTTAAACAAATCAAATAAATGAATGATACACATTTTAGTTGCTCTCTCTAACGGCACAGAGTTGGTGGTGCCGCTGTAGAACCAGGTTTCCCAGCTGGTTTCCCGCTGTTCTTTGGCAGTGAAAAAAAACTAAAGAACTGGTTCGCAATTGGGCACCAGCACGGAACCGGCTTGGTCAAAAAGGGGGTTATGTGTCTGCCCTGGGAAAAACTGGCAACCTGTCCAGGGTGGCTGTTGGTAATTGTCCTGCATCCTCTGCTTTCAGGCATCACATGATGCTGTGGTCTCACTGAGAATGCAGGTCCTCCTCCTCACACCAGTTTTGGTCCTGTTGGACAGAAGTATAGAACAAGAAATGCAAAGCATATTGAAGCTTAGATATCTTTTGATTACATTTGTCATCAACACGTAATGCCATTAGTAATTGTAACCAATTGTAGCTGCAACTAAACAACGTAAAGTGATATTCCTTTCATATTAGCTGTGCCAGTGCACCTGTTATCAACAATTACTTGTGAATACAGTGTCCTTTAATTGGATATTAATAATCTCCGGCAAGATATATATATATATATATATATATATATATTTCACACCATAATTAACCATTATGAAAAGTAATTCAGGCATTTAAATGCTTTCAACGGAGCCCCTCTTATTGAAGTCATCTGGCTTTGTTTGTAAACATTATTTTTCAATAATCAGTTACTCAATTACTGCACTGCAAGCAAGCTGCTTTGAGTAAAATAAAAGTTTAATATCAGGAAAAGTAAAAGCACTTCGAACCAAGGAAGCAATTAAAGACATTAAATTGCAAAAGCAGACTTTGACATCTCACAGACAGGATAATGACGATAATGTTGTTGATAGAGTTTTAATGGGGTTGATTACAAACTGTCCACAACAACATTCAATAAAGGAATGCAGGGGATTCAGCATAAGGGGTTCTGTGTAACCAGGCTGGTTAACTAGTTGGAGTGCCTTTGTCTCTACTAGTTGACTAGTTACACATATTTTCTTCAACTAGTAATTTGTGAAACCAAAAATGTCCACTTGTAAGGTTAAAGCCTTTTTTGTCCTCCAGTTAAATTACAAATGGCATCAACCCAAAATGTGCTGCAACAACTTTTGGGACATAACTGAACATTGAAATGCTCACTGGTGGAAAGTAACTAAGTACATTTACTCAAGTACTGTGCTTAAGTAAAATGTTGAGGTACTTGTACTTTACTTGAGTATTTCCATTTAATGTTACTTTGTACTTCTACTTCACTACATTTTGAGGCAAATGTCGTGCTTTTTATTCCACTACATTTAGTTACTTTTCAGGTCAAGGTTGAACATAAAAACCATATGTTTTAAATGATGAGACATTTTTTTAATTAAACCTCATAACAGTATATTAAGTAGTTTCAATTATCCCTACCGTGAGAAGATTCAAACAATGTTTACATAAATGCACCAATTATTATAATCCAATAATATATTTGGAATAATAAAACAGTCTGAGTGGGTTCATTCTGCATAATGAGTACTTTTACTTTTGTTACTTTTTAGTAAGACAAATATATTCTAAATTGTGCATGTGAAATTATTCAGCTGACACATAAACAAACAATATATAAATTAAGTTATATGAATTTGTGTAGGTAGTATTTGCTAATGAATACACTGAATGTGAACTAAATGTAAAACTATGCAATACTGAGAAGAAATACATATATTTATACAGAGGTGTAAACAGTGTGTATAGATAAGTAAAGTATAAAAAGGTGAAGAGAGAGTGTAAGTAAGTGACAAGAAATGAGGTCAGGTCTTTATGAGATAAAGCTGTCCTGAGCCTGGTGCTGCTGGGCTTAATGCTGCAGTAACATCTTCCAGACAGCAGCAGGCAGAACAGTTTGTGGCTGGAGTGATTTGGGTGTTTGATAATCCCTTTAGCCTTCTTCCTACACCACTGGGTGTAGAGCTCCATTGATGGCAGCATCACCCTGGAGATGTGCTGGGCACTTTTCACCATGCATTTGGTCAGGATACTCTCAGTACAGTGTTTCCATTAAAGTCAAAGCGAATTTTGAAGAAACATTCTGAAATGTTGCATTAAAGAAAATGCAAATTTGGGTCGTTTCCATAAACCAAGCTGCATAAATGTACTCTGGTCAGAAGATGGCAGCATTATGTATTGCTGTAGCCTAATCTGTCAGTAAAGAAAGACTAAAAAGAACAAAAAAGAGGTTGCTAATCAGACAACTTTGGCCACCCACAAGAAAGAATGAAAATCTTCAGAAAGATGCAGACAGCGGAAACTGCCTCTTCTTCTTTTGATTTTTTTTCGGCAGAGCAGAAACGGCTGATTAGTCATGTGAATTAAATGTTCGATACGTCCAAACTTATTCAGAAAAGGCATCTCCCATCAAGCACATTAACTATTTTTCGAAGAAGAAAAAAAACACCTTGAACAAGCATAAAAACTTTAATGCGCATTTTCGAAAGATTTTTTGTATTTTTGGTGTTTTCCTCAAGCTTTTCTCATGTGCATCGCCAAAATGTGCACAGAAATATTGACGGAAACACAACTAGTGGTGCTCCTGTAGAAGTTGTAGAGTGTCCTGGAGTACATTTTAAACATTCTCATCTTGTGGAGGAAGAAGAGCTGTTTGTCAGCTGCCTCCACACAGAAAATCTCAAGATCTGTTACTGGAAAGAGAGCATAAATGTTTTTTTTCTTCATTCTGGCCATCATCTGACAGCTGTTTGCAGTTCCTTAAGGGCTGTTATGCGTCCATTATATTAACACCAGGGAGGGAAAGTCCGCCTTGAAAATGTTTTGATTTTTTTTCACCACATTTCTGACTCCAGGGTGTTCCCTAAAAGAACATCTGCTTCCTTGAAGAAAAAGGAATAATAAAGAATAAGCATAGAGAAGGATAAAATAGGCAGTAGACATTAACTTGTATTCCTGTATTTACCAGTGGTGGTAGAATTATTCACATCCCTTATTTAAGCATGAGTACCTCGCTGTGAAATTACTCCATTACAAGTAAGTACAAAAGTACAAATTTATCAGCACATAAATCGACTTAAAGTAACAAATAGCAAAAGTACTTGTTATGCAGAATGGACCCACTCAGATTGTTTCTAAATATATACAGTACTTGAGTAGATGTACTTAATAACTTTCCACAACTGAACTGGTCTTTACACTATTCTGTTCCATCCTGTTATATTGCTGTAGGCTACTACATATAATATTATATTATATTACGACTTCACCTTATAGTATGCCACAAACCACCATAATTCATCATATTAGTATGTTTGTTTTATTTGCGTTTTCTTTTGCTTTATATTCATATTCATACATCTTTTTGTTAATCCTTAGAAGTCTAAGCATTCACATTACTTAACCCTTTGGACTTTGGGGCTATTTTGTCAGTTTTGGACTCCTTTTTATTCTGCCTGTATAAACCACTTAAAAATCTTTACCATGCCATGTTGGTATCATTGTTTTCAAGACAACCTCACATATATGACCTAATTTTTTTTTCATTTTGACTTACTGATCAACATTTTGAACACAAAAAAAATACAAAAAACACACATAAAACATGAAAAAAACAAACCAAAAACACACACAAAATTACGAAAAACACATACAAACACACTCAAAACACACCGAAAACATAATAAAAAAAATTAAAAAAAACACAAAAATTAATTTAAAAAACCCTACAAACACACTCAAAGCACACGAAAACATAATAAAAATACAAAAAACACACATAAAAAAAACACCTTTGCTAAAAAACGGTTGATGCATTAAATTGGTCATGGAAAGCTGACAGCAGGGCTCCATGCTGCTTCGTTTTTACGTTGTGACCTCATGAAGAAGTTCTGCTCCGGCGCTTTCGTGGACTCCAGAGGAGAGGGTTAATCTCTGAATGCCATTTTTATCAGCTCATCAATCCGGTTTACACTGTTAATCATGAAAATGACAGTTATTGGCCCATTTGCCTTCCACAGAGTCAAAAATATCAAAAGCATAAATGATGTCAATGGAGCCATTCTCAGTCAACTAATCTAACTTTACTTCATTCTCAGCATGTTGTAAGAAATTCTTTTTAAGTACATTCTTGTTTTTGTGGAAAACTGTATTAAAGAACACATTTGCATAAAGCAGAAGGACTTAAACATCTCTCAAACAAGATAATGAGGACACTTCAACATAACAATGTGTTATTATTAATGCCGTTGTGAAATGAAGCGTGTACAGTTCACAGAGTTAATGCACCCATCATAGAGTTCACACTTAGCCAATTACCTCTTTTTATTCCAGTCTACTAAAAAAAGCAACCTCGATACCACCGCACCACCCCAGCCTCTTTGGTTGCCATGGAGAAGATTAACAAGTTACTGTCAAAGCCTGACACATTGATCGCTCTGTCTTCTGATGTACGTTTGAGTCAACATTATGTATAATCAGCAGTGTCGCAGCTCCCCTGTGCTCTCACCCCCTGCAGAGACAGAGAGATGTGTTGCTCTGTGTCACAGCGGCCATGCCAGCAGAAACTCACTGATGCCTCCAAATGTCAAACCCATCAACGCCCACATTGCATGTCTCATATCCACAAAAGGGAGATAGTAAACAATCAAGTGAAATCTCAAAGGAAATTAATGAGAGAAGTAATTTAGTTGCACAGCTACTTCCTCTTCGGTTACAGCTAAATGACTCACCAAGTATGTGTGCAAATAAAGAAATTCATATCACGCAAACCCCAGCAGCATATGAGCCACAATCTTTCCTTTTTTCTCACTTAATTCTTAAAGGGATTGTTTTAATTAGTCTAGTTTGTTTTAGTGCTTAGTGTTGGAGATATCTGTGCATAGAGATGTCTGTCTTCTCTCAAGAATAACAAAACCAGACGGCATTCTGCTTATGGTGCTCGGAGCGGCAAAAACATCAATACATTTTAAAAACTCAACAGCAAAGTCGCTTCTCAGAAATCACGGTTATTTAAGATTATGCAAAGTAGTTCCCCCATGAAACTGCTCACAGAAAGGTCTGTTTTTTATCTTGAGGCCACAGTATTATTCTGTGACACAACATAATCCTTACATCAGTGTAAAATAATATCTCTATTGTGATTATTGTTGGCATAATTACCTTCATGATAATAGAATAATGAAGAAATGTAATGACACATAACTCAATACAAGCAGTATGTTTTGAGCCTTCCTGTGAGTCTAAAGCAGCATATGGATGCACACCACATCTGAAAACACCACAGCAACCTTCACCAGTAGGTAGCGATTGTCTTTGGCAGGTCAGTACACGTCTGCACTGACCAATAATTGTAAAGAATCATTAGATGCCTCAGTGATGTAACATGTTTAATTTAACTTGTCTTTGTGTCTGAGGACCCTGCATTAACCAATAACAAATGTGGTCTATGTTACATGAGAATATTGAGTAAGAACGAGGTAATTGAGCTCATATTGAAAATAAAACTCTACTTATATGTCTTATTTAATATACACTATTCATCCACTATATACTATGCACTATGTAAGAAAAAATCAGCAGCCCCAATTGTTTTACAGCAAGAAGACGAAAGTGACCGATCCATGAAAAAGAAATCGCTAGGCTAATTCACCTGCGTTAGCGTCCTTTAGCCGACTCCGGTAAACCAGAGACAAACGTACACAGTTAAAACGCTATACAGTTTAAAGATAAGAAGTTAGACTCTAGTTTCACACCACTTAATTAATTGGAAACATAACAAGACCATTTATATTAGTAGTTAATGTGAAATTTTGATAGAATGCCAAAAGCCGGCCGTTGTGGGATTCAGTGACGCTAGCTATTAGCACTGTACAGCTCTGTATTATGTCAAGCTCCTAGCATCATTGCTAGCTAGCTTAGCGTGCAAATTTTACAGACCGTTTTATTAACACTATTTTATTGGACTAGTTCTGCACTAGTAGTGGTAAGAATACTAGTTGACAGGAACCATACTATTAAATCCGGTTTGGGTTATCTCATCTAACAGCTAGACAATTGTTAGTTAGCTCATGTTTGCTAGCTAGCAGCTTAACTTGGAGCAGACATTTGTGTGTCTGTTGGTATTAGGGGTGTGACGAGATCTCGAGATTAAACTTGACGATATATCTCTTCGCGTTAAAAATCTGTCTCGGGAAATTTGTGAGCTATCCAAACTTCTATTTGTGACCTGTGGGGGCAGTAATGCGCTTTTCCTACGTCTAGCCTGCTAGAACCCGAAGAAGGAGAAGGAAAAGAAGAGGAGGAGGAGCATGAGGGGAAGCAGCAAACAGCCATAATGACAGCGGAAAAGACCTGTATTAGCATTGATGATGCCCCCGGCACTTTCAAATCTTTTGTTTGGCAGCATTTTTGGTACCCGGCGGAAATGATAAATGGCAGTTGAGTGACAATACACGGACAATATGCAAGCATTGTATGAAAATAATGCCATACACCGCAGCTAATACAAGCACGATGAAGAAACATATACTGCATTCGGACCTCAACTTCCACAGTCAAGCGCCAGAGCCACAACGATAACAAGAGACATAGGTGTTTTCATCGCAGCAGATATGAGGCCATATTCTGTGGTATAAAATCAAGGATTTCGGCGACTCCTCCACACACTGGAACCGAAGTCCAACATCCCATCACGCGCGCATTTTACCCGCACAGTGATCCCGAACCTCTATGGAAAGTCCAAGAGCAAGGTTGTACAGATCCTGAAAGACGCAGAAAGCATCGCCATAACAACAGACGGTTGGACATCCAGAGGTACGCAAAGCTACATCACAATTACAGCCCACACAATCAACAATGACTGGAAAATGGAAAGTGTTATACTACAGACTCTGCCACTTTTCGAGTCTACAGCTACAATTGCCATCACACAAGTTAATCATGGACGTTACGACGCGTTGGAACAGCACGTTGGATATGCTGGCTCGTTACCTCGAGCAGCAAGCTGCAATAGCAGCAGCTCTCACCAGCCCAGATATAAGACAAAACGCCCGAAGCATTGATACACTTGACGGCTGCGATGTCAGAGATGCTGAAGACCTTGTGAAGTTGCAGCATCCTTTGAAGACCGCCACCACAGTGTTGTGTGAGGAGAAGAGTCCCACAGTGTCTCTTATTGTGCCACTGAAGAGCATGATTGAACAGAACATGACACCAAATGATGGAGATTCCACCACCGTGGCCAACACAAAGACTGCAATCCTCACAAATATTGCAAACAGATACAGTGGGGATGCCTTCAACTATCTGCTGGAGTGCTGGACCCAAGGTTCCGGACTCTACCTCAGCTAGACCATGACCAGTGTGAGGCCGTTTTCTGAGGGTACAGAACAAGGCAGAACTGTTGCTGCAAAAACAGGTGTATATATTTATCACTTTAAATTGTATTGGGTATGTTTGTCAAGTAAGAAGGGGCATGCAGGTGGAGCTCACTGTCCCACACACGGTAGAGAGGAGGCTGTGAGAGATGATGAGCCCGAAGTGACAGAACCTGCTCCAAAAAAGACAGCACTTGAGGACCTGTTGAGGAACTCTTTCTCTACAGAGCCAGAGGAGTCCAACAGTTCAAAACAGGCTGAGAGGGAAGTTGACAACTACAAAAAAGAGGCTTCTATCCCTCTCAGCAGCTGCCCTCTGAAGAGGTGGCAAGATCACTGCTCCCAATATCCTTTGCTGTCTCACCTTGCCAAAGCATGCCTTTCTGTCCCTGCTACCTCCATTCCAAGTGAGCGCATCTTTTCAACAGCAGGAGACATAGTAAATGCGCAAAGATCCCAACTACTGCCAGAGAATGTGGACATGCTAATATTCTTAAAAAAGAACATGGCTGTGTAGTTGCAACAAGTTGTCAGTGACATACTTGGTCAGGCTCTGTTTGGACTATTTGCACTCTGTATTGACAGAGTAGAACTTTGATGTGGTTTTGCACATAATATTGTTTGCAACTGAAAAAAGAAATATTCAATTTTATTTATTTTATTTAAATTTTATAAATTGTAGTTTTAGTTTCATTTCAAAATGCATGTGCAACTTGGTTCAATAAAATACAGTCATATATGTTGTCATTGTAGTTTTCTTAAAATCTTGTCTCGTCTCGTCTCGTCTCGTCTCGTGAGCTGAGTGTATCGTCACACCCCTAGTTGGTATTCAAGATATTAGTTTGGGAGAGGGGTCTCCCACACTGTTTAATCCACAGCCAGCAACGCTTCTCTTGTTGTTGTTGAGTTTCTTGTTGCTCAAAGCTTGACGGACCTTCTTAGTGACAGTTGCTAAAGTATGATTGGACGAAGCGTTGAGTTTTGCGAACGGTCAATTCATGTATTAATTTTTAAAAAATCCCCTTAGACATTCTTGACCACCATTAACAGAGGAATAGCAGATTTCACCTGGTGATCTTGTTTCTGCTTCCTTACCCTCTACTTCTTCTAGAGGGAGGTCAGCCCAGTGTTTTCTGCACTCAATTAACCTCCTGTACCACACTGAACCTCAGTAAGACTGGAATTAGGCGTACAAACAAGCACTTAGGCCAACATACTATATCATACGGCACATCAGTCACACCATTAAGTGGTACAACAAAATGCATCTGCATGTCTTTGCAAAATATGAGGTTATAGAAGGTTTATAACATTAGTAACTACTAGGTGAACTACTATAGCTGGTGAGCTAAAACCTTACACACTCTCTAGATCATGTTCTAATCATGAATATGTTAAGGAACCGCAAACCACGTTCAAAGATCAAATCAAACTTTATTTATATAGCGCTTTTCATACATATAAATGCAACACAAAGTGCTTTACAAAAAATAAGAATAACCCCCCCCCATAATCAGTTAAAAGCTAGACCAAACAGGTGGGTCTTGAGCCTCCTTTTAAAAACATCAACAGTCTCTGCGGTCCTGATGCAGGCTGTTCCATAGGTGCGGGCCATAATGGCTGAATACAGCCTCCCCGTAGGTTTTATTTTTAGCTCTTGGAATAATTAAAAGGCCGGTGCCAGAGGACCTCAGGACCCACAAGGGTTGATATGATAAAAGCATATCAGATAGATAAGATGGCCATTAAGACATTTAAAAACGAATAAAAGAACCTTAAAATTGCTCCTGAAACATACGGAGAGCCAATGCAGTGATTTTAAAAGTGGTGTAATGTGGTCTCGCCCTCTGGTCCTCGTCAGCACGCGTGCGGCTGAGTTTTATAATAATTGTAAGTTATGGATGCTCTTTTTGGGAAGACCAGAGAGCAGGGCATTACAATAGTCTAAACGATAAGAGATAAAAGCATGCATCAGCACCTCCGTGTTGGCCTGGGAGAGAAACGGGCGGACTCTGGCTATGTTCTTAAAGATGGTAAAAACCTATCTTTGTTATATTTTTGATGTGTGGAATAAAATTGAGCTCAGAGTCGAAAATGATGGTTCTTTACACATTGTGAAGTTTTAAAATCTTGTAGTTTTGGTAAAAGTTTCTCTCTCTTGCCTTCAGGGCCGATGACTAAAACCTCTGTTTTGTCCTGGTTGAGCTGTAGGAAGTTCACTGCCATCCATGACTTGATATCCAGAATGCAGTTTAAAAGGGAATCAATTGGCTCTGTGTCATCAGGAGACACGGCGATGTAACGCCTGGATTCCACTGGATGCGTAACGACTCCGACAGGGGTCTGTCCGCAACGGCTGCGTATCTACGCAGTCCGTCAACACCCACCGGATCCGTCTGTGTCGGAGCTGTTGCGGACAGCAGAGTCCCGAGGACGCACGAGATCTCGCGAATTCACGCCTAATCAATTGATATAACTGGAAGATAATCAACATCTCCTCGGTAATGACTGGAGACAAATCCAGCGACTCCGTCTTAACGAGCGCTAACGAGGTCAGCCGGCTTGTTAACGAGCCGGCCGACCTTGTTAGCGAACCCGAGGTATTTTATTTTGAAAATATACCGGTGTTTTATTTTGTGTCTGTGCAAGACTTCCTGTCCCGAACGATCTGCTATGTGCTGAATTTATGCGTAGTGCTCCGTCGTCCGACAAAAATAGAAGCTCTGCGCAAGTGTTGCTAGGGCTGTCGGATGGCCCTGCGTTGTCGGACTCATTACGCAGCGGATCTGCAGTCGGTGGAATCTCACACATTGATTATAATGGGTGCGTAACGGCTCCGACGACGGATCTGCAGCCGTTACGCATCCAGTGGAATCCAGGCGTAAAGCTGTGTGTCATCAGCGTAGCTGTGGAAGCTGATGCTGTGTCTCCTGATGATGTCCCCAAGGGGAAGCATATAGAGATTAAAAAGAATTGGACCTAAAATTAACCTTGGGGCTCAGATCCAGTAGAACCATGACTGTTAATTTTTGTGAATCTTAATTACACCTTTTAAAATCAAGTCATTTAAAATCTTTAAAAGAGCTGTCTCGGTACTGTGGTTTATTCAAAAACCAGATTGATATTTCTCTAAAATGTTGTTTCTATTTAAAAAATAATTTAACTGGTTAAAAAACATTTTTTTCAAAAATTTTACTTAAAAATGGTAAGTTGGATACAGGCCGGTAGTTATTTAAAATGTTGGGGTCTAAATTACTCCTCTTCAGAAGGGGCTTCACCACTGCTGTTTTGTAAGCAGTGGGGAAAACACCCGTCTGAAAGGAGCAATTCACAAAATGTTGGTTGTTGGGTTTACTTAGGAGAAAACTTGACCAAGTGTCCTTACTGGGGTGATGATGATGACTTTTATTTATTACTTTTATGATACATTTTTATTAAGATACAATTTTTTACACTGTGCTTGGACTCAATTTTGCGTTGATCCATTGCGCATTATATATGTTCATAAATCACGCAAACACTCAAACCATTCTCTGAATCTGAAGGCTTCAAGCGTCATCAATGACGTCACTCTTCCTTAAAGATACAAGCCTCGATACGTGCTTCATAAAAATCTTCATGGATTTCTCGACACACACTCTGAAGCCTCGGCACAATCCGTCCCATCACTAGAAAATACATAAATGTTGATATTTAAAGTTAACTAAATGTGTGCACAAATAGGTAACTCAAATAAAGTGTATGTTATATGAACTCAAAATGTGTCCAGTAATTTATGTGTAAATATAATGAAATATGAAAAAGGAACATGGTGTGAAAGAGTTACCACCATTTTACTGTGTGGCTGCAGGTGTTGCCATCACAAGAGATGTTACATTAATTAATACAACATTTTTTTGACCAGCCTTTTTGCTCAGTTATTGCAACTGCAGCTGTGATCCATATCTGTCTGCCCTTTACTTGTTCCAGAGTCAGCTAGAAACAAGGTAAAGCCTGTAAGCGATAATGATGTCTTAGCTTAATAAGGTCTGGACAAACAAGGATCTGGGCATTGTTTTATAGCCCTCTTTTAATGGCCAGTTGTCTGGATAGAAAAAACATGCATGCACACACACACTCAGTGCCACTTTCCAATTGGCTGTGCGAACAATGATAATGATTCTTGGTGGTTGTTTTTCACATGGGTTAAAGACTACCAGTCTTCTCAAGGAAATAATCATTCATTATGTGCACACAGAACACATTCACATTCTTCCCCTGTTCACAATAATTAGATGTGAACATTGTCCTGCAAAAGACTATGCAAAAACATTATTAATGTTTCCTTTTGCTGGATGTTGTTACCCCAGTTTAGCCCTCTGAAAACATTCTTCATTCTTCATTCCAACACATTGTTCTTTTGTCTGATCAGTCAGCTGTAGTTTATTAAAATTCTAAGAAAAACATTTTGGGTGTTCACAAAATTATGCCAGCCAACTCTTAGTCCCTTTTTTCCTGCCACATACGATACTAACACTCTTGCAGTAAGCCCTTTTCTTCCCATTCCCCATCACCTGACCTCTGCCGCTTATCTGCCCAACTGTTCCCACTCTCCCCATCTGTCCTGCTGTATACATATCAAACCATTTCTATTCATTCTTTGCCAGATTGTCTATTGTTTGTTTGCCTTCGCTTCCCATTCTGATGTTCTGCCAGTTTGACTTTGTCTTCATGTTCCCCTGCCTGCCCTTTTGGCTTTTGTCCTACAGCCTGTCTCCTTTTGGATTAGTTTTCCTGTTTTTAACTGCCTGGCTGGCTCGTTTTGACTTTTTTCCTCGCCTACTCAAGTTACCACAAACTTTTACTTTTATTGTTGCCAAATTGTGCTTCTGGATTTTTCTGTAGACCCATAACAATTGGAAAAGAGCAAATATGTAAACGATTAAACGGTCAGAAAGTAAGATAAAGACCCATACAATACATGTCTTAGCACATCAAACTAAGTTCAAAATGCGGCATTGTAGTGCTGGTATAACACATATAGACACTGTAAGCACAAAAGACTGCCAACAATAGATCACTGATTATCTAATGAAAAGTAATGATGCCTTTTTCTCCATCCATATGGGTGTGTAGCAAACTGAGAGCCTCTCTGGTTATATGGAGGACAATTATGAGCTATGAGTCTATATCACACCACAGCATCCACGCATCACTTTCTCATCATGTCCCCACACAGTCACACACTCTGTTGTCATGATCAGTATATGTAAACACTACTGAAAAACAATGATAGATAATAAACTGAAAATATTTAGCCCTCAGTAAACGGAATATTTCCCTTGTTATGAAGAGCTCCAGGATCCACCGTACATTTGCAGACAACTACAGAAGCTGCTTTGAAGGCATAGTACTGCAGGTTTCCATCATTGTTTATATAAACACAGTACCATGAACTTGTCCCTTCCAACTGTTTGGATGGATTGCTTCATTTTGTCAGTTGAGTACACAACACATTATTAACGCCATAAGGACAATATGCGCATTGTCATGGGAGATTCAGCAGAGGGTTATTATGAGATTCAGTGATCGCTGTTGCTGCCTTACTGTGGTTCATTAAACTGAGCTGTCACAGAGAAAAACGCACCATAATACAAATTTCAGCTCCTATAAAGGGAGCGGCAAGATACTGACACAGGCTTCTGTCATCTCAAAGCCCCTGTCTGCTCTCTCTCATTCTCACATGCCCCTCTGTCAAAGCCACACATATCCATCTCAGTCGCACTGAGCTATTTTGGTCTTGCTGTCCTTGTTTTTTTTAATGGGGAGGCACTCTCCTGCTCATTAACTGCTCTGATGGCATGTATGTAATCTCTCATTAAGGTGATATTAAATGGGGTGGATGTCTACCTCCTCTTGAACCCAATTCTCCATGTCTAAATCCCTGCCTGTCAAGCCCAACACTGTGTTAATTCTAACAAATGCATGCACACAACTATGGATGGGCGTTTGGAAGAAACCTGCCAACTCGATTATCTATAACGTTCTATCCATAACGATCAATAAATCGATTAATCACATGCATACAGTACTATGCAAAAGCCTGTTTTGATAATGTATGCTTTTATTTTGAAAGGACTAAAATAGATTTCCTGTGGATCGTAAAAAACTAACTCAAGTGAGGTGATACTGTAAAGAATATGTCAAGGAGTTGAATGTTTAATGTTTTAGCCCCTGAAGAGGCATGAGGTTAGTTTTTACAGTGATCTTTATATTTAAGTATGTTTTGTGTTTAAACAAGTTTTGGATAAAATTTAACCTGTAAGTGCCATTGCAGCTTCAAAACTTTGGAATGAATTGCCACTGCACATTAGACAGGCCTCCTCACCGTCTCATTTTAAATCTTTTATTAAAAACCCACCTCTTCTCTCTGGCTTTTGACACCACGTAGAGTGTTGATTTTATGTGTATACATGCATATTTTATTTTGTGCGGGCAGTGCATTTTATTTATTTTATTTTATTCTATTTTTATTTTATCTTGTATTTTATCGTTCTATTGTCTACTTATCTTTTAAGTGTGCTTTTAATGTGTTATCTATTTATTGTGTTTATCTTTTTGTGCAGCACTTTGGAAACCTTGTGTTTGCTGAAAAGATGCTATATAAATACATTTTTATTGGATTGGATTAACCTAAGAATTCATGCTAGCAAGGTTGGATACAGTAAACTAGTTTTGCTCAAATTAATACTTTTGTATTTCTGTGTGTTTTTTATAATTGTTATTGAAACTTTCAGTTTGCAAACTGTAGCCTTATCCAACTTAATTCTCAGCTCATTAGCTTATTCATGTACGACAGCAGAACTGAAAGCTCGGCCTTCTTTCAGTTCAGTGAGTACTGATACGCAGTCATAGATAAAATTAAGATAAAAAAAAATACACAGATCAATTAAAAATTCCACGTGATCGACCAAATTCTTAACAACCATTAATCGATCATCGATTTATTATTCCCATCCCTGCACACAACTATACTGAACTGCAGCTGCTGTGAAAATCAATTTAAAAGCCTTTTGGAACCAGAAAGACAGTTAGCTCCTGATTTCACAAAATTGCTCCTATAGTAGCAGCGAATACCACTTTTCTAGTCATCTGATCCACATCGAAATGCTCCCTCGATGTTAACTGAGAGGTACCACAGCTGCCTGTTCTGCTCTAACAAAGTCTCTCTGAGGCACCACAATGATTCAGTAATAATATTACAGACAATAACAAGCCAAGTCTTCTAAACCATTCTGTCCAATAAAGATGTCAGACACTATCTGGAAGAAGAAACAAGACATAAATTAAGAGGGAGGGACAAAATGAGGACATGATGATAGATCTAAATGAATCACACAGTGTAGTGAGTGTTGTTCCTGTCTGAATATTTTTGTGTGATAAAAAAATGAAAACTGTGCCAATATCAGACATTTCCAAGACATTTCCACTGCTTTTTTTATATATATATACATTTGCACAGTGACTGATCCTCCAAGCATGAAAGGTAGTCATTAGGATATGTTTACATGTTAGGCTTGAACTGTTTCAAAAAATATATATAATTTATTACAACATTACATTATTCCCCATCACCAATTATTAGGCCTAATAATCCTCAGTCCAGTCATGTTTTTAAGTTGTAACAAACTGTTATTATTGTTGTTATTTACAAGATGAATAGGCTGATTGCATGTGTTAGATCTTATGTTAATGAATTCAAATAATCCATGTTTTGAGAAGGACTTCTGTGTCTGTGTCTGTCTCTGTTTGTGAGTACACTGGGATCCGTAAGAACACATCCATCATTTCTAACAATTTATGAAAACTCAGCCTAACCTGACTGTGCCCCCAGGAACCATTCCCACCTCGACATCAAAGTCTGACAATGCAGCCGTCTGATTTTTTTTTTTTTTTTATGTCTGTGAGTCAAATGTTATACTGCAAAATCAGAACTAACAAGAATGCATGCTGGGTTAGACAGCAGCCATAGCATGAGTCACACACAGCTACACAAGACTTTCATATAGTTTCAAGCAGTGTTCCAGCTCCAGCTTTTCTTACTGAAGCTCTTTTTACTTGTTAAAAGTCTCCTCTTAGGTCTGATTTTCTTGGGGAACTGGGTCATGATCTCTTAAAAATAGAGGCATTGCTGTTGGACATTTCTTTATTTCCACCATGCATCACTTGACATTAAATGTAAGAAAAAACATCTAAAACACATCCCTTGACTGCTTTTTGTTGTCAATTACTGAACTGACAAGTGGCAGAATAAGGTTATATCGACTGTAATAAAGCAATTTTCAAGATCCAGTCATGCTTCTGCTTTCTGCCAACACTGAGTCAGTGTGTCCATTTCTGCACTTTTAAATTATTATTATTATAAACAACCCACAACCTGGATTATTTATACAGTTAATATTGTTGAATCACAGTGTAAAAACACCTGTCCTGACTTTGCCAACGCTTCAACACTTCGCTTTCTAGATTAATTTAATGTTTGATGGTTGCACATGGCATTGAGCATGGACTTGGTGATGCATTTACTTCAGTGAATGTTGTGTACCTCCGCATCACTGGCTGTTTCTGCCTTTTATCACAATTCATCCTCCACTGACTCTGGCTGACCACAGACTGATCAGGCCTGGGTGTGTGTCTCTTCAGCCTGTTCTCCTTCAAAAACGTCAATATAGATTGCGTGTACAGGCATCGAAAAACAAGCTATGTCTCCATATTTCACCATCTGATTTTAATGCGCCTGCATCTTGCTGAAGTAGAAGTGATTGACAGCCAAGCGAAGTTTAAAACGGCAGATTTCCACATTTGGTTCGAGGCTGGGGTGGTGGATGGGTCAACAAGCTGTGGACTTTCACCCAGGAGAGCAGGGTTCGCCTCCCCCATATTTTACTTAAGTTACGCTGTTTACGTAAATTCTGAACGTAACTTACGTTTTTCACGTAACTTGTAACAGACCCTTGTAACTATGGAGTAAGACCGCTGTCAAAAAGATGTGTCCATGTTATAAGCATTCGTATTTGTAATGATAAACATTTGTGTGTAAATAAAAAAGTTGCACCCAAAATTCTGCTGTCACACACATGAGTCTGATAAATTATTAGGGTTAGGATTGTTTTTATGTGAGTATGAATCTAAAAGCTGTGAGTGCAAAGTCTTGTGAATACAACTCTAATTTCTACGACTACGAGTCTTCACTGTGAACACGAATTCAAGTTTGTGGGTACGAGTCGAAAAACTGTTGAAATGACGTCACAGGCAGGTCACAGGCAGGTCACAGGGGAAAGCAATCGAACCCCGAAAAATGCGCCGAAGGATGGCTGACAACATGGACACCGTCGGGGAAGCATCATCATCATCATCACAGGTAAAGTAAATAACACATCCAACATTTATTTATTTTTATTTAGTTGTTTATTTCATGAAATTGTACTGTTTTAAATAATATGAAGTTTATGGACGTTAAGACATTCTGCTTTAGCTTACAAGCTAACCACATGTCAGTTACTGCTTGTGTAACCAAACAATAGAATTAGTCAGAGTCCTGACAGCAGTTTACTATCAATCCAGAATTTATTTATTATATACGTGTATATCTGAGATCAGACACACAAGTGTGGTTTGCATGGGTCCAGACTAGTAATATTAATTAATAATTTAATAATTGATATTTGTTGTATTAACTTGCATGCTAATGATTGGCATACATTATTTTGCTAAAAATACAAAATTATTTTTTATGTCTGTCCAGCCTATGTGGGATAGAGTACTGTATGTTGATTCTCCGGTCGTTAGCTTGTAAGCTAAAGCAGAATGTCTTAACGTCCATAAACTTCATATTATTTAAAACAGTACAATTTCATGAAATAAACAACTAAATAAAAATAAATAAATGTTGGATGTGTTATTTACTTTACCTGTGATGATGATGATGATGATGCTTCCCCGACGGTGTCCATGTTGTCAGCAATCCTTCGGCGCATTTTTCAGGGTTCGATTGCTTTCCCCTGTGACCTGCCTGTGACCTGCCTGTGACGTCATTTCAACAGTTTTTCGACTCGTACCCACAAACTTGAATTCGTGTTCACAGTGAAGACTCGTAGTCGTAGAAATTAGAGTTGTATTCACAAGACTTTGCACTCACAGCTTTTAGATTCATACTCACATAAAAACAATCCTAACCCTAATAATTTATCAGACTCGTGTGTGACAGCAGAATTTTGGGTACAACTTTTTTATTTACACACAAATGTTTATCATTACAAATACGAATGCTTATAACATGGACACATCTTTTTGACAGCGGTCTTACTCCATATGTAACTACTTCATTTCCAGCAGTTTCGTACATTTATTTACTGTTTAAACTGTCTTTTATAATGCCTTACTAGAATTTTTTTTACCCTAAACCTACATCAATGGTTAAACAACATAAATCCACAGAAACTGCAGTCTTTTTTTTACAACCCCAGACCGTACGTTTGTGCTATTTTTAGAATGTGCCATTGGACCGCAAGCTGCAATACGTACATATGTGCCGTGAAACGCAAGCCACAATACTTGCCTATGTGCTGTAATTTGTTGTACGACACGACCTCTTCTGCCATTTATATTGGAGAACTTGTTGGTCTCCTTTACCCCTTTTTTCGACCAACACAAGTCTAGTTCTTTTGCTGGCCTGCTGCTGGTTCGCAGTTGGTTCAACTAACTAGCTTACTGGCCAGCTAACGGCAGCCCGTATCAATTACATTGCAGTTTATCAAATAAAATGAATGATACACATTTTCGTTGGTCTTGTTGGTCAGGATAATCCCGCTCCCAGCCCCTGACGTAAGTGGTTAGTGGTTCAAGACCAGCAAAGAGTTGGTGGTGCTCTGGAACCAGTTTTTCTGTCAAAGAGCCAGTTCTTTGGAATTGGTTCAAGATTAGGCACCAGCTCTGGATTGGCCCTGGAACTGCTTTGGTCCAAAAGGACTAGTGGTTATGCATATCTCCTTTTCAGCCACAGCCAGTGACTGCTCCTTTCAGCAGTGTTGCCCAGTTCTTTGAATGCTTTTCTGTAGGCCTGCCCTCAGATTGTTTGCTGTGGAACTGGCAATAAAGACCCTGCATCCCCCTTTAACTGGATGTACTTTCACATTCCAGCCTCTGTCGTCCTTTGGCTGTCAGATTGAAGTAGTGCAACTTATTACATTCGTCAACAGTCTCCTCCCACGGGACTGTTAGCTTGATGATGTATGCATGTTTGGCAGGTGTTGGACCAGAGGACAAGGTCTGGAAGCAGGGTGGTTGTTGCGATCTTTGATGGAAAGATGAGTCTCTGGCCTATTTCCACTCGCATTTTCCATTCCCTGGCTGCATTCAGGGTCTGAATAGGGAGGTGAGGAGTAGCCTTCAATTTTTTTCCTTCTTGGATAAAGGCTGGGGGTTGTCAGAGAGCTGCCTGGATGTTCAGCGGCAAAGCGATGATGGAGAGTCTCTTGCACTCAAATTCGGCTGCCAAGCACTTGCCATGTGTATCTGCCTTGTGTTGGGCTGGTCTTGCAGCCGACCAAGATCCACTTGAGGGTTGCTGGACTTGCTCATTGAGGACAAGCTGGATCCTGTCCCAGCCAAAGATTTGGGAGAGGGCAGGGCGTCGTATCTGGCTTTGATAGTGAAGCTCAGCCCATTTGACTCCATGTTCCACAGCTTGTTCCAAGTCACTTTCCTCTTCTCAACATCCTGTCACCTCCCACCCAAAATAGAAGTGTTTCAAAGTGTTTTGATAGAGTTTAAATGGTCACCAAATGATAAACTTTATTAGAGGCTCTAGACCCAATAGCAAGACATACAGCATAAAAAAACAACAGATACATAAACACATACACATACAAACATACTGTCACACCAGTATTTTGTCAAGTTGCGTTTTTGTCCTGTCTCTGTCTTGTCAATTCCTGTTTTATTTTGAAAAGTAACTCTCCTCTCGTTTCAGGTCACTTGCCCTTCCTCATGTGTCTCCAGTCTGATTGTCTTCCCTGATTCCCTGATTGTGTCCACCTGTTCCCCATTACCCTCATGTGCTTATAGTCTGTGTCTCCCCTTTGTCCTGTGCCAGTGTGTCATGTCTTTTGTCCGCACCACTAGCTCTGAACCACAGTATTGCCACAGTCATAGTCTTGTGAAATTGTTATTTTTCCTTAGCCCTCGTTAAGAGTGATTTTTTGTTGGCCTTTTGCCCCTTTTTGCCTAGAGATCTCCTCAGTTTAGTTTTGGTATTTTTCTTAGTAACTCCCTCGTTTTTAGAGGCGCCTTTTGTTACCTGTAGCTCCGTTTTTCTTGGACACAATAAAGACCTTGTTTTTTCTCAACTACTCTGCATCCGAGTCCTATTCCTGGGTTTCCCCTCCGTGTCAGATACTCTTATTCATGAGAGTTTTAAAAGGCACCCATACCAATGTTTCCACAGATATGATTGATATCTGACCGAGCTGCACCTGGGGCTTGTGGGCATCATTATAATACAGTTTTGTGACTCATCAAGTCGAGACATAAATTTAAACATTAGGTTCCTCAAGAGAGCCTGTAAAGTGCTTAACTTTGAGTCACAAAAGAGCTTACTAGCACTGCTACTCCTGGGCTTTTTCAGTAGTATCCTCAGACAGTCATTGTATGCTACCTGAAGTTTGCGCAGGGTCTCCTTTTTGTAGCTGACCCATAATGGGGCTGCATACATAGGGGTGCAGTAAGCACGAAACAAGTTGGCCAAATGTTGGTATTACACCAATAAGAATCTACAATTCTACAAATGAGAGTTAATACAACACAAACAAGGATGAAGTCAAGAAGCATAGCAAGAGTTAGTGCCGTGCATTAAGTTTCCATTAGGACACAAGTGCTTTTAGGTCGCAAGAGCTGTCAGTGCGATACTTGTCGTAGTCGTCAGTGTAGATCAAGAGTGAGCCAGGAGGAGCCAGACGTCTTTCACTCGAGGAGTGTAGTGGACGGGAGGGTTTGAAGATCTGAACAAAGGAGTTCAGATAAGTAGGGGCTGTGCCTATTGCTATTTTGTAGGAAAGACAAGCAGAGATGCGGGCCGAGACTGTGGGGTCGTTTGGTGGGAAGGAAAAGAACAGCTGGGTATCATCGGCATAACGATGGTATGAGAAGCCTTGATTGCGGATGATTGTGTCAAGTGAGGTGGTGTAAATTGAGAAGAGAAGGGGGCCAAGCACTGATCCTTGAGGTACTCCAGTGGAAAGGTTTTGTAGTTTGGACACTTCTCCCTTCCAAGATACTTTAATCTGTCTGTGAGTCTGTGAGTCTGTGAGTGCTGTAATTTGTGGTACTGACGACACAATCTCTTCTGCCATTTATACTGGATAACTTGTTGGTCTCTTTAACCCCTTTTTTCGACCAACACAAGTCTAGTTCTTTTGCTGGCCAGTGGAGCGCACAGTCTTGAACAGTGGAGTCAACTGGGCCCGTTTGAAGGTGGTGGGAAACATGCCAGCTGTAAGTGAGGAGTTGATGATGTGTGTGATTGAGATATTTACTGCCGAGGAAATGGTTTGAAGGAGATTGGATGGTATCAGATCCAGTGTACAGGTGGTTGGTCGAGAATCCAGCAGAAGTTTCAAGACCTCCTCCTTGGTCGGTGGGTGTAGAGAGGTGAGAGAAGCCCAGTTAGGTGGTGGCAGCAGCTGTTGCTGGTCAGGCTTAGAGAACTGGTTACTGATGGCAGCAACTTTTTCCGTGAAAAAGGAGGAAAACATGTCGTGAGTTAGGAGTTTTTAATTTTTTTAATAAATACTTTTTCATATGGTTTTCTGGCATTTATAACTGACTTTTACCCAGAATGCTTCCAAAATTAAATTCCAGTGCTTTAGCCTGTATGAAAAACATCTCCTTTTGTGCATGAAATCTGTGCAGCATCTTAAGGCAGCAGGACTAATATGTTTGTAATTCTGTCGCCGCTGAGCCAGAGTGTGGTGTTATTAAGCACAGCGGTAGCTGTGTTTGCCTGAAAACAACACCAGGCTGCTGCAGTATAACCACACAGACCTCTACACACATCACATTGACAGTTATAACTTATGACGTTGCTCATAGCCTTGTTCTCAACAAGCACAAGCATCTCATGTTTTATAGTTGAAACACAATGCAGTACAAACCCTACTGTGAAACATTGAATATTAAACTGTGTAAACATGTGCGAGATAGAATTTCCATCCTTATGACAGTAACTACCTGATGATAAATCATACTCTGCCTGTACATGAACCAAAATAGAAGGTGCGCATGGAGATGCCCACACAGTCATTACACACTACCACCTTGTAATATTTATTCTTTAAGTTTCAACTGAAGGTGCAAAAAGATTAAACTGAATGTGTAATGCATGTTTTTGCAGCCTTGTCAAATATGAAATACCACCCACTACCCCCTGCTTTCAATCCAATCCTATCCAACTTCCTATCCATAAAATACATAACAAATGACAAAGTTCAATAAGATACACATAAAATCAGCATTTACACAGCGTTGAACGTCAAGAAGAAAAGGTGGGTTTTAAGAAGAATTTTAAAATGAGGCAGTGAAGAGGCCTGTCTATGCTCCCTGGTTATGAATGTTGGTATAGTAGTTTCGTAATTATTATTCATAAACTTCACTGTATATGTTTTTCTCTTCCTGCCTTCTATTGGGTGCATTGGCATTCATATATCATTTATATGATATGTCATAAAACTGGTTTATTTTATTTGCTTATTGAGGCTGCTTGTTTGTTGATGTATTCAATGGTAGCAAGGAGGTCATACCACATGCTAATGCAAGCTGTTCACATAGCAGGTCAGTATTTTTCAATGCGGGAAATGTTTGTTCCAAAACTTTTTAATGCACAGTATTTTAATGCCTTGGACACTTCACGATTAATAAACTACCAGCAGTAGTGGTATTCAAATTATTTTTCTAAATAACACACAGTGGCACACTATAGTAATCATCTGCACATAAAAATGTTACTTAATTAAAAGCAGAAGTGTGAGCAATATAACCTACATATTTAATGTATAAAAAGTAATAAAATAACTCGTCAGTTATACTGTTGCATTACCTGATCATAGTAAATGATATATAAGCAGTACTTTAATGTTGGAGTAGCTACCTCTACTACACATTTCATCAATAACAGGGCATCATGTGTATAAAGAATGCACCATGAAGCACCATGTGAAGTAAATAGTACAAAGTGGGAATACTCAAGTTTGCTGTGCATGATCTGTTGCGGGTTAAATTGACTCATTTCAAAGTTTAAATTTTTTTTTTAAAATAGTTAAAATATTTTTTCATAAAAAGAAAAAAAAGAAAAATGTAAAAAAAAATGTTTTTAAACCAACATCACGTAAAACCATTGTATTTTATATGTGGGTCTTTCCAATGTACAATAAAAAAAAAGTTCAACATGCATTTTTTTTAATGAAAAACGTGAATTATCCTCATTGAACCATGATCTGTGATAAATAAAGAAACACCACTGCACTAAATATTGATTAAATGATAAGTAATGGAGTTATTAATGAAATATAAACAATGTTTATTGGGATATTTTAGTGTGTTACACTTTTGGATAATTAAACATGCGCTGGGTCAAATTCACCCACGAAAATTATTGCTGTTCCTGAGAAACGGACATAACAGGAGGGTTAAGGGGGGTGGACACAATGTTAGACTGAAGCAGCATGAACAATAACCACATATTTGAATCATCAACTGCATGGATATGAAACTGCTTTATTATGGTATTTTCAAGCTTGTATTGGATTGCATTACAGTCAAACAGAGTCATGAGAGTCGGCCCAGAGAATTCATTTTGACTGAACAGTACTGGATCTTATTGGATAGTTGCAGATTCAGCAGTCTGGTGTCCCTGATGTCATTGTTTGCTGCATAGGTAGAATGATTACAGTTTGCCATTCCTACTGCAGCTTTATAATAAAGTGCATATGCACTATTTTCTGGCTGGCATTTGTCAATATTGCCTTTTTACCAACTGCAACACCACATGTGTTGCCTTATCAACACATAGCTGATCCAAAACTGACACACCTCTCTGCCGGTCAAATTTTTTTTACCAGAATATCTTTCTAGATAACAAACACTCTTCTCACCAAAGGAGAAAAGCAGAGTGATTTTCCAATGGTGGTCAGAAGTGGCAAGTGCCTCATGAGTCCAGTCAGACAGGTCAAAGAATTAATTATTTATAGCAAACGGTTGTTCATGACTAATGAGTTACTCCCTTCCCCTCCTGAGCTTCGGCCACCCCACAGTGGCACTTTTAATCACTATCTAATTATCACTGTTGAGGTAAACAGATAATTACTACCAGAAACAGAAATACTATAATGCTCCTAAGTCGAAAAAAAAATGGGTGCAGTTGCTTCCATTCTATTTCCATTTTTTTATGTAAGTGTTTAAAAATGCATATACTACATTACAGAAATATATATATATTAATATATATGTTGTACAGGAATATACAGTTAGAACAGTTATAAGGCTGAAAATGGCATCTAGAATACTTGTAAATGTACAGTATTAATGCCAGAGTAAATCAGAGTAATGCACAGCTGAATTATTAACAGATGGGTCGTGGGGGGCTGGGGCCGATCCCAGCTGACATTGGGCGAGATGGCGACTGTCGCAGGGCAGACACATAGCGGAGACTTATAGAGACAGACAACCATCCACACCTACTGGCAATTTAGAGTCACCAACTTCACCTAACATGCATGTCGTCGGGATTTAAAGAACAAGAGTAAGAGTAAAGAGTAATCCATGTTGAGTTATTTACACAACAAACATTCATTTCAGCGTCTAAAACTGCGACTGTATTCTGGGAGAAAATTTGTGTACCTCAAAATATAATTGAGAATTTAGTTTAGTTGTGTGGAAACCTTATTTTTAGGAGACACTAGCCATGTGTGTATTAGGGAGGTTTCCATCAACTGGTTTAGAATAAATAAACAAAGCTGCACAAAAATACTTTGGTCAGAAGATGGCAGTGTAATGTGTTGCTGTTGGGTAATATGTCGGTAAACAGTAGCAGAAGAAGAGATTATGTGAGAACGAAAATAGTAGAAGTAGGGCTGGGCGATATGAACCAAAAGTCGTATTCCGATATATTTAGGCTGAATATCGATATACGATATATATCCTGATATTTGTATCACAAAGTGAGAGCAAATGTTCAGTCAAAGTCAGAGCCAAATATGACATGTCACAAGTTGTTTATTGAAAGCATTTATTTAAGTGAACATAAATACTGTATAACAGGAGTACCTTTTTTGAAAATAAATAAAAGCTCCATAAAGTGCTCATTTAAATAAAATAAAAATCTTCAATAAAAATAGCCTATGAAATCAAATAGGCCAATCTTTTTTTGAAATAAATATATTTATATGAGAAAAGAATAATGAACATTACAAAAGAACTAAATATGACAAACCCTAGTAAGGGCAGCATTTATATATAAAGAAAGAAAAAAATGAACTCTGTCACTGTATGCGATATGGTCTAATTCCATATCAAATTTAAAAATATATCAATATAGCTTTGATATCGATATATCGCCCAGCCCTAAGTAGAAGGAGAGATTGTTCAGTCATGTGAGTTAAATAGTCACTCTGTCAGAACTTATTCACAAAAAGCATTTCCATCTCCCATTTAGCACATTTTAAAAATATAAAAGCCACCTCAATTGAGCGTGAAAACTTTTATGCACATTTTTTAGAATTTTGTTTTGTGTTTCCATCAAGTTATTCTTTTGCAAATCTTCAAAATGTGCATCGAAATTTGTTGGGAACACGGCTACTGAGTATTAAAGTCTTGCCCTCCATCAAATTCCCTGCTCTAATTTAGATGTTTGCCTCCTACTCCCTTCAGACACTAGTCTAGCCTCAGCTGGGTCCAAAACCATATGCCTACAGAAAGGTTAACATTCATTTTGTGAACATGCTTTTGCTTTTTACATAACAGTAATGATAATGCAGACATTATAAGCTGGAATCTTTCTAGCACATACATATTTTTTTACATGCCAACCAAAGGGAATATTTGCAGTATTTTATGCAACAGTCCTCAGTGCATTTCCAGAAAAATCCTTCTGTCTGTCTGTCTGTCTGTCTGTCTGTCTGACTGACAGACTGACTGACTGACTGACTGACTGACAAGTTCACTTTGAGTGTGTGTTATGTTCACTCTGGTGAAATGATGTCTTTAGAGAGATGAATCTCTGTCCCATGAAAGCTCTTGTCTGTTCCTAGAAAAAATAATGTAGCCGTGTCAAATGCTGTATGTTTTTCTTTAATCTGCAATCACTAAGAGTCATTCCATCATACATTTATCATGTTATTAATAATCTTCCATAATGTTTGCTTTCAGCTGGTGTCTAGTTCAAGACATGTCATTTTACATAAACCTCACAGGTCTTGTAATTACTAAAATGATGAGAGCAAAACATCTTTCAACAGCATTTCTATCATCACAGCCTGTCATCTTAATATAAACTGTATGTATTGCCATATTGTTTTTTGGCTCTCAAAACCAGATACATCAACCTATTGTTAAAAGAGGCCCTTACAAAAGAACAACCAAATCCTGAGAGACCAGAGAGGAAAAGGGTTTTTATTTATATGCCTCTGTGCTAAATGTGGTAGAAAGCAAGTTAGTACATGTCTCAAATGCAATCTCAACAAATATTAAATTAGTTAAGCACTGACAACATCTAGTGTAGTCTGTCCATTCTGAGGAGGGGAGAGGTGAGATGTCAAACATGACTCCATATACAACCTGTTTATCTGAGTGATGGCCGCTGGAAAAAAGCTGCATCTGTTTTCATCTTTTCATATGCTAAAGCACACAATATAACAAAGGTGGTGACATGGGAGCAAAGGTCAGGGGGTCACCAAAATAGTCACTGTACATATTTACAAATTTTGAACAATACTGGCATGCACAACAACAATTTCTAGCGAGACTTTGGGGCTCAATTTTAGCCAAAGTTAACTTTTACACTCAAATAGGCTGAACCCCAGTTCAGTACCACCCCAGTGGTATTCTGGCATTAAAGGGACGAACACAACATTCAGAATATTAATAAAGCAGTAAACAACAATTTGCTATGTAAAGCTGTGCTTGAGTAATGGCATCCTGACCAGAGATTTAAGTCACACTCCCTCTGTGCGTGTTTTAATCCAAACTTCTCCGTTCTTTGTTGATAACAGACAAAAACGAATTGTTGTGGTAGCTGGTCCAGTCACAGAAATTTCAACCTTTGACCTTGAAAATCTTATCATTTCATCTCTGAGTCTAAATGGGTGTTTGTGCCTAATTTGAAGCAATTCCCTCAAGGAGTTCCTGAGATATGGCATTCATGAGGTCACAGTGATCTTGACCTTTGACCTTAGATCACCAAAATCTAACCAGTTCATCCTTGAGTCAAAGTGGATATTTGTACCAAGTTTGTAGAAAATTCCTCAAGGAGAACCTGAGATATCGCATTTGCAAGAATGGGATGGATGAATGTACAGACAGGTGGATATAAGGACAAACAACCCAACGACATACTGCTTCTGGCCTTGACAGGCGCCAACATGGACATAAAAATCTAATGTAAACAAAATGTTTATTAAATCATACATACTGATGAGGTGAACATTGTGACATTAGTCACTGGTCCTGCATTTACTACATTCGACATACAAATACAGTAAAATAAGTTGAATATATAAATGTGTATTACCTGCCTACAGTCTAGCCTCATCACTCACTGCTAAGAGTGCTATTCTGTTTCTGTCAAGGATTTTAATCACACAGCCCTCTATTTCATATAACCATGAATTGACTGCAGGGTCCATAAGTCAAGGATTCATTGACTCTCTGTAATGAGTGCTATTTAAATGGCAAGTGCATAGTCATTTCAGATCAGCACTAGATCAAAAAGTGGGTAGCAGAGAGTCCAACTAACTCCCACTAGCCACTGCCTGTATTATCACTGGAAACCACTTTGGCATTTAAAAGATTTAAAAAATGCATGTGTGTTTTTAAATAAACAAGACTTAGGACTATAATATTTTAACAGTGCAACAACTTCCACATACTGGTAGGTCCTGGCTGTGCGAGTGGTTTTGGTTCATGTTTGTAGAGTTGAGCATTCTTGCTTTAACCACATTAAATGCACATTTTCATGCCAATCTAAGAAAATCAACTGGTTATTTAAAAAGAACAACATTTGAATATTTATAACATTGTTGTTGTGCAGTTGCTCCAAGCATTTAGATTGCTTTTCCACGTCTAACACACGGTGTCCAACAAGCAGTGGTGAAATGTAACAAAGTAAATTTACTCAAGTACAATTTTGAGGTACTTGTACTTTACTTGAGTATTTCCATTTCAGTAACTTTATACTTCTACTTCACTACATTTTGAAGCAAATATTGTACTTTTTACTTTTTGCTACATTTAGCTGACAGCTTTACTTTTCCAGTAAAACCTCATTTATATTAAGTAGTTAAAATGAGCCCTGTCCCCTTTTTATTTGAAACTGTGTATCTCGGTAACATATTACTAGACGGCTTGAACAATGCAGACAAGAAATTGCTTTATATTCTTTGAGCAGCAAGCAAAAAGGCAATTACCAGGAGATGGCTCAAACCTGAGGACTGAGGACCACAAAATGAGGACTGGATCAACATTATACAAGACATCTACACAATGGAAAAAGTGACTTTTCATCTAAAGTTGCAAATGGACTCATTTTACAAAACCTGGTCAGAATGGACAGAATATGTTAAGCCTACAAATTCTGATTTTATATAAAACTGTCATTTAACTAACAACGACTGCTGCAAAGAATGATGCTAGGAGAAAATGATGACGCTGTGTGATATAGGTACCCCCCACCCCAACTGTTCTTGTTCTTTGTTCTGTATAAAATGTAAAAAAAAAAAAACCTCAATAAAAAGTGAATTTAAAAAGAAAAGAAAATGAGCCCTGTCTTGACAAAATTAAAGCACTTACATAATTATATGCATCAAATAATCTAATATATTTGTATTAAATATAACAATCGGAGCGGGTCCATTCTGCATAATTAGTTATTTTCCTTTTGATACTTTAAGAACATTTGATGCTGATACTTTTGTACTTTTACTTCAGTAGTTTTAAATGCAGGATTTTTACTTGTAGTGAAGTAATTTCACAGTGTGGTATTAGTACTTTTCTTAAGTATGGGATCTGAATGTTTGGAGACAAGCTGAGCTGCTAAGTGATCACACCACCCAGCCTGGTAGGGAAACTTGCAATATATCCCCTCTGGCAGAAACAGTCTGTAATCAGTGTAGTTATTTGCAGTTGCACCCCTTGGCTTTTGGAACAAATGAAGCCAAGCCACTGCATTCCACTGCTGTTTTAGTTGTTTTTGGCTTGCAACAGCCTTCTTGATTATATTAGGTTCCAAACTTGACCTGTCTTATTCCAGTCTGCTACTTATCAGGGAGGAAATCTATCATTTCTTGTTGTGTGGTCAGCTGTTGATCAACATGTCTATCTGGCTCAAGAGGCAGGCCAGATGGACAGCATGACTTTAGCTTTACTGCCAACATGAAATATTAGCATTTGTAAAATGGAGGCTGGACTGGCTAAACTTGTACAAATAAACCCTCATTCGTGATGCTCCTGTAGATAATGAGTCATTGAATATAATTGAATGTCAAAATATTTAAAGGTGCACTATTACATTCTAGAACAATGGATTATTGATTATGTATACTGTAAAACAGTTATTTTTAACTCCATGAAGCTAATTTCCATTGCTGTGGGTTAGGTAAGTTCAATGTCTGCCTGTTCATTGCCTTGTATGCTCATGTTGCGGCACGACGGCGTAAGTTCAAATCCCACCACTGCCATTTACCATAGTATGCCATTGGTTGAATGTCAGATAAACCTCTTATTAGCATGTAGCTTGGCCTTGGTTAACTTGTGCGACTTAACTTGACCTGTGAAGCAACCGATATTACCAAACAGATAGGTGAAAACATGATTGACTCTATGCCCACTCTCCTGTTTCTATCAATACTGGTCGATGGATCGAAACCATCCTCTGCTAATTAGAAATAATTTGGGCTAGCTAAGCTCCATGCTCAGGATATTTCTTCCATACTAAATTGCCCATAGGTGTGAATGAGAGCGTGATTGTCTGTGATAGTCTAGCAAACTGTCCAGGGTGTACCCCACCTCTCGCCCAATGTCAGCTGGGATCGGCTCCATCACCCCGCGACCAGAGTCTGGATAAGCTGTTAAGGATAATGAATGAATAAATGTTGAAACAGCCTTCAAACACAAGGTGTGCATCCAGTCCGATGATTTTTAAACATCTGCAAATTAATCTGTGGCTGACTTCCACTAAATACCATTCCGATTAATTTGACTCAGAAATTACCCATATCACTCAGTTAACAAGCCACAGCTGCTGCCAGTGTCTTGTTGTTTCTTTGTTTAGTTTCTATGAAAAAGCTTTGTGGTTTGTTGATGACAGCAACACTGCACTCTGTCTCACTACATATATATGCCATGTCTAATGTATTGGAGAAGACAAGAGTTTTACAGATGGCAATCAATCAAACAATCCAGAAAAGCCCTGCCAATGAGGAGCAAGGCTTGTCCATTAGTTGTTCATGTGAGTGAAAGGTTGTTCCGAACTCATCTCCATCAATTCCCTCATTAGTCCTTATGGAGGATGAAGGGAACAGAGGAAGAGGAGGCTTGACAATGACAGTGAGTAGTAGCAGACAGGTGGAGAAAGAGGCTGATAAATTGTGATGGTATTTAGCTGAGCAGGCCAGGCTCCCATTAAGTGACTTTGAGTACCTTTAAAAGCGCTATAAAAATCGAATTTATTGTTAGTATTATTATTCAGTGAAACAGACAGACAGCTTTCTGGTTTGGCCGCAGACAGCTTTTTTAAAGGTGTATTTTATGGACTTTTTTCTTCACCCTTGGTAGCTCAATTCAAGAAATCAATAATACTTTTTTGTCTCCAATGAGATGCTGCATGATGTTTTTTTCTATAGGTAAATTATATAGTGAAGTAAGTAAAAAGGGGGAGGAAGGTGAAAAAGTTAGCTGAGGAGCAGAAACTAGAATAAAGATTTCTGCCACTTATCCACAGCCAAGTATGTCTTAAAATATATGTATAAATAAAGTGGAGTGCAACAGCAATCAAGGTCAGCCCACGTTCCAAGAACTTCACTGTTTGTCTTTTGCTAATCGAATCCTTGTTGAGTGTCACTTTAATGCATTTTACTGCTGTTCTAAGTTGTGAAGGACAGACATTTTTGCTTTCACTTAACTGATTTAAAGTGTTCTCTGTCAAATATGACAGAAACAACTGGAAGTGAAAAGGAAGTTGGATTGAGAGTGAGAAAAAAATGATTCAAGTATCGCAGTATATTGTTTTGTTTTTTAAAGATATTTTTAATTCCATCACATTTATTTTTTTAAATAAAGAGGTTTAGTTATTTATTTCACTGACAGTATACTGTTTATTGAAAACAACAACATGCTTAACCCCCAAGTCAAATTCATTATTTTTGTAGATTTAAATAATTTTGTTGTATAATGGCCTTGTTGCCAAGTGACCCCTAAAATGATGCCTGGCCTGGTAGTAACTAAGTACAAATTATGAGTACTAATACCACACTGTGAAATTACTCCACTACAAGTAAAAGTCCTGCATTCAAAACTCATTGAAGTAAAAGTACAAAAGTATCAGCATCGAAATGTACTTAAAGTATCAAAAGTAAAAGTACTTATTATGCAGATTGGACCCACACAGATCGTTTTATATATTATTGATGTATTTATGTAAGCAGTGTTTTAATTTTGTAAAGATAATGCTCATTTTATATATTTAATATCTAGGTGCATCTCAATAAATTAGAATATGATAGAAAGTTTATTTATGTCAGTAATTCAATTCAAAAAGTGGAAATAACACATTATATAGATCCATTTCACACAGTCTTGATTTATTTAATTTTCTTCTAATTATAATGATTATGGCTTACATTTAATGGAGACCTAAAATTCAGTTTCTCAAAAAATTTATATTACAACCTAAACCCTAACCCTACATAAAATGGAATTATTCAAGTAAAGTACAGGTACCTCAACTGTGCTTTCCACTACTGACCACCATGGTGTTTTGTTTGAAGCCCTCTCTTTGTGCTTCAGTTCAATCAGCCAGGAGGTAAATGAAAAATTCCACTGTAATGGCCCTGGAGAAGAATTGTGCAGCTTAGTTTTCAAAGAGCACTGCAATCACAAATATTGATTATCTGAAGACCGGCATATATAAGTGCCAAAGCTTGCCTTCGACTGGACAGAAAAATAATCTCTCCCCATTCACAACTGAGGCCAGGGATGCAACAAGCTACGTTGCTAGTTCTCGAAATAATTAAAATGTCAGTGTGATTAATCAAGTCCTTTACTTCATGCAGCATGCCATGGAGAGAAAACCACAGTGAAGTGTCTTGAGTACCATCAAGTGACAAAGGAATAAGAGTTGATTCATTCATGACAAAGAGACAATAAGTCAGTCATTCAGACAATAATCATGTAGGAGACTATAAGCAGTTTAATCAATTAATTATTGTGAATTAATTAAAGAAAAAGAAAAGGGGCACCACAGTCTTGAATTACAATATCTACCAGTTACTTTTGACGGACTATTTAACTGCAAAAGTCAAAACAAACTAAGGTTTTGATATTAATGAAATGTTTAATCATTAAATTAAGGTCTCACTAACTAAAGATCGCTGGTCCTACTAATCAGTGACCATGAATTTCTGCAGGAAATTAATTTCACTTCATCCACAACTTCATCCATCCATCCAACCATCCATCCCATTTTTTCCGCTTATCCAGGGGCGGGTCACGGGGGCAGCAGGCTAAGCAGGGCATTCCAAACATCCCTTTCCCCTGCCACAGCGTCCAGCTCTTCCTGGGGGCCCCGCGGCCTCCTACAAGCTGGACTTGCCCGGAACACTTGTTACGGGAAGCGCCCAGGAGGATCCTTACCAGATGCCCAAACCACCTCAGCTGGCTCTTTTCAACATGAAGGAGCAGCGGCTCTACTCCGAGCTCCCTCCGGATGTCTGAGCTCCTCACCCTATCACTAAGGCTGAGCCCAGCCACCCTACGGAGGTAGGAACTCATTTCAGCTGCTTGTATCCGAGATCTTGTTCTTTCGGTCAATACCCAAAGCTCATGACCATAGGTGAGGGTTGGAACATAGATGGGCCGGTATATCAAGAGCTTTACCTTTTGGCTTAGCTCCTTCGTCGCCACAACAGTCCGGTACAACGGCCGCATCATTGCTGACGCTGCACCAAACCGCCTGTCCATCTCATGCTTCGCTCTCTACACAGAAATTAACTGAATCATAGGTTTGAGATTTAAGGAGATGACAAATTGTCTTAACTGAAGTTAATCTAACCATCTTAAAAACTAATAGATAAAATTTAACTCAGAAATCATCACCACCCCATCAATCACACAAACTCAGCCATACGACCTTAGATTCAATCATGTGTCTTAGCCCTTTTAAAACAGCAGCCCTCATCTCTCAGTTGACACTCAGGCGACTCTACTTTGACAGCCTCACAACTTTACTCACAGAATATCACACAAACCTCCCCGATGTCAATACATTGATGACTCAATCAAAGATTTTCCCTTTCCAACAGCATCCATCCCAAGTCTTGTATATCCTGTATATCCCAACTGAGGATGGGAACAATACATTTGATGATTGTTAAGAATTTGGTCAATCACATGGAATTTTTAATCAATCTGTGTATTGTTTTATTTTAATTTCATCTATGACTGTGTATCAGTACTCACAGAACTGAAACACGCTGAGCGTTCAGTTCTGCTGCCGTACGTCAATAAGTCAATAAGATGAGAATTAAGTTGGATAAAGCTACAGTTTGCAAACTTAAAGTTACAATAACAAGTATAAAACACACACACAAAACACACTTAAATATGCAAGAATACAGCGAAAACTAACCTTGTGCGTCTTTGGGGGATAAAACATTAAACTCCTTGACCTTTTCTTTACAGTTTAATCTCACTTGAGTTAGTTTTACGATGGACAGGAAGTCTCTTTCCATCCTTTCAAAATAAAAGTGTCCGTAAATAAAAGTATATATATATATATCTTTTGTTTTGCCTATGATTAATCGATTAATTGATCGTTAACATTATAGATGCTAAAGTTGGCAGGTTTTTTTCAAATGGCCATCCCTGCTCCCAACACACACCAATACAACCACTCATCAATTTGTATCAACTCGAATCATTGAACCTCCTCTTTGTAGATGACGATTATACCCTCAGATATCTGTAACCTCACAACCTCAACTCAACCTCCTGAAAGCTATCATTATACTATTATATCCACGCTTACACTCATTCTGCTCGACCGGCGGCATTCACTGTGTTTTTTTCATGCATCATTTCCCTTCAGGATGATCATAACAACTCACATATTATACCCCTCGGAGCTGCCATCACCCTCATCCACATTTTGATATACTTGGAATAATTTATCTCTAAATCATGTGACATAAAAGCTCAAAGACGGAATATTATGCAGGACCCAGATAACATACTCCAAAAACGTGTAAAGAAATAAGTAGAGTGATTATTATGAGACAACCAGTCTGTGAGCTGGAGAGGCAGTACTTGCCTAAGGTTGGAAGTTAATGTGTGTATGTCTGTTTTTTGTGCTCCACTTTTGTGTGCCAGCTGGGTGGGTTATTTGGCTTCTGCCCACCTGGCAGTCTGTGAGCATCTTATTGACTTGCTGAGCATGCAGCCCCTCACACACACACACACACACACACACACATGCTGAGGAATCCATGGTACACTCCTAAGCTGAGGGCTAATGTGTTGAACTTTTGAACCCATGAAGCAAGATGATATTTCAACCTACAAACTGGTGCGTTGGTTACATAATTAATCTAACAACTCACTGATTAAAAATAGGCGCTAAAGTCCTGCTCGTGATCCCATGACAATGATGCCCCCCAACTAAGGAAATCTAAATCAAAGTCGACAGCAATCTGGAAACAATTATTTATTTCAAAAATCTGATTTGGTTCTATAAAAACATTTCATGCTTTCAGGTTAAATTTAAAATGTATTGTCATTTATACACAGTTTCACAACATATAATTTTTTATTGAGGCAGAAGTGTAAAAACAAGTATGAGCGTTTACAGTCACATGGGGCTGTACTTACGGACAGTGACTTAAACCTGCAATCTTTCAAAAATCCAACAGGGGTCACCAACAGCGTATGCAAAAGATGTCCGGTCCTATCTATCTCAATACAAAAATAGACGACTTCTCACTTGATTTATTATCAAAAATATTATCGTGGCAACATTACAGCCTCAATCACTAGTTTCAAGTCTTCTTCAATACAATATGATGTTTATTGGTTAAATATTGGTTCCATTGAAAAGAAAATAGATGAGAAAGAAACTTATGATTATGAACATTTTGGTCATTTAAGAAAATGTCTTGTCCAGCCCTTCAGTTGCACTAAAAGACCCTAAAAGATTTTTTCAGGTAAATAACGTACATTTAGTTTTAGCGTTAAGAGTTTGTTTTTAGATACACCTGTCCTCGCGCCTCCCCCGGTTAAATGTGGTCTCTCCTGGTTTCCAAAAGCAAAGATGCTAGAGGCTAATGCTATATGGGGGGTCCTTGGCACGGCAAAGTTTGGTAACCACTGAGTTTGGGGATGGTAGGTTGCTCCCCAGAGGTAGTAGTGCTCCCACCTAGTTAAACTCCACTGTTTTTAAATTATGTAAATGCAATAAAGACTGTTGTTCAAGAAACTCGTATAAAGATTCCAATAAAGACAGCCACTTATGTCTTAAAATACCTGTATAATTAAAGTGGAGTACAACAGCGATCAAGGTCGGTCCACATTCCAAGAACTTCACTGTTTGTCTTTCGCTAATCGAATCCTTGTTGAGTGTCACTGGAATGCATTTTACTGCCGTTCTAAGTTGTGAAGGACAGACATTTTTGCTTTCACTTAACTGATTTAAAGTGTTCACTGAGCACTGCGCCTGCAGAGCAAATATGACAGAAAAAGAACTGGAAGTGAAAAAGACGTTGGATTGGGAGTGAGAAAAAAATGATTTACTGACGTATCGCAGTATATTGTTTTAAGCTTTTTTAATCAATTCAAATTCAATAGCTTCATTTAATTTAATTCTACTGTACTGTTATTTAGACTTAATTATTTGTTGCCAATCCATATTTTTAATGACTATTGATATTAGTATTGTTATTGATGTTATTTAAGGTTCACAACATATGACACATGCAGGGGAGGGCAACCTATTTCTATAGTGAAACCCCTCCAGTAATCACTTTTTTTTTACACACATGTAGACGTGAGCATTCATGTCTTCATGTCTCATGTGCACACAGCTCATAGGACAGATGAAAGGAAGTACCAGGTTCTGAGGAGTTAAATTCCATCTCAAGGCCTTTCAACTATTTCAAGCCTCAGAGAAGCTTTTAGCGCTTCAGAAAGTGCTTAAATAGTTATACATCTGTTCAATGCAGAAGTGATTTAATTATAAGAAGTCTGCCCTCAGACTAAGTGCTGCTTTATTCAGATCCCATCACATGACACGTATCAACATGAACATCTTGGCTTTTCTTTGGCTCAGTACAGTCCAGATCAGTTGAGGAAAACATCACACCTCCTTCCCACTTCTCCACTTGATTCACTTCTGAATATTTTAACATTTCAATGATTACACATATAAAATGGTTTGTTTTTTCTTCCTTACCATGAAAAGGCACTTTCAGTATCTGACAACAAACTTGCCTCTTATCCGGAGAGGTTCTGTTTGTGTCCTCTAAAAGCCCCAGAGTTTGAGGATTACTAAAAAAAAGTACACTCCCTTTAAAAGTTTTGAATTGTTTGCCACAAAAGCTTTATTGTGTACTGTCAGATTGAGAGAGGACTACTCTATATTTTAGAACTGTCTTTCTTGCTTTTATGTTGGAGAAAATCCTTTTTACAAATAGACAGGTTAGCAAGAAAGGTAGTATTTTGAACATAGAGAACAAAATGCTGACAACTGACCGACAACTGAAGGGACCTTTTCAAATTATCTATAGCACATGATCTGAAGTGCATGGTGCACATCCAACTCCATTAACTCATCCGTTAAACAGTGAATAATGTTGTGTAAGTGTCATAGGTGTGACTTGTGTGTAATTTCAGGCTACACTTTGACTTACTGATTAGTAATCTTATCAAGGTCACCGGTTGAACTCCAGTCTGCGGCTCTTCTGTGTGGAGTTTGCAGTTCTCCCCAAGTCAGCGTGGACTCTTCCTGAGTCCTCCGGCTTCCTCCACAGTCCAAAAACATGCACTTAGGTTGAATTGGTGACTCTAAATTTTCCGTAGGTTAAGTAACATAAATTTTGTTTTTATTTTTTGCTAGCCAAACTGAACATCCCAGTTAATGTTACAGTTAATGCTAACATGAATCAGTCAGGTTGCCGGTGTAGAAAGGCGTGTCGTCAGATCCCTCTCGCTCTTCCACAGTCCAAATATGGTCTGCTCCGCGTATCGGAAACATGATGGCGATGCAAGATTGCGACGAGTGTAACGCTGAACTCGATGCTTCCAACGGGCAATCCACAAACCAATGGGTGATGTCACGGTGACTAAGTCCATTATTTATATACAGTCTATGGTTGTAACGCACACTTTTTGTGCTTTTTTGTGTTGTGTTTAAAGTAATGCTGTATGAATTTGCAGAGGAAAAAAAACTTTATTTCCCAAGCAGCAATTCCAGCTGTTTATATGTTATGTATAATATCAAATAATATAACTCCAAATATTTGTTATTTATTAATAGTGCATTTTTTTTTGTTAGCAGAGTCTGAGAGTCTATTTAATTTATTTTGACTGAAGTTTAATTATTATATATATTTTACTATTTCGTTTCCACAATTCAACTCCAATGTTCTTGAGCTTAAAATTATTATGCTCTAATTTTATTATATCAATGGCATCAAGTGGTTCTAAAACGGCATCAACAATACTGTTGTTAATCGTGATAGTTTCTGGGAAGATATATTGTCTTATTAAAAATTGCTAAAAAACAATTATTAAATTCAATTCAACTTTATTTATAGAGCGCATTATACAGTTAAAAAAAATAAAAATAAAAAAAAACACAGAAAAACAAACAAAAATCAATTACAAATTTATTGAAGAGTGCAGGTAGACAAGCTATTCCATATTCACCACATATACACTTACTTACTCACACATGTGCACCCATTCCCACAACCACACATGCACACAGTTCAACCGAATGCTGTAGAGAAAAGATAGGTTTTTAATCTGTTTTTAAAAATGGCTACTGATGTGGCATGTTTAACTGTGTCAGGCAGGGTGTTCCACTTTCGCGGGGCATAAATACTAAAAGCTGCTTCTCCTTCTTTGGATCTGGTGTGAGGGATGAGTAAGTTGCCACTGCCTGTTGACCGAAGTGTTCTTGCTGGGGTGTAGGTGATGAGCATATCCTAAAATAACCTATTTAAATGAGGAGGAGGACTGCTGCTTCACATTCCTGTGTGTGTAACAAGCAGAATGTACATGCTAGTGATGTGTGAAATCAGCATGTACGGATAAATCACCCATCCACCACCCCCTCAACTCCCCATATGAATTAATTTCCCTGGTTTAGAGACATGCTAAACCAGACGGTGATTAGAACCATCTGTCTCTCACCATCTATCGTGCTTTAACTTCAATCAATCAGGTCAATATACCACATGACTACCAAAACACACTACCAGTGGTGCCAGTTGGTAAATCAAACTCTTGCTGATGCCAATTGGGAGAGGAGGAAACAACACTACAACATTCATTCATTCATTACCATTAACCGATTCGTGGGGGCTGAAGCCGGCGGGGTACACCCTGGACAGGTCGCCAGACTATCACAGGGCTGACACATAGAGACACAATCACGCTCTCATTCACACCTACGGGCAATTTAGAGTCACCAATTAAACCTAAGTGCATGTTTTTGGACTGTGGGAGGAAGCCGCTACACCACTACAACATTCATAACCTAAATTTATGTAGCCTTAGCCCTGTCTGATCAATCAGAGAAATCCCCCTTAAGATCCGTATCTGGACACAGCAAAGACTTTTGGGCAAATTTATTTTCTTTCCGAGGTTGTATCTAATATAGAAACCCAAATATATCATATGAAACTAGAAGATTTAGGAATATTGGTACCATATCATGATATCTTGTCGGGAAGGGTAAGGGTTAGGGTTAGGGTTAGGCTATTTTTTTTATCAAGGAAATGCTGATTTTCAAAATGTTGTGTTTTTGTGAGAAAGCTCAGCCTGATTTCCTGAGTTCACCAAGATTGAAGATACTTTCCCTTCAAGCTCTCTCCATTTTTCTTTTGTTCCTTCATTCTTATTAATATAGACATGTTTATGACAGTTTATTTGAACATTTTGTTCATTTCAAAATGTCCCCGCTCCCCGTTCCCAAAAACAAGATGGCGACATACGGCAACGAGTGTAACGCTGCACTCAAAGCTTCAAGCGGTCAGTCAACAAACCAGTGGGTGACGTCATGGTGACTACATCCATTATTTATATACAGTCTATGGTTGACCCTTATGTCTCTCTGGCTGTAAATGCTAATTCGCCTTGCATTGAAACTCAAAACACCTCCAGCTTTTGACACTGTTGTTCAAAATCCTTACCCCTCTCTCCAGCTGGTGTACAATCAATGTAAGCACCACTGGATATTGTTCCTTCATTGAGCTAACAGTCCTGTAACTCTGTTTCAGATGTGGGTTTCTGCTGAGACAGTCCTCAATTCCATTACCCACAGTGCTTTGACCTTTAATTATGAGCACACTCGCTCATATTTGTGATGATAAGGAGAACTATTTGCCCTGTAAAAAACAGGTGTATAATGTAACCTGTGGCTTTGGCAGAACTGGGGGAAAAACTCATGATGTCGTTGCTGTTATCTTGGATTGGGTTTGGGATTCTTTAAGCCTCTTTTGCTACAGTATGTATACTGATGCATCACCAATAAGACAACTTAAAAAGGCAGCTAAATATAAATCAACTGAGGAAAAAGGCGGGGATTTGTATTTGTACATTATTTACTACCCTTTCCTAAGCCTCTGAATATCATAACTAATGTTATCTATTACCCGGAAATGCTTTTATTTGCATGGATATTGTAGCTTAGCATGCAACCTTACCCTTTTCCCTCACCTGCCTGCCTTGTGTGCCATATTTGCAGACAGATGGATAGATAGTTTCTCCCTTCCTTTGTGTTCTCCCCACTTGGTGCATCATCTGTCTTTCCATCCACCTCCACCTCAGCTTTGCTCTGACAGCGGGTATCCAGCCTCAGCGGGGAGCAGGTGAGGCTGCCTTTCTGCAGATACAATGATATCCATGTATTATTTATGGAGGAAGGGTGCATAGCGGCAGTTACATGCAACACTGGCTCACGTTATCTGCTCAAAGCCTGGGAGGGGGGCGCGACACCACTCCATTCGCTGTCACACCGTCGCTATGCCAGCAAGGTGTTCACTTCACTTATAAACTCCTGCTTTACAATCTTGTCTCTTGGAAACAGGCAGTCCGCTTTTATTACGCGTATACTGTGAAGCAGTTCAAATGTATCTTAAGCTTTCTGAGAAACTTGACCTGTGTGACAGATGATAGTGTGACAATTAAAATTGGACCGCATATAGTTATTTATAGCTTCCATATGCATCACTTTGTGACTTTATTATCCTTCTGTAACATCATATAGAAGTTGTACCATAACACCTTAATGTTGGCCTTAAGATTTCTATTTATTGTCATCTCTATTTTGGTTTAGAAACTGCTGATAACTTCAGAATAGGTGGTTTGTCAATACCACCCATATGTGCGTTTGTCAAAATTACCAGTGGTTACTCAAGTACTGTACTTAAGTACTGAGTATTTCCGTATAATGTAACTTTATACTTCTACTTCACTACAGGTTAAGGTAAATAGTGTACTTTTTTTTACTACATTTAGCTGACAGCTTTAGTTACATTTGACAAAAAGTGACAAGATGTTGTTTTGTTTTTTTAATTAAACTTCATAACAGTATATTAAGTAGTTAAAATGAGCCCTACCTTGAGGAAATTAAAATGCTGCTTACACAAATGCATCCATACAAAAAAATAATAATAATATATTTAGAATATATGAAATATCTGAGTGGGTCCATTCTGCATAATGGGTACTTTTACTTTTGATACTTGAAGTACATTTTGATGCTTACACTTTTGTACTTTTACTTAAGGTTTGAATGCAGGACTTTTATTTGTAGTGGAGTCATTTCACAGTGTGGTATTAGTACTTTAAGTTTAGTAAGGGAGCTGAATAGATTTCCCGCCACTGAAAATGTCCCATATGAGCAGTTCACAGCACAGAGCGGATTGTTGCAAAAAGGTTGCAGTTTTATTAAATTTAGGCTACAAAACCACTGACCTAGGTTTAGGTCAATGTAAAGTAACAATGTGTATACTACATAAATGTATGGTTCGCAGTTACAAAAAAAAAGGATTTAGTTTGGTGATTTAGTTAGGCTTCAAAACCACTGATCTAGGTTTAGGGCAAAATAGTTCCTGGTAAGACAGTTTAAACAGTAAATAAATGTACATAAATGCCCGAAGTGAAGTAGTTATGAGGACAATGTGACTACAGGACATTACATAGTTACGTACAATGTGATGCACAAAACCTGATGCACGGGAGTTAAGTGATGATTAAATCACACTGCTTAATTTTGTTTTCACATGGGACATGAACCCTGTTCATGAGTCTGTTAATCTCTCAGTTGACAGATCTTACAAATGAAGGGATTAGTATGTATTTGATGCAATATTTTAATATGTCTTTCTGGTGCTGTGCTGTAAAATAATTCAGGCATTATTTTTGTACATATCAAACATGCTTTGATTGTCTTTCTTCAGGAAATGTGGGGGCCATCAAAGGGAGTGTGTAAATGCCATTTTCAGTAAATTAATAACCAAATCTTAAGGAGAGGTTCTGATGTGCAGTTAAATGTATCAATAGTATTACTGCAATAGCTATAAAATGTATTTAGTAATTAGTAATGTACCTTTTATAATATTATTAATAATAATAATTAATTAATTACCTGTATAACGACTTATCCTCATACTAACATGGTGCGATAGATGGGGTACACCCTGGACAGGTACCACACACTATAGCCCCTTTCAGGCTGCTGTTGCAAGCCGCAATATTTATGTCCCAGAGGCGTAATGGAGGGACCAAGTGATTCTGGCTCTGTACCGCATTCTGAGGTAGTAACCAGGTGGCAACCTCTGGGTCTGAACAGTGAGGCAAACTGGGAAGCTGCATTCTACCAAATATACCAACAGGGGGTGCTGACGGCTGCTGCTGAAGCATTTGGCCATCACCTTCTCCATCAAACTTCTCACTTGATTTTTTATCTCAGAATTTTTGTAACACTATGGTCTCAATCGCTAGTAAAAAATCTACAAGACAATATGATGTTAATATTGTAAATAGTGGCCCCATTTAGAAGAAAATAGAAGATAAAGAATTGTATGATTTGGGGTGTGGCCAGCGTTGATTGACAGGTGGCTAACAAGGCGAGCCGTCATCATGAGAGAAGAAAAGCAATGCGTATCCTTGGCAACGTGTCAATGAAGTTTTCGGGGGGAAAAAGGACGTATACTGGTTTGGTCTAATAACTTTGACCCTTTCACTGTATTTTCACTTAATGACAGTTTATTTTAACATTTTGTTTATTAATAATGTCTTGTTAAGCGTTTGGTTGGAGTCACTGGTCATTTTTCTGAGGTAAGTAACGAACATTTTGTTTTTGTTTTTTGTTAGCCAAAATGCACATCCCAGTTAATGCTCCAATTAATGCTAACATGAATTAGAAGCTGCTTCTCTCAGTCAGGTTACCGGTGTAGAGAGGCGTGTATCAGTGTCGTAAGATCCCTCTCAAGGTAGTGCTTTGTTAAATATTAGAAGTAATAGTTTAACTACACATTTAGTGGTTTATCAACCTATCCTCTTGTTCCTTCTTCATTCTCCTCTGCCACTTTATTTTGTCTGTTTATCTCATTTATTCCCACCTGGCTCAGAGAGTGTTTGTGGAGGCGGACTGTCCCTCTGTGGAGGGAAACACTTGGCTGTCGACAGGATTTAGTTAGTGTGAATTATTAATGACAGAGGAGCAGGAAGACGGATGTTTAATGTCCTGAGCACCTACATCAGCCTAAAGGCCACTGAACATCATTTTGTCAACAGCCCCACTGACTGTGGAAGTACAATATGCTTTTAAATATACAAAAACAGTTTTATTTGTCAGGAGAATTGAAGAGGAAGGAAGGAGCAATTATAGCCAACAGTTAAGCCACAGAAAATATGGAAATGATGGATGATGAAACACCTCAAGCACAATAATAATAACCTGCCTGAGTTAAAGCCACAACCTGTCATTTTTGGACGCTACATTTTAAGTCTGTTGACAAGCATAAGTAAAGAGTATGAGACCAATAATCTGCCAGTCATCAAACAGTATAAAAGGCAGTTTCACTGTCATGTCTGCAAACATTTCTGATGTAAACAAACCTTTATCAGAGTAAGGATACGCAACGTATTCTGTCTAGTGGCAGCTCCAGCCCCCAGGTGGTTAAGGAAAATGGATGGATTTATAGTCCTCCTTTCAACAAATCCCTCACTTATACAGGAATTCTGTATAAGCTACATGGTTGTGAACAAGGACATTTCTTCATAATCTCATCTATGTGTGGCAACTTTGAGGTATCCAAAATGTACTGTACTGTTGTCCTACATATTAACGTTTATGTGTTAGGACGTGGTCTGATTAACCATAATGACCAACTATTTCGGAGACAGGTGCCCTTAAAGTGCCCCACCTCACTAAAGATACAGAAACCTTCTTCAGAAATAAACCTAATAGAATGATTCTCTGATTATTGGAAAGTTTGTAAGAAAATGTTATCCACTATTTCAGTCATTTTTGTCCAAAGTAAATAATATAAAAAAACATACCCCCTTGCTGTTGCTCAACCAATAGCAGCCCGATAACATACCTGTTTCCCTACAACTTATCAGACACATCATTAATTTAAGAATTTACTTATTTTTAGGTGGGAAATGAGGTATAAAGTTAAAGGTATAAGGACCAATCAAATTGATTTGCATATGTATTTGTTTTTATTCATGTTAATTCGTTTTTATTTTGATAACAAGACCATCAGCAACACATATTATTACTATTTATACTGTTTATTAGACTGTAATATTGAAGAGAGGTTTAAAAGCAGAATATGTTAATACTTTATACATATTTTTTACTTGAGTATTGGCTAAAGCCTTTGTTATACTTCTAGTTTATACTGCTGTTTACTATTTATTGTTATTTTTCTATCCACTTTGCTGCTATAACTCTGGAAATGTCCCTGTTGTAGAATTAATAAAGGAAATCTTAATCTTATCAATGCTTCAAATATATAGCTCAACCTTTCCATAATCAGATATTGTCTGGATTACTTCCTGCAGTATGTGTGGATGCGTGAACAGTAGTTGATTCGCTGTGACTCATTTTATGACCTAGAGATGTGAAGAATTATTTTGTTTGAGTTGAACTTGAAGGTATTTTCCTGAAATAAGTAAGGTGGGGGAATCGCAAAAAACATGTGGCAAAAGTGCCCTCTCGGATGCCCGTGTGGTAAAAAAAAATTATGAAGTACCCTCCAGGGTGCCCTCTTAGTGGACAAAAGGTGACAAAGTGCCCTCCATGGTGTCCTTTTTGTGTGCTGGTGCTCCACCACATACAGCATGTGCATTTTTTATTATTTTCACCCCTGCCACTCAAACACCCCAGTGGGTCAGTAAGTGATGTCTGTGTGTATTAGAGGAGATTTGTGGGTACCCATAGATGCCTTGAAAATGACCATGTCCCTTTTTCTCAAAAGTCAACAAGATACATCACACTCTTGGTTGACCCAGTCCTCCTCTCTATGTGATTTTGTTTCACTCAATATTAACAAGTAAATTAGCTTATAAAATGTTTTTGGGTTGTTGTTGTTTTTTGCAGTGGCCTTTAATCATTGCTGAATAGTCTTGTTAATGTTTTTTCTTTCTTTCAGCGTGTTGGGTCTTACTTCGCTGTGAGATTCATTTGAAACATTTCTAAAGATAAACACCAGAAAACCTTGAAAAGAAAAACACACAAATATGAAGCACCTCTCATTGTCTTCAGCCCTTGAACTCAAGCACAAGGTTTCATTGATTTGCACTGAAAATAAAACACCCATGTCCCTACCAGGAAGATTTTCTCTCTCTCTCTCTCCTATTCACTTAAAAAAAAGCCTTGCACTCAACAAGTAAACCCAGTTACCTCCCAAGCCCATTTGAACCAGCCGAAAATCCATTTCACCATCAAGCTTCAAAGGGGCCTCTTGTCCTTGAGATTTCTGTCTCCCAAAGAGTAAAAACTCAAAATGAAGTCTGATGCAAACAGCTCAGACCATATTCAGGTATAGCACATTGTGGGTCAACAATAAATGCCACATATAAGTGGTGAACATCATCTGAAAGCTTGAACCTAAAGATTGATTTGAGATTAAGCACTGTGTGTCAAGTTGTACTGGTCAAAAATATCCAATAAAAATGACTGTGTTTATTAATTATGTATTTATTTAAACCTATTAAGGTGTATAATGTAAATTACATTAATATATCTCCCTTTAAAGTCAACTTAATGTTCAACTATGTCCCATAAGTCGTTGCAGCAATTATGGGTTGATACCATTTGTTACACACACATTTGGTGCTGAATAATGCAATTTTATTCAAATCGAGAATGGATAAGAAATGGTCAAAAAACCCTCCAGAATTGAAACATCAATATATCAATATCTTTGGAACAACATAGAATAATCCATGATGTGATCTGGCTTCAAAAACTTTGGTAATTTTGGATTTCTATTTTCAGGGATTGGATCATATCTATGTGGGGGTTTTTTGCCTTAAATTGCATGTTATCAGCAAGAAAATAGCCAAGAGGAGACTTGTGGGAGAGCCTCAGAGGGCCTATTTTCATTTAGATAGCATGACGTCAAAGGTCACATGAGCTTTATTTCAACAACTTCCTGACACGATATCCTGACATATTGTGCCTTTAGATTCCTTAGATCTTCTTGTTTTATATGATATCAGTATCTCCAGTGTAATCCTAAGAGTGTACATTTCAAAGTAAAGGTACACTCTTATAATTAATCTTACTAACTGAATACTCGTAATTTTACTGGCAGCTGCAGCTAACAGAAATATATCACATCATATGTAGCATATGCAGAACAGGTGACACAAACAAATGAGCACCCACTAATTGCTATACTGCTTCACACACTCCACCTTCAACAAATTATAGTCGATCTCATCACACAAGAATGTGAACATGCAGTACCGGTAGAGAATTTTGCTTTATTCAAAACCTCAATTGTTGAAGCTGGTCCTTGGAGTAGTGGTCACACGTCATCAGAACCATTTGTATCGTTCTGCAGCAGGTATATTTAGTGCCACCGCAAGCAACCCTTCAGGATCCTGCAGAGATAGTTATCTAAAAAACTAACACTAACTGGTTCCAACAGCACTATTAAAAAAAAATGGGAAAAAGGGCATCCAACAGACTGACTGACGGCCCCAAAAGCCTGGAACCAGGGCAAAAACAAAGACCAAAGCAGCTCTGGTAGTCTTGCATGCAGAAGAGAGGAGAGGAGAGGAGAGGAGAGGAGAGGAGAGGAGAGGAGAGGAGAGGAGAGGAGAGGAGAGGAGAGGAGAGGAGAGGAGAGGAGAGGAGAGGAGAGGACGTGAATAAATAGTATATCTCATTATTTTTATGAAGCAGGTTAAATGTTATTTGTAAGTTGACACAGGCAATTTTACAGGCTGTGATCAAAATAAAATGTAAAGACAGGGATTCCTTCACCTGCCTGTAACTATGACTGGAAATAATAATGACAGAATTAAATAGCTGTGCCACTTACTATAAGCCCTGTGGAGACTGTAAATGCCAAACAAAGCGTGGCATTTAAATCACTGTCACTCAGTCATTCTCTCAGTTTCTTTTCCAACCTCTCTTCAGACATTTCTCTTACATTCGCCCACACAATTTGTCTGCCCTTCTTTTATTTTCCCTCTAATTCCCCTCATTTAAGCCTACCTATTGTTTGCCTCATTGTGTTCAAAGTCACACACACAGTTGTTTTGTCTATTCAACACCATGCAGGGCAGGAAGGTGTATGCAGTTTCCTAAAGACAACCTTTGTGCATCAGTCACCAATTCCTCTGCTATACAACCATACTAGGCCGGTTTTGAGCAGGTCAGACCTGAAGACCTCAGGCTGCTGGTTTAGGGGGGCGGGGAAAGCAGTACTGCCAAAGGACGAAGCAGGTGTGGAGGGTGGACAGGGAGCAAGGTTATTATAATTAACGAAAGCGAACGAAATAACGAAAACTAGAATTGAAAAAACATTTTCATTAAGTGAAATAAAAATAAAAACAAGAGTTTTTAAGAAAACGATAACTAACTTAAACTGTATTGTATGGTTACAAAACTAACTAAAATTACAGTGAAAATGTCTTTAGTTTTCGTCTTTTTTCATACATAATCCAGTGTTTCTATTAGAAAGAGGATTCTGTTATTGAACATGCAGGAACACGTGGTAAATATAAATATGGTAAAGGTAAATATGTTTACTGAGACTGGGATGTCTACACTCCAACCAAAATTCAAAACACCAATAACTGTAAGAGTTAATAACTTTATTGGGGCTGAGATGGATAAACCAAAGGAAATAAAGGCAAAATTTATTATGACCTCTTTGAATCTCACACCCAACACATAGCCCATTACAAAAAAAATAAAACACACTAAAACTAATAAAAACTAAACTAAAACTAAGCATTTTCAAAAACCAAAAACTAATTAAAACTAGCAAACTCACTCTAAAAACTAATTAAAACTAACTGAATTTGAAAACAAAAATTCACAACAAAATTAAAACTAAAATTAATGAAAAATCCAAAACTATTATAACCTTGACAGGAAGCCAGATTACTTTACAGGAGGACAACCAGACCGGCAGAGCCCCTCTGGAGGGAAATAAAGGAGTAGACAACAAATGAAGGACTGTTCTGGAGGTTGGTCATGTAGGCAGGACTACTCTGAAGGACGAAGCAGTGATAGGAGCCCTTTTGAGAACAATGACAGGACCCCTCTGGAGGACAGCCAGCACAGGAACTGGTGACTGCTGCAGCTCTGGGACTTCAAAGTGCTGTCAGCTGCCCCTCCAGGCACTGGAACTGGCTTTGCATTTGTTGGGACCCCAGAGTATGGAACTAGTTTGGTGGCAGTGGAGACTCAGGGTTACTGGGACGCAAGGACCCAGGGTCACTATGAAGCTGAAGCTTGGGGTCCCTGGAGAGCAAAGTCTCTGTGGTGTTGGGCAGCTTGGGGGATTGAGGCTTTTGGGACACTTTTGCCTCTTTTTAGGGGTTCCAACCCCCTTAACCCTCTGGAGTCCATCTATTTATTGAAAATTCACATGTTTTATTTACAGTAATTACAGTAACTTTATTTATATATGATATGTAGAGAAGCCGAGAAAGCCAGTTGAAAGTGCAATCATAGGAGTTTTCACAGTGTGCCATTTATGTTTCTAGATAAATTGTGAATTTGCTTTCTACAATGAAAACTACTATTATTTTTAATTTACATGCAAATAGACTGTTTTGTAGTTTTATAATTTATTATTTTTTCTGCTGTTTTTGTGTGTATAAATAGTTTTTTGTTTTTTTAAATGGTACATTTCCATAGACACCTGTGTCTTTTGTTCTGTGTCTTTTGTTTGTTTATATTTTCGGCAGCTTTATACTTTAATTAAATAAAACGTAAAATCTGACTGATAGCCAAGTTTTTGAGGAGAAAAAGGAGCCATGCGATGTAAAGACAGACTGAATAATGCTAAACAGAGACAGAAATGAATGCATAGGATGTCGACAAATTTTAACCAAAATCTCCTGGACTTCAGAGGTTTAATACCTCACTACAAACATTGGATTGAAAATCCACCAAAATGCTTCTATTACTGGATCTTAGTGCAGCTTTTGACTGTGTGCAGCCTTAAAAAAACATGTGACTGATCAGAGAACAAATTTGGCATCTCCTGCTTGGCTCCATGGTTATGAATTCTAAAAGAACACAGTGTGCTTCCTTTAATAATGTGCTATTTTCTGATGTGAACTATGGAGTACATCTGGGCTCTGCTCTTGGCCCTATGCTCTTCTGTCATTATATTTTACCTTGTGGCCAAATTATACGCTGTCAGGAAATTATTTTTGTAAAAACTGAGATGCTGGTCAGTGGCCCTGCTCAACGTTGACACCCATTTGATTAAACAGTAACTCAAGATTATATTATTTCATGTTAGATCAGACATTTAGGTGATTCCCATGACATAGTTTTTCCTATGGACACTAGACAGTCTGATTCTTCTGAAGCCTTTACATCAAAACTTTCTTTTGCCTCAACTTTGAATCAATTGCTTATTATTTCATTATACGGCTGGTAAGTTGGTCTGAGCTTCAGTGTATCATTTCAGTCTAGTACTTGTTTGTCCGGCCAACTTTTTGAAAGCTAGTATATCAAATAACTACAAATAACCCTCTGCTGTTTGTGTCCCACAAGCACAGCTGTGCTCCATATTGCTTTTAACTCTTAACTTGCTTCACTGTGCTGGACCATCAGCTGTCCTGGGGCCTCTCGCTTTCTCTTCTGGCTATCAGTGCCTCATTATACGTTTTTATTTGCCTCTGCCTCTCTAATCTGGATTGTCGATACTGTAATTGTATTCTGTTGGCTGTTCTATATATACAACATCAATTGCTGCAACATATCTTGCTGACGCAGTAGTAGTGATGGATGGTGATACAGAGTTTAAATGGCGTATTGGACTTTCACCCAGGAGAATGGGGTTTGTGTCCCGTGAAAAAACATTTATGTTTTTTACATAACTTACGGTAGTCACGTCACCGTAACTACTTCACTTCCAGCATTTAGTACATTTATTTACATAAAGACATTGTGTCCTTATGTACAACTTGTTCATAAAAGAAAATAGCTAAATATTAACATAAATGTCTTAACATAATAAATGTTATGTCTGTATGTCACCAAAATAAATTGTAAACGCCTTGTGTAAAAATGGTTAATGCCAGTATCGATGCAAATCCAACATTCATTCTGACAATTTCAGCAGAATTAAATATCATATGCTATGTACAAATTGATCATTGCTCAGCATTTGGGGATTTGTAGGTTTTTGCTGATCTACATGGTCTGGTTTGAGAGTGCATAGAAAACCTGCTCTCTAAGCACATTTGTATTGGGGATAGAAGTATCTCTTACAGGCCTTGAGAGGAGAAGAAATGGGACTTCATGGACACGGCAACGTGTTGAAAGGATCGTCAGACAGAGGCTGAGATGGGGGCTTCACAGTATCTTTTCACTCTTTCTTCAGCCCTGGCATATGCAGGTTTTTTTACCGTACCTTCAGTAAAAGTGTGCTCCAGTTAACTCACAAGCAGCATTAGGTCCTTCTTCTGGGAGCAGAGGGTCATGTGGCAGGCCCTTAAGCGGGGATCCAGGGCAGAAACTGTATTAAAGATCGCATGAGACGAACAGTGGGATTGCTCTCTTCTGACATCAATCCAGTGGCATATGTCATGGGCTTTTAAACCTTCACAGCATCCTCTGAATGTGACACGTGTTTCATTGAGAGTGCAGAGGTCTGACTCTCCTTCTTACTGCAGGAGATTGTTGTACCAAAAACCTCTCGACCCCATTAACTCAATCAATAAAGCCAGGATGAAGGTTTTTTTTTTAAACAGGCAACACGTCGATTAGCCTGCTCACTTCCGCATGTACAAGTAATAACATCTTCATGTGTACTCCCCTGCTTCCCTCTGGAAGATGCTACAGTGTCCTGAGATGATGCACCTCCAGACTGAGGAACAGTTTTTACCCTTCAGCCATACACAAACTGAACTCTCACCCCCAGTCCCCCACCACCACCCACCTACAATAGTCTATGTGTTGTATGTTTGAGCAGAATGAATGGAAACAACCATATGATGTTTGCTTGTTTATCTTGTAAACATCATGTCCAGTTGGGAAGAGGTGTAGTGCTGCATTCAAGTCTGTTGAATTTATTTTTTGACTTGACTTGACTTGGCATAACCAGTGACTTAACTTTAATTGACCTGCCCAAAATAGAATGACTTGGGACTGACCACATTTGGTTTCTGGTGTACGTTCTTGTAATTGTGTGCATATCTCAATGTACCTATGCAAATTGGTACATTTTGCCATCCCTAGTGTAGTTAGTGGTACAGTAACATTATGATAAAAACAATTACTAAGAGGTAGTTTGTGTAAATTATTGTTACAGTTATTGTTAAGTAAGACTTATTTAGATCTAGATGGAGACGTTCTTGACAGAAAACGCAAAAGTGGCGTAGAGTTCTCACTTTTTATTCTGCGTTTAGACAAGCATCTTTAGGGGGAAACATGCGTGCATGCGTTGACGCAAAAGTCTGTGAAATTCGATGTAGTACGCACGCCAGGTGGCTAGGTGGTACTGTGAAGCACTGCCACACAACGCCATCAAGAGCTAACACATGAGTAGACACTTCTCTTCTCTCCTACTACTTCTTTTTCTCGTAGCGATCCCGGGTCTTGTCCGAATTGGTGCATCAAAAAATTGCCCTAAGTAATTGATGCGCCTTCTCTGTTCTGTTATATTATCTGTGATAATTTTGCTTAACTGCTGAAATTACTCCTGGAAAATAGTCCGACATGTTTGTTATTATTTGCCTAGACCTACACATGGATGTGACGTAAACATGTACATGACGAGAGCCAGAGTGAGCTGATCAGAGACACTTTTGCATTTTCAACCCTGTAGACGGAAACTCACACTTTTTTGTCGTTTTCACCCGAGAGCATTGTCGTGTAAACAGGCCATTACTCTAATGTCAGTTTGTATTTTTTTTTAAACATTTACATTAAAATGTACATAGTTTTGCTTTTAGAGAGCAGCAGTAAGGCGATCTAATTGCCGTGCTACTGTACATATTAATAGAGTCAATATTTATCTCTGCTCTTCTATGGCTTTATCCACTAAGCCCTGTCTGCAAGCCAGTGATAGCACAGGGGGAACAGAAATCAGGGACACTTCTCAATCCTCCCCCCTTTTTTTTCTCCTTCTTCTGCTACTGCTGCTTTCCTGATGTTAAGATTGCCCCTCTTCTGATGTTGAGATTGGGCGGCTCTCATCTGCTCAGCAGTTGGCCTGGTTGCTTGGTAATCGACAGGAGGGGATCGCAGGGCTCGCTTTGTCTGGAGATTTATGTAAGCTCAGAAAGTGAAGACTATTCTGAGAACGACCTCCAGCTATCACCACCATCATGTTTTTTGATAGGAACAAAGAAAGAGGGTGAAAGAGAGGATAGAAATGATTGATCTCTTTCTTTGGGTGTTTTAAGATAATGATAAATTCCCCCATTGTGCTTAGTTGCTCCACCTTAACAGCACCTAGCCTAGCCCCTGCAGAGAAATCATGTTGTGACGTATGTTTTAAAGAAATACTGCATGTTGGGGGGAAGAACAGGGGTTGGTATTGTGCCTGGTACTGTGAAGAATGGCTTTAAGACTTTGCAAGAAAAGAATCAATCCAAGCAGTTAGACACCCCTGCTCTGGGCCATCACCGGGTCGACTTTTCAAGCAGGCCTTAGTTTGTCTCCAACATAGTATCTATTTATTTTATTATGGGCATTACAAGGAAGATGCAGGTCCCATATATTTAATCAACCAACACATTATCTAGCCATTACATAGCACATTCATTCATTAATTATCCTTAATCCCTTATACGCACTCTATTTGCGGGGATCCCAGTTGACATTGGGTGAGAGGCGCGGCACACCCTGGACAGGTCGCCAGACTATCACAGGGCTGACACATAGAGACAGACAATCACTCTCTCATACACACTTACGGGCAATTTAGAGTCACCAATTTAACCTAAGTGCATGTTTTTGGACTGTGGGAGGAAGCCAGAGTACCCGGACATTTTTTAATGAACAAAATGTTCAAATAAACTGTAATTAAGTGAAAATACAGTGCGAAAGGATCAAAGTTCTGAGACGAAACCAGACGAAAACACAGACAGCAACAAACAAGTTCACGGCTGTTAAAAGTACAAGTGCCGTTGATACGCATTGCTTTTCTTCTCTCCTGATGACGGCTCGCCTTGTTAGTGAATTGTCAATCAAATGTAGCCATGCCCAAAATCATATGATTCTTTATCTTCTATTTTCCTCTAACTTGGACCATTATTTACACAATAAACATCACATTGTCTTGAAGACTTTTTACTAGCGATTGAGACCATAGTGTTGTCATGAGGTAATAAATCAAGGGAGAAGTCTCATTTTGTAGATGAGATAAATAGGACCAAAATTCTTCTGTAACTACCCCTGTTGGAATTTTCAGTAGAATGAAGCTTAATGCACTTCATGGTTTGCTTCACTGCTCAGACCCGGAGGTTGCTGCCTGGTACATCCTGGACAGGCCTCCAGACTATCACAGGGCTGACACGTAGAGACAGACAACCATTCACACTCTCTTTCACTCATTTAGAGTCACCAATTAACCCTAAACTGCATGTTTTTGACTGTGGGAGGAAGCTGGAGAACCCAGTGAGAATCCACGCTGACACGGGGAGAACATGCAAACTGCACAGAGAAGAGCCGCAGGCTGGAGTTGAACTTGCAACCCTCTGTGAGGCAGTGAGAATGCTAACCTTCCTCTTCCTTGAACAAGATGTAAATGTTCCATCCTTGTCATGTTACTATTTTTCTTGGCTTTGTCAGCCCTATGTTGCTGCAGCAGCCCAGTTTTCTCTGGAGGAACAACAAAGTTTCACCTTATCTTATCAAACGGACTATGGCTGTCACTGTCAATTCACTGACAATACAAAGACACAAATAAAAAGAAGCAATAGGCTTTCTCTTTTTCTTTTTTGTTATTCCCTACTTATTTAGCAAATGCTTGCTGGATTTTTCCTTTTGTTCAGTTCACAGAGCAATTCAAGTTGCTTGTTGGTCCCCCAGGTTTGTGATAAGGTTTATTTGCCAGCAGTCCACCAGCTGTTATATCACTGTGTGAGAAACAGCTTATTGCTGTCATGGTCTTGATGTTTCCTTCTGACCTGACTGACTCGGGGTCCAGGGATGGAGAAGTCTAATTGGAAAGGAGATCCTTCAAAATCAAATTGTTATCCTAAAATAACTAGAAATATAACCTTAATGTAACCTCTATTCTAAACACAGTTAAAATTCAGCACCATTGACTATTTTCTACAGCAGTTGTCTACTCACAGCGAAGCAAGAATAACAGTCAAGCCTAGGATCTCTCCATATGCAAAAGTGTTGTTTATGGGGCACTCGTTGGAGAGAAAATCACCATTAAATAATCCATTTGGACAATAGTATATTTTTGCATTGCCTTCCAAAGCCAAAGACATGAAAGCAAAGGAGTAGACAGGTTCGAGAAAGTCCCTACTTGTCTATGTTGTTTTCCTGCGAGCATGTAGTGACTAAACTTAAAGTGGCTAATCCAAAGTTAGCACGAACTGTGCCTCAATCTGAGCAAACCAAGCTGAAGCAGACGATTCCCAGAACTCCGGAAGCTTCAGAGAAACAGCGTTAGTCGCTATCGCTGTTCCTTATGTCTTTGGAATGCATCCAGTAGAAAAATGTCAGGGTCACCAGTGTGGAAATTGAGGTAAATGCAGTTAAGAGCCGATTCCTCACTTCGACAGCACAGCGGCGTGTCCTTTATTCATTCATATCCAACCAACCCCAAACACGTGTGAACACCCCAAATATAAACAATGAAGGTGCGCTGCATTAAAGAGACAGCGTCACTTTAACATAGCATAAGAGACTAAGCATATATAGCTGAGTAGGTTACACAGTATGGTGAATTATGTCCAGTGTCCACTACAATGTCAACTTATTACTCGATTGGACAAATATTATTATTAACTCCTCTTTTCAACTAGGTCAGACATCACACTATTTAAATAATGCCTTAAAAGCAACACAGTTAGACAAGTGATTGTAACAACATTTAAGATTAGGATTAAGATTTCCTTTATTAGTCCCACAACGGGGAAAGAGTTAGAGAAGCAAAGTGGATAGCAAAAAACAATAAATAGTAAACAGCTGTATGAACTAGAAATATAAGCAAATAAATAAGTAAAAATATAATAAAGTATTAACAATTTACAATATAAACAAGTTGAAATATAAAAAGTATTAACAATTTTTTTTAAAAGAACATTATATACAGTGTAGACAGAGTCAGCAAGTGCATATGGACCATTACACAGAGAAAATTGCACATATATATATATACACATATATATCTAATTATATTGAATTAAATTATCATATTCAAATTTTCATATGTAAAATGGTGGATTTTATAAAAACCCATATGGGAGAGCTATATGTGTAAGGTGACCGTTTACCTTAGCATTGATGTTATCTCTGGAGTTGCTGAGTGAATATTCTGAGCCTCTTTTCATCTCTGAGGCCATGTCCTCTTTCAGCGCACATTTGTGAACATGTCAGAAAAGTTAAATCATTCTAAAAAGCGAGATAAAAACCTCCCTCGTGTGGGCTGTGAGTCTGACAACCTTTGCAGTGGGAGTGGGTGACACAGTGAGAAAAACTGCCTGATGGTGGAGCCGCAGGTGCATTGGTGTACTGTGTGAGGTGAAGAGGAAGTTTTTGCAGGACAACAGTTATATTCATATTCCCCGTTGAGCTTCCAAACCTCCAAGTTTGCAAATGCAAAGATGTGTTTCAGCTGAAAAGTGAAACACTATCACTAGTCATTACAGGGAAGGATTCATAGATAACTGTATGATTGAAAAATGCTACAAAAATTTTGACCACAACCAGTGCAGATTTGTGTTATATGATGCAGTTGCGAAGTTGAGCAAGTCTCAAGTTGTTTCAATAGTGTACTAAAATTAGGCCATTATTAGAGAAAACAATATCCAACCTAAATGACAGAATAGACCGTTTGTCAACACCACCCATAACGACACATACGAGCGTTTGTCAAAATGAGTGACGGTACTGTGGAGCTTTCTACAAATAGCACATACGTCATTATTATATACATACATGCGTGGTTCATGGCTGAAAAAATGCTGCCGTTTCTGTGAATTTAGGCTACAAAATCACTGACCTAGGTTTAGGGCCAAAAACGTCCTGGTAAGGCGTTATAAAAGAGAGTTTAGACAGTCAATAAATGTCCGTAAATGCCAGAAGTGAAGTACGTACGAGGGTGACGTGATCCACAGAAGTTTTGTAAAAAGTAATTTACTTTTGTTTTCACATGGGACACAAACCCTGTTTTCCTGGGTTTGTTCGACAGACGCAGACCATGACAGGTGTTTTGTTATTATAGGAAATCGGACACAGGTGAAACTAATCAGGACGAGGCATGTAATCACAGAATTGGGAAAACACAGGAAGCCAAACTAACGACAATAGGGAATCATTACAAAATAAAACAGGAAATACAAAAGCAACATAACACTTATGTCAGTAAACATGTTTATTCTACTGAGTTTCATCACTTGAAAGACAAGATGAGATGTCATTTTTAATCAGTCAATCATACCATGGGGAAAAAAATATGTCGCCCGGAAGGTACTTGAGCATCAATTGTACAAAAACACGATGCAATTCCTTCTCTATGAGCATAGAGATGACATGAGATTAATCTTTTCTGTCTAACTTTTATAAAATAAACATTTCAGTTTCTGCCCATCAGTAAGTGACATCTTTATACTTTGTCCTCTGGTTGATTTAGTAGCCAACAATATACTCAATAGGTTTCAGCAGAATGTATACATAGACCACCACTGAGCCATAAGAGTACTTTCTGAGTAGGCTACTTTTTGGAAAGTGGAGAGTGTTTTGGCCACGCCCACTAGTAAGTTCCCCTCGGCCTCTGTTCCATACAGGTACTTTTGTAGTGGCTAACCAACGGAGTTTAAATGTGACGTAAATAGTGCAACACTTATATGATTATTCAGAGACAATTTTGAACGAGACGTCAGTGACGCGACGCTGACAACAGACCGACTCAATTCTCTCGTCTCAGTCTGCTCTGCTTATTTCTTTTAGAAATGGCGCTGTTATGTTGTGGTTGTGTCGAGTTCTACTCACGTCATATCTCGGCTCAGCTGTATCTTATTAGCGTCGACTAGTTAGTAGCGGCTCAGAAAAATACCTACCCGAAGCAGGTACTTTCTGAGCCAATAACCGGTGAAGTTTGGCGGATCCTCTCTCCCAAGCCATAGCAGCTCACTGGAGGGAAAAGTACCTAATGGAAAGCGTCACATGTACTGTGTCACTTTACTTCATAGATCTCAAAGTATCGCCTTCCACCGGCTTCATCTAGTTACGAGAAGTTTTTGCATTTCTGTTTCTCTGAGGTTGTTTGCATTACATTTAGCTGAAATCTGCATTGCTTGTGACTTTTGCTTGGACTTGCATTTGCAAAGAAAAAATGAACCATCAGGTGCAGTGTAGCAAAGATCATGACGTGGACATGGGACAAGGGATAAAAATTCTGTGCTGTCCGGCATAAAGTGGGACACCTGGTCCCCAACAAGAGAGCAATTTCTCTTAAAGTGACAATAACCTACACCACTTTTCTACACAATATTATGCTTACATCAACATGAACAAAATCAAATGCTTATCAGATTAGCTGATTTAAAAAATATTAATTAGTTTACTCAGTGAGAGTAGTTTTTTCATAAACTAATACATCTATAAATCTACTTTTTGCAACATAATTTCTTTGCACATTTTCAATTATTGCAGCAGAATGTTGATGTTCTTCCAAGAGAGAGAAAATCCTGTCTGATACACATCACGACATGCAATATTCATGACCTTGTACCGTATATGATAAATTATGCATATGTTACAGTACAACCTGTAATATTGGAAACCTTCTAGGAAATAATCATAATCATTAATCATTTCTCATGTCTATTCTCGAGTGCAGAGGTTTCAGCTTCAGTGTTTCAGATTAGTCTCCTTCCATACTTAGCATGTACTGTATGTAGGATTTTTTTTATTGTATTAATATATTTTATGCATATTATTACTGTTATTGACTCAATGTCTATTTGGAAATCAATGCAATAACACGTTTGATGTTTTCAAGTATTATTGTCACCAGTGGTAAAAAGTAACTAAGTACATTTACTGAAGTACTGTACTAAAAAAAAATATTTTTTACTCCACTACATTTAGCTGACAGCTTTAACAAATTGACATGATCAATTTAAGTGATTTTTTTTTTTTTATTATTATTAAACCTCATAACAGTATATTAAGTAGTTAAAGTCAGCCCTACCTTGAGAAAATTAAAACACTGCTTAAATAAATGCATCAATAATATTTATTATTATTATTATTATTATTATTATTATTATCCGCACACAGGTCACAGAATCAATAATAATAATAATACAATAATATATTTGGAATATATAAAATAATCTGAGTGGGTCCATTCTGCATAACCAGTACTTTTACTTTTGGTACTTTAAGTACAAGATGTTGATACTTTTGTACTTTTACTTCAGTAAGTTTTGAACGCAGGAGTTTTACTTGTAGCAGAGAAATGGATCGGAATACCTTTTCCACCACTGACTGTCACATACACAATCATACAACACAATATGAAATATTTTAGAAACTTAATAAAAAAATAAATAAAATAAAAATGTATTTAATAATTACAATAGTAAACACATTTAATAAATAGATAATACATTATTTTAAAAATCTCTAAAAAAAATAAAATAAGGAGATGGTGAAAATATGACAGTATCTTAGTGAGTTTCATAAATGGAACACTATAACCCACACATAATAATAATATATGTTTTACAGTCACTGGTTCACCTGGACCTGGATTTCCTGAGGCTCCTCATCCTCTCTGTTTGTTTTTTCAGACAGCAGTAGTATTTTCAAGATCACAGAGGAGGGAAGAGACTTGTTTGGTACGGTCTCTTAGTCCTTAGTTGTTGTTTTTTTTAAATGCTCTTTCTACAATGAAATGCTGCTATAGGGACTAACATCATCCCACATGAATGCAATTAGGCTCTATGAATCCACAAGAGTTTTAGCTTTTCAGTCTTACCCAATTAGTGCAATTTCCAAGACTGTTTAAGGACCCCAGTATGCAAAAATATTCAAATACAAAAGGATAAATTAAAATATTTATACTGCATGAAAAAACAAGTGTGTGGTGTCTGCCCCAAACTGCAAGGAAGTAGCAAAAACTTGGCATGTCTGTTACCGATATATTGAGATCACAGGCAGTGGCCGAATGTAATTAAGTACATTTACTTAAGTACAATTTTGAGGTACTTGTACAATACTTGTGTATTTCCATTTTATGTAACTTTATATTTCTACTTCACTACATTTTAAGGTAATCATTGTAGTTTTTACTACATTTAACTGACAGCTTTAGTTACTTTAGTTACATGAAAATCAAGATAAATTTAAAAATGATTAGATGTTAGATGTTTTTTAATTAAACCTCATAAAAGTATATTAAGTAGTATATTAAGATAGCCCTCCTATCTGCAGGAAAATAAAATGCTAGTTACATAAATGCATCAATACAAATAATCTAATATAATATTTAAAATATTTATAATAACCTGAGTGGGTCCATTCTGCATAACGAGTACTTTTACTTTTGTACAATTTGAAGCTGATACTTTTTTACTTTTACTTCAGTAAGTTTTGAATGCAGGACTTTTACTTGTAGTGGAGTAATTTCACAGTGTGGTATTAGTAGATTTATTTAAGTAAGGGATCTGAATACATTATCCACCACTGATCACAGGTCAAGGGAAAGCATTGAAAATAGCCCTGTCAGTTTTTCCCTTTGGAGCATTAGTTGGTCCACTTCCCAACAAGATATCATGACAATGTTGGTCTTAAAGGATCTTCTAGTTACATATTATACATCATCTTTTCTGTAGCCTGGGCTGAGTGCGTTACAGCTTCTGAGAGAAAAAAGGAACAGCGGAACTCAAAATGGTTAAGCACATTCTACTACTGGCAGTTGATTACAACTATGGTTTTATGATAATTATTCATTCATTCATTATCCTTAACTGCTTATCTGCACTTGGGTCACAGGGGGCTGATCCCAGCTGACATTGGGCGAGAGGTGGGGTACACCCTGGACAGGTCCCCAGACTATCACAGGGCTGACATATAGAAACGCTCTCATACACATCTACAGGCAATTCAGAGTACCTGGTGAAAACCCACGCTGATACAGGGAGAACATGGAAACTCCACACGGAAGAGCCGCAGGCCGGAGTCGAACCGATGGTGCCCTTTGTTCAACAAAGGGTTGAAAACACACTCAATTACCATTGCTAAAGCCTTTTTTTTAAGCCAAGACCGCCATCTAGTGGCGTCAAAAAATACAGCAAATGCTTCACAAAGCTCATTGTCCCTTCACTAGTAACCACTGCACACCGTCTAGCCCAACTATGGTATTATGATTATGGTTATGATTATTATGATCATTATTATGATTATTATTATTATGATTATTATTATCAATAATAGATACACATAAACAAATGTGAACTTGCAGTTGCATTAGTGTGCACATGCACCTGAGGTCATTTCAGTTTCCCTGGGGTCTCTCTCTCTGTGTCTCTCTAAGGTTGTAGTATCTCAGTTACAGTGGTGATTGCAGTCTTGGGAGGTGAGATTGTCGACCATGACAAGATGAGCAGATAGCGACAGAGGAGTTCCACTGAGTGGGGTTAACAATGACAAACACACACTCAAATACAGAATGCATGTATTCCTTATCACAATCTACCCTATCACTATCACTCTGCAGCATTTTCTATATCTTTGTCTCTCTCTCTGTGCTTTTCTGTGTTGATGAAATGGTGCTTTTGATGGGCCATCGCTTCCCAGGGGAGTTAAACTCCTGAGAGAAGCATGTATCACTGTTAAGCCAGGCAAGGTCACTAAGTAGGAAGGAAAGAAAGACATTTTTATGACTGCATTCTTCGTGGACTGGAGGATTGGACTGACTTCAGTCATCTGATAAAAAACCACAAACAACCCAACAGCTATTTTGGATATTCATGGTCCCCAAAGGATGATTCCCAATTATTTTGGTGACCTTTAATTTATTACAATCATTGTGTTGAAATTTCTGCTTAACCAACACTTAAGCAGATTTCCAGGAAACATAAGCCTCTTTCATTGTTCTACTGAATTACCTTTCAGGCTGTAATGGTCTGCTTGTCTTGTATCTGCACTTGCTGTTTTATTTGGTAGTTTTGGGTCTTGTATGTTGTGTTTCCTCCTACCCCTTGTCAGATTGTCTTTGTCTCCCCTGTGAGCTCATGCCTCTTTTTTGTTGTGTCATTTTGGATTGTTTTTCCAGTGGGATCTACAATGTCATTTAGCAGATGCTTTTATCCAAAGCAGCGTACATTTGAGTGTTAATACAACACAACCAAAGTCAAGAAACAACACAAGAGTAAGTGCCATGGATTAATTCTGAGTCCATCAGGATGTACAGGTACATCTCAAAAAATTATAATATCGTAAAAAAGTTCAATAATTTTTATTATAATTTTCATATATTATATAGATTCATTACACATATGAGTGAAATATTTCAAGCCTGTATTTCTTGTAATTTTGATGATTATGGCTTAGAGATAATAAAAACACAAAATTCCGTTTCTCAGAAAATTAGAATATTACATAAGATCAATAAAGAAAAAGGATATTTTAAACACAAATGTCAGGCTTCTGAAAAGTATCTTCATTTCTATACACTCAATACTTTGTTGGTCTCCTTTTGCATGAATTACTGCATCAATGCGGCGTGGCATGGAGGTGTTTAGCAATGTTGAGGTGTAATGGAAGCCCATGCTGCTTTGACAGCAAGTCATCTGTGTCTGGTGTCTCTCACCTTCCTCTTGACAACAGCCCATAGACTCCTATGGGGTTCAGATCAGCCCAGTTTGCTGGCCAGTCAAGCCCAGTAACACCATGGTCATTGAAGCAGCTTTTGGTACCTTTGCCAGTGTGGGGAGGTGCCAAGTCCTGCTGGAAAATGAAATCAGCATCTGCAAAGAGCCTGTGGAAGCATGAAGAGCTCTAAAATGTCCTGCTTGATGGCTGCTATGTTGACTGTGGACTTCAGAAAACACAGAGGACCAACACCAGCAGAGGACATGGCCCCAAATCACCACTGACTGAGGACTCACATATTGAACTTTCTCACAATATTCTAATTTTCTGAAACACTGAGTTTTGGGCTTTCATTATCTCTAAGCCAGAATCATCAAAACTACAAGAAAAACAGGCTTGAAATATTTCATGCATCATGAATCTTTATAATGTATGAGTTTCACTTTTTGAAATGATTGACAGAAAATATTGAACTTTTTCATGATATTGTAATTTTTAGAGATGTACCTGTAAGTGCTTTTAGGTTACGCAAGTGGTCAGTGCAATATTTATAGTGATCATCTGTGTAGATCAAGTGTGAAGGTGTTCAGTAAAGAGTTGGGTCTTTAGTCTCTTCTTAAAGACTGATCATGACTCAGCAGATTGGATGGAGTTCGTTCCACCACCAGGGCACTACAGAAGAGAAGAGTCTGGTTTGAGACGTAGAGCCCTTCAGTGGTGGAGGAGCCAGACGCCTTTCACTCGAAGAGCATACACTGTAATAAATTATTCTGTAGTCATTTCATTTTACTTAATATATTTGATAAAATGTATTAAATATAAATGCGTCCTTGATTTTGAAGCAGTTGTTTAAATAACTTTAATATAAAAATGTTTGAGATACAATCTGCTTATTTTGATCACATTAAATATAGCCTTTATGTGCATGCAATTCTAAATCAAGAGAATTTTGAATTAATTCAACACAAAAGAATTCGTCCGTTTTTAATTGACACTTAACACTTCCTGTTACGTTGTTATTAACTCAACTTGTAACGTAGTTAGATTTAATAGATAATATTGCGTGCAATCTGTTGCCTCAATTTTATTGAGTAGCTATTGTTTGTTTTGTTAGTGGGCGGGAGGGTTTGTGGACCTGAACAAAGGAGTTCAGATAGGCAGGAGCTGTGACCGTCGCTTTTTTGTAGGCAAGAGACAAGGCTGTGAATTTGATGCGGAGTGCAACCAGGAGTCAAGGTTATAATAGTTTTGGATTTTTCATTAGTTTTAGTTTTAATTTCGTTGTGAATTTTTGTTTTCAAATTCAGTTAGTTTAAGTTTTTAGAGTGAGTTTGCTAGTTTTAGTTTAGTTATTTTTTGAAAATGCTTAGTTTTAGTTTTAGTTTAGTTTTTATTAGTTTTAGTTTTTTTGTAATGGGTCTGTGCCTTCATTTCCTTTGGTTTATCCATCTTAGCCCCAATAAGGTTATAAACTCTTACAGTTGGGGGTGTTTTGTATTTTGGTTCTAGTGTAGACATCCCAGTCTCAGTAAACATATTTACTATGTGTTCCTGCATGTTGAAATAAAAACTCTGAATTATGTATGAAAAAAGTTGACAAAGACGAAAACTAAGGACATTTTCACTATAATTTTAGTTACTTTGGAACCACACAATACAGTTTCAGTTAGTTATCGTTTTTTTAAAAACCCTCGTTTTTATTTTTATTTCAGTTAACGAAAATGTTTTTTCAATTTTAGTTTAGTAGATCTACAGTACACCAGTCCTGGCCTCAGCCACTTCCTTCTGCGCCTGATTCCCTGTCTTGAATCGTTTCACAGGCACTGTTAAGGACTTTCACTATTAATACATGCACTACATTCAGGAACATTTCAGTGCTGTGCCTTTTCACACATTCCATGTCCCTGCCAGTAGAGACAGAAGGTGTGTCCCATGTCCCGTAATTGCATCCACGTATCCCTCACTTGCGTCAGTCGGCTTTAACCGCTGTTTGTGTCTGCACAGATACAGCCATGCACTAATAATAATAAGTGTTTTCTCTGTTTAACAAACACCTGCATATGACATAACAACAATAACAACCTGCATTCTGTAGTTATACTGTGAACTGTGTCCTCCTCAGGGGTATAGGAATGAGTTTATATTATATTATTTAATTATTTGCGTCAGTATATAGACTATCCTGATTGTAACATTATTATATATATATATATATATATATATATATATATATATAATATAATATAATATATATAATATCCCAGAACATGATTGTGGTGTTTGTTGAACACCGGGCAATATTTTATTAGATTAGAAGATTAAGGGAAAAGATGAATGATGTCGCTCATATCAAACCTACACTCAGGAACGATCAGCCTAAAATTCACAAAACTTGCGAGTGACACACTTAAATTTAATTAGTCCGATCAGCTGCAGCGTCTAATCAATAATATATGTATATCCGTGAAGGTTGCTCTTATGTATCCTCATTCATGGCTTCTCCGATATCCCTCCTTGATCCTCAATTGCCATGCTCACACGCAATTCCTGTTGTTTTGTCATACACTAGTGGCCTCTATAGCTGTTCCAGACAGCTGCCTATGAATTTTAGCCTCTGTGCGGACTGAGAGGAGGTCTCTTGTTTCTGAATCCGTCCAATTTCGAGTTATTCTTGAAAAAAGGAGCTTGAGTGGCAGATTCAAATACATGTGATTGGTTTGCTTGCGCCATGAGAAAGTGTCTCTCATCAGACAGATGCTTGTCCCTTCATTATCCCCTGCATTCATAGGGCCAGTGGAGAAGGTGTGCCTAAGGGGAGAGGAAAGCCAATGATCAGCATTGACTCTCACATAACTCCACTCTCCTTAATCTCCCCTCATGGCTGTGAGTCCTTTGGGATTGTTTACTGGTCCTTAAACATGAAGGGTCGGGGAAGTTAACTCAGTTTGTTGAGAGAACTTCTCTCACCACTTTCCACTCAGTTTTTCAGTATATTTACACCCCCAACAAGCATGAGAAATTGATGCCACAACCAATTTTGGCCCATCAAAAGTTGGCTGCAGTCAGAACCACGGCACAGCTAGGAGGAGGTCACCCGCGGCAACCTCCGGGTGTGAGAAGTGAGGCAAACCAGGAAGTGCATTAAGCTGCATTCTACTGAAAATTCCAACAGGGGGCGCTGGTGAAGGTTGCAGAAGCATTTGGGTCCTATCTATCTCAATACAAAATGAGAAAACTTCTCTCTTGATTTATTACAACAGAATTTTTTTTAGGACAACACTATAGTCTCAATTGCTAGTAAAAAATCTCCAAGACAATATGATGTTAATTGTGTAAACAATGGCCCCATTTAGAAGAAAATGGAAGATAAAGAATCATATAATTTGGGGCGTGGCTACCTTTGATTGATGATTAATTGACAGGTCACTAACGAGGGGAGCAGTCATCAGGAGAGAAGAAAAGCAATGCATATCCACGGCACTGAGTCAATAAAGTTAAAAAAAGGACATTTACTGGTTTGGTCCCATAACTTTGACCCTTTCACACTGTATTCTCACTTCATGAGAGTTTTTTCACATTTTTTTTTTTTTTAAAGATTATTTTTTTGGCATTTTTGTTGCTTTATTTATAGTGACAGAGTGAAAGGGGGTGATAGAGGGGAAGACATGCGGCAAAGGGAGCTCAGGCCGGATTCGAACCCGGCTCCGCCGCAGCACATGGCATACATGGCAAGCGCTCTACCGGTGTGAGCCACCGGGACGCCCAGTTTTTTCACATTTTGTTCATTAAAAATGTCTTGTTCAGCATTTTTGTTGGACTAGTAGACACTCTAAGGAGTTGCTGTTCATTGTTTCAGGTAAGTGACATACATTTTGTTTTTGTTTCTAGCTAGCCAAAATTAACATCCCAGTTAATGCTACAGTTAATTTGAACATGAATTAGCAGCGACTCTTGACTACAGGCGTGTAGTCAGTGTCGTCAGATCCCTCTCACTCCTCCACAGTCCAAATATGGTCTGCTCCCCGTTTTTGAAAACAAGATGGCGACACACGTAAAGCAAGATGGGGACGAGCGTAACACCTAACTCGATGCCTCAAACGGTTATACCTTGCCATTTAAGTGCACCTCACAACCACGTGTGACTACATGCAGAGTTACACTCCAAAGCACAGGGCCACTTAGCATTGGAGAAGAGCCTGTCTGTATTTTTTGGTGAGTTTTTTTATTTTCTGTGGTACAGCTGGCATAGACCGCTCTCCAGCCCCCTTGACCTTCAGGGGTTTGTAAATGTGTACGGTCACATTTTCGCAAATAGAGGAAAAACTGATTAATGAGAGCAGGCGTGGGTTAGGTCTTCATGTCCCTAATGAGATTACTACTGCTCCACTAGACAGACTATGTGTGAATGTCAGCTGCAATTCTGTAGCCTAGAACAGAGCATCTGTCAGTCCCACGTTTAAAACATAATGAATAACACAGGCGCTGAAGGGCCCTCTTCACCTGGATACATTTTCTTATGTTAATTTTTCCTCATTGCTGATTCAAATATCCAGCTTAATATTAAGCCCACTTCCTCTGTAAATGTTTGAAAAGATAAGAGGAAAATAGTGAACCAGTGTTGCTTTAATGATAAGCAGATCAACAAGAGGAGAACACAATGTTGCTCTTTAATACTATAATATATCCACATTCAAATGTCTATAAAGGACGAGACCTAGTTATATAATTTGTTGAGTTGTTTATCCCAAATGTTTTCAACAAAAAAGGTTGTCATAAATTGCTTTTTCTGAGCAGTTCAAACCACATATGCTTTTTAGATTTTGATCATTTTTATCTAAATGTTTGATGAAAGATTTAAGTCAATGGATGTCTGGATCTGAAGTTATCAGAGAAACAAGCTGACCAAATATTAGCATCAGCTCAACTTGCAGCCAAAGGTCCACTTTGGAGGACAGAGGCAACCAGATCTTAATTTCGGATAGTGACCTACAATACAATTGGTCTGTCCCAACCAGTGGTGAAAAGTAACTAAGTACATTTAATCAAGTAAAATTTTATGCAACTTTATACTTCTACTTGACTAAATTTTGAGGATATTATTGTACTTTTTACACTACATTTAGCTGAGGTCGAGATTTAACATAAAAAACGTGATCAGTTTAAAGTGACAGTAGACATTTTTTTTTAAATTAAACCTCATAACTGTATATTAAGTAGTTAAAATTAGCTCTATCTAAAACACTGCTTCAATACAAACAATCTAATAATATATATTTAGAATATATAAAACAATCTGAGTTGGTCCATTCTGCATAACAAGTACTTTTACTTTTGATACTTTAAGTACATTTTGATGCTGATACTTTTGTGCTTTTACTTCAGTGAGTTTTGAATGCAGGACTTTGACTTGTAGTGGAGTTATTTCACAGTGTGGTATTAGTACTTTTTCTTAATTAAGGGATCTGAATATTCTCCCACCACTGATCCCATCTCATAAACACACAAATTGTAGCACTTTCATAGTCTCACATTGTGACGCAGTTCATTTCATTTCCACACCTTACAGGACAGAAATTATTCTACACAGGCATTAATTACATGAATTAATTACATGTGTTGGGTGGGAGATGTGAGCGCACCTCTTATGAGGTTGACAACAAGCATTATTCCTGCATGATAATCAGAGGTTTTTTTTTATTCATTATCATTCACAATTTGCAGAATATTTATCCGACCTCTTCTTCTTTCTGGCATGTTCTCCTCCGCTTACGAAACTCTTCAGCCACTAACTCCTTGCTCCTAACAGTTTTTTCCCCTAGGACCTCTCTTAAGGGCTAAGATGCTTTTATCTTTACCAGGATGTAGTCTTAACTCGTTGTACCAGGAAGCTTTATGAATATGGCTCAGAATCTTTTAAGCAAGTACTTTGTCTCATATATAACCAAATACGAAGTGATGTATCTGTTTTGAATCCAGCCCAACCAACTGTTTTAATTAGGAGTTTAGTCAATAATTGCTCCTTTTACATCATGCCATTAGCAATCACACTAAAGCTGCACTGTGGAGAGATTCATCTTGCCCATATTCTGAGGTTCTTCGTCTAACTTCTAGAGGTGTGAATCAGCAGAGGCCCCACGATACAACTTTATCCTGATACTTAAGTCACAATACAATATTATTGCGATTTTAAGCATTTTGCGATATGGTGAGTAATGCGATACAATATATTGCGATTTAACTGTTTAACTGCATTTTGTGTCCATAAAATTAAATTCAATCAAGAATTGTTTTGTCAAATAAGATCAAATTCTCAGTCTATTCATCTCACTTCAGTCTTTTTTTTTCTCCACAATGAGAGTCAAACCCACAGACATCAAACATGTATGGATGACAACAACTGCAGCATTTTCTCAAACTTTCCTCAACTTTAAGCTTCACTGCTCTGAATTTGTTTGAATGAAACATAAAAAAAAAAGCCGAACTTTGCAGTGTTATTTCAACAGAATTTCCTGACACACATGGTGCCTTTAGATCTGCTAGTTTCATATACCAGTATCTCCAGTATATTCCTAAAATGGAGCCCGGCAACAGGCTCCAGAAAAAAACAACAACAAAATACTAATGGCCAGCTGGAACGCTAAATATTGAGACTTGGCAGCCATGAATCTATATAATATTACCACACAAAATATCGCGATACTATGCTGTATCAGTTTTTCCCCCACCCTTTTTTATGCTGCTTTCTTGGCCAGGTCTCTCTTGGAAAATACTTGGTTAAATAAAGGATATATATATATATATATATATATATATATATATATATATATATATATATATATATATATATATATACACCTCTACTAACTTCTCACTGTTTATGCACCTTCTTGTAACACTACTCCCTGTGATATTTCAAATTGATCCGCTGATGAAAAATGCTTCCAAATGCTTCCAAATGTGACTGTTTCACAGTAAAAGCATTGTTTCACCAGATTGAGGAGAGTTACCAGATTGGTATTGAATGTAAACATGTTGAATAGATATTTTAAGAAATGTTGACCTTCAATAGTATCAAACACAGGGTTTGATTGAATGAACATCTTCTTTAACTTTAGCAGAGAAAGGTGACTGTCTATCTTAAAACACTTCTTGTGAATGCTGTGTCAGTGCTCTATAGATAACCACGATTCAGAATATACACCTGTAGTGGTAGTAGTACTGAAAACAGTGTTGCATTAGAAATAACGGTCCAAAACACTTGTGACTGAAAGACGTTTCAACAAATGTGTTTTATTCACTTTTGTCAAAATACTGAAAGAAAGCCACTGTACCACACAGTCACTAGAGCACTGTATTTCTTCAAACGATAAAACATCATCTTGCTGCAACAATACAGATAAAGCCACTTTAAAAATCAATACATTTGAAAATCTGCAATTACAGAACATTTAAAACACAACAAACTAGCAGCTCTCCAGGGCTAAATAATGACAAAATTAGACATCAGCACTCTCTTTCTCTTTCTGTCACTCACTCACACACACACACACACACTAGAATGTCCTAGGGAGTTCTACAATTCCACTGCCAGGCAATCCACACACTGTAATTATCCATAATGATAACATACAGTATAATATCCAATAAAACAGAGGGTGAGTCACTGCTCTTTGTGTTAACATTATTTTAAATAATTAAATATCCATGTTCCTCTAACTGACAGGGACTTACTAACCCTAACCATGAAGGGAATTTTAGTTGGCTGGAATTGAATTCCTTTTGTATGTACTCCTTTTTATAGATAGCTTCCTGCAAGAAATACATGCACATGCACACACACACACACACACACACATACACAGACACACATCAGGACAAATATAAACATAGATATGACACACAGAGACTTTGAAGACTCCATCAATTAAACTGCCAATACACACACACACACACAAACCAAAAGAAAGTTAAAACTTCGGTCCTATGAATCCTGGATGACCGACAGAGGTGAATGCATGCACAGGTCGAGTGGCTATACCAACAAAGTCCTCTGTTCCTGCAGAATCTACTTAGAATCTTGACCATCGGACATGGCAGGGCGCTCCAGATTCCCTCCAACATGCACGCAATTCCTTCAGTTAATCCTCTCAAGGAGGCACAGTAAAGGCGGTAGGGGTTGGAACACACCTGTAAAAAGGCACTTGCCAGAGCCAGCCGGGCTTGTGGCATGTCGAGCTGTATGCGGGCCATACCAATGATGGCCCCCTCACCGGGAAACGGGAGCCTGCCTCCGAGGCCTGGGAGACTGTGTCACAAGGACCTGTGTCCGCCGCATATTCCCTAAATTCAGCAACCGAGGCTGCCGTGGAAAAGATGTCATCTTCTGAATCAGACATGAGGCGAGGTGTGTTTCCACTGAGTACTTTTTGAGTACTTTATGTGACTTTGAGTGTTTTGGCTACACCCACTAGTTAGTTCCCCTCTGCCTCTGTTCCCATACAGGAACTTTTGTAGCGGCTAACCAACGGGGTTCGAATCTGACGTAAATTACATGATTATTCAGCGACAATTTTGACCGTGAGGTCAATGTCGCGGCAAGTCCAAACAGTCGAGATATATATATGGAAGGAAAAGAGATGGTTTCTTGCTCTCGATTCTCTGTCTCAGTCTGCTCTGCTTATTTCTTTTAAAAATGGCGCCGTTATGTTGTGTTTGTGTCCAGTTCTACTCACATCATATCCCGCCTTAACCGTATCCAATCAGCGTCGAGTAGTTAGTAGCGGCAGGTAGTTTCTGAGCTGCTAACCGTGAAGTTGGGCGGATCTTGTGCAGATCCTCTCTCCCAAGCCACACCCATAGCAGCTCACTAGAGGGAAATGTACCTAATGGAAAGCGCCTATGGTCACAGAAGGAGTAGGCTTACCCTCGCTCCTCGCAGTTTCAGTCTGGAGGGTCTAAAAGATGGATTTAATTTGATTAAGCTCCATCATCAGCTGGTCCATCCTGGAAGCCAGCTTAAACTAGGACAACCTACCGCAACCCTTGGAGGGCGAGCATGTTGCTGCTCTGACCGAAAGCACACATGACCAGACAACTTATCTACAGGGGGTTATAATGTGAATTTGCATGACAGTATTTGCCTGTCTGGCTCTGTTTTCAATCCGCATTCTTTTGTTTCTTTGAAGCTTCCGTCACTGTCCTGTAATGTCTGATCCTTGTATGATCATGTGAGACTGATTTTCTGTATATATGTGTAACAGTTTCTTAGTGAAGGTTTGTTTTATCACACCAGCTTGCTGCATTTTCTTCAGAGACATAGCAAACCTCAACATTTTAGGAAGAAACTGCTCTTACACACTTATACCTGCAACAACTAGAAGAACCAAGAAACAGATCCCCTGCCAACACCAGAATATATAGCCTATGCGGGGTCATCAGGAGGTCACAGGGTATAGCTACTCGACCTGCACATGTGCGAGACAAAGTCATTAAGTGCTTAAATCCCTACATTATGCACCGCCTCTGGTGGTCAGGAAGGATGAAATAGAACTGAAAATGTGCAGAAATAGTAAAACGTAATCACAATTCTACTCATACTGCAACTCTGTCAACATTGCATTTACATTATGCTGTTAAGCTTGCCTTTCTCCGTCTTAAGGGAATTTAAAAGGAGAATAATGGGAGCTGAGGCAAGCAAAGAATGTTTGTACATAAAGAACTCATCATCAAAGAGACAGTCAAAACAATTCTGTTACTGTCCTTCTGAACTGTAAAGCTGCTCTAACCTGTTTTTCCCCTTTTTAGTAATCGATCAATTAACCCCACAGAGAATTATAACTAACTCTGCACTTCCCCTCAATTCTGTGGAGAATTTTGACATAATTCAGCTAATTGTTTCAGTTTACCAACTGCAAACTTTGCTTTCATCAATTTAATTTTCAGTCACAGACGACTTCTCTATTTTTAACAAGATAGCTATAGATGAGTATTCAACAGATCAATAACTTTGAGCTATAATGATTATAGCTAGATGAGTATTCAACAGATCAATAACTTTATATGACAATAATATAGCATTGTTTGCCCAAAAAATCATTAACTTCTTCTTTTGAATAGGTCTGTCAATGTGTTAGGCCATGTGCTTTGATTAAACATCAGCAGTTCAACACACAGAGCACTTTAAAAAAACAAAAAAACTTCAATATATAAATCAAGAGAAAAAATTCTGCTTACTTGATGGTAATGAAGCAAACTTTTGGGAGCATAAAAACACAAGTACATATTGTGTACTAATTATGTTTAAAAGCCAACTAGATCCAGTGGCTTCCGTGTGGACATACCTTTTAGATATCAGAGAAAAACAAGAAAGTAAAAAAACAATCCAGTCATAAGTTAGATATCACTTACAGCACTGTACATCATCATTTACAATAACTATAATGAAAGGGAAAGGAACAAGAAAATGATGGCCATATTTACATGCAGACTTTCATCAATGTTCCTGAATTTCCCCGTTATATAGATTCAGATGTTTAACTGATATGTAGATTAAAAAGAAAATCATCTTGCTAATACATCCACACACTGTCTGAGTCTTATGGGAAAGGTTTTTCACAGTCACTTTCTCACATTAGCAATGCCAGGAAGCTAATGTGACTTAATACAGTGTATACAATGTACATGTCTATGCTTAGGCGATAAAGTTTAAGCATGATATGCATTAAGCATGCTGGGACACATGATGACTGGTGTCAGTGTTCTCATCAGTTAAAGGGTAAGCAGACTTAATGGACAAGTTCATAGAAGCAAATAATTACACATTTATAAAAGTGACATATAGACACTTTACATCCGAAATATGGTAAGATAGAGCGATATAAGATTTAATTCTATGATGAAAAAGAAGCCATGCACAACTGAAAATTGATGGTTTTCAGACAAAATCAAAAATAAATAGCCAATCCAGTTGCTTACAAGATTTTAAACCTCATTGCTGTTAACTTCTTCCATACAAGTTCCCCAAAACACGGTGTACTTCTCTGCAAATGAATGGTTCAAAAGAACAATAACGACGAGTTGGGTGGTTTATAATGTATTCTTATGAAGGAAAACCACTTCCAAAACCAAGTATTTAAAGATGCCACTACAACTAAAAATAACTATGCAGAACTACACAAAAATTCCTAAAGTACAAGTAAGAATTCAGAGAATGGCCATGTTTCCCAGAGTCTGCTCAATGACAGATATTGATTTCATCTAAGTCTTTCATAAAGGTGTGCCTAGCTTAGCAAAAAGACTAGAAGCAGCTAATAACAATTGCCCTCATGGTTCCAAAACTGTATATTTATTAAATCTATATTTTTTATTTAATAAATACAGAAATGTACAATATGTAGATGTAAAAATTATGTTTGCTGCTCTCCCATGCCACGGTTAGCATGAGACATGTTCAGCTAAGAATTCCTGCTAAGCTAAGCTAGGCTACACATTAGCTGGACTCCTGTACCACACATATGGAGATAAAATGAATATCTAGCATCTCTTCTTTTCCTGGGTAAGATAGCAAAAACCAAAATGTTTAAAGTTTCTTCCCTGTAATGAAATGCCATAATGCATGCAGAACTGCACAATAAAACAGAAATTACAGAACTAAAGAATTCAAGTTATTATCAATTCATGATTAGCCTCTGGCACAGTCTCTGTATGTTTTAAACATGCAGTTGTTCAGCATCTGCTCAAAAATTATAATGTTAAATGTTTAAATAACTTTGACCCCATTTCTAAATTGTCAGTCATTTGAAAAAAAATAATAGAAAGATTTATCCTGTAGCAGTTACAGCCATTCCTCGAGATCCTGGACCCATTTCTATCAAGTTACAAAGACTTGCAACACTGGAACACCTGTTAAAGGTGACAAATGATCATGCTGACTTGGCAGAAAATGTCATCCTTGTGTTACTAGTTCTCTAGTGCGACCTTTGACACTGTTGATCATGACATCTTTTTGAAAGATCTCGAACAATGGGTTGGTATTTACGGTAAACCAACGGTTTAAGGCATATCTTAGTCAAAGGTCATTCTCAGTACCTACAGATCAGTTTTTCTCCTCTCCTACAGTTACCTATGGGGTCCCTCAGGGTTCCATCCTGGGTCCAGTTCTATTCTGCCAGCTCCCTCTAGGAAACTCAAGGACATTACAGACTGGATGGCAAATAATTTCCTTCAGCTACTTAGTATTAAAACTTTGATCCCTCTGAGTCCAGAAGCTATCTTGCAAGTGAGCTATGCAGCCAAACACCATATGGAAGTTCTGTTTCTGTACTCGCATAATATGGAAAAAGTAATCCATGTCTTCATTACACTAAGACTTGACTTTGTCAATTTCTTATAATCAAGCCTTCCCCAGTCTTCTTTGACACATCTATAGATGGTCCAAGATACAGCTGCTAGAGTGTTGACTGGTGCAAAAAAAGTAAATAATTAAATTTAGACTATGTGGATTGCTTTCAGGGCTCTTAATGGTCAAGCCTCACCTAATATTACAGACCTTACTTGCTGGCACTCCCCTATGTCTGATGGTGAATCTCTCTTAGATGTTCCACTATCAGGACTGAAACTAACCACTTGCAATTAGACACCCAATTCATACTTATGAAGGGTTCGTAAGGTTTTCTACAAAATGTGACATGTGACAAGCACCATTTTACCCTATGTCATGATCGCTGTTAAACACGTTGTTCATGCTGTAAACAGTTTTTTAAATTAAAAACAAAACAGGGTTAGGCTTAAAAACACTACTTCTGGGTCTAACTTCCAGCAACATGACAAGAAGCCTGACTGAACTCCAGAATAACTCCGGACTCACCAAAACAAACTTTATGGGATTCCTATGAATTACAGGACATTGCATTTCCTATTAAATCATACGAATCATTCATGAAGACAGTCTGAGATATCTGACCACGAATCCTTCAATCTGTGTTCATGTATATAATTCTGGTTTGTACATTGCTGTTTGATATTGTTACCATTAGAAAGTTTTCCTTGCTTGTTTTGTCTATTTCAATGTTCTTTTGTACAGCGCTTTGGTTTGCTGACGCTGTGTTTAAATGTGCTTTAGAAATAAAACAGACTTACCTACTTACTAAAATGGGTCCTGTGTAACCCACAGCTGTTTTGTCATTGAACGGAAATAGCTCAATTGAATATTTTTGTTGTTTTCTTTTCTCTCATTTCAGTGGTACCTACAGATTTATTGATATATACAAATTTACATTTACATTTCCTGCTGGTCGTTTATTGTAGGTCCATCTGATAAATTAACCGTAGTATCATTTAATGAAGGCCAAATCGACTCCTCATCACCAGATGGCGTGGTCTCAGCTGGACCCTCACTCAAAGTAGCTGAGTTGATGTCGATAGGATGGTCTGCGTTCTTGCCATTGACTGTTGCTGTCTCCTGATGACTGCTTCCGTTCTGCTTTGAATTCATAACACAGTCAGTATTCAGGAGGTCCCTCCTTGTCTTTTCATTGGTTCCATTGCTGTTGGCCTGGGAGACTCTGGGGTTTCGAATAGTGCCGAAGCCGGTCTGGATCATTGAAAGCGTCCTTTGATTTCCCTCTGGACGCTGGCAGCGGTAAAGCCCGCGAAATGCTGAGCGAAACTTCTGAGACATGGCATTGTATATCACAGGGTTTATAGCACTGTTGGCGTAGATGCATGTCCGACAAAACAGGAGGAACCAGGCATCCAGATAGGGTTTGGACACAAAAGAGTTGATCAAAACTAAAGTCCGGTAGGGCATCCACAATAGAGCAAACAAGATCACCACTACTGCCAGCATCTTTGTCACCTGTAGGGAAGAAGCAGAGATGTAGTTAATTTAAAAAAAACAATAAAGCAACTCTGATAAGAATTTCACAGACACACAATACAAAATGGTTCTGTCAAGCCCAAAAGGCGTAAGACAAACCGTACCATCAACTTTTGTTCTCTGGCAAACAGGCGAAAGAAACATTGGTCCCTGTTTATCTTTAAGGCCATTACCGGAAAAGTACCTCCATACCTAACAAGACTACTTGATTGGAATCATGGACACCATATGACACAATCAAATAATTGGTTTATTCCACAGTTCCCCATGTGCAGCCTGAACTTGGGAAGTCAGCCTTTTTTTTTAATGGCCCCACAACCTGGAATCATCTTCAACTTACACTGAGGATCAATATGCCCATAACATTTTTTCAATTTCGTAGCTTGATTACAGACTTTCCCGCAACTGTCTGCAACTGTTTTTAGCTTTGGTCATTTTAAATAGCATTTAACTTTTTTATTTTTCTTATCTATTATCTGTATTTTGAATGTGTATTCTGTACTGTTTGTAAATGTACTCGCCGTCACTGTAAATGAATGAAACCTCAGTGCCTTCCAAGTTTAAATAAATAAAGTGTGTGTTTTGATGCGCCAGCGTGTCTTTGAGTGTGCTTCCTTTCAGAAATGACACTGACATGAATTATGTTTGAAGTCAGATCTGCTAAGGTGGCTGAGGCACAGCTGATGCCGAATATACAATGTACAAAGGTCTAGCAGAAAAGAAGAAAGTGAGAATAGCCGAGTGGTTGCTAGCTAAGCTGCGAAAAAATGACTTTTTACAAACCTAAAGGAAGGAAATGTAAAACGTTATGTATTAGTTCACAAAACTGCTTTTCTGATGGAAAAGGAGAGAAAATATTGTGCTCGGAGAGTTAAAATCTGTCCCTCTTAAGGCGAATGGTTTGCATGACATCTGAAACCACAGCTGAAAAGCAGGACAGGCATTTTCAACTTCTTCTTCTTCTTCTTGTTGCTGGACAAGAGCTGTGATGTGCGTGACACAGCCCAGCTACTAATCTTCATAAAAGGAATAAACATTGGCTTTGAAATTACAGGGAGAGTACAGCTTCTGTACAGTCAAGGAAAGGGACACAAAGAAATAAGTATTTACTTGCAGAGGGAGATAAATGAATGCATGCAAAAGATGACAGTGGCAAAGGGTAATCAGTGCCACAACTGACGGATGTCCTAATTTACTTGGAAAAAATGTTGGCCTTTTGAAGAGGATGCAGGATAAAGTGACAGAGATTAACCCAGAACAGACACTATTATTTTTTAACTAGTTTTTTATGAGGAAAGGAAAGCACATCCATAAACCAACCAGGCAGACTGGTTGACTGATTATGCATTTTCCATTGACAGAATTGCCCTCATGAATGAGGATGCTGCTTTGACTGATGAAAGCTAAGATTTTCACCTTCGTAGAATTTTTACACAATTGTTCATACATTTACTGTAAATATCTGTAATATCTTATAAATACAACCTTTAGCCTGCTAAAACTGACACCATGTGATGAGAGCCATGCATACTGAGGCTACTATGCCTTATTTTGGACAAGACTATTTGACCAGTCCATTGGTCTGATATTAAGTCTGATAAATCTACCACATAAATAACACAGTTAAATAATATAACCTTGGCTACACGGTGGTGTAGTGGTTAGCACTCTTGCCTCACACTCTCGCTAGTTCGACCCCGGCCTGCGACTCTTTGGTGAAATTTGCATGTTCTCCTTGTGTCAACGTGGGTACCGGGTACTCCGAATGAAAATAACAGATAAATAACATAAACCACATTATTTGCATAAAACAACTACCCCTTTAATTGACAAAAAAAAAAATTGTTTTTGTTAATTACTAATAATCTGTGTGTGTGTGTGTGTGTGTGTGTGTGTGTGTGTGTGTGTGTGTGTGTGTGTGTGTAATAATTGCTCATTCAAATGAATCAAATTAGTATTAGCATAAATTACATCACAAAACAGAATCAACGCCTTTAACCACTGCATCTTTATCTTTTCCCACCATCCCCACATTAAATATCAGGCAGATATACCAAGTGATTTTCAGTGGTTTCTGTACATTTCTGAATGAGTACAAGTACAAGTATGTTTTAGCCCTAACTGTTGTGAGGCTGTCTGCCAGGACTGACAGACCAAGGACTGAAGTGCCCTTGAGCAAGGCACCTAACCCCCACTGTTCCTAAGTATGGTGTGTTCACTGGTGTGTAAAGGATGGGTAAAATGCAGAGGGCAAATTCACTGCTCACTGTTTCAGTGTGTGTGCAAAACTATATCTTACTCTTAATCTTATTTTGCTAGCCAGATGCAACCTACATGTTTTTCAGAAACAGATGAACAATCCTGCAGGACAAAACCCTGCTGGTGCATTAGAAAAGTATGTTGTCTTTTAACATTTTCAACATTCTTGACACAAGTATTAAGATATATGGATACTATTTTATTCCATTTTTTTTTAATTTAGTAAACAAATTCAAGTTGCAGTTTTTCTGTTTTTATGATTAATGGCATCGTAAAAGCAACACACTGCACAAAAGACCTTTTGCAGTTTTTCCCACTTACCATGAATGGGCTGATTCCATAGGGCTAACAGACTTATATTTTTGTAAAAAAAAAAAACAAGACAAGTGTGAGAGAAATGTTCAAGCAAAAAGAAAAATGCTCTGAAACTGCTTGGGTTTCTGATGGTTAATTGTCCTGAACAATACAGGTGCATCTCAATAAATTACAATATGATGGAAAAGTCCATTTCCAGTAGTTCAAGTCAAATAGCCCCAACCAAGTATTGAGTGCATATAGATGGACATACTTTTTTAGAGGCCAACATTTCCATGTTAAACATACTTTTTAAAATTGGTCTTTTTTGAGACACTGAATATTAGGTCTTCATTAAATGTAAGCCATTATCATTATAATTAGAAGAAATTAAATAAATTAAGACATGAAATGTTTCATTCTGTGTGTATCTATATAATGTGTTATTTTCACTTTTTGAATTTAACTACTAACATAAATAAACTTTCGATGCACCTGTCCCTGCATAATTTTGGCAAAACTCTTTCAAAACTGACAACATTTCCCTGAAGGACGTTTCGTAGCTGCCCGTGAAAAATGTTTCAAATGCTTTCAAGAGTCTGACAGAAAAGTGGGGTTATTTACACAAATGTGGGATCTACATCCTTTTTAATATCTGTATTTTATGTTTCACTGTTAAAAGTGTAATCTCCTAACACCTTTCTAACAGGAAAGAAAAAAACAAAAACGTGTTGGAAAAGAGGGTAATCATCTTATAATCAGGTGTGTGTTATGTTTCAGTCAATGCAGTAACAGAAACACAACATTTAAAAATATTAGGACACAAACAAGCAATTCTGACCAACAGAAATAAATGGACAGCAAGGGCTTTTAACCTCAGATGAAAAGGTATTTCAGTTTTCTTTGTGTGTATATCACCCTCAGCATGCCTTGACCCTCCTACCCACCCCACTACACCACTGGCTGGTGACCATGGTAACGGCTCGGACATTTCTGAACCCCTGCGAGAAGGGGGGGCGCAGGGGGTGTGGAACCATTCAGCCTTTAAGACTCGAGTGATTAGTCTTATCTGTTGCCAATAACATACTTCAAGCCTCACCCTGCAGCCAAGTTCTCAACTGGCTTCAGTGTGCCAGGTTGATACCAGGTATCATGCACACGCCTCCTCTCAGCAAAATGCTATTTAAGATAAGGGTCTGTGTCCATGCCCTAATCGGTGAGCCAGAAACAGCTACCTCAGGTAGTTAAAAGGAAAAAATCATAGAGGAATAGCGTTTAATTGAACACGAAGGGGGCGGAGAGGAGAACTTTCCAATTATCTCTGTGCTGCCATAATGAGACAGAAAGCATCGCGGTGACATTTTAAATATGCATATTACGACTGTAATTATGCAGAATACTTGACATTACAAACTGATCACATTTTTTTTGCTAACAAGAGCATCCTCCCAGACTGAATCCAGAATCCAATAGAAGCAGATGCCCACTGAGCCAAAGAATTTCCATCTAAGCCTCTGATTCTATTGACCAAGACCAAGCTTAACCATCTCTCCTTCCCAACATGCACTTGAGGAGATCACAGACATTTAGAGATTAAAACTATACAATCTCTTACCACACTGTATTAATCTCCAATCATAAAAGTGCCATTCTTTGGCATACACAAGTTTATCAGTCTCCTATCAGATTGAGTTTTACTATCAAACAACGAATGAAAGAGCATGAAGTGCCTATTGAAGAACTAAGAGAGTAAGATCATCTGCGGTATTAAGTGCACTTCAATGTAAATCCCAAATCACATTATGCAAATCTTCTGCTCCTACATGGAGCCCCTTGAACACAAGATTAAGATCTTCTCCCTGCTCTAGAATTCAGTCTCACCGTGCCCTGCATTCATGCCGAGACACCATGCACACACCAGGCACAGAAATAGTGTATGGGTGCAAGGGCAAGGTCAAGCAATCAAGATCTATTAAATTAAAGGCTGATTTTTTTGTCTGTGCAATCTCTGCAACTCCAAAATGCAGATGTAAATCTTCGTTGCAACCAGTGGTGGAAGAGATACTTATACGTATTCATATACGTACTAATACCACGTTGTGAAATTACTCCACTACAAGTAAAAGTCCTGCATCCGAAACTTACTTAAGTAGAAGTACAAAAGTATCAACATCAGAATGTACTTAAATTATCAAAAGTAAAGGTATTCGTAATGCAGAATGGGCCCACTCAGATTGTTTTATATGTTCTAAATATATTATTAGATTATTTGTACTGATGCATTTATATAAGCAGCGTTTTACTGCTGTCAATGTTGGGCTCATTTGAACTATTTAATATACTTTTATGTGTTTCGAACATGCGTAATAGTTTTAAGTTGATCATATTTTTATGTTAAATCTTGACCTGAAAAGTAACTAGCAACTCAGCAAAATGTAGTGGACTAGAAGTATAAAGTTGCATAAAGTGGAAATACTCAAGTAAAGTAAAAAATACCTCAAAATTGTACTTAAGGGTAAATGTACTTAGTTACATTCCACCACTGGTTGCAACATGTGAGAAGTTTTTCCCAGGCATCCAGCAGCAAAAGCACTTTCACAGCTTGGATGCGCATTAAACCTTACAGCTTGAATCATAAATAGCCTACAATACATTAGCAACTGTGTGAAAAAATATCTGGTTGTGTATATCTGGTTATCTGGCAGAGAATTATCACATGTAGTTCCTTTCAGCTTAACAGAGCATATTACAAGGAGTGTAGGAAAAGACACAGGGTCAAATGGTGTCATATCCTTGCGATACAGCGCTTGCAGAGTAAAAAATCTGGCCTGCACCTATGGAAAGGCTCAACAGGTGGTGCACAATCATATGACACCTTGGTTCTGTCAGGCTGAGCACACCCCATGAACACCATTTATTTAATAACACCTTTTATTTCTTGCGCCATCTGCCGACACCCTCCAACATCACATTTATGGTTAAACTGTGCATGTTGTATCTTGTCGGTCTGAGCCATAGACTGTATATAAATAATGGACGTAGTCACCCATTGGTTTGTGGACTGCCCGTTGGAAGCCTCGAGTTCAGCGTTATACTCGTCGCCATCTTGCGTCGCCATCTTGTTTCCGATACGGGGAGCAGACCATAATTGGACTGTGGCGGAGCGCGAGGGATCTGACGACACTGACTATATGCCTCTCTACACCGGCAACCCGACTGAGAGAAGCCGCTGCTAATTCATGTTAGCATTAATTGGAGCATTAACTGGGATATTAGTTTTGGCTAGCAAAAAAACAAAAACAAAATGTATCTTTCTTACCTCAGAAAACTGAGCAGCGACTCCTTGGAGTGTCTGTTAGAACAAACCAAACACTGAACAAGATTTTTACTGAACTCATTAAGTGAAAATACAGTGTGAAAGGGTCAAAGTTATGAGACCAAATCGGTAAACGTCCTCTTTTCTATCTATATAATGTTATATATAACTTTATTGACACGTTGCCGTGGATACGCATTGCTCTGCTTCTCTCCTGGTGACGGCTCGCCTTGTCAGTGACCTGTAGCCACGTCCCAAATCATATGATTCATTATCTTCTATTTTCTTCTAAATGGGGCCATTATTAGAACTATTGACATCAAATTGTCTTGAAGATGATTTTTTACTAGCGATTGAGACCATAATGTTGTCCTGAAAAAATCTGAGAAGTTTTCAAATTTAGCACTGAAATGAATGGGCAGATTTTTTTTGCAGCCAAACTTAGCGCCCCCTACTGGAATTTTCGGTGAATTGCAGGCTTAATGTACTTCCTGGTTGGCCTCCATGCTCAGACACGGAGATTGCCGCCTGGTCTGAGCAGTGATGCAAACCCAGAAGTGCCTTCGGCCTACATTCTTTTAAAAAACCACCAGGTGTCGCCAACGTCCGGTCCAATCCATCTCAATACAAAATGAGACTACTTCTCACTTGATTTATTATTTATACAGTCTATGTTTATTTCCTCAGAAAAAAATCGTAGCATTATGGTCTCAATCACTAGTTTCACATCTTCTTCTTCATCTCCAATACAATATAATGTTAATTGTGCAAATAATGGTCCTATTTAGAGGAAAATAGATGATAAAGCAGGGTATGATCTGGAGAGTGGCTACCTTTGATTGACAGGTCGCTAACACTTGGAGCTGTCTATCAAGAGAGAAGCAATGCAAAACAATGTTTGTCTGTATTTTTGTCTCAGAACTTTGACCATTTTACCATGGGTTTTCATTTCATGAAAGTTTATTTGAACATTCCGGTCATTTAAAAATGGCTTATTCAGCATTCGGTTGTACTTAAAGACACTCCAAGGAGCCGGCTGTTCAATTTTTAAGTAACGTACATTTTGTTTTATTGTTCACAGTTTATTTTTAGATACACCCATCTTCGCGGCTCCCCAGTCCAAATAAGGTCTTGTTTTCAAAAAACATTTTCAGAAAACAAATGGCGATGGATGTAAAGCAAGATAGCGACAGCCATAATATTTCACATGGGCAGTCCACAAATCAATGGGTGACGTCACGGTGACTACATCCATTATTCATATACAGTCTGTGGTTGTATCCCAAGAATATGAGATCATCTGACATCATGTCTTCTCCTCCTTCTACGCTCCTTGGCGTATTAGGCCTTTTCAGATTGCCAAAATTCATTTTTGGCATATCCAGATTGATTTTTAGGAAGTCTGGACAGCAAAAAAAAAACATATTAAATGTGATTTTTGCAAAGAAGCCACATTTGGGATTGCCATTCCAATTGGATTTATACAGATGCATCAGTCCAGACACTCTGATCACACATATTGGATTCAACAGCCACAGATCTTGCCAAATAAGATTAAGATTTGCTCATAAGTGCCAGGGAAATTAATTTAACCCATCCTCTTACACACCACACACCATGTTAGGGCAGCACATTACTGCACCCGGGGAGCAGTGGGGGTGTATATGCCTTGCTCAAGGGCACCTCAGCCCTGACAGTGCTGGGTTTCTCTAGCCTCTAGGCAAGCCACCTATCGTGATCTAATAAGAAAGGCTCTTATACAGCCATATCATTAATGGTGATTGATAATTGCTGGTGTTATTTTCATAAGTAATTGATAATTGCTGGTGTTATTTTCATAAGTAATTGATAATTGCTGGTGTTATTTTCATAAGTAATTGATAATTGCTGGTGTTATTTCATGCTGCTGGTGTTTGTACCATAAATATGTGGCATCCCATTGTAAAGGATTAAAATAAGGAAAAAATGCTTTGGTGAAAATTTGATACAAACATGGTAAAACCAATAAATAACTAGATCTCTGAATGGCTTTTCAATTGCTGTACAAGAATAAAATGTGTGCTCAAAACTAGTTCCTTCTGGACTAAAACGAACTCCATCTATGTGTATAAAGCTTTATAAAAGTAGATGCTTTCAACACCGGAAAGCCGCAGAGAATGTGTTCTACATCCAAAAGCATAGAGACAAAGTAGCACTGTAGCACTGCAGCAATACCATGCAACCTGGGAGGGAGATGTCTTTCTCAGTAAAAGAAAAGCCTTTGACTGCTAAGCCCGAGGAAAAGAAGCCATTACCGCCACGATTGCCTTAAGGGCCTCGTAACAGCACGGACAGAGAGCCAACAAGTAGATGCTTTTCTGGGGCAATGGATAGCAGGGACATCATCACCATGCTGTTAAGAGGTAATCGTGGCCTCTGTATTCCCAGCAGATCGCACACAGCCAAAGACGACACCCGGGGTCAAATGTTATTAAAGCTATCGCACAGAAATTACTTGACAGATAAGACAAGATGTAAGGGGTTAATGGGAAAGGGGGTAAATGTGAGATGAGGCAGAAACCTGTTTCCTGGAGGAGAGGGCGCTCTTTTGACGACCCTGGCGAGCCCCCTTCCCCGCTTCAGAGGCTTCACGGCAGCTCCGACGCAGCGTAGTGGCACTGGTGTCAGGATGCTGGTTGGGCAGAGGGCTGGAGGAACAAGCAGCATGTTAGATTTGTTGGTTGGGCTGGTTTCTTGATTATAATAAGGCGTAAGGAGGGGGTTTCGTTTGCTGTAGGGTTTCTTTATAGATCTGGAAATCCTGCAAAAAAGGCCAACTTGATAGGAGTTTTTGATTCAAACCACAAACCTTTTGATTATAACTAATGAAGGGACAACGAAGCTTCGTGAAACATTTGCTTTATTTATGGAGCCACTAGATGGCGCTCTTTGTTCAACAAAGGGCTAAAAACACACTCAATTACCATTGATAAAGACTTTTTCTAAGCCAATACCGCTATCTAGTGGATCTGTCTGTCTGTCTGTCTGTCTGTCTGTAACTGAAATTGCTGTGAGCTGGAGTGAGCTAGAAACATGAAACATGGCCCAATAACTAGCCACCTTTAACTTAGATACTTTTTGGGTTTGACTCAATCAACATTCAATTTTGCATACAGAATTGTGGGACTGCGATTTCTATTTTAAATTAGGAAGATCGTTCTCACTCTGAAGTGTCAGAGTTTGGTTGGGATTGCTCAAGACAACCTGGGTTATGGTCTCAGACTTGAATTTACACACTTTATTCTCCTTTTCGCTCTGTTTTGGTCTCCACCAAACCAAGAGAAAACTATGTGACTCTTTAGCTGCAACATTCACCAGCTAGTTAGTAACTTTGCTGTTGGGTGTTTAGTGGGTTACTACTCTTGTATCTAAATGTAGTATTAAACTAGTATGTGCCAGTCTCAAAAACTATTGGACCAATGTTTTCCGTGATGACAAATTAGTCTTTTATTTAAATCACTGGCTGGTAGTTACTTATCTCTTTTAAACTCCATGTCTCCAGTTTGTAATGCAGGCTTTTGCTTGGGAGGAAAACACACAAAAAACAACTAATTACTATCTAATGGCATCATCTGTTTGTCTGTTTTTTCTTCAAACTGGCAAATCTCCTCCAGACAAACAAAGAACTTTGTTTTGAACAACTTTTTCATTGGCTGACTACTACTCGTCATTATTAATAAACTGATATTGTTGGACTTACATTTATTAATGAATTAACAATTGTATTATTATGGTTTGAATAATCTTTTACAGTACCTGAGGTAGAGGATCCGTGCTATCAAGCCATACAACACAATGGCAAGGAGCAGCGGGATGACGTAGAAAATGGCAAAGTCGATGAGGTAGATGGGCAGGTAGAGCTCCCTTTTCACTTTGTAACCACACTGCACATGTCCATCCTGGCTGACCTGAATGTCACACAGTTAATATAGAGATGCTGAAATAAAACAGACTAATGGCTCTATTTCACATGTCAAGACATAATAATACTACTCAGAAATGGTGAAGAGCTCTTTGAAAACTCTTCACATTCCCCTGCAGTTGAACCAGCAAGCAAATCACATCAATAGTAATGACCAAAATTACAAATGTTTTATTCATCTATTCATGACTCATGTACTTACTGAAACACTATGCAGTCCATCTGAAGGGTATTGTCTATTGTCTTGATTTATATATAGCCTTAGTGTGTGTTCACATTGCAACGTAGCCATTTAGGTATACACATATTTATACAGACATACATACATACATACATACATACATATTATGGCAAATGTCACACTGTTAAAATAGGGACACAGTAATAGAATAGACTAGAGGCTCTACGCTGACATGAGTTAATACTACACTCAAATGGCAAAGACGTCTTTAACATATATATCTAACCTGAATGTCCACCAGGAAAAACCACAGCATGCAGTAGACACAGGTGAAGATCCAAACCCCGGCAATGATGCGCTTGGCCCGGGACACTGTGCACACTGTGTGAGCCTTCATTGGATGGCAGATAGCTATGTACCTGCATGCACAGAGGAAATAAAGTGTTCAATTTTAAGATTTTAACGTTGTAAGTGGAGAACATTGTGTTTTTCTGTGAAATGTAACCGTTTGTGTCATGTTATAAGTGATCCGAAATATAAAAAGGTCTGACCTAAAGATGACTCAAGTCATTTTCAAAGGGATGCCACATTGACGAGGCTATACAAGGTTGTTGTTTTTTTTCCTATTTATGCACTTAAAACACAAATTTCCAAATTGTAATATACAACTTGACTCTGTTGTGTCATGCAATTTATTTATTTATCTTTGGTGTGATTTGTCCATATAGCTATAGCCATGTTTATTTAAATTACTTTGTGAAATAAATAGAGAAATGATTGCCTGAAAAATGTGGTATATATTCAGAAAACTAAAACATGCCAGCATGCTTTAGGATATGTTTGCAAGTAAATTATAATTTCTTAAAGTGGTGATTTACAGGTCAAAAGCGGCAAATTCTGGGCCTGAACAGTTCTTGCATGGCCAGACCAGAACCCCACAGCGCTATGGCAGCACTGGAGGAAGGCCTGGCTGCAACAATTATCATTCCAGGACAACTTGTCTGTGTTACTTTAAACCAATCACAATCGTCTTTGCCGGTGCTAAACCCCAGATATGGTGATCGTTCGATTGGAAACTAGATAGTGGAGACAGTGGAAGTGGAGGTGAATTTCATACAAGTAGACAGCAGGCTCATCCTCAGTCTGTTGTTCAGACTACCTGAAAAGTGAAGCCATTGCGGAAGTGCCTTGAACCTGTATTCTTTCTAATGGCCAGCAGGGGGTGACTTCTCTGGTTGTATGAAAGTCAAAAGGAAAATTACCCTACTTCTCACTTGAGTTTATGTCAAAGGGCCTGTTAACCTAAATATTAAATCATTTTATAAGATAGATAGATGGATGGATGATGGGTGGGTGGATGGATGGACAAATGGAGCATGCATTGTTTCTGTGACCTGTACACAGTCAGGACAGACAACAGTAGTATCTGTAAACAGATTTTGGTTCGCTCATGGGTGAGACATACCGCAAACATCTAAAGAATATTCTTTTAGCCAAGACTTCCAAATGTCATTTGACCTGTAAATCACCAAATTGTGCGAATAACCATATAAAAACATTGGTAGAGTTCTTGAACATCAATTGTCACCAATGTGTTGGCAGGGATTTCTGTAAAAAAATAATATTAATATTAATCGAGATCATAATTTCAGACGCCATTACTCTCTCCCTCACATAGTTCACCTCATTCACAATAATACAATAAGGTTATTAAAGGACAAAGCATTCTCCAGTAAAAGTAAACTGAATGCCAATAACAACTCAAAAGCAAAATCGAGAAAAAGCTGTACTGAGAGCAGTTGTAGTTGTTTGTTTGTCCATTATTACCTCTCCACGGTGAAAGCAGTGATGGAGCAGGATGACACGTTGATGCCCAGGTACTGAAGGTAGGTGATCCCCAGGCAGCCAGCATGGCCAAAAACCCATGTGCCCGTCAGACTGTCCGCCACATTGGGCAGCCCCGCCGCCACTAGCACTGTCAAGTCAGCAAAAGCCAGGCTGACAAGATAACAGTTTGTGGGTGTCCTCATGTGGCGCGTGGTGAAGACTACAAGGACCACCATGATGTTCCCCACAATACCCACACCACACACCAGCAGGACCAGAAACACTGACACTGTCTTGTACTCCAACGACTCAGAGACAGCATTGCCAGGATTCAGAGAGATGTTAGTTGGGGTGTCGATTCTGGAGCTTACGTTGTCGGTCATATCTACTAGCAGCTGGTCTTTCAACCTCCAAGTGTTTGTTAATCACAGGTTACGTTCATTTGATTAAAGTGGTGAGGGGCATGACTTTGAAATGTTGCTTTGTTTGTTGTCCTTCATCTAGAGCATTATCTCTCATTTAAAGCCAGTCCAGTTCAAAGTAGCATATAATAGTGCCTTTTGTGAAGCTTTAGCATCTCACAGGTTTGATTGAGTTATCCCTACAGAGCAAGAAACAGCTACAACTTTGCTTCTTGAAAGTTTTGATCACTCAGGTGAAAAAAGCACTGTGCTTGTTTTCTTGTCTTTGATATTTCCTTCTGTCTGTTTCACCTTCACTGACCCCTTTCTATTTTCCCAAAACTATTTAACCAAAAAGGTGTAGAAGAATAACACGATGGTATAATAGGATCCCAGGTCTTCCATTCAGGCCCCCATTGAGTCACCTGGAAATAGAAAATGAGTTCAGTTAATTGGACAAACAGGGAATTGAATTAACATAACCCTAGAATTGGATTTGGACATTAATATGTCAATGTCAAACACAAATTAACACATAACACATTCTCTCTGTGACTCCCTCTGGTATCTGCAACTCTCGTAGAATCAGTTAATAAATGCTGCTTGGAGGTAAAGGTGCTATAAAAGATAAATTAAATGGGGAAACACGAAAGCGAGTCGTGGGTTTAAAATAGCAATGACTTGAGATGGTAAAAAGATCAGCAGTAAACCAGTATTCTGGAGTATTTTTTCCAGATTATGGTATATCTTGTGCGCAAAATTGAGATTTTGTCCTGATGGAGTAAATCCCATAGAGGGTTTTCATATAGGCCTACCCCTTTTTGACCAAAGCAGTTAGGGTCGGTTCAGAGCCGGTGCTGGTTCACATTTGGTTCAACTTGCAACTTCAACTTGTTAGCCTGATAACAAGCTAGCTTGATAACTAGCTAGCTCACCCATATCAATCACATTGCATTTAAACAAATCAAATAAATGAATGATACACAGTTTAGTTGGTATCTCTCAATGGGCCAGGTTGGTCACTGTGGAGCCTGTTTTCCCAGCCAAGAGCCAGTTCTTTGGTGGTGGAAAACCAAAGAACCATTCGCAATTGGGCACTGGCTGAGAACCAGCTCTGGTCGAAAAGCCCTTAAAGAGTGTTGTAACATTGCACTGATTCCCTCAGCCTACAGATTTTTCCATTGGATTTTGGATTATTGCAGAAAATAAGCTCTGTAGCAAACAAAAACATTTCTGATTCTTTCCAACTTCATGAATTTTGAAGCATAAGAGCAATTACAAGGAGTAAAAAGATAACATTATGCTATAAACAACCTACACAACGGTCGCATGACTACAACGAGACCACAACTAAGCTGACATAACGTCCATGACAACCTCTGTATTTTCATTTAGCCACAACCATTTTTTTAAGATGCGTAAAAGTAAAAAAATTCAGGAGGAAGTAATTACTGACATATTTTGTGTCATAGAACATAATGTGAAAATCTCTTAAAGTTGAGGTAACCTCAAAATTGCCATAATTCTTATCAAAGATACAGTCTGTGTCTTGTCATAGTTGGGCGGCATGTCAGCGTGGGGGAAAACAGTCCTTTATTCTCCCTGCCTAGAAATACCGGGAAAACTGATTAGCCACCATGCTAGCAGCAATGATAACCATGGCAATCTTCTTCTTCTTGCAGATTGTCATGTTAATAGAAATACAGTTATTACAAGTTAAAATCTGAGGTATAAACTGACTCTGTGACAGCTGGAGGCCTGACGTTAGCTAGTTAGCTGTCCCCATGAAGTGCACAGCTGAGTTGCGAATGCATCGCTCATTAAGGAAACAAGAACAAGCTATAATTAATGATAACATGAGCTTTTTGACTCAGTGGATTTTAATTTATATTTTCATTTAAAAACAGTATTTCCCATCCCTTTTTTTATTCCCATTTTCGATAGACATGATTAACTTTTAATAATATCAGTACCCTACTGGCATTACACGCCATTTGCCTTTATTTTGACAATGTGCTACACCACACAGAGATTCAGGCTACACACATCCTGACACAACCTTCTATCTTTAAATGTTGTAATGTATAAAACTCTAACACTTGATATTTAAGTTTATTTGACATGTAGCAAGCCACACAGCAACTCTTTTGTCCCCCACTACGTAAAAATATGTGACGTATGATGGTGTTCCCATAAACACTGAATGTATCTATGTCATGTGAACACTACCATTAGATCTGGAGATATCTTACACACAAAATCTGTTAATGTCAAGTCATGCTGCAATTCTTAGATTGTATTGGTTTTCCATTCACAACCTAGAGAATTTGTCTTAACTGTGGTTCAGATTTTTTTTAAGTGGACATAAAACAACTTTCATTATCCATCTGAAATATTTTTCTTTTCGTGGTATCTAATTTTTTCTTTTAAAGTGGATCATGGCAGTGTGTAAGCACGCTGACCACAGGGGAACGAAGTTAGCGAAGCCACTGCAACAAAAAACTGCATGCTAGCGACGTTTACATTTATTTAACAACTTGTAAATGCACTTCCTTACATGGATAAAACACACAACTTAAGCTACAGCCTGCCAAAATACAAAGCGCCGCTACATGTTGAAAGCTGTAACTATGCTGGCTAAGTTAACCTGTAGCCATTTTTGTAAACTATGTTTATACAGCTCTATTTTTTTTAATGTTTTGCCTATTATCTAGACTCCTCGACACTTTTGTGTTCTCATCGTTTTCTAATTGCTTTTATCACAATTCGCGTTTTTTTGATGGATTTTCTATGTTGTATGCTGATTTTAGACCAGTTTTCAAAGCTAATGTTGAGGCAAATTGTGCTGTTATTAGCTATGAGGTAATCTCAGTCCAAAGGAAACTATTTTAAGCTGTGAAACTGTGTTGAGCAACAATCCAGCTTCTCATTGCTGTCTGTCACTAATTACCACATTGTCTATCACCGCCATTTCTATTCAGTTTGACAAATCCAATGAGTATCTTTCAAAATTCCATCATTGTGTAACTATCCATCCATTGCTGGAAAGACATAATTTTGCACTGCAATGTTTAAAGATACCCCTTTAAATTTTCTAACTCATACTGCAGCCTCATATGAGTTTAGGCTGAATGTCAGACTGCAACTGTACAAAGAATTAAGACTGATATTGCATGCCGGAGGATTCGCTTAATGGCCTACGTGAAGTAGTGGAATAAATGATTACAGCAGCGAATAACTCATAGGCATATGTATTGTTACAGGTGATTAAGCCTGTTCGCCTGATTTAACAGACATTGCTTCAGTTAATGCTGAGAATGTCTCATTTCACTGGGAGTGTGTTTTCCTCAATTCCTCTTTTCTTTTCCTTTTCTGTGCATGCAAGCGAGGGGAATGTGGATGAAATAAAGGGACATGACATGTACCCTTTGTCAAAGATACAAATGTTGGAGAAGGGCATATTTTTGACCTGATAGTGGTGCTACAGTAAAGGTCAGGGGAGTCACCAAAAACTCTTAGAATCAGCATTTGGATAGTAGTAAAAGAATGTAATAAAATAGATCTTGTTCTGGAACATTGGACATACCTACAGATAGAAAGCTGTAAATAACAGAAACATAATAAACTGAAGATTAACAGATCTCAGTTTAGGAGCCAGGCCTCAAACCGCTCCTGGTGAAGCTTTAACAACATCCAATGTGGATATATATTCAAATGAGCCATCCGGGTGCATGCAGTGTGACAAATAACCCCTAATGAACATCCTAGTAAACACACTCCATGAGTCCATTAAGATCATTTTAACATAATATTTCGACAAAACACACGAATGAGCATAGTGTTTATTCTCCCTTCATTATGCACTTATGATGCCTCCTAGTGCATTTCTGATAAAGTTACAGCCACATTCCTAAAACCCTGCAGAGCAGAAGAATTTCTGATTCAAGCTGCTTTCATAAACTATAACTTAAATAATTTTGAGGTTATCAGAAGACAACGTGTGAAGCCTGAGGTTTGTTTTGAGGTTTCATATTCCGCCTGAAAGCTAATTAACTTGTGCGCAACACTGTGAAACTCTACAAGGCATCTGTTGCTCTTTACTCTTCTCCCAGCCCAGTCACACACACATATTGGACCTGCCCTCCTGAGGGCTGTCTAACCTATAAATTGAGGTTGAAATGAAATGAAAAGTAATTTAGTTGCACTATTGTGCCATCAATCAGACTGCATCCGCTCTCTATGCCATTACACACGCTTATACACAGCTGATCTTCTGCACAGTTCTGACTATTCAGCATGCTCGGCAACACTGTTTAGTTGGAATACTTCCTGCTGTACTTTTCAATGTTGGAAATTAATTAAGCAGAGGAGACAACTTCCAGATCTCTTCAAGCTTTACATGAACATATACATAGTGATGTATTTTTGTCTTACAGAAATAGACATCCACTTCCTTGCCAAGAGTTTATATCAAACACGTATCTGTACCATAAAGAATGAATGACACGTCTCCACTTCCTTCCCCATACAACATTAAAACCTAAATATCCTGTGACTCAATGCATCAAGATGTTTTGGCTCACTAATGGGGACTGTGAAGCCCTTTGGGAAAAATCTGTGATTTGTGATTTTGGGCTATATAAATAAAATTGATTTGATTTGATTTGATTTTCATGTTGTCCATTATATACAGTCTATGATCTGTACAACTGATGTCAAGCTACAGTTGGCAGTCGATAGGCTTAGCTTAATTTAGCTCAAAGACAGGAAGCATGGTAAAAGCTAGCTCTGGCCTGTCCTAACATAAGAAATAAAAAATTGCCAACCAGCATCTGTAAAGCTCACTCATTTCATGTCATTGCTAATTTTTTTATTCTTCACATTATTTCATCGAGGTTGCTAGACAACCAGCGGAACACAAAGCCAAGAAATATTGTCCCGTAACCCCTTGTAAAACAATAACCTGCTGTTTTACATCTGGATTTTGCACTGAATGAAAAACAAGGCATCTGTGGCTAACTAACACACTGATTTGTTTAATCCATACACAAACCTGTAAAACCACATTATTATTTCAGTTTGGGGTTTGAAAGCCAGATATGAGGCATGACATGTTAATAAGGGAGCTTTAGAGTTGATTGTAGGCAGATGGTTAACATTGGACACAGCAGTTGGCCTGTTTCCATTTTTTTAATAAGTAAAGATTACCATCTCCTGGCTGTACAATACAAACATTAGAGTGGTATCAATCTGTGTTGGCATTGAACTGTGAACCAAGCAGGTTGCAACACTACAAAATTAGTGAAGCCACTTATTGTTGTTTGACGACACACAACCTGGTCTCCTCAATCTGCATACAAATAACACTTTACACTTTCAAATTCTGTGCAATGTATACACCAAAATCCAATTTTGCGTGTATATATTGTAATGCAGAGGAGCAGAAAAAAAAGGCTGCAGTTTCATTAAATTTACGCTAGAAAATCACTTCTCTAGGTTTTGGGCAAAAAAAATCCTGGTTGGCCGGTTTTAAAAGTAAATAAATGCATTTAAATTACAGAAGTGAAGTAATTACAAGGAAAACGTGACTACTGGAAGTGACATAGTTACGTATAAACGTGATGTACGATAGTGATGTTTGAAGAACCTGGTCTCACAGGAATCCGTGAAATAGCCACGGATTTGCTTAACTCAAAATCCGTGGAATAGCCACGGAATAACTCAAATTTCCGTGAAACTGACACGGATTTCGCTACAATGCAAGTTAATGATTTGATGTTAATGAGTCATATCCCGTGGCTATTCCATGGATATTTTTTCCGATTGGTTTGTTCCAAGTCACGTGACTTTCAAGGTCCCGGCGGTCAGAACAGAAAACATGGCGGACAGTTCTCTCATTTTTAGTGAAAAAAATCAATATTTTGACTTAGTTTCTGCATAAAAATGGATTTTGATTACATTTCTAGCGAGAAATATATGTTTTATTTTCTAAATATTCACTCAGTGAATGTACATAATCACTTTGTATGTTGGAATAGCCACGGGATATGACTGTCATTAACTTGCATTGTAGCGAAATCTGTGTCAGTTTCACGGAAATTTGAGTAATTCCGTGGCTATTCCACGGATTTTGAGTTAAGCAAATCTGTGGCTATTTCAAGGATTCCTGTGAGACCATGTTGTGTTTGAATCACATCGTTAACTTTTGTTTTCACATGGGACACAGATGCCATTCTCCTGAGTTAAAGTCCTGAGTTTGTTTGACCCATCCACCACCCTCCCACTCTCTCTAAGTCTCCATGGGGACGGATTGGCGTATCATATCATATGCATGCAAAATTTGCACGTAATTTGAAGGTCTAAAGTTGTGTTATTTGTATGCAGATTGGTGAACTTTAGACCAAAGCTTAAACTAACTTAAATAGGCTAAATGTTGTACATTTATATGTGTAAAATGGCCCACCTGTCATAAACAATTGCATGTCACCACACAGCACAGGGAGAGCACTGTTTTTGGATCCTTGTTGGAAGTTGCTTTTCAGTGCATTATGTGAAAAAGTCCACTGCCTCTAAAAGTACAATTTGAAGTAAGATTTGGTCTCACTTTCACTGAGCTATGGACCGCCAACCTCCAAGTTTAAGTTTTGTCTCATTTCCTTCATATCCTTGCTTCAGTTCTAAATTGCATTCATTGAATTCAGTCTTCAAACTTGACAATATAAGAAATCCTGACTCTCATTAAAAGGCTCCACTATTTCCTGTCTGAGTTGAATTCAGGTCCTGCATTCCCTCTCGGGATACAGTGATTACAGATATCTGGTCCTTTTTAAAGTAGCAAACTCGAGGTCACCAGACGAGCTGGGAAATGCTGACAGAGAAGGAGAGTAGCTTACCTCCAGCAATTACAATTGAGCTGATTTTGAGCTAGTGGCTATCCAGACATTTTCAACCAAATTGGAGCACTAATTATGCATGGGGGGGCATGGATAGCATTAATTTACCATTTGTACTCATATCTACTTTAAAGTTGTTGCACTCGACATTCAGAACATTAATAAAGCAGTAAACATATCTTCTGCTGGGTAAAGATTGTACAGTAATGGCATACTAACCAGAGAGTGAAGTCACACTCCCTCCTTGTGTGCTGTAATCCTAGACGGTCCACGTTAGTGCATGTGAATACCCGTTGCTTTAAAAAGTGAGCATCTATTTGTGACAAGATGAGGATGAGAAAGAGAGCCGCGTGGAGGCAACCCCTGCTCAGACTCTGAACCACAGATATGCTCTGAATGTCGTGTACAGATCGGCAGAGGTAGTAGGGGGACGGATGCACACAGCTCTCCTTGCGTTTGTGTGATAGAAAGTTCAAATTGAGTTCAAATTGATTCGAAATCAGTTGAGCACAGATGCTGTTTATGCACTCTATGATATTGTCTCATCTCTCATCCTCTGCCATAACCTGGTCTCAGGCAAGTAATACAGTGCAATGATGCAACCACTTCACCAACTATGTAAAGAAACACAACATTCCTATCACACTTGAAATATTCGCAAGAATTATAATTTTCTGGGTTGTTTTTTTTTTGTCCATGGCCAATATGTTTATTATACAGGATCTTCCACAACCTTGCACCGCCACTATTGAAACAATTCGTAACAAATCGCAATACGGTAACAAGGTCAACAAGAGGGGACTGTTGTGTCCAATGTCCATCCACTAAGTTCAGCCAGAAACGTTTAATCTTCAGTTAAAAAAGTAAATATGGTGTTTTATTGTGTATGGCATTGTATAAAATGTAGGGTAGTATTCTGTGTCTAACTAAAGAAACAGATTCAAGCTGACCAAATTAATTTGATTATTTTGTAAATGTACTGACATGCGTGTTGTTCTATTAGAATTTGGACAGACTGTTTTAAATAATTGATTATTGGTTTTAATTCCATACTCAGAATTAAATGTTACAGTTGACTTCCACACATGGACTGCAGATGTTTTGTTAGTCCCTTTCCTTTTTCTTCTTCCTGTGTTTATTGGTGGTTTGCAAACCACCTTACAGGCGTATGACCACCACAAAGTTGGTCGGAGTCTCTACAACTAATTTACTGTTTCTCTCAAAGTACAATAAACACAGGAGTCAAGTGCGACACCTAGTGGTAAAATTCCAGTCAGATCTGGTTTTGTTTAATATACACCTTTAAGGACTACCAGTGCAGTATGCAGTGTTTCCCCTATATTCACCTCTGCTGTAGAATTATAAACACCTTTGCTGCAAAATTCCACGTGATCAATAGTATCCTCTGCTCACATGTTTCACCAAGTGCAGGGCTTACAGCCGAAATAAGCTAAATGGGGGCATGTCTGCCGCAACATGTCCATTATAATCAGTCATGGTGAAATGCACTTCTGTGTCATGTAAACAAACCATGTACCTGCAGTGCACTCAAGATCAGACTGAAGATAGAACCACTTAAAAGATGGGTGGCTATAGCCACATGTGATTATTCTGACTTTACAGAAAACACACATTTTATATTGTGATATATAATGGAAATTACATACAATACAGCCAACAGCAAATTGGTTCCGATATTAACAGAGGTCATTTACATTGATAAGACAATGGCAAAAACTTTAAATTCCTTGGTGAAATACCTTCCAGCCACCTATTTAGGTTGTTGTAGTTAAATGTGGCGGTAACATGTAGATGACTTGGTTTAATTACACAAATCAGTCATTCCTGTCCACTGCGACACTTTCAAAGAGAGACAGTGGAAAAGCAACAACCCGTCCAACAAAAGTTGCAGTGTGCAATGCAGTGAAACTGACTAGGTTGCAGATGCCTGTGTTGCTTTCACATTAATTTGGCAATTTAATTTGGAACGCGGTTAACACACCAGTCATATCTTTTTTTAATGAGAACTCTATTCCTGCCATTTGCTCCTGGTGTTCTTCATCACTCTTTTGGAAAAAGGAAATAATGTGATAAGCAGGTAAACAAGCTCTTTATCTAAAAAATCCTCTGCGGAGGATCTTAATTATGCGGATGTGAAGAGTGGTTCATGTGGGTTCAAAAAGTAATTAAGTAAACAAGTGTTTTTTTTAGTTTAGCTCATTCCAAAACTAAAATAAGTAAGCCTTGACAGAGCTAATCATACATGTAGTTTAAGATAATTAGGTGGCACCTGGGATGGCCTATTGGATTTCAGGGCCACCCTTAGCCACTAACTACACATACCCCTGCGTTGAAAAAGCTCCAAATCTATAACTGCTCCCCTGCACAGTGGCCATTAGTAAACAGCAGTGAGTCATAGGTGTAACAGGTAAAGTGCTATAAATTAAAGCACTAAAGAGAATGAAGCAGCCACTGATAGTTTTACAACACTATTCTGAAAAAATATCTACAAATTATGTAAAAAATAAAAATAAAAAAGTTTATTGATCTCCTTTCATTTGCTCCTGTTAAATAAATATATTTTATATAGTTTTTGGTTTTACATTTAAGACACTGTAAATGTATAGATGACATCACTGTCAGTATGGCATGAGTTGAATTTTGATCTATGACAATAATGACAATAAGAGTGATTCAGAGTTCGACATTTATTGTAAACTTCTTATTCTATAATTACTAATTTAGAGAAGAAAATGAAATAATTTACCTTTTGCATCTGTGCATCATTCCTAGCCTAATCCAGAATCTCTCTTCAAGGCTGCATCTCTCTTCACAAAATAAAAAGCGTTATTTTTTTCCCCACTGAGTGGCTCGTGTCAGTCGCTGGTTAAAGCCATGCTGTTCTCTACATACTGTACTACACAGTTCCCTGCTTCTTAATGAGCTCCGTCACCCTCAGACATACTCACGAGGGAAACGGCGCTTGTGCCTTCAAAATAAAAGCGCAATGCTTATTTTAGAATTGGCCAATGTCAGGTTTTCAGAAGTTGTTTATCCACGGAACAACATTAAGATACAAAGGCTATAGGGGGTGTTTGCGTCATGCTCATTACGGAATGAACATATATGGTTTCATTATAATTAGTGTGCTGCCATGATAGGTCAATAATTTGATAAAAACCTCCCTATTAGGCTATAGGACAAAGAAGAAACTAATGGCCGAGCTTATATTATATTATTATAGTTTTATTTTTGTAGGTAGATGGATCCATCTGTTTAACACAACTTGCTTGATAAATATTACTAAATAAATAAAATTCATAATAAGTTATATACTCACCTACATACTTTTATTTACAGTTGTCCCTGATTAATAAATTCCACTTTGGTACAATACGGACTTTAAAGATATAATATAGAAAAAAAACCTATAATGATAGATAAATAAAACAGGAACAGGAAAACAAAGAAAAAAGGGTGTACACAACTTATTATACCAATATATAAACAAACTGTATGAAATGATATTTGTGATAATTAGAATAATGACCTTGTGCAGTTACTGTGATTTAAATGAGTTTAAGGGGAAATCTGTAAAATATGGTACACCTGTCTTTATGTGTATATATATGGGTTTGTGTGTGTAAGGGAGAGAAGAAGAAAAAATAAGCATAATAATGCATAATGCTTGTCTGGATCGGTATGGGCGGAGCAAGGTGGTATAAAAGTAGTGATTAGTAGTATTTAACTGTATACAGGTATTATTGTCTGTGAGTGAGGTTATATTACATTAGTTGAACAACACAGCCCACCTAAGTGTTGTTGCTGACCATGTCCCTCCTTTATGACTGATACTTCCAGCAAGATAACGCACCATGTCACAAAGGAGAAAAGAAGGTGATGCTGCGTATGGAGGATGGCCGGCTCTGGTGTGAGATGCCGAGTCGAATTGCTTCTGTTTTGGAGCTGTTCAGTTGGAGAAGGTTGTGCTACATCTCCTCCAGGCAGGTGGTCAGTTTTGATGATGGCAGGGGTGCAGAGGGGGTTGGATTAGCTTTCAGCTAAAGATGAGTGTCATCAGCATAGCAGTGGAATGAAATTCCATGCCGGCTGATGACACAGCAGAGGGGAAGCATGTAGAGGTGAACAGGGTGGGGCCGAGGACTGATCCTTGAGGGACACCACAGATCACAGGATGAGTCTGGGATTTTTTTATTTCCCAAGGAGACAAGCTCAGTTCTTTCTGATAAAAAGGGAGCAAGATTATGTTGAACGTGTCATCATCATTATACCCACTGGCTAGCTCAGTGGTTCCCAAAAAAAATTCTGCAGGGCCCCCTTTCTGTAAATAAAATATTTTCAGCTCAGATGCTCCTTGCTAGTGCTCTCATAAGGCTCCAAATCAATTAATCCCTCGAGATAACTGCTGGGACATCGGTCAAAAACTCTTTGCCGTCACAAAGCTTGTACTCCCAACTCTGTGGAGAGTAACACCAGTTAACTTAAACCTGCTTAACCTAATGCCAACTGGATGAGTTGAGCTGATTTCCTGTCAGTGTGCTGAAACACAGAGCTAACCAGCTAAAGCTAGCAAACCCTACAAGATGAGGCGTTTTTAGCTAGGTGAGAAGCCCGGGGGCCCACATATGTCTACCTTTAACACATGAATTGAGGTGCCTTTGTTCAGGCCATGCAGGGGCCTGCTACATTACCATAGATGATGTCTTGTACAGAGTGCATCAACTGAAAGAGAGCCAAAAATGTCAAAACTAGAATAGAATAGATTTATTTTGAAATTTTTGAGAGGAAGTCTTGTATCTTGTCTATGCTTGGGCTTGATAATTTGCCCTCTAAGCGCCTTCTGGTAGTATCTGCCTCCCATGTGCTCCAGTTCCTGGCTCCAGTTAGGGATTAATGTGTTAAAGGGAAGCATCTCCCGCTGAGCACCGACACCCACACACACACATCACACTGGGATCCAGTGACATCAAGAGGAATATAAGAGGAATTAGTTAATTGATATCCTGATCACTGCAGAGCAAAACCCAAACTGTCTCCTACACATCACTGAAACCATATATATACCAACATCACTGCAGCTGATGTGTTCAACTGATTTGTTCGCTGGTATCAGACTGACTGCAGTTTACACTCTGCAGTTATCCCTATTTATATACAGTCTATGAGTTATCCCCACTGTAATTTGTGTGCCAGTCACAATGTGTTACCTGCCGTTTGCAGTTTGCTTTTTGTTATACTGTGTTTCCTCCTGGCGTCCAAAAATATATTATTTCATAAGTGTGAATGTGAGTGAAAACATTCAGTTAGATAGTGAAGTTACAAATGAGTCACATTTTACTTACTTTGATCACATCAACTCCCCTATCGAGGTTGATCATCAATAATACTTGATCATCAATAATACTTCAATATGGAATCTAATGTTGATTCACTGTCATAATAATCTATACCATAAATTTTCATAATTATAACAAAAATAGATTTGGAAAACAGAGTACAATGGAATGCCTCATCACAAGATGTATACGCTAACATGCTATGAGTATGTGTGTGTATATATATATATATATATACACACACACACACGCACATTTTTCTAACACTGTAAGTTATTATTTAGACATTAACTATTCAATTTAAATTATGTAGCAAGCAAAAAAGGCAAACAAGCAATTTATGTTTTAGATTTTAGATTGCTTTTGCTTTGATGACAACTGTTGGTATTACGTATCTAGTAATAGACATACACACACACACACACACACACACGCTTCCTATTCATACCACAGGCTTGGTTGAGGATTAATATTTGAGGGTTTTATTGAAACACAGAAAGGGACTGGATGAAATGAGCAGGGAGATGGCTGGCTGACTCAGAGGGCAAGGACCATTGAGTTATGGCTGAAGAGGTTGAGGTGAGGAGTGAAAAGCGTGGCTACTGAGATGGCTGGAGATTATTGTAGAAGGAGAGCAGGCTGATGATGATGATCCTGGAGCACAAGGAGAGCCGGGAATGGGCAGTACACAAAAAAAACACAAGGAGAAAATCAACAAGACTAGATATACTGGAGCAGCCTGGAACATGTAATACCACTGAAGCTCAACTCAACTGGAATGATGACATACTGGAGCTTGATGAGCCTGATGGAAGGCAGGTGTGAGTAATCAGCAGTAAGCAGGATCCAGGAGAGAACAGGAGAGTGCAACAGACACACAGAGACAGATAGGGGAAAGAAACAGGAAAAACCCAAGAGTCACAGCCACGACCATGACACCTGGAATGTTTTTGTTGAGAAACAGTGAACGCTTTTTCCTTCACTCGGTTAAGGTTAAGGTCGGTTGATTGTGGAGGAAAGGTCATCAGATCGATTCCATCACTCTCCTTACATAACCTGCTGGTGTGTTTTATGTCTGGTCCTTAGAGGTGTGAATCCCCAGAGGCCCCATGATACGATTTTATCCCGATACTTGAGTCACAATACAAAATTATTGCAATTTTAAGCATTCTGTGATATGGGGAGTATTGCAATACAATACAGTGCGATTTAACTGTTTAACTGCATTTTTTGTCCACAAATTAAACTCAATCAATAATTGTTTTGTCAAATCAGAGAAAATTCTCAGTCTATTCATCTCACTTTAGTCTTTCTATTTCTCCACAATGAGAGTGAAACCCACAGACCGACCAACAAACTAGATGATTCCTTAGATCATCTAGTTTCATATGAGACCAGTATCTCCGGTATATTCCTAAAACTGAGCCCGATATGGCGAAAATACTGATATATCGATATAAAATTGCCATGCAAAATATCGCAATACTATGCTGTATTGATTGTCAGTGTGTCAGATTAATCAATGATTTACCAGTTCAGGTGCGTAATCCTTTCATTGGCATACATATAAAAACAAAGAACAACAAAGTGTTACAATAGAAGAACAACAAGGAAATTAAGAATAAGAGTAGTCCAGCTGCATGGCTCTGCAGACAGGAATGTCTGACTAGACTGCGCTGTAATTCCCCGTACAGTGCTGTCTGTACAGTCCTGCCTATTGGGTGTTTCCTATGTTGACATTTTTACTGTCATTTTGTTTGTGTTTTCTTTGTGCTATGTAGTGCTGAAAAAAATAGTCTTCTTTCCTTTATCACAATAACATTGTCCGTTAACTAATAAATGTGAATCCTGTCCAGTCTATAATGTGTATTTTACTGTTAAAACACCATACATAAAGGCCATGCATAAGTTCAGATTTATCATAGGTTAATTATTTATAGGTTAAGTTTATTTTTAATGTATGTATAGTGTATGTTCAATATGTTGAACATACAATGTTCAACATTGCTACTGGATGCTTGAATTTCCCTCGGGATAAATAAAGTATCTATCTATCTATCTATCTATCTATCTATCTATCTATCTGTCTGTCTGTCTGTCTGTCTGTCTGTCTGTCTGTCTATCTGTCTATCTATCTATCTATCTATCTATCTATCTATCTATCTATCTATCTATCTATCTATCTATCTATCTATCTATCTATCTATCTATCTATCTATCTATCTATCTATCTATCTATCTATCTATCTATCTTAGAACAAGTGCAGCCTTGTTCCTTTTCACTTATTGCAATTAAAACCTTCAAGTCATATTCAGCTCCATAGGAAACTTTTTAAACTGTTATACTGACAACATGACTCAGCATTTTGACTATTTTTTTTGTTGACAGTGACACAAGCACCTGTTGTGCTACTGTCATGTGCAACGCCATACATCTTTACCCTGAGGAATATTCTCAGGATTTTGAGCAAGTTTCAGACTTTTGCAGGTTATCCACAAGCTGTAAATATATGGCCAACAGTGTCACCAGCAAAGCACCACCACATCATCGCACCTCCTCTTCCTCCTCCGCCTCCTCCTCCTCCATGCTTCATGGTGGAAACCACACAAGCAGTTAACATCTATTCACCCTCGCTGCGTCTCTGCCAATGTGGCAGTTGGAACCAGAAGTGTCAAATTTGGACTCATCAGACCAAACTGTCTGCTACTTGAACTCTGTGAAGAATTTATAGCTCTAATCTGAGGTGCCTTAATTGGCAATTTCTGAGGCTGGTTACTGTAATGAATTTATCTTCTGCAGCAGAAATAGCTTCCTTTCCTGGGGGCAGTCCTCACGAGAGCCAGTGTCATCATACCATTTGATGATTTTTGTGACTGCACTTAAACATGCATTTAAAGTTTGTGAAATGTTTCTGATTGACTGATCTAAAAAGTAATGCAAAACTGGAAATCTCTTTTTACTTGGATGATAATCTGGATTACTACAGTGGTCAAATAGGGATATTTACTGTATGCAGTGGTGGAAGAAGTATTCAGATCCCTTACTTAAAAAAGTATGAATATGTACGAAAAGTATCAGCAACAAAATATAATTAAAGTATCTGTTATTAGGTTTAATTAAAAAAAAAAAAAAGTAACTAACTAACTAACTAACTAATCACTTTTAATGTATTACAGTGGCGGTTCTAGACCAATTTTACTGCGTCAGAGGGGCACATTAAAAAATGGCAAAGATGATATTTATGCTTTCAAAATCTTTATTTTTAGCTTATTTAAACATCTCATTTAAGTATATTTGGAAGATATAAATGAATTGATTGAAACAATGGGACTTGCCAACAATAACAATTATTTTTGTACGACAATGACATTTCTCATTTTTGTGCACAATTACTTTTTTTTATTTTGAAAGTGCAGTACAGTGAGAATGATCTTTGTTACATACACAAGCTTTTATTGCACAGTTAAACTATTATCCAATGTACACATTCTGGGTTCCTTTTGTGTACAATGAGATAGTGTTTGAACTAAAAATAGGTAAGAATTGTTCCGTCGTTCATCGTTATATTGATCATTTTATTCTTCTTCAGAGGGCAGTGGCCCCTGTAGGCCCCTGTGTAGAACCGCCACTGATCTATCATGTTTTTCATGTTAAATCTCGACCTGAAACGTGACTAAAGCTGCCAGCTAAGTGTAGTGGAGTAGAAGTATAAAGTTTCATTAAATCGAAATACTCAAGTAAAGTACAAGTACCTCAGAATTGTACTTGAGTAAATGTACTTACTTACATTCCACCACTACGCTACCTTGGAACATTCCAAATGCACATAACAAATGTATTAAAAAAGAAAGAAATTTCACAAACATTCCAGGTGACCACATGAAGCTGATTACAACACCAACACTGTGCAAAGCTGTCACTAAGATAAATTCTGGCCATTTTAAAAACATCTTAATGTCAAAGAATATCTGGTCTGTTTAACTCCTTTTTGTTCAATACTTAATGTCACATGGCTTATTTCATAGTTTTGAATAATTATAAAAAATAATTAATATTCAATGTTAAAAGGAATACAAATAAATAAATAAAAAACATTAAATGAGAAGGTATGTTCAAACCTTCTGGTGCTGTATATATAAGAACTACCTCTCTGAAGCATCTGCAGCATCTTCTGATGTAAGGTCACTGCTGCCATCTAGTGTCTAGACTTGAGCCTGGAAGGATACAGCCTTCCTGTCACTTCAGTGCCAAAAAACATATTTCTTACTGTGTATACAAATTTCACTATAAGTTGAAAACAGGTTTTTGAAACAATTGAAATTCACATAAAATCATGTTACTTTGTTTAATGATAGTAAAAAAGGATGGCTTCAAATAATTATATATCCTCATCTGGATCCTCGGTGCCTTGCCATGTCTCTACACTGTCAATCAATATGTGCTGTGTGTGAGTCTGAGTGTGTGTTTGTGTGCGTGCATGACTAAATGCGTGTGTGTGCATGTTTGTGTATGTATACTTACAGATGTGTATGTGGGGGAGGGAGGGGTGGGTTTTGTCATTTTTATTGTCTGTTTATTCTTATTTTTTGTAAAGAACTTTGTGTTGCATTTTTATGTATGAAAAGCGCTATATAAATAAAGTTTGATTTGATTTGATATACATATATATATATATATATAGTAATACTACTACTACTAATACTACTACTACTACTACTTCTAAATACAACAACAATTAAATAACTGCATTTTTGTGGGGGGTTTTAAATAAAAACATCAGTGACATTGTGCAATCAAACTGGTATTTAAAGGGTTAAAATGCCAAAAAAAAAAAAAAAATTGATTGTTTTGAGTAGGGCAGAAGTTGTTTAAGAGGTTTGTGCAGAAAAGAGCAGAAAAAAATATCAATCTGTAAAGTTTTTATTGTGTTTTTTTGGAAGTGGACATTTTCAGCCTTAAGGGCCTGAAAGGGTAGTAAATTAAAGTGGGCCCAGAGGGTTAAATCAGTACCAGTAAATGTACTCATTTGAGGTTATGTGAAGACTGACCAGTATATATAAAAACAAATTCTTTCTTTCATATTTTTTACTGTGTATACAAATCTCTCTACAAGTTGAAAACAGGTTTCTGAAACAATTGAAATTCACATAAAATCACGTTACCGCTTTTTAAAAAAAATGAAAGATACAGTAAAAAGGATGGCTACAAAAAAAATATCTTGAAGTTTCTTGAAGTACGGTATATTCATGCAAAAGAGGGATAATAGGTTAACAACAACAACAACACTGATAATAGCAAAACGGCAATATAAGCATCAACCACAAACTATGTGAATGCTTTTACCTGCATTGGTATATATGTCATGACAATTAGGCTATAATTGACCAAAAAAAAAAAAAAAAATGAACAATGTTATGTATGCTGTTGTTTTATTAATGCATACATCACACCAGTATATATAAAATCATATTAGATTAGATTAAATATAAATTAGGTTATATTTAATTTATCTTAAATGAGATTTTATTGGATTGTGCAGGAAGATGTAAATGACTGCAAGCCACTGAGTTAATATAAGTAGGAAAAGATCATTTAACATTTTAATTACAGTAAATCACAAAGCTATTTGTCATCTGATGAGGAAAAAGTAATAACAATGATTTACAAATAAAAAATAGTAAGTAATAAGAAGCCTGGAAGAGAGTGTGTACTTCAGCACAATTCAATCAAATATAATCCTATACTGTAGATAATATAATACTGTAGATTGTAATGTAATCTAGTGTGAAAGGTTGGGGTGACCTGAAAACTGAAAAAAAAAAAAAGCTTGCATCATGATTGTCCTGAGTAATTCAACCTAATACTTAATAATCAAATTGCATCTATTATAGTCAATTATAATCTGCTATGATATTTTGCAATTTAATCTACTATCAGATAGAGTATAGTAAGAAGCAGGTGTGTTAATAGTTGGTCTATTCCAAAAACAGTCAACTTTATTTATATATCGCATATCAAAAATGAAGGCCTTAAGGTCGTTTGGTGTACAATCTGCACAGTAAATAACAACCTCTGTCATCAGACCTTCGATTTGGATAAGGAAAAACACACCTCACAAAAAATATTTAAAGAAAAGTGGAAGAAACCTCAGGAAGAGCAAGAAAGCATGGACCCGTTTTGAAGGAAGGACAGACACGCGGGAGATGTTGTGTGGACAGAGGAGACCAACATAGTAATAATGACAGTGTTGACACTCAGTATGACCACATAAAAGTACATAAGCACAAATAAAAGCATAAAAGCAGAGACAAAAGAGAACAAGTGCTTAGGCATACATTAAAAAAAACATACATTATGTTTATACATACTAATATTAGACCTGACACCACCCCCCACCTCACCATATTAAATGTGTTATGTTTACCTTAAAAACCTTGTGATATTATTTTCTGTTTAACAGTTCACAAGGCAATATCAGTAAATCTTTACTGACACACACACACTCGCACAAACAAAAATAAACAGACACTAAAACACAAACACAAACAAAACTCCATTGTTGCAGTGATGGCCAGAAAGCATAGATTAAAGGACATTTCTAGTTTGGAATAATTGACTCAATGTTGCATTGAATACATGACAGAACCATTCACACAATTGACAACTTCACTGGCTGGTAAACTGTCTCCATCAGCAGATTAACAAGTGAGTTCAACCTGATTGGAGATTGTTTTGTCAACTTCTGCTATCAAGGTCATAAATTAACTTGTCAAGCTTAGTTTTAGCAGTGTTTTTTTAAGTGAGCTCAGATTATCTTTACATTTAAAATATGACAAATTGAATTAATTGTAAAGGCCAATTTGATATTACTGTAAAAATGAATAGTTTGTGCTTCACTCAGTCAGTACTAAATACTGTACTTAAGTACAATTTTGAGGTACTTGTACTTTACTTGAGTATTTCAATTTTATGTAACTTTATACTTCTACTCCACTACATTAAGAGGCAAGTATTGCACTTTTTACTACATTACATTTAGCTGACAGCTTTAGTTACTTTTCAGGTCGAGAGTTAACATAATTGAAATTAATTGAAATTTATTTATTAATGGATAGCCCCTTGAGATGAACCATCTCGTTTTCAAGGGGGTCCAACATAAAACACATAACTTAACACAACAACACAATCACATACAGCATGCACAAGGCTCTCAACCACCAACCAACCCACACATCATTCCCGCAAACCCACAGCACCCATACAAAATAAACAAGAATACATACATACACATGATGTAGTGCCAATCATAATGATAATAGCATTAATAACAATAATAATAATAACACTATGTAATGTTATCAATGTTAATAGATACAACATAGTAATAGTATATTATTAGTATAGTAATAGTAGTAATATTACAGTAGTAATAATAATAACAATAATAATATACATCATTATACCATACCATGCATAAATGAATACATATAATAGCTATGTTAATCATAGGGATAAAGAGGACATTACCATCAGAAGCAATTACACGATATTTTAATATAGTTAAATAGTGAGTTCTTAAAAATAGGAAATGAGTTGATTATTCGTATATTGTTGGGTATAGTGTTCCAGTCTGATGGAGCTTTGAATTTGAAAGCACGTCTGCTGAGTTCTTTATTTATTTTAGGAACAAAGAAAAATGGTTGCTGGGTGTGTCTGAGAAGATATGGGGATGTGAATGGGATTAAATATTGTTTTAAATAAGGGGGACAGTGAAGATGAATGCATTTAAAGATAAATTGTAACCAATGGTAATGTCTTCTTCTATTGAGTGGTAACCAATTCAAAGATTCATACAAAGAGCAGTGATGTGTTCGATATGGACACCTTAAGATAAACCTGCAGAGACTATTGTAGATGGCATTGAGGGGTTGAAGATGTGTTTCAAAAGTGCTCTGATAAACAATGTCAGCATAGTCCAAAATAGGTAGTAATAACTGGGTAACTATTCTTTTTCTGATCTGAAGAGTAAAACAGTTTATGGAACGGTAGAGTATGGCTAGATTACAACTTAGTTTGTTTGTGATGGATTCAATATGATATTTAAAAGAAAGCAGTGGGTCAATCCAGAGGCCAAGATATTTAAAGGAGGTAACATGATCAAGTGGTGAGCCATCAATGAAAGAAATGGACAGATCAGAGACGTCACCAAGCCCTGGTTTGGTGCCAAACAACATACTACATGATTTCTTTTTATTCAAGATTAATTTATTCAAGAAGAACCATTTCTGGACTGAGGCAAACTCATGTTGCAAAGAATTTTCTATCACAGATTTATTATCATTAGACGTATATAGTATGGTGTCATCAGCATATAAATGTACTTGACAAACGGAGCAAGTTTTTGGAAGGTCATTAATAAAAATGGAGAAGAGGAGTGGTCCTAAGGATGTGCCTTGAGGTACTCCCTTCGAGACAATTAAATAGTCAGAATGATTTCCACTAAAACTTACACACTGTCGTCTGTTATGAAGATATGAGTTGAACCAAAGTAAACTATGTTGAGAAATACCAATGGAGTAAAGTTTGTCAAGAAGTAGGTAATGGTCAACAATATCAAAAGCCTTAGTTAAATCAAGAAATATTGCACCAGTAAGTTTGCCATTATCAGACGCAGAAAATACATCGTTCGTGAACTTTAACAGAGCTGTAGTTGTTGAAAATCTGGGTCTGAAACCAGATTGGCATGGAGATAAAATATCATTGTCCGTAATGTAGTGTGATAGTTGATTAAAGATTAATTTCTCAAAGATTTTAGCTATAGAATTGATGATGGAAATTGGACGGTAATTATTGATATCATGTGGGTCTCCTCCCTTATGGAGTGGAGTGACAGTGGCAGATTTCCAGGCAGAAGGGAGGGCACAGGTTGATAATGAGAGGTTGAACAAATCAGAAAGTGGGTACATCAAAATATTTACTGCTAGCTTGATAAATTTAATCTCAATGCCTTCTGGGCCAGGTCCACAGTCAACTTTTAGTTCATTGATTACACGCTGAACTTCAACAGGTAATATTGTACGAAAAGAAAAAGAACTATCACTGGAAGAGTTGAGAGAGGAAGCACATGCTATCGATGGGTCGAACACATAAGAGCTACCCACAGATGTAAAATGCTGGTTGAAAATATTTGCAATAACTAATGGGTCCTGAATGAGGTTATTATTGAAACGAAGCTGGGTGCTGGTGCTTTTGTTTGACTTATTGAGGATATTATTCATATTTTTCCAGAACTGTTTTGGGTTATGCATATTTTCAAATAGTTGATTTTTATAGAAGTCAGATTTAGCATTACGTGTTTTTGTCTTACATAAATTCCTTAGTGATCTATATTTTTCCCAGTCAGCAGCATCCTTAGTCTCTCTGTAGCTCTTCCAGGTTTTGTCCCGTTGTTTAAAAAGGTTGATCAGATCAGAGCTGATCCAGGGTAAATGTTGACCTTTGACTTTTATTTCTTTCCATGGGGCATGTTTATCAATAACATGTGTGAGTTCAGAGTAAAAATAGTTCCAGGCGTCTTCAATATTTGGTATAAGTTGAAATCTGTTCCAGTTTATTGCAATCAAATCATGTATGAAATTATCAAAATTGATGTTCTTACTTTGTCTTATTTTGATGAATTTTGGAGGAACGCGAGGTGATTTAATTTTCCATACACAAAAGATGGTTGAGTGATCACTGAAGCAGTCAGAGAGAACGCCAGATTTAATAATTCTGTGAGGGTGAGTTACGAGGATCCAGTCAAGTAATGATTTAGATCTGGCATCAACTCTGGTGGGCTCATTGATCAGCTGAGTTAAATGTATACTTTTGAAAAGGTTTTTGTCATTAGATGAGGAGCGACCAAGCCAGTTACTATTGAAGTCGCCCAGGATGATCATTTCATATGGGTGATCAAATGAGGTGAGAGTGGATAAAATAAAAAAAACCATGATAAATTAAAAGTGATGACATTTTTAAAATTAAACATCATAACAATTTATTAAGTAGTTAAATGAGTCATATCTTGAAAAAAATGCTTACATAAATGCATCAATAATGATAATAATACTCTAATAATATATTTGGAATAAATATATAACAATCTGAGTGGGTCCATTCTGCATGACAAGTACATTTTAATGCTGATACTTTTGTACTTTTACTTCAGTAAGTTTTGAATGCAGGACTTTTCATTTTAGTGGAGAAATTTCACATTTGGGTATTAGTACTTTTACTTAAGTAAAGGATCTGAATATGTTTTCCAACCCTGGTCTTTGGAGATGGAGGGCTGTATATAGTATCTAGGGAAATTATCAAAGTATTTATTTTTAAGTTATTATTATTATTTTTATTATTATTATAAAAATAATAATTTAATCTCAATGTGAAATGTAGATCAATATAATAAATATAATATAACATAATATAATATAATATAATACCAATAATAATAATAATAATAATAATAATAATAATACCTTTATTTATATAGCACCTTTAAAAACAGCGTTCACAAAGTGCTTTGACAGAATAAGAATGGATAAAACTCCTGTAAAAATACGAAACCAACAATGAAGTGAAAGAAATAAAAAATAAGAATTAAAAAAAAAAAACAATTCATTGATCACTAATATAATATAACATAACATAATATCATAATATAATGTAACGTAACGGAATGTAACGTAACGTAACGTAACGTAACGCAACATAACATAACGTAACATAACATAATATAATATAATATAATATAATAAAATATAATATAATATAATATATTATAATATAATATAATGTAATATAATATAGTATAATATAATGTTTACTGGAGAGGGTGCCTTGCTGCAGGCCGGCCCTTGTCACTGACCGCAGATCAGATTATGTTGTCCTGACTTCATCAGAGCGGCCCAGTCTATGCGTCCAGTATCTGACCCTGGATCAGCGCTCATTCATTTCCTACGCGGCTTTTCCCCTTGGAATTGTCGTACGTTGATGACGTTGAGGTAATGGCCGATCTCGCTGTGCCGTGTGGAGTGTTTTATTTTCTGCACCATAGCTGTTAAATAAAACCGTATAATATTCATTGTAGACCGTAAGAAAACAACATCGACGGGAGAGGGCAGTTCTTAACGTCGCAGTGCTGTCTTCGAAAGAGCTCCGGGTCGACAAGGTGAATGAAAATATGTGGTTGTTAGCAGTTAGCAGAGCGTAGCTGCGGTTTTAGCTCAGACTTGTGCTAGCTTCAGGGGAGGCTGCTTTGTTAATTGTAAGACACGAGTGTGTCTTCTCACTACTAACACGGCTATGTGCAGCTTGTTAACCGGTTAATCCGTATGTACTCTTGAAGGATGAAAGGTTTTGGTTTGGTTGGTGCTCGTTGGTTAGCCAGCTCTCTTCGCGTTGACGTTGAAGTTATGGGCCTTGTTGCCTACTAGCGCGACATAGCAGTGTTTCAGTCATGTTGGTAAACTTTAGTATTTCGTCACCCTGTTAAAATAATCGCCTAACTCATTTTTTCAAGTTTTGCAGGAAACACAAAAAACTTCACAAAAGTGTAACATATGACATTTATTGATCAAATGCACTCAAAAAGGATGTAACAAAGAATGGCTATTGGCATAGTAATAGCCCTGCGTGTAAATTATGTAACTTAAGAGAAATAAATGATATGGTCACACTTTATTTTGAAGGTGTCTACATAAGAGTCACACAAGCCTGTCAGAAACATGACATGACAAGTATCATGAGGATTTATGTTACTTCAAAGTGTCATTAATGTTCAAGACACATCCCATGTCATGTTTATGACACGCTCATGTCACTCTTATGTAGACACCTTCAAAATAAAGTGTTACCATATCTTGCTTAAGTCACAAAGGAATGTTCCAAAAATTGCTTAAGTCACATTTAATTTTGACTTAGGCATAATAAATCCGTTTAAGTCACACACTTCACATAGGCCATTATCTTAAAGGGGTAAAATCACACCATCTCATCAACTGAGGATGTAGGCGATTTTACCATAGGTGGCCGGCGTCATGAGGAGATGATTTAGGCAAAAAAAACAATTTTGACTAAAAATGACTTAGGCGATTATTTTAACAGTGTGACGATTTACAAATTTGGACAACTCATTATGTTCACAGAATTAGCCAACTGTTTACTTATATCATTGAGACGTTTAAAGTAAAAGAGGTTTTCAGTTCTGAACATTGGCAGATAGTGGTACACAGTAAAAATTGTCTGTGGATTTTACAGTGGAAAAACTGCTACACTACGACAGTAAAAGACTGTAAAATGGTAAATGGGTCAAGTCAGTTTCAGTAACAATGAAACACCGTAAATGTATATATTAACCAAAACAGTATTTTTTACAGTATTTTTAAAAAAATACATTATATACAAGCCATCAGTGTAATTTTTGCAGTTATCTTTTTAAAAAAATACTTTTTTTCTCACTGTTAAATGTACTAAACACCATATCTCTAACAAAAATATACTGTAATATTTTATGGTAAAATCATTAATTTATGCAGCATTTATAAAGCATTTTCTTGTCAATTATATGACAGAACAGCGTTTCTTTTAATGGAAAATTTATACAATAAAAAATTGAATAAAATGGCAATCTTAAACGTGAAATCAATAATGCTTATATCTTTTTACCGTAATATTTAAAAAAGTTGCACCGTATTTATTGCGGTAAACTTCTGGCAACCACAGCTGCCGTAGTTTTACCATAAAAACAACAGGTTTTTTTTACAGTGTCGTTGTTATTTAGCTTGCTATTGCCGTTGAATTAGAAGTGCCAGAAGCTAACTTTCATTCAGAAAAACCTCCTGTTAACGGTGTTATCTTAACTAATTCACATATATATATATATATATATATACACACACATATATGAGATAGCCAGTTGGTTAGCAAGCTAGCTATTTTTTTTTCTTGCCAGGGAAACTCCAAATCACCCCGAAAAATAAACATTTCGACAGTTGTTCGTACAGCTGTAATATGTAGTCTCATATGCCAAACACATTTTTTTATTAGTAAATACAAAATGCGGTTTGGTTAGTTCATCTTCTACCCCATATACCCCAACATGCTAAACTATATTTCCTCCAATGTGCAATATATGTAAATTGCTAAGTACTGTCAGGAAAACAAACAAGCACAACTATATATATATTAATAATAAATGCCAAATAGCAGAAATGTATGCATAGGTCTCATTTTTTATGTTCTTATTCTGTCTGTATCTTGAGCTGCTGTAATTATCAAATCTTACTAAATCTCCCCACTGCAGGATAAAGTCATATCTTATATGTAACCTGGCAGACGTAAAATGTGGTAAATTGAGTATGAATAAAGTTTTTATGTTAGGAGTAGGATATTACATCTTGACTTTTTCTAATGTGCTACTGTTTTTCTGTTTTCACAAGAATATTCTCTAATGGATACTCCTGAAAGCCCTACTCAGTCCCCTCAGTCTCCTGAGGAGGAGGAGGAGGAAAAGGGCCTTTCTGACAGCGAGCTGCTGGATTCTCCTGATGAAGAGGATGACAGGGGCATGTCAGACAATGAGATACTCCACGAAGAGGAAAACGGGAGGCTTCTTGAGGACGACGATATGGTTGAAAGCCGAGGAAGAAGTTCAGAATTAGAGGAAGAGAGGGAAGAAGACGATGAGGTGGTCCCTGACTTTGTCTCTGATCCAGAGGATGAAGAACCTGTAGGAGAAGGGATGGGACAGGAGGATGGGCCCATTGTGTTAATGGAAGGGGATGAAGACGTTCGTGGCCAGTTCAATGGTGAGGATGACAAGGACGAAGAGGAACAAGAGGATAGAATCTTTGACACCCCACAGTCTCCAGACTCAGAGCCAGAGCAGGGCAAGAGTTTCACTGCTGAAGAGGACGGAGAAGACGGGGAGGACGGATACAGTGACTACAGAAAGGACGACTCTGCAGACCCTGAGACAGCTGAGGTGGATGAGGATGAGGAGGAGGAAGAAAAAAGCAAGGCTGATGAGGAAGAGGAGGATGAGAGGATAAGAGCTGTGGAAGAGGAGAGGAGGAGAGCTGTCGCAGTGAGGGAGATGAAGGAGGACTCTACGTCTGTGTCCCGGGAGCTGGACGAGCACGAACTGGATTACGATGAGGAGGTCCCCGAGGAGCCCAGCATCCCTGCACATGAGGAAGATGAAGATGAGGAAGACACAAAAGCGGAGGGAGAAGAAGAAGAGGAGGAGAGTGAGGACAAGAGCAGTAAAAAGAGGGAGAAGAAACCAATCCTCCCTCCATCGCCCAAAGACAGTGACTATAAGAGGACAAGTGATTCCAAAGGGCCTGAGAGGATGCGCAGAGATTCCTTCAGAGACAAGAAGAAGGATGAAGATGATGGAGAGATTGATGAAGGAGAGATCGATGTAAGTGATCATTGTTTGGGCTGTATGTTAATGAATGTCAGGCAAATGAGTGTTTGCCGGTAATGATGGGGGGGAAACTGATTCATTATTCCGTAGTTTTTGTAGCTTTTCTCTAGTCTGGAATTGTATTTGTTTAATTTTTCAATAAAATATGTGGGGAAATAGTAGCTGTATAATGTATAGACTCCAGTTATAGCTAGACAATACCATAGAAATGACCAAAACGGGTCCAATAGAATTGGTACCAGGGCCAATCCTGGCATATTCCATTGGATTGGCATCAGCTATAACAAAGCTGATCAAATGCTGATTCTTTCTGTACTGTACTCGATTTGGTTCTTTCCACCTCAACCTGCTAGTGTTCCAGTTTTTTCACACTCAGATCCAAGTAAAATTAGACTAGATGTGAAGCATTTTTCGGTTACACCAGTGCAATAACTGATGATCAATACTGATATGCTTGCGAAAACAATGTTATTATTTACCAACATTAAACTTCTCTTGAGCAAAGTGCAGTGTACAAAACATTTGCACTGCACATATTCCGCATCCTCCACCCCCCCACCCAAACAAATACATCCAAGAAAGCTGGTTGCTCGGCGGTCATCCGGCATTCTTGTCTGCCCTGTTAAAACCATGACCACAAGGATAGTGTGCACCTTATCTGCACAACGAGTAACGTGTACATTACGTACGAAGCTTCATGATCATCCATCTTGTTTTTCTTGTTTGAAAATGCCGGTTTCCCACCTTTCTCCACTTGTTTATTTTGACGTAATAGGTCAACCCGAAAGGGGGCCGTATTAACCCGCTGAAACGATGTATATATCGCCACCTAGTGTTGAGGAGGAGGACACGTTCCCGTCAGTTTTCCGTTTTTCTCAGTTGCATGTAAACTGGGACAAGGACAGAAGTCCGATTAGATGCCGAAATCGAATTTTAAGCATAGCTTGATGAACTGTGCATTTAAAAGCACTGACTGTCACATTGACAGGTCGAAAAGACCAAGACTGCCAGCTAGTCACATCAGCTGTTGCTAATTAACATTAATTTTGTGAGCAACTCAACAGGTTGAAATTAAACTTAACTGTTGTGTAGTTTTGTGTACCCTTTGCAAGCAAGTCTGTCTGGACGTTCCACTCTGTAACAGCACTGTACAGGTACGAAAGTATAATGTTTCTGAACTTCCCATAACCTCAGCAGAGCCAGAGCCGACATCCTGTCTCTTGCAGATCCTACTACATAAATTTCAGAGTTTCATGGTCATTACTTTTTACACAGTGCATTCAGTATTTTGATATAATTGAAAATATCAGCAAATGTAAAAAATGTAAGTAGGAATATGTAGGAAATATGGAATGCAATATATGGTCATCAAGTGCTTGATATAGGAAATACAGTTTGCTGTCCAGGGCCGCACAATTTAACCTTTAAGAGCTTCAAAAGTTTGCATTGAAGATCCAGTCAGATTTATAATCCCTTTTACATTTTATTTTATCATATAACACATGGCAAAATCTAGGTTGAATCTTTTGCCTATTTTTGGCCTTTTTATTTAGGAAACATTTTATGAAAGCAATAATTAATCGTAATTCCATTTATTAAAATATTTGTTTTTGCAAAATATCTTAATATTGAAAATCAACTTTTATAATATTGTTGCATACATAGTCATGGAAAAAAAATTAGACCACGCTGTTTCTTCAATTTCTTGTTCATTTTCAATTTAATGTTTCAATTTCACATAAAAAACAGCTCACAAGAGTTTAATTTAAGAGCTGATATCTAGCCATTTTCCATGGTTTTTTTCATAATAACCAAAATCATTATCAAGGAAACAATGGGAAATGGCTAGATATATCAGCTCTTAAATTAAAATCTTATGAGCTATTTTTGCTATCATTATATTTGTCCAAACAAATGTACCGTTAGTTGTACAGGACATTAAAATGAGCAATTAATTAAGGAAACAAGGGTGGTCTGATAATTTTTTCCATGACTGTATCTGCAGAAAAAGGTTATATCCAGTCAAAAGATAACCTAGATCATGTGTGGCTAGATAATCAATCTTGAGTTTTGTGAGTCCCGTAAAGTGTGACATGAGAAGTTACAATATATGCATATACCTTCCAAAATATACATGACTGCAAGAGGCTTGCTAGCTCTGGCTACCTCTTAATAAAACTCATGGTCACATCAGCAATGAGGCTCATTGCCACTTCTGAGTATAATGCTGCCCTCAGAAATCCAATGAGCCTGACAGGTAGTGGTTGGGTTTACTGTGATCTGATCCGACTGTGGGCTTCGAGAAATGAATATTGCGGCTTGCTAGTAAGAATTGGATGGCAAGAGACTTCTTACTGTCTCAAGTGCTCACAAGCTGCCAAACAGCAGGATATACTTGACGGAGCAGACTCTGAAACAAATGCATGCCCGACTGAGATTGCATACTGAAAACAGTTTTTTTCTGTCACAAATTCATGCCTGTGTGCTCTCAAATGTTGACTTGCAGACTGAGTAATCTCAGAATTAGTATTGTGCTCTCTCTTGCCAGCAGTATACTTCCACATGTCGCACGTTACTGATTTGAAGGGCTTATGAGTTAATGGATTTAAGGGCTGTTGTATTGTTTCATTTCGTCAGATGTCTGCCTTCATTTCCTTTTATGGTATAATAAATAATGCAGAATGCCTATGACGGGATCTTGTATCAACCTTTTAACATGAAATACAATTAGGCGCTCTCTTAATATCTTATTTGTAGCATATAATAAGACGCTCAAAGGTGCTATAATTTGTATTGTCTATTTGTGGGCAGGATGATGACTTGGAGGAGGGCGAGGTCAAAGATCCCTCAGACAGGAAGATCAGACCACGTCCCATCTGCAGGTTCTTCATTAAAGGTAGGTGGTTAAGAGCAGTGGGCAAGATGCATTAAACTCACAACTCATGTATATTCATGTCTAAAATTATTTGTAAGTCCAAAGACAGAAATGTGCATACGCATCCCTTTAATCAAACTTGTAAAGCTACACATACTAGAGGTGTGAATCGGCAGAGGCCCCACGATACAATTTTATCCCGATACTTGAGTCATGATACAATATTTTTGCAATTTTAAGCATTTTGCGTTATTGTGAGTATTGCGACACAGCGATATTGTGTCCACAAAATTAAATTCAATCAAGAATTGTTTTGTCAAATAAGAGAAAATTCTCAGTCTGTTCATCTCACTTGAGTCTTTTTATTTCTCCACAATGAGAGTCAAACCCACAAACTGACCAACAAAGTATTCAGTCAAACTGAACTGAACTGATATCAAACATGTATAGATGACAACAACTGCAGCATTTTCTCAAACTTTCCTCAACTTTAAGCTTCACTGCTGTGAATTTTTTTGGATGAAACAAAAAAAAAGCCTTTGCTGCATTATTTCGACGACTTCTGTACACGATATCCTGACATTGTGCCTATAGATTCCTTAGATCTTCTAGTTTTATATGATACCAGTATCACCAGTACGTCCCTAAAAGCCCACTACGGCATCTGGAGAAGAAAAAAAAGTGAAAATACTGACGGCCCGTCAGAACACTAAATATCGATACTTAGCGGCCATGAATCCACATAATATCGCCACGATATATATCGCGATACTATGCCGTATCGATTTCTTCCCCCACCTCTAGCATGTATGCCTGATGCTTATATGTCAATAATTGTGGAGCTGGGCAAATATGTACAAGGCTTATTTCTGCACCCACAGTTTTAGAAATGCCCTTAAGCTCTTCCACTGTCTTCACTCCAGCCATAAATCTGCAATATCAATTAAGTAATCAATTAATTTGTTAATTAAAATTGTGAAATTATTTTTTAAAAATAACAACATTATGACTGGAGCATATGAAAACTATTCACAAAGCTTAATTATTGTTTTTGGGGTTTATACCATTTTATCAGATTTGGAGCCAAATTTGACCATATTAGGCACTTGAGAATGGATAAAAGTTTCCTCCTCCTTAAAACCTAATTAAGACACCAAGAATAGAAAAATCCATGCTGTGATTTGGTTTCAAAAACTGTATTTTTGACATTTGGACAGTGTTGTGTAAACTCCTGAGAAACCCCCTTATTGTCAATAAACATAGGAAAGCTATGCATCCTCTGAATGTCCTAGGACTCTAGTTTGTAGTTGTTTCATCAGGGTTTTATAATCTTAGAGGTCACAACAGGTCATTTTATACAGTGAGCAAAGGTTTTTTTTTTTAATGGTCTCTCTACAATGAAATGGCTACTATGGGGGAGTCTCAGCTTTCCAGTTATATTACATTTATGCAATTCCAACACTGTTTAGGGACTCATATGCAGAAATATATATATTTTTTAAAAAGTATGAAAATAACACAGTTTTACTACGCACACAAACAAGGTTCTAGCTCAAGACTGCATGAAATTGTAATTAACTGTTTTTTTTGTCCAGTTCATGATAAGTTAGCATTAATTGATTAGGTCTCCTAGTTCCATATGATGTTAATATCCACATTATTAATGAGTGTGCTACAGCTTCTGGAAGACTTATCTAAAGTTGTGACTGCTCAACTACTCACTAGACCAGTCGACGAGAAATTGTGGAAAAATAAAAAGGTAAATTTCTCTCAGCAGCGAAGTTCTCTTACAGGGCAGCTGTCATTGCACACAGTTGTGACTATTTTATCACAGGTTTCTGCAAACCATCTCTGTAAAATCTTTACCACCATCATCATTATTAAACATCAGAAGGACGATCAAAGATTTATTCAGAGCGATCATGTTGAAAATGTTTTTTCAAAGTGCTTCACAATTCAGGATGAAATTTAACAAACATTAACAGGGAGATGATGCTCAAATGTAAATAAAAATAACTATAAATCATTTTAAATTATGTTTCTAAACGCCCCTTTGATTGACATTTTACTATACGATGTACAGCCTGAAAAAATAATAACACAATGAGTGAAACCTGAAAAAAATGCTCAGGGCTACATTTTTCACCTGATGATTCATCCTTATCTTCATCTTACCAGCAGCTGTCTGAAGCAGATTTGACTCACAGGAAAGCACGTAATGCTGTGGGTTTCATTTTTAGATTAGACACAGTGGCCAGATGCTAATAGGGATTTTTTTCTTGAATGAACACTGACAAAAATCTTAAAATTCAACACGCCCTCTGAATATTAATGATGGCTATTTTATTATTTCTATAGATGTTTAACAATTTAACATTGTAGTATTATCAGTTTTGAAACGGTAACTAACTAAGTACATGAAGAAATAAGTAATGCTCCCGTTTGTCTCAGCTCTTGATGTGACAGTTGTTCCACAGCAGGGGGAGCTGTTGTACTTACTATATGCAGATTTCTGTTTATTTTTCTGGTGCTCATAAAACTCATACCCAATAAGAAACATACAGAGGAAATAGTTCAGATGTGTGCAGTCTTTAAGTTAATAATAGATAGCGAGTATAAAGCACAAGCACTGTTGTGTGAACTGGTCCAGTGTGTTTCTCACTGCTGGCAATTGATTCCAAGATTTTCACAAAAATTGATATTTCTGTGATTTGGGATATCTTTCATTGACTTTGTCAAAACATGTATTGTTGCATCTATAGCAGAAAGCTTTATTATTGAGGTTTTGTAATTTACTTAACCCTCCTGTTATGTTTGTTTCTCAGGAACAGCAATAAGGTCCCTGGGTCAATTTGACCCAGGGCATGTTGCTAAAAAATCCCAACAAACATTGTTTATATTTTAATAACTCCATTACTAACCATTTCAATCAATATAAAGTGCAGTTGTGTTCTTTACCTCTCACACATCATGGTTCAATGAGGATAATTCACTCGTTTTCTCATAAAAAATGCTTGTTAAAACTTTTTTTTTAATGAACACTGGAAATACTTTCATATGAAATACATGGTTTTACATGACATTGATATGTGAAATGAACCATTTTCATTGTATATGTTGATTACACTTATTAATCATTTAGATTAGAATCTTTTTAGATTTTTAAACTTTGAAATGGGTCATTTTGACCTGCAACATGACAGGAGGGTTAAGCAGTATTGAATTCATCTTCTTTACATTTTGCCAAGAAAGACCACAAATGTTGTTGTTTTTCCTTGTTCCTTTAAGTAACTGTGCCTGTGTTATCAAATATTTATAAATACATTATAATACATTTTGTTTCCTCCAGGAAATTGCACTTGGGGTATGAACTGTAGGTTCATCCACCCGGGGGTCAATGACAAAGGCAACTATTCCCTCATTACTAAGCCAGACCTCTTCTCACCTAATGGAGCTCCGCCTGGAGGACCACACCCACTTATACCCAACAATCCCTGGGTATGTCTTTTATTATTGTTCAACAGTTAAAACTTTGTAAAATATCTGTAATTTTGAAATAACTAGTGAGCACTGCTGTAACAACGTGACACAGAGAAATCATAAATATAACAAATGGATTAGGTACAAACTGGATCTATGTCATCTGCATTTCTACTGACTGTCGCTGGCTGCTTCATCTCTCTGTGAGGATGTAGGCAAATGTAGAGAAACTAGTGAATGTATTTGGTACCGTTTTAGGCTGGACCTGCGGTAGAGGAGCTCCCTCCACCACCTCCTCCAGTGGAGCCTCCCGTGGAGAGTGCCTGGGAGCGAGGCCTAAGGCATGCCAAAGAGGTAACCACTTTCACTGTCCTTGTTATGGAAACACAAAATTGAGCTCATGCCAAATGAAACACTGCTGAGGGTGTGTGAATAACATGTGAGCTCTTTGTTCGTTGTAATGAAACTCCAGACCAAAAGGGAGAGCTTGCTTTCTGCAAGATTGGCAGTTTTATTGTACTACTAACCTTACAGGTGCATCTCAATAAACTAGATTATCATGGAAAAGTCCATTTCCATTTGAGTCTAATAGCCCAGACATACTTTTCAGAGGCCAACATTTCCATATTAAACATACTTATTAAAATTGGTATTTTGTAATACTAACATTTTTTGAGACTGAATTTTAGGTCTTCATTAAAGCCATAATCATTATAATTAGAAGAAATTAAATAAATGTAGACATGAAATGTTTCATTCTGTGTCTAATGGATCTATATAATGTGTTATTTCCAGTTTTTGAATTGAATTACTGACATAAATAAGCTTTCTATGATATTATAATTTATTGAGATGCATCTGTAACTCACTAGTTTAAAAAATGTTTCCCTTTAACCCATTAAGGCCTAAAGCGCCTGGAAAAAAATGCCTGGAAAACCTATGGGCGATTTTCAAATGACCCCCTAAAACCTGAAGTTTTTCTGGAAATTCAACACCTACTAAATAATAGATTTTTCAGCCTCTGTAGCAGATAGAAATGAAATTCAAAAAGTATTTGAGAGCTTATACCCGTGGCTTTCATACGAGGTTGAGTTTATTTGTCCAAACCTTCAATACATTTTTTTTTTTTTAAATCAACAAACTCAGCAAATGTTACATTTGTCTGAATAAAAAATCCTATGCATAATACTAATACATGCCCATTAGCAAGATGCAAACATGATATGACCACTGGAAGAACAAGACATAGTTCTCATTAGCCTACTGTAATAAAAAAAAAAAATATCATAATAATAATAATAAATAATAATTGCACTTTTCAGGGTACTCAACGACGCATAAAGTAATATAAGACATAAACAGTCATGATTTCTTATATCATCATCACAATCAATTAGCCTATCATTATTATTAATATTAATATATTATTAATAATATTATTATCTCCAGATGGCCACAAATCTGTCTGTTCTTTGGTGAAAATATGTCGTCTAAAAACATATTCCTCATCCATAAATGCCGGTCGATTGGTTCCGAGGGTTCAAAGTCCAGATCAGCAATAAAATGATCCGAGCGATCTCTTCCGTCACTTACTGCTGAGCTCCTCCGCTATAGTCGTCTTCCTCCATGATTTATAAGTTCTGGAAAAGTCCGATGTTGCATTGCGACACTCCCGCATGTATTCTGATCATGATTCTGATGCATTTCATTGGCCAAGAGACCGAAAATAGGTGGAAAAAAATACAAATACTACAAAATGACATATCCGCTGTCCCGGCCTTAATGGTAGAGTGACGTAACAGCGCTCCCGGCTTTAATGGTAGAAATGCGGTAATGCTTTCCCGGCGTCAATGGGTTAAGCTGATATATTCTCAAAACCTGGTTTGTAAACCAAACGTGTTTGTCACAGAACATTCTCTGTGATTCTCTCTCAATTAAATATCAGTAGCATATGTCACAGCCCAGCTAAAGGTGGGCAAAGGAGGGGAGACCACACATGAGATGTAACAAAAATTATTTTATTTTAAATAACTAAAAGGAAAATGTGTGTAATAGTAAACTAAATGTAAACATGATGGAAGCCAGATGAAATCATTTGATTTGGTCTTGGCCAATAGAAATGTCTGTGGGCTGTCAAAGGTTTAAGTTACCCACATGCTCCTGACCAATGGTGGTCATGAGCTAAATACAGCACCTAAGAACAATAGGGTGCAGGCACAACAGACTGCTAAGTCATATTCCAGTCCAAGTCCTCTGAGACATTACTAGTTCAGTGATGCATCAGCAGGAGATTATTCAGAAAGTAGGCCATTTTCCTCATCTGCTTGGCTTTTTACTGGCTATGAACAAAAGAGTGAAAGTTTGAAAAGTGATGTCATAGGGCTGGCAAAAAAAAAATGGTCATGATATGTTTTTTTCATATCGTCTGATCTCGATTATTATCACAATTTTTTATATTGTTTTTAAACTGCCAGTTTTAAAGCATCTGTACTGAAAACTAAAGAATTAGAGATTAGTTAATTATTTAATTAACATACGAAGTAAATGACAAAGCAAATTAAATTAGATGAACATAGGAAAATAAATATTTTTTTTATTTTATGACACACTGAACTACTTTACAGTCCTGAGTGTTTTTGCAGGTATCCAAGACCCAAAATAAACAAATTGTGAGCCTAATTTCTCCTCTTCGAATGTTGCTAGTACAATGCAATGGCTGCAAAAGATCAGCTGATCACTGCAGTCGACCTGGAATTTCTCGCAATCACTAATCACGATCATATAATCGCCCTGACCTATGAAATCACCTTATTAATAATAATAATACATTTTATTTATAGAGTGCTTTACATTATACTCAAAGACAGTTAAAACACAGTGAAAATGCAGTTACAGATAAAAACAAACAATTAAACCTTTTTAAACTTGTTGTGCCTCGATGAATTCCTCCCTTGGTGGCCGACTGTTTGATAACCAACCTTTGGACCTAGTCATAACCTCATCAGAAACTGGAACTGAGACTGGAACTGGAAACTAACTGGAAAAGAGTCAGACACAGATGTCTCAGCTGTCTTCACATCATTATAAATCACACAGATTTTTGTATGTTATAGTTCCCTTTCGCCAACATTTATGTCAGTTTTTTAATCAAATTATTCCTGGTCCGGCTCTCCGTCTCTTAGGTGCTGAAGAAGGCCACCATCCGTAAAGAGCAGGAGCCGGACTTTGAGGAGAAGCGCTTCAACGTGACCATCGGAGAGGACGAGAGAGAGTTCGACAAGGAGAATGATTTCTTCAGAGAACGAAGCTACCGCATCATCCGAGAGTATTATATTACATATTCTATATTCTTACACTGACCATGTAGTTTTTCTGGATACGTGTTTGTCTCGCATTCGCCAGCACCTCCCAGCCCTGAAGTACATGCTTTAGCAAAGCTTCTTGCTGTTACATAAAATGATATAAATCCTAAGTCAAACAGTCATAAAGACAGACTTGCATGGCTTATGTTGCGTTTGGTGAGATGACACACTACAAAATAACTCAAACAAATACACGTGTTGTACACTAATAATCTTATGAAACAGGCAGATGGCTTAAGGATGCTGCTACAGTTGGCCCAATTTCTGCATTAAGGAAGTGGAGAGATACCTTCTTATTTATTTCAATTATTTCATTTCTCAAATCAAACTTTGAGTTATAAAGTTTAAAATGTAGAAAAGTTAAATGCCTCTTGTCAATATGGATGTAGATTTGATAATAAAGTGCATAATAACAAAGCAGAGAGAAGTCAGTACACACCTCTGTGAAGTGAAGATGCGTAGGCCTTTCAGATCCAAGGTGCAGCACTTCTACACAGAATTTTTTTTACACACCACTTATTGACAGTCAGAATAGATATTTTTGTTTAAATGGCATATTTGTGACAGTTTGCTATACTTGACAGGATTGAAGTTTGAGTGTGACAACTTGTGCTCTGTAATTGTCTATAAAAATATGCTGTTTTTCATTGGTTTATATCAGGCATTTCCAAACTATTCAGAAAGGCCCATGTGGCTGCAGGTTTTTCTTCAAACCAAGCAGAAGCACAACAGACACAAGTCATTTAATCAACTGATCTCAGGGTTCAAACATCTGATTAGTCAAATCAGGTGTGTTCTTGATTGGTTTGAACAAAAAATCTGCAGCAGCATGGCCCTTTCTGGAATAGTTTGGACATGTCTAGTTTACACCATTTATGTTATTGATTGTTTTAATATTTGCCCATATTAGTTCATCACACAAGTCTCTCTGTAAATACTGACATTCTGTAAGATCACCATAATAATATTTTGAATTGAGGGCCTTGTCTCAAAGAAAATATTTCTTTTTCCAGTAAAACACAAGTTTACCCTTTAAGCATACATGCAATTACTGTGAACCAAATCTAACAATACAATTGATAAATTTTCTGCCATTAAAACTAATCTGTTTTCCTCTTTCAGTGAAATGGAGTTCAGAGATCCTATATATGGGTAAGTCTAGAGTAACTTAGATAACTCTTCACTATGTGTAGGCTGATGTAAATGTTACTTGAACAACAATAGGGTTGTCTTTTGTAGATACTGTTGAATAGGCAACTGCTCAACATTTAGTTATTTAGTTATGATTGAACAGGCCCTTCATGATTTATGCACAGCTTTTGTTCCATGTCTTCATATTTGAATAACTGAAATATATTTGTATACATAAAGTGTAGCATATGTACACAGTTCTGTTTCAATCTGTAAAATATGTCCAATGGCAGTTTATAAAAACAGCATAACAGAAAAGGAAATTATCAAGCAAAAACATTCTCTGTGCTCAATGAAAATCTTAATCAAGTATCCTTTTGTGAGGTATCGTCCAATTGCTCCAATGTGTTTCCTTCACAGTGACCCATATGCTGATCCGTACTATGACTATGAAATGGAGGCCCTATGGCGAGGTGGCCAGTATGAAAACTTCAGAGTTCAGTACACAGAAGCTCCTCTTCCTTACCACTATAGTGTGAGTATCTTCCACAGTCTGCTCAGAATGTTGTCTCTGTCTTCTTTAAATATGCAAATAAATCAGATAATAGCCATGCAATTTGGTGATATTCCTGCAGTTGTTTGGAGTAAAATTCTGCGTCCTCTTTGTCCAAACCTAGATCAAACCTTCAAAAAGTGAAGACCACCAATCTCAAGTACACCAGGGGCTGCCAACCCCACTCCAAAGAGGGGGGCCTAAGAGCTATTGTAAACCTTAATCACTATCAATTAGGGATGGTAATAATTAATCGATGATCGATTAATGGTCGTTAAGAATGTGGTCATTCACGTGGAATTTTTAATTGATCGTGTATTTTTTATTTGTAATTTTATCTCTGACTGCGTATCAGTACTCACTGAACTGAAACACGGCCGATCGTTCAGTTCTGAGGCCGTACGTCAGTAAGCCAATGAGCTGAGAATTAAGTTGGATAAAGCTACAGTTTGCAAACTGAAATTTGCAATAACATTTATACAACACACAGAAATACAAGAGTATTATTTGGAGCAAAACTAGCTTACTGTATCAAACCTTGCTAGGTTTAATTTGATCCAAAACTCATTTAAACACAAAACGCACTTAAATATGCAAGTCTGCTTTGAAAACTAACCTCATACCTCTTCGAGGGCTAAAACATAAAACATTGAATTCCTTGACGTTATCTTTACAGTATCATCTCACTTGAGTTCGTTTTACGATCAACAGGAAGTCTCTTCTCTTCTTTCAAAATAAAAGCGTCCATTATCAAAACAGGATTTGCATAGCACTGTATATATAACTCTTATTTTGTGCATGTATGCATGCAGCAATGAATCGATTAATTGATCATTGGCAGGTTTCTTTCAAACGCCCATCTCTACTATCTATACGTAGCATTCCTCACCAATGAATGATCTCTGGCTAACAAAATGGATGAACTTCCAAATGAGAGCCAATGAGGGCACAAAGAGTTGAAGACACATGGTAAAATAACTCCGTACTTTCATTTACTGGAGTAAACTACAGCACGTCCCACCAGCTATTATGCAACAGAGCTTAACCTCATCCTGGGCTTAACGCCACACAAAACATTTTTGATTGGATTGAGGAAATACAAAAAACCCAGAACCCATTTTCCCGTATAGAAGACGGATAAGTCTGTACAGACTTGTTAAGTGAAACTTGACTGTTTGGCGGATGCATGTGATACAGAAACTCTTGTTTTGCATTTGAACCAAAAGTATTTATCTGTGAGTTCAGTAGGTATAATGGCCCCCTGAGTGCCACAGATGTGGTAAGGAAGTCAAAAACTTTTGCTAGAAAAACTAAACGTTTACATCTCGACAGGACCGTGAACGCGAACGGGACCCTCGGGAGCGGCACCGGGACCGAGAGAGGGAGAGAGATCATCGTGAGAGGGAGCGCCGGCAGAGAGAGAGGGAGAGAGAGCGGGAGCGCGAGAAGGAGAGGATGCGGCGGAAAGAAGAGTGGGAGAGGGATCGGATGAAGAGGGATGAGAAGGACAGGCCGAGGATGCGTCCTCCTCGAGACGCCAGGGAGAAGAAAGACGAGGACAAACTGAAACCACGCTCTCCCCTCAGCCTGCCACCCAAGTAAGTGACATTTCAGTTAGCTTTATGTCAATTGTTTTATTATGCAGAAATGTCTTGATACACCTGATAGCGCTGGTGAATGGTCTGGCTGCAGCCTTTATTATTCTGCTTGCTATAGGGGAAGCACCGCTCTGGTTTGTTTGTATTTCTTAGAACCAGTTCCGGTTATCTTGTGCGACGCTAAGACCAGGATGCAGCAATGGTGCCCTTGCAAATTAGATAGAATAAGAATTTTCATAGTCGAATCTGATTATAGTTGAGTCTTGAATTTTGGAGGGATTTTTGACTATTTTAATCAATTATCAAGTGGTCAAAACTGGTTAGATTAAGCACCAAGTATGTGTAACACATGGCATCAACAAAAAAATGGCTGCAGCAACTTATGAGAATAAAACAGTCATGGAAAAAATGATTAGACAACCAATCTTCAATTAAATTTCTTGTGCTTTTTAATGCCTGGTCCAACTAAAGGTACATTTGTTTGGACAAATATAATGATAACAACAAAAATAGCTCATAAGAGTTTAATTTAAGAGCTGATATCTAGCCATTTTTCCGTGTTTTTCTTGATAATGATTTTGGTTATTATTGATTATTGATTTTGGTTATGTCTAATATTTTTTTCTGACTGCATATACTCTCATCATAATGTTTCTTAGCCCGTGTTTTTGTTATTTTTTAAATTTGGTTATGGAAATGATTGTGCTGGGTCCAACACATTGACTATTGAACAATTGGTAGTATATTTTTATTCAGTTTTATTCAGAAAGCCTGAAATAACCACACAGGAATGTCTGCTTTTAAAAATCCGTCAACCAGCAAACGTGGGAACTACTCCAAAGATTGTCCGTCTTGTGCACGGCCGAGCTAAACTCCACTCAATTAACCTGGTAATGGAAACCAAACCAGAAAGGCATATTTTGACTGTATTTGACTTTTTTGAGTGCGGCCAAAAGTGGTAATGGAAAAGCCCTATGTAAAGCTAGGCGTGTGGAAAAGTACTTTTTCCATATTTGGAAACCTTTCTGGATGATTCAGAATTGACAAATCTGATAACACTCAGTTGACCAGTTCATGACTGATCAGGCTGTGGTCATATGTTGCCATTGTTTTGCCACATTTGTGGTTTCGAAATTGTGAAACTGATTAGTACCTGCGTACCTGTTTAGTTTTACAGCCAACACCCAGCTTAAACCATTACGTTCTCTATTACAATAAGGGATGTAAAAGCACTAATTGTGCAACACAATATTACCTGCCACCAACAAGGAAATCCTATTCCATTTGTGTTTGGTTCTTCTGTGAGTCATGGCTTAAGAAAAACTGGTTGGACTTATCTGCTGTTTGACCTGGTCTTTGTTTAATTAGGTCATATTTCCAGCGGAAGGTTCCACTGGTAATGTTTACCAGTGGGGGGAAAAGTAAATTAAAGATTTAAGAAATTGCTATATTATATTAATTAATTGTTCTATTTTTACTAAATTGTGCAGGACATTGATTCACTATTATAATTATGTACAATTATAATTATTCACTTTCACTTTGTTATCTGCAGTAATACAAATGTTGAGTTTATTGTGACTGCAGAAGTTACTTCACTACAAAGTAGACAAAAAACACAGCAAAAGTACATTTCCAATGATTGGTTTAATGGTATGAAAAAGTTATATATATTAAACCATTTTTCGGGGAAATCATGGAAAATGTAAAAAGTTCAGGCTACAGTGATATTATATCATTAAAGAAGGGCATGTAATTAGAAGCATGCAATAGTAATTTCTTCATCTCAATTTATTGAAACAAAAGCTAACAATAGTGGTGGGTATACCACAAAAAAAATGTCTGTCTCAGTAAATTGTCATGTGTCCTTGAGAATCAATCACAGCTTGACAGCAACATCTCATGCTGTTCACAAGTCGACTTACTGTCTGCCGAGGAATGGCATTTCACTCTTCTTTAAGGGCTGCCCTCAGGGCATTGAGGTTATAAGGACCCTCTAAACTGACGACTCAGCTGATCCCATAGGTTTTCTTATGGGATTCAGGTCTGGAGAAAGTGCAGCCCTACTCCATTTGAGGTACCCCAGCCTCCAGCAACCATTCCCTGATGATGCAACCTCAATGAGCTGGGGCATTGCTGTCCATGATGATGAAATCAGGCCTTTGTTGCCGTAGAGGCACAATGACGGGATTAATGATGTAATTCAGGTAGGATCGGCTTGTCACTGTACCATTCACAAGGTGTAGGACAGTTTTGTGTTGACTAGACAGACACGCGTCCAATGCTTTAAAACTGGAAGTTTAAAAAAATATAAAAATCGTGATCGGACAATATGAAAAAATATACTGTGATCACTGTTCACAATGAAGCGGTCATCAGCATGGGATGTGGCTAAAAGGACGTCCACTTCTATGCCTTTCTGTGACTCTTCCAGTCTCTCTGTGTCTCTGTTGCAACTTGCTGATGACACTCTGTGACACTCTAAGCTCAGTGGAAACTTCCCTCTTTGTACATCCCATTTGAAGCCTTGCAATGGCCAGGGACTGTTGATTGATTGTTGTGTGTCCTCTTGGTCTCATAATGTCAAAATGTGCGCAATGAAGAGGTCTGTTTAGATACAAATTGTCATTGAACCAGAACATTTACTGGTCAATTCATTGATCAGACACTTGTTTTGATTTTTGTGGTTAATCACCTTGTTAGAGAACAGCACCTTATGCAATAAGTACTGAAAAATTGAACCGTTGGACATGTGTATTCAAAAGTTTAGAGAACCTGTGAAGATTATAATCCATTTTAGGTGCATTCTGAAATTTCTCCTGAAAGCTGAATATCCCTAACTTTTTGTGAGCAGTGTATATTCACATAACCGTAAAATTTGAGCTGCACTCTCATTTTATTTGCACAACTGTGGGTTGCCAGAAAAGTAAATTCACCAAAAACTAGTAAAGTTTATTATACCCAAACCGGAGGGGAAAGGCCTTTATTTTATTTTTTAATGGCAAAAGGAAGACTAGCAAAGCAAGAATCTCATTATACCATCTAACTATGATAATACATCTCCCTTATCCTATATGAAGCAGACTTCTGTGGAGACAGGTTTATTCCTAATTTCCCCTCTTTCCAATTAATACAAATTCAGGCACTCACTTTATCAATACAAAAGTACAATGAGGTCATATGAACTGTTCTGTTGCTCTGAGTTTCTTTCCATAACAGAAATACTGGCTTCATGAACAAAGTACTTCCACTTTTTTTATTGCCATGAAGTCACCAGTCATGAATAAGGTCCCGTGTAGTCAGTTGGTATAATTGAAATCTTAATATATAATTAAGTTCAATTTATAACTGTAAACAGACGTCAGACTTCAATCGTAAATTTCGTCTTGTTTTTTTGTTTTTTCTATGTCGCAGAACAGGTGCAGTTGCCTCAGGTAGTGATACATTTTAGGTCTATTTTTAGTCTCACCTTCCTAAGGCAAGTGCTGTCTGTCATACTTAAAGATACTGACCAAAGTGGCTTCTGGCTTTTCCAGAAGCCCCTTGAGGCAGGATCATAAAACCTACAAAGGTCTACAAACATCGTGTTTCCTTTGTTGTAGGCCTTATGGGAGTAATTGCCCCACTTCCCCTTTTCATTCCTTCCTCAAAGGAAGGAACACTCTGTTGACAGGAAGAAATATTTGCGAGCTAAAAATAACTCCCGTGTTGTGATTCTATTTTTAGCTTTGTGTTGAACCTTGAGGTCACTTGTTTGCACTTGCATCACTCCTTGGAATTTCTCATGCAGTGGGCGGGACAGGCCTTTCAAGAACTTAATACCTTGTGTATGTGTGTTCGCACAAAAGGACACGTCCATTGTAGTTAAGCAGGTGATTATGTAATTCCAAGTTTGTTTCCCTATTGCAGTTTGATGTACGTGTCGTTAAGTGTAGTGATTCATTAATTTTAATTTAATTTCCCTAACCTTAGAGGAAAGGATCACGTCACATCATTGAGCTGATTTTCAGTGAACCTCTGAGTTGTTCATAGAATGTTTACTACATGTATGGGATTTCCCCCAGTAGAACAGCCAATGTTTAAAAGACGGCAAGATTCAAATGTTTACCTTTAAGGGCCGAAATCAATATTTATTGGAGGAAATTACCTAGATTAGTGGATATTCCCAGTATAGACGAAAGTGTCCTGTATTACACAAACTTGGAATGAATACTTGAAGGAGTCCTGTCTCTGTGTCAGTGGCTGCCTGGTGTAGGCAGAGGCTGGGCATTCTCACTTTTTTACCATTACAATAGAAATGGCCTTTGAACAATTTGTTGCAGAAAGTGTTTTAAGCTTGATATAACATGCAACAAGGAAGTAATAAACTAATACTAATAATTACCTTTCTGCATTTATGTGTCATAAAATGTGATCTTATTTGCATCCATTTCCCACACAATGAGCTCAACCTAAAACCACACAAACAATTATAATATTTTATGTCATTATTGAACACATCCAACATTCATAGTGCTGGTGGAAAATTTTAAGTTGCATGTTAGCTACTGCGCATGCATGAAGTGAGGGGGTGTTGTGGTCGTTGTGGAATAATGGTGGCGGACTTGGATATGCATGTAAAATGCTATTGTTGAGTTGAGTGTTATTTCGAACAACAGTGGTTCTAACTTTTTTAGAGGCAGGGTAACGGGTATGTATAAGTTCTCCAATACTACCTGCACTGTTGTACTAATGTGTATTAGGTCATTTAAAAGGGCTCACATACTTTTTCTTGCCACTGTAAATGTAAATTTGGGTACATTTTATGATCTTGATAATACGAGGTTATTGTCCCAAAAAAATGCATGGAAACTGGAATCAGGATTGTAGCCTTGATATTTTCAATAGTAGTGAATGTGGATATTGTATTGTTTTAAACATGGTATTGAAAAAGTAGCAAAACACCAAAACTTTTGAAAACATTAGCATCAACTTGCTTTCAGGGTAAAGAAGAGAGAGTTGTGAGTGTATAGATGCAACAAAAACATTTTTTTTTTACCACTTGCCTGATCGGGCAAGTCAGTTACAACATTTACTTGTGATATTTTGCCTGCCCTGTGCAATTGGGCAACCCTTATTGTTGAGCCCTGTAGGCAGGCAGTTTTAATGCAATGAAAGTAAAAGGAGAACAAGAAATAAAACAAGAACAGCAAATACAATAACCCTAGCTGTACTTTAGACAGGTACCTAATTACAACAATACATACTGGTGAAATGTCTTGTGAAATTGTTTGCAGTATTTGAAATGACACAAACCAAAACTCAGGTACATCCACTGAATCCCAAATGAGTAAATTGTAAAATTCTTATTTTTTCAAACTACTTCCACTTGTTTCTGACCAGCCAGTGAACATCTTCTCCATCTTCTCAGCAGGCCGATGGAGCCTCCATCAAAGAAGGAGGTTGTTCCAGTCATGCGGCGACCTGATGAGTGGAAGGACCCATGGCGCCGGTCCAAATCCCCCAGGAGACGCCCCGGGCTGGGCTCTCCTCCACGAGGCCGCCGGCGGCATCGACCCTCAGCCTCCTCTGTCTCTCTGTCCAACTCCTCCAGGTAGGAACTGCTCCATCAAGTCAGCACATTCTGTGTCATTATGAAGGGCAAAGAAGTTGTCATGGGTTGTAAAACTAGCAGCATTCAAGTTATCCTGCTGCGGGGAAAAAAACATTTTGGCTCAAAATGTCCTTTCCCCTCAATAAAGGCGATTTGTGTGTGTTTCGCAGGTCTTCGTCTCGCTCTTCATCCTACACAGGCTCTGGGTCATCTCGTTCCCGCAGTAGATCTTCCTCGTTCAGCTCCTACTCCAGCCACTCCTCCCAGCGCAGCTCCTTCAGTGGCAGCCGCTCTAGGTACACAAATCTGTGTTTGTCCGTGTGTATGTCTATGTCTCTCTCTACCCTTTGCTGTTGAATCTGCACTAAAACAGTCAGTCTCAGGTTTATTCCTAATTTCGACCTCTTTCCAGTAAATACAATAAAGAACAATACAATCAGGTCATATTAACTGTTCTGTTGCTCTGAGTTTCTTTCTATAACAGAAATACTGGCTTCATGCACAAAGTACTTCCACTTTTTTATCGCTGTGAAGTCACCAGCCCACCAAGACCCAGTTTAGTCAGTTGATCTCATTGAACTCTTAATATATATTTATTTACTGTAAATAGATGTCTGACATCAATAGTAAATATCGTCATGTTTTTTGTTGTTTTTAATGTTGCAGAACAGGTGTAGTTGCCTCAGGTGGTGATAAATTTCAGGTCCATTTTTAGTCTCAACTTCCTGCGGCAAGTGCTGTCTGTCATATTTAAAGAAAGGAAAAAAACAGTGACTTTAGGGTTCACACAAAGTATAATGTCAACCTGTACAGTGGCTTCTGGTTTTTGCAGAAGGCCCTTGAGGCAGAATCATAAAACCTTTGAAGGTATACAAACATACTGCTACCTTGTTGTAGTGATAATAGTTTTAACCTCTTCAATGACAATCGGGCATTGTGATGTCCACATGTTGTCATTTATTCTGCACATATTGTCAGAACAGCTCATAAACTACTATGAAATCAATAGATCCAGCAAACCACCTGATATGCAGTAAAGAAATTAGGCAGGTGAATAGCTGAAAATATCTATTCTTTAAATGCATTAAGGACTGCAGGAACTCAGGAGCTTTTGTGCAGACAAGATCTAAAGATTTCAATGTTGAGATGGGCAGATGAAGTGGTACAGATGATGTGCTGCAGTTGTAGCTGCGGCTATTCTTAAAGAGTAAGGAGTGAAGCGTTCTGGAGGTAGGCAGTTGAGGCATAGATCGTGCAGCTTTGAAGAGAACCAGGATCTTGTTTGCACCCATCAGTGATCAACAGGGGTGCTGATGGATGCGTTGAGGAGTGATGACGCAGGTATTTTATCATGGAAGGAAAAGGACAAAAGGTGGAGTTAGTTCTGGCAATGATAATTTGGGTGCCTTGGTTAGATCAATCAATCTTCGAGTGTTTCAGGACTATTGTATACATGTGTTCTTCTACAGTTAGATCAGAGAAGGTGAGATCATCCTGAGGGTTGAAAGAATTAGTTCTAGTAGTATACTCACCACACCTTAGAAACCCATTAAAAGCTATTTAGAAGAACTGCTTCCAGCATTGTATCAATATATGGTGAAAAACAACCTTCCCTTAACCTTGACACCAACCTATGCACCAGTGAATTAGTTAACAGTGAAGTGAAGTTCATGCTTTTTTAAGGCAGCTGAACAGAAGGATTCCCAAGAAGACTCTGGGATGCTGGGTCTTGACATCTAATATGGAACTGAATCCCTGCTAGCATGGCTTTGATACTTCGCACTTGAAGATGGCGTAATTCAAATGAAAATACAATGAATGCACAGACTACAGAGATCTTTATAGGTACAGGACTAAGGAGGAGGCTGGCACAGAGGGAAGAGAAGAAATACCAGGCTGAGTCATAGGCTTTTGGCCAAACCAACTAGCTAGTCTCCACTTGCTTTCTCGGTGCATGTATTTACTAACCGTTACGTTAAGAACGTGGTAGAACCGTCTTCAAAATAAAAACACATTTAGCTTTCAAAATAAGAGCACATGGATGTATTAGCAGAGTCCACCACAGAATTTACTGGAAGACAAAATACAGGTGCATCTCAATAAATTAGAATATCATAGAAAAGTTTATTTATGTCAGTAATTCAATTCAAGAGGTGGAAATAACACATTATATCGATCCATTACACACAAAATTAAACATTTAATGTCTTAATTTATTTAATTTCTGCTAATTATGATGATTATGGCTTACATTTAATGAAGACCTAAAATTCAGTGTTCTAAAAAATGTAATATTACAAAAGTCAAATTTTAAAAAGTATGTTTAATATGGAAAAGTTGGCTTATGAAAAGTATGTCCAACTATAGCACTCAATACCTGGTTGGGGCTTTTTGACTTGAACTGCTTGAAATTGACTTTTCCTTGATATTCTAATGTATTGAGATGCACTGATATAATGCATAAATAAAACATAGAAGAACCCTTATTCAATACAATAATGCATTAATATATGCAATGATATCGATGGAATAGTGGCATTAGAATGTGTGAGAGGCCACGAAAATTAGGTTTTTAGGGCCAAAAATGTATCCGGTGGAGCATGCAACCAGACCTCCCTACTTTGTTCGGGTCCCCACATCATAGTCTCAGAAAATCCTGTGTGAAACACTGGTTCTAAAGCTTGTTTTGTAGTTGAGTTTCATTTTTTATACTTTCAAAATTGCTGATTGATATTTACATACACACACAATCCAGGGGATAAATAACCCTTTACCCCCGCTGCTGGGCATTAGAGTTAGTGGTAGGTGGATTTTGTTACCTTCAGACAGAGCCAGCCTACAACATGGAACATTTTCATCTTAACATAACAAAGTCAGACCATAAAAACATCAACTCAACATGTTTGTTCATTTCACACATGAACTACATTCCTCAATTGCCAAGTTCAGCTCAGACTTCAAAATGTAAACACATTGAAGACCAAGTATTTGAGTTCTTTGGGGGGCGGGGTTTGTGAATGACAGAACAGAGCATAATAAAACCATTGTATACTTGTGTGATGTTATCTTATCTTGAAATTAAATTGCATAATGGCATTTTAATGACTGCTTTACTGTCGATTTATAGGTCTCGATCGTTCTCCACATCCCCCTCACCGAGTCCAGCAGCACAGAGGAATGCTAAGAACAAACCAGATCTTCCTCCTGTGTTGCCTAAAGGGTAAATCCTAAGCACTTACATAGTCAGCCATATTATCTGCTTCCATCCTTGTGTCGCCTTAAATACATATTTTTATAAGTGTTAAACACTTCTTTTCTCAATAATGTAAGTCATAACTTGTCATAACAAGGCACAAGTCTGTAGTTTGGGCTTTCTCCAGAAGCACATTGCATCATGCCTGTTTATTGTTGTCGTTATGTAATCGATCATGAGTTAGAGCATTGCATGCGCTTTGCCAACATGTTAGTTGACCATTACTGTCTGCATGCTTGAAAAAGTGCCTTTTCCTTTCCCTAAGCATGCCGATGAAGCCGGGTGCCATGCCCCCTCCTCGCAGGGACAAGCCTGCCATTAAGAAAGCTCCCAGTCCTCCTCCGCCTGGTGGGCCGCCGGGCAGGCCTTCCAAACCACTGCCAGAGGGAGGGAAGCCACCCACCAATCCACGGGAGGCTGGAGGCGCAGGCAGTGGGGTAGGCGGTGGTGGTGGAGCTGGGAGACCCCTTCCTCCAAGGGAACCTGGAAAAGCCCCCATCCCAAGGGAAGACAGGCGGAAAGAACGGCAGCAACATCCCCCACGAAGGTAGGTGTCTCACCTTCAAGTTCTAAGGTCATTTTGAGGTGATAGTGCCGTTAAAAACAAGACAATACATTGATGCATTACATTTACATTATCTGCTGTAGGCTAAGATCCCAGTAAGCCATATCAGTGAGTCAACTAGCACTTTACCAGGACACCATGTAAAGCAGCAATTATTAGTGTTATTAATTAAAACTGTGTAAAAAAAGCCATTGCTGTGAGAAAAAATCTACACATACAACCTCTATACAGGTGTATTTCATAAGATGTGATTGCATTACCTGATGGTTACATCTCAAACTGGGCCTCAATGTGGTAACACCCAGCAGGATTACAGGCCACATTTTCTACTTGTCAGTTGGATTTTCCTATACCATGATAAAGTCATGATGCAGTAAAATAATAGCCACATATACTTGTTTTTAAATTTGTTATAAGATGACACATTTGGAGTGATGAATGATCAGATAGGAGCTAAAACAGCACATTATCCCTTGTAAATAACTGCATGTTTTGAAATGCGCCTCAAATGTAGCCAGCATTTTTAAAGAAGATAGCCTAGTGTGGATGTAGTCTTTGTCACTCAGGCTGCCATTAATAACGGGAACAGCACCGTCAAGTTATCGGCACAAAACGTGATTAGAATAGGGTAGTAGTGTAAATGGAAAGGGAATGCATTGTTGAACATTTTTTGAACTTCTGTAATCTAGTGGTAGGGACGATCTCTTTGTTTTCGGGGAAAGCGTCCAACCCCTGGGCCCAGTCACGGATGTTACAGATATGTAATGACTCTTCATTGCTTTTTATCACAGCAAATTGAAAACTTAGTTAGTATTCCTTAAAATGTCATGTGAGCACAGTGTGGGCATGCAGGAAAACTGTCTGGTTTCTGTGCATGCGTTGGTGTAATGTTGGCCTTCCTGCATGCTTGTTTACCAAAACCCTCATTTGCATGGAAGTATCTCAACAGTGGATAAAGTTACAATGAAGAGAACTGTGTTTCCTGACACATTAACGTTTGCATATCGCATATTAGTGTAGGAGTTTGTGTGTGGTACTCAGTGATACTGCATGTTGGGGGAAGACCATAGATAGTGGGTATGTGCCAGGAAGTGGGTGGATGGCACAAGGAAAAACTGCACTCTTGAGTGCATAGTGTGAGTGCATGTGTGTGAGTTCGTGAGTGGGAGACACCAGCCAGAGAGGAAGGAAAGCTAAAGGGAAGAGAACAACAATAATGTTGTGTGAGACTGCTCTAATCTCTGTGTGTGGGAGTGAGCGTAGGCTGAATGGGTTACACCAGGGAAGAATCCTGGAAAACCAGTTCCAACGCCTGTTTGTTATTTCTTTCATAAACTACTTCCCTCTGATTGACAAGTGATACACTACGATATGGGCAAGTGATACTGGCTGGGGCTCGGCGAGCATGTTTGAAATAGCTGTGTGTTTTAAGGAGTGCTTCAACACAGTTGAAAATAAACTGCAAAAATAAAAATGAATCCACTCTGGGTCAGCTGAAACAACACTGGTGTGTTCAAATGGCTGTGACCCTGCACACCCATACTACTGTAAGCAGGGATAGCAGGTCAAAAACGGGCAGTTGCACATACCATCTGAAAGCTGGGAGCCTGAAGAATTAGCGATGCAGCTCAGCACTGTGTCAAGTTGTCAAGTCATAAATCTGTAATATTAATTAAATGATTTAAGCGTATAATGTTTTTGAATGGTGTTGTAGTAGTTAGCGCCCTACAGCAAGATGATCGTGGGTCGAATCCGGCCTGCGGCTCTTCTGTAGTTCTGGAGTTTGCATGTTCTCCCCGTGTCAGCCTGGTTTCTCTCCAGGTCCTCCAGCTTCCTCCAACAGTCCAAAAACATGCAGCTTAGGTTTAATTGTTGACTCCAAATTGCCCATAGGAGTGAATGAGAGCATGAATGGTGGTCTGTGTCAGTCCTGTGACAGTCTGGACTTGTCCATGGTGTACCCCGGCTCTCGCTCAACGTCATTCAGATAAGTAGTTAATGAATGCATAAAATAGGTAATATTTCTCCAAAATACCACATTAAGACACCATGTTTCCCATTAATTACCTAGACTATGGTGGGCCGCCATAGTCTCATGTGCTGCGCTAATGTCACATTTCAATCTACTGAAAGTATATTTACACTATCTATAATATAACAGTTATGTGACATGTACAGAGTGTCTATAACTCGTCAGTCAGTCATTCATTCACACACCCCACCTGTCCGTCCTCCTCCGAGACATCGCTGTTGCAAACGCAGAGAGCTAACATTAGCTAACAATTAAAGTTTTAATCCCAAGTAGTTTAACTCTGTGTATGACTTACTTCATGTCACGAAACACATGCAGCTTTCTAAATAAGAGCACATACATGTATTAACAGAATCCACCACAGAATTTATAAGAAGATTGTCAAAATATGATGCCTTAAATAAAACATACAAGAAGCATTATTCTCTTTTACAATGATTCCCTACAAGTTTACAATCAGGTAGACAAACGCATCAAAATATGCAATGATTAAGATCAGTGTATGATGCAATAGTGGCATTAGAATGTGCAAGAGGACACCAAATTTGGGCTGTTATGGCAAAAATTTGAGCGATTTTAAAAATCACAGTAGGATAACAATAAGGATTCTGTATTACAGTATTTCCCGACTGTGAAAAATGTTATGTGAGGTGTTTGCTCATTTTAAGCTCTCAAAGTGCATAAGATTGTTGCATTTAACTTAAAAGGTCACAAATTTTCCTCACAGGGGGGCCCCTAGATGGTTCCTTGAGGAACACAAAATGTAATAACAAAACATGCAAAAATTTGGTTTCAATGACCTTTGACATTTTTGAGACTTTTGCAAGAGTTGCATTTTTTGGCGATTTGATGACAAGCACTTCTGTTCTGGAAGCTGCTGAGAAACCCCCTTATTGTCAGCATACCTCGAAAAGCCCCCCCCCCCCCCCCAGTGATTCCTTACATCTTCTAGTATTTTATCATACCAGTATCTTACCATTAGCTTTATAACCCCATTCAGTCTGTGAAAGAAGAAAATCGATTGGCTGTCAGAACGCTAAGGGGTTACATGCTTCACTTTCAGAGACCTGTTATTGTCTATGCACACTTGGACACTTGAATAGAATAGAGCCTTTCCTTTTTTTAAGTCTGTCTGCAAACCTGAACTATCTAGTGTAGGCTGAATAGGCCAGTTTTTCAGGTCAGACCTAAGCCACAACCTAACCTAATCTGTGGCTCAAGTCAGGCTTAGGTCAACAAGCCAAATGGTGAGTGTCCGTAGTAGAATCCTAGTAGTGTAATCAGTCAATGAAGTCACAACAAAACCTATTGTATACAAATATAAATAAAAACATTTTGAGATAAATATAAAATAATAAATTAAAGTACACTTTTACGCCAGTGCAGAAATAATGGGGACACACTGCTACAATGTGTATCAGATCTCCATTGTTTGGCTGACACACCTGCAATGTGATACCATAATTTGTCATTCTCATGTCAGTTATTTATTTCATAAGCAAGGAGAATTCAGCGGATGTGTGCTGTAATGACCTAGCATTTTGCTCCAATATAAAATTGAGTGTCATGGAGGCAGAAACATGGCAAGTATACTATGTGAGGCTAAAGGTATAGGTTAACACTAGTGTTCTGAAAACAACTGGAAGTTAGTTATTGTTGTTTGGCCTCCATGGCCACAGCTCATAGAGGCAGATATGGTTCTTTAAAAGGCCCCAGATTGCTTCAATTTGTGTGTGTGGTAAGTGGGGCAGTATTTACTATTATTTTGCAAAACAAAACATTGGCTGGCTTGGAGTGTCACTCTGTGTGTGATTCTGACGTACAGCTCAACAGCAAAACTATTACAAAAACTTTAAGCCACAATATGAACTCATATTGTGATGAATGGTTGTCAAGAAACTCAACACACACACACACACACACACACACACACACACAAACACAAACATACACACATACACACAGATTCCTGGATTTATAGATAAATGCTGCTATTCATTTTTTTTACTGTTCACACATACATTGCTGCTACTCTGCGCAATAGCAATGCCACAATTTATTTTCAGTCTAAATCCACTGTGCACTTTACATATTTAACATTTTAAATATTGTGTTTTTAGTATGTAATTGCCTTTAGTGTATTTTCTTGGATTTCTTGTGCTCAGTCTCTTGTCACATCTGCAATGTGCGTTTATGAATGTTATTGTCTATCACAAATACCCAAGCATAATTCTGCTTATATAGCTATTTGGCATAGTTTTTGTTTTTTTTACATTTTGTCTTTATTTGGAATCACATTTCACTAGCACATTACAGCAGTTATCACCATGATGACATTCCCATTGTGATCCATATTTTCCGATTTTTTTCTAGTTCTAAACAGAAGCGAACAGAACTTGGAGGTGTTTCCATCTACAGCAAGTAGTACAACAGATTAAAAATAACAAATGAATGTTACATAATATTAAACAAAAAAGGGTGTTTTGGGGCGATGTACAATCTCCACTTTTCCTCAAACTTGGCTTTCTGAAGCCCCACAGAGAAAGTGATTCTTTCCATTACAAAAAGTTTGTAAATTATGTCATACCACTCGTCTATAGATGGGCTGTCTGGCTATTTGGCTTAGTTTTAATGGTGCTATTTTGACCAAATGTAAACTAATAAAAGGTTAAAAGAAATTGAGCTTAAATTATAGCCCTTAGCTTACTAACCTACTCCATGACAATAGTATACATCCTGTTTATTACCCCTAAAGCATATGGGAAGTTTAGAATATGATTATCCCCCAGAACTGAAGTAAGACAAAGAAGAATAGCATGAGTGGACGCCTGTGGTCTGAGGGGGGATGCCACAATGTCATGCTTTGGAAATGCCTGCGATAGAGGAAGGAAATGTGTTTTGCTGTTCAAGAGCTCAGTGTAGCTTTTGGGTTGTTGGGTTTTTACTCATCTTGACCACCCCTGAAACATATAGTTTGCTTTGGAAGGTTTCTTGACACTACGGTGCACTGTTGTTAAGACTTGGTTGCACAGTTAGCTGTCTTCACCCTAGGGATGGGAATAATTAATCGATGATCGATTAATGGTCGTTAAGAATTTGGTTGATCACATGGAATTTTTGATCGATTTGTGTATTTTTTATTTTTTATTTTATCTCTGACTGCCTATCAGTACTCACTGAACTGAAACACGGCCGAGCGTTCAGTTCTGCGGCTGTACATCAATAAGCCAATGAGCTGAGAATTAAGTTGGATAAAGCTTCAGTTTGCAAACTGAAAGTTGCAATAACAATTATAAAACAGAGAAATACAAGAGTATTAATTGGAGCAAAACTAGCTTACTGTGTCAAACCTTGCTAGAATGAATTACTAAACTTATTTAAACACAAAACACACTTAAATATGCAAGATTACTATGAAAACTAGCTTCATGCCTCTTCGGGGGGCTAAAACATTAAGCATTGAATTCCTTGACGTTATCTTTACAGTATCACCTCACTTGAGTTAGATTTACGATCGACAGGAAGTCTCTATTTGTTCTTTCAAAAAAAAAGCGTCCATTATCAAAACCGGCTTTTACATAGTAGTATATATATATCTTTTATTTTGCCCATGTATGCCTGATTTTATATATAAACATAGAGATTAATTGATCGTTAAAATTATAGATGGATGAGTTGGCAGGTTTCTTCCAAACGCCAATCCCTACTAGTGTGCACTTGGTTGCACAGTTAACTCCAACTTCACACATTGGAATGCATGATTCTAACCCTAACTACCTTGTGGCTCGTATTGATTGGTCAGGGCTCTTGTTAAGGGGTGGTGAAACTGGGGTTTTTCACTGACGGGAAAAGAAGCAGCTGATGAAACCAAGTGTCACAAAGGTTGTACACGTGTACCAAGAACAGGGTATTTATGTTTGGAGAGAATAGGGTCTATAATAAATGTACAACTTCTCCATTTCATCTTTCATATTCGCATGTCCAAATGTGCTGATGTGTGATTGTTGATGAAGAAGTAGTACACCTTGGTTTTGATTTCTTAAAAAAAACTAAATACCTGCCGTGCTCTCACTTCCGTGTCTGTCTCCTCCAGGCGAACCGTGAGTGGGAGTGTCAGTGGAAGTGGTAGCAGTTATTCTGGTTCTAGCTCCAGATCCAGATCCTCCTCCAACTCCCTCTCACGCTCGCGCTCTGGATCCAGAAAGTCCAGGTACTTGCTGTGAATCCCCTTATTGTCAGCAGAACTGCAGTGTGCCAAAAAGTCGTTTTTAGAGAGTTGTTATTGATCTTATAGTACATGCAGAAAGCTGGGATTTTAATAGATTAGAGCCATTACAATTAGCTGCGTTTAGGTTTTGATATTATCAGACTTGTAGTTTATTTATATCTTGCATTCATCATCAGACATTAGATATTTTAATGAAAATATGAATATGAATTTTCAGTATTTTAAATATGTGTAATGGCTTCTGTGTTCTTCTCTTTCATGTGCTGTCTTTGTTGGGAAATCCTCCAGGAAATCCAGGTATTATACTTATTATTCAGGATATGTGTATCTACAGTCACCGTAAAAATTATCAGACCACGCTTTTTGTTCAATTTCGTGTTCATTTTAATTCCTGGTATAACTAAAGGTACATGCATTGGGACAAATATAATGATACCAAAAAAATAGCTCATAAGAGTTTAATTTAAGAGCTGATATCTAGCCATTTTCCATGGTTTTCATGATAATAACCAAAATCTTTATCAAGAAAACCATGGGAAATGGCTGGATATAAGCTCTTAAATTAAACTCTTATGAGCTATTTTTGTTGTTGGCTTTAGTTGTACCAGGTATTAAAATGAACAATAAATTAAAGAGAAAACAAGGGTGGTCTAATATTTTTTCCATGACTGCATGTGCATATGCATGTAGACATGTTGTGTAAAGAGAACTGTGCAGTACTTCAGTTATCTTCCCCTTTGTGACTGAGAATCAGCACGTCACGGTCAACCTGTTGTCTCTCGCCACAGATCACTAAGTGTGAGCAGCGTGTCGTCGGTGTCATCGGCGTCGTCCAGCAGCAGCTCAGTGCGCAGCGCGGACTCAGACGACATGTATGCTGACTTGGCCAGTCCGGTGTCCTCTGCCAGCTCACGCTCGCCCACACCAAATCACCCCCGCAAGGAGCGAGGGCCTGTGAGGGACAGGCCTCCACATGGAAGAGATAAAGTCAGAGGTTAGTTCAAAGTCCCCATGCAGCAGCCAGGCTTCACAACATATACAAATTAGGGATGGGAATAATTGATTGATGATTGATTAATGGTCGTTAAGAATTTGGTCGATCACCTGGAACTTTTAATCGATCTGTGTATTTTTTTAATTTTAATTTAATCTATGACTGCCTATCAGTACTCACTGAACTGAAACACGGCCAAGCGTCTAGTTCTGTGGCTGTACGTGAATAAACCAATGAGCTGAGAATTAAGTTGGATAAAGCTACAGTTTGCTAAAAGTTGCAATAACAATCATAAAACACACAGAAATACAAGAGTATTAATTGGAACAAAACTAGCTTGCTGTATTAAACCTTGCTAGCATGAATTACTAGTTTTAATTTGATCCAAAACTTATTTAAACACAACACACACTATATGTGCAATATGCAAGATTACTGTCAAAACTAACCTCATGCCTCTTCGGGGGCTAAAACATAAAACATTGAATTCCTTGACGTTATCTTTACAGTATAATCTCATTTGAGTTAGTTTTACGATCGACAGGAAGTCTCTTTTCGTCCTTTCAAAATAAAATCGTCTATTATCAAAACAGGCTTTTTTGCACAGCACTATATATATTTATATATATTTCTTTTATTTTGCCCATGTATGCATGTTTTATACATACTGGAGTATAAAAACATAGTGATTAATTGATCGTTAACATTATAGATGCTCAAGTTGACAGGTTTCTTTCAAACGCACATCCCTAATACAAATTGTAAATTCTTAAACCAGATACCACCTCGCAATGGGACCACACCAGCCATGACACACCAGGCCATTGGTGTCAAGTGGGGCAGGCAATGGCCACTTCCCTGTTTCTAGTGCCTTTGCTTGCACCACAACCACTTTCAAACTCTAGGAATAGGTATAAAATACTATCCAAATGCTGTCCTGACTGGTAATAAATCAGTATTCAAATAATGCACATGACTAAATTTATTGCCACAATGAACAAATAAAGTAAAAGCCTATTAGAAAATATAGGAATTATGCCGACTGAGTCACTGGACAACTTTTAATATGAAATATCTGTTCAGGAAGTATAGTTAACAGCAATCATAAGACAAAAAATTCAAACTGACTGGGAATAATTGGGGAATAAAAAACAGTATTTCCATTAGAGAAGAGAAACTAGGTTGGTGGAATGGCATAACTTTTGCAGAGTTTTTACTCTTATTTTGCAAAATTAAAGTTTGTTTTCCATTACCTTTCCAAGTACCATAGTTGTGTCCTTAAGATAAATATGTATACATTTATGGTTTTATTACAGGCAAAAACAGATTGTAGACAATTGAAAAGTGTACAGGTGCATCTCAATAAATGAGAATATTATAGAAAAGTTAGTAATTCAATTAAAAAAGTGGAAATAACACATTAGTGTGTAATCCTTTACACACAGAATTAAACATTTTATGTCTTGATTTATTTAATTTCTTCTAATTATAATGATTTGACTTGAACTACTGGAAATGGACTTTTCCATGATATTCTAATGTATTGAGATGCACCTGTATAATAGTAGGTATAACATTAATAAGATTAGAAATGTTTAAATGTGTTTTTCTATACATATTACAGAGAGACCATCAAAGAAAGAGGAATCCTTCAGGGAAGACCGCAGGAAGATTGACCCATCTGGTATCCCACCTAGAGGAGGAAACCCCATGGCCAGATCAGGACCTGGTAGCAGGGGTGGCCACCATTTACATCCCCCAAGTGGCAACATGGGCCCCCCAGGAAACTATGGAGGTTCAGGTTCCCACAAAGACATCAAACTCACCCTTCTCAATAAGGTAACTGTTGCCCCTCTTTCCATTTTATATGGTATGTTTATTTCCTTCTTTCCAAGAGGTAGTCCACTCCAGGAAGTCACAACACATAAACCTCCATAAAACCACAATATTTGTTTGTTTTTCCCTTTTGGTGTTTGTATGGATTAAACAAACTAAATGTAACCTTTTCCATCTGTCAAACATTTCCCATAATTTAGCCAAATTAATTCCATACTGATGAGAAACAAAGTAGACATATTTTTTTCTAAAGGACATTATCTATCTATCTATCTATCTATATATATATATATATATATATATGCAACTTACTTGAAGTTTAATTGTTCTGGTGATTTATTTATTTATTTATTTATTTTGCACTCAGATGTAGAATAAGTCAGTTTGACCTTGCTTCGTGCCCTTTTTAATTCCATATGTGCTGTGCTTTTTACAGCAGCAGGGAGATAAGGGCAACAGAAAGAGGTACCTGCCCTCAGACAAAGACCGGCCAGGATCCCCCCTCAGCAAGAGAATGGCCATGTCTCCAGACAGAGGTGAATGCCAGCATCCACACATCTTTTACTGTTTCACACAAATACACACCAGACCTAAACCTCTTCTCCTGGATCTGATTCCAGTACAGTTCCAAGTACACATGGACCTTAGAGGTGGGCGATATGGCCTTAAAAGATTATCATGATATTTCTGGGTATTTTAGCGATAACGATATTCTTGATGATATTACAAAATACTGAAAAATATATAGAAAGTATGATTTTTCCCCAGGCGCAGCAATATGCAGCCCACTGCTGCTTGCATGGTGTGTTCCCTTGTGTTTAAAAAACTATGGGTCAAATGCAGAGATTGAATTGTGGGATTAATAAAAGTAATTCAATCTTAAATCCCAACAGTTGCCAAATACAAAAAAATTACTCTTGACTCTGCCCCGGGAGAAAATTTTGTACATTTTTAAGTACAATGTGATCAATCTCATCCACTTTGAGAGCTAAATGTGAGCAAACACATCACATAACATTTTTCACAGTCAACAGGGCTTTCCATTAGGACATGGAGCAGCCACACAGTGGAGCCCCCCTGAAAAACATTTTTTCATAAAAGCCCAAATTTGGTTTCCTCTCACACATTCTAATGCCACTATTCCATCATATACACTGATCTTAATGACTGCATATTCTTATTTTGAAAGCGGCATTGTTTAGTGACAGGAAGTAGCTTTTTGTGATTAACAGTAGTATTGGTTTCAGGGACCACACATTCAGTCTGGTTTAGTCTTACATTTTTAGCTGTTTTCAGGGAAAAAATGTTAGTGACTGTTTGTAGCTAGTTAACATAGCGAAGCATTTAACAGCTTAAAAAACAATTTCATTTGGTTCTTGGTCATTAATCTGGAATAAAAATAGTCAATAAAATGTTGTAAAAGTTGTGACAGTATATAAGGGCTTCCAACATTATAATGGGAGTATATGAGGGTCATTGCAATGCTGAATTATTTCCCGTAGATTTTTGCGTTAATACCCAGATACCCAGATTTGGTGCTAACATTTCCTCCAGAATAACACATTAAGACACCAACACATTGAGTATCACCATAGAAAAATCCATGTTTTGTTTCTAAAACTTTTGACATTTTGGAGAATTCTTTAACTTCTGGATGACGAGCACTTTTGTTCTCTAAACTGCTGAGAAACCCCCTTATGGTCAATATAGGCTGTAGTCTGTAGTTTGTGATTAACTTTCATGAGGCTGAGTCACAGCAAGCCATTTGATAGTGCTAGCTCAATAAATAGTCTCAGTACAATGAAATGGCTACTGTGGGAACTAAAATGACCCATTGATACAATTAGGTTCATTGAATCCAATGTTTGCAATTTTTAGACCATTTCAGGACCAAAGTATGCAGAAATATTACATTTAAACTGCACTCAAAATAAAGTCATGGTTCTTACCCCAAACTGCATGGGATTATTAATAGAGGTGTGAATCCGCAGAGGCCCCACGATACGATTTTGCGATTTTTAAGCATTTTGTGATACAATTTATTACGATTTAACTGTTTAACTGCATTCTGTGTCCACAATATTAAATTCAATCAAGAATTGTTTTATCAAATAAGAGAAACTTCTCAGTCTATTCATCTCACTTCAGTCTTTTTATTTCTCCACAATGAGAGTCAAACCCACAGACTGACCAACAAAGTATTCAGTCAAACTGAACTGAACTGATATCAAACATGTATGGACGACAACAACTGCAGCGTTTTATCAAACTTTCCTCAACTTTAAGCTTCACTGCTCTGAAGTTTTTTGAATGAAACAAAAAAAAGCCTAAATTCGCATCGTTATTTTAACAATTACCCGACACGCTATGGCTTCCGGACTGACGGCCCGCCACAATACTAAATATCGATTCTTGGCTGCATTGAATCGATATAATATTGCCACGCAAAATATCACGATACTATGCTGTATACATTTTTTCCCACCTCTTATTATTAACCCTCCTGTTATGTTCATTTGTCAGGAACAGCGATAATGTGTCAGACACCAGAAAATCACGAAAAAACATTGTTTTTATTTTTTTTATTTCATCATTCCATTTCAATCAATATTTTGTGCAATGTTGTTTGTTCTTTTCCTCTCAAGTGCAAGTATGTGAAGTTAACCATTTTCATTTTAATATGTTGATTACAGTTATTAAGCCAAGCGGAAGAAGTTTCATCCCGAAAAAAAATACTTTTAAAAAGTGGGCCTGTCTGTAAAGGGGACTCTAGTGGGGACCCATAGAACCTAGTCTGGCATCACCAGACAAATTTGTTTAAAATAAAGTTTGTTTTTGTCCAACCAACCGTCAAAAACCCAAAGATAAGATTTAAACTACATTGAGAGCCATCAAATATTTCCATCGAAGCTGGAACCAATGTATTTTGCTAAGAAAAAATTAAGTGATTCCAGGCAAATTATAATTGGTCAATGGAAAGATTAACCCATTTCACCTACTTCCTACTTCGTACATTAGGTCACTCATTAGTGTTTACAGAGGGCTGCACAAAACAACAAACGTCACTAAGGTCTCCATAGTTTGATAACTTCTTGTTTCTGATTTGGAAGTACAGGGTTATTCAGTTTCCATTCTGTCCACTAAATTTCTGTTGCGTAGGCAACATGAGACCACATCCGTATTTACCTCAAACATGATGGAAGTAGAGACATTGCATGAAAAGTCTAACAGCTGTTGAGAGATTTTGTTGTCCAGGGTAACCCCAATTTGTTTTTCTATTTACTAACTTGTAGCCAAATGCCATGCATCTCAACCATCAAATATCAACAGCCTCAGTAACTCTAATACTGTTGTTTTTCAGGCCGTGATAAAAGGATGCCTGGCCGACCCCCACTCTCCCCTCGAATGGATCGGCCCAGAGGCCAAGGGCCCCGACCCATGCCCCCCCAGGGAGACAGGTTGGTGTAACCTTTAGCACATTAACGCTGCTGGGCTGTGATATTTATTCTTTGACATTTTATCCTATAAAACAGAAGTCAAATGGCGGTCAGCTAAAGGTGTGGAAATTCTAGTCGGTTTTATCACCAGCAGTGATCTTGTTTATTTATGCCAAACACATCAGGGCTTTCAGAGTGTGCCTGACCACAAGCTTTTAGGCTCAATGAGGAACATGCTACAGAAGTGGAACCACACAAAAATTAGCCACCCCTGCAAAAAAAATTCATTTCATGGTTCTTGCACATATTCCCAATATGAAATGCTTTGTAATAGCATAGATTCTCTTCAGATATGGGGGATTAATATGGATTCAATAATGACTTTATTTTGAGTCATATTAGGTTCCATGATAGGTTACAGAATTTGTCGTCATCTTGCATATATGTCAGTGAAAATATATACAAATAAATATATCACAAAAGGCAAAATATGATGGCCTTTAAGGAAATTTAATTTTAAAACAAAAGTTTTGTACTTGAGTGTCTTTTCCATTAGAGGAGGCAGCACTAATATGTATGTTAGTCATGCCTGCAAATCTCATCACAATGCCTATAAAATGTTTTTTTTTTATATACTTTAACACATGAAATCATGGTCAATGTAATTTGGCTTTTTTGACAAGAAAAAAACACCCTCTTTAATAACAAAGTGAAAACAGATTTTTTTACAAAATCTAAATTAGTTGAAAATGCATAAGGTAAAGTAAATTATTGCATAAGTATTCATCCCCTTTAAAGTAAATTACCTAATTCAACAAAGTTCCAGCTAGTTGATGCAGCAGTGTCACAGTTAGTGAAATGGAGATCACTTGAGTGCAGTTGATGTGTGTCAAGTGATTGTAGTATAAAACATGTGTCTAGGAGCTCCAGTCTCTGGTTCATCACTATTCCTGCTACAATTGCAACATGAAAACAAAAAAAAACACTCCAAGCAACTCTAAAACTAAAAAGATAATTGAAAAATATAAGTCAGGAGAGGCTACAAAAACTGTCCAACTGACTGGACATCCCACAGAGTTCAGTTAAATCCATCATTAAGAAAAGGAAGGAGTATAGCACTTGTTTCAATCTGCCTGGAGCTTGCTGTCCTCACAAACTGAGTGACCGGGCACAAGTGAGCTCTTCACAACAGCTTATTTTTATTGTTGCTGTGGGTAGTGTGTGGGTGTTAGGGATGGACGTTTAGAAGAATCCTGCCAACTCGATTATCTATAACGTTACCGATCAATTAATCGATTAATCGCTGCATGCATACATGCACAAAATAAAATGTATATATACAGTATTATGCGAAAGCCTATTTTGATAACGGACGCTTTTATTTTAAATGGATGAAAATATACTTGATCCTGTCGATCTAAAACTAAGTCAAGTGAGATTATACTGTGAAGATAACATCAAGGAGTTCATTGTTTTATGTTTTAGCGTTTAGAGTTATGAGGTTAGTTTTCACAGTAATTTTGCATATTTAAATGTGTTTTGTGTTTAAATAAGTTTTAGATCAAATTAAACCTATTAATTAATGCTAGCAAGGTTTGATACAGTAAGCTAGTTTTGCTCAAATTAATACTCTTTTTCATTTCTGTGCTTTATAATTGTTATTGCAACTTTCAGTTTGCAAACTGAAAATTAAAAAACACACCGATCGATTAAAATACCACGTGATCGACCAAATTCTTAACCACCATTAATCGATCATCGATTAATTATTTCCATCCCCAGTACATGTTGTGTCATGCTACCTGGATGTATAAGCTGACATGAGTTTCAACATGATTCTGACTCTTGGTTCTCTTGCACAGAAAACGTCCTCTGTCACCGCCCCCCAAGTCATCTGGAAAAGGCCCAGCAGCGCCCTCGGGTAAGCCAAGCGCCCCGGGCTCCGCTTCGGCCGCCGCCTCAGGCTCCGGCTCCAGCTCGGGCTCCAACAAACCCAGCAACACACTGTCCCGCCGCGAGGAGCTGCTGAAACAGCTGAAGGCTGTGGAGGACGCCATCGCCCGTAAAAGAGCAAAGATCCCCGCCAAATAAACGGAAAAGGCCGCTCCTCGCTTGTTCGCCTGCCTGCCAGTCTGCCTGCGCAGCCTCTTGAGCCTGGGCAACAGTGAGGGCCGTGGGATTGAGAGTGTTTCCCCCTGCCTTCAACGGACATGTAAAAAATGTTGTATGGTTCATGTATAAAGGCTGTTGTTAAAGTGAAAAGGATGTGACCTCCACGAAAAAAACCACCATCTGCTTGTTTGCCCTCAGAGAGGTTTGGCTCTGCTCCATTCTAGTGTTGTTCACTCCCATATGCCTGACATAAGCACCGTTAAAAGTCTTTGAATGTCTCGGCTGCAGTTTCCCAATTCATTTCCCAGTTTCATCAATTAGAAACAGGAGGAAACATTTGGGCATTTGGTGAGGGAGGGACACCTCAAGAATGGAGTGTATTTGTGTAGATTTTCCAGTACAGAAACAGAAGGGTAGTAAGGTGTACTTGATCACTTGCTGCTCACTCTGGAAGCATCTTCCTCTGTGGCGTGATGAATTACACATTCATACGCATTGAATCTACTATTTCTGTCCGTCTTTCTCTGCCCCCTTTTATCGTCTTGTTCTTACATCTTTTCTTTAGTTTCCTCCGTGTGGAGCGGTGTGACTGTTGCGTCAGCCCTCAGCCTACCGACCACTCCAGGGCTTCACAACACTTCTTCGTATAAATCTACAGATTCTTGAGCATCCGTATTCGCCCCCCTGCAACCGATCACGAGCCCAGGGTTTGTTCAGAGGGGGCCCCATGTTTAACCAACGATTCGTCTGTGTTCTGTGTTTTAGGGCAGTATTCGCTGTCACACCTTGTACAATAATAGCAAGTCATCCAATTCTTTAAAGCGTATGATTATAGACAACAGTGATGTGAAGTATTGCTTCTTCTTTTTTTTTAATCTACGGCATTTTGTTTTCTTCTTAGCTCTTAAGAGATAAACCAATGTTTTATTTGAGTCACATTTTTAGTTGGATTGTAAGAGGCGGAACGGGGACATTTAGAGACAAAATGTGTCTTTTGTGACAAAAGCCTTCTAAATAAACTATTTTGATAAAGAGAGGATCGGTTGGCTGTTTTTTTTTTCCCTGCTTTTTTTGCAAGACAAAAGGAGTACGTGCTGCATAAAGATCCACTGTCAAACATTTTTAGGACGCATGTAGATAAAACATTCCTCAGAAAGAATGTGTCTAAAAATAAATGTGCTAAACATAAGATTAGTTTAAGATTTATTGGCTCGGAGAATTATATGCGTTTGTTTACAGCCAATACACAAAAACGAGTTATGTAGGTAAATACCGTTGTGGATGAGTGGATGGCATTACTTTCCTGTTGGCTGGCTGAGCGAGAGATAAACAAGGTATTGTAGTGTCGTTGACCGTTGACACAGTAGACGGCCAACACATCCCTCCATACAAGAGCACGCTTGCTGTACTAATCTGGTAGGAATTTCTGGAATGCCGTCTTCGGTTCGACACTTTGTGCCATTGCTACTGACCGGGTACGACACAGACTTTCTTGGATGTTTTTGTTCCGGGGTCATACGCCAGCATGGGGGTGGATGCGCATATGCGTCGTCTTGTCATACATGCAGGCAAAAATGGAATTCCAATCGCATTATCTGGGTGTCTTAATCGGAGTTGGAGAACTCCAACATTAGTCGGACTAACACGTGTACATGCATGTCAGTTGTCCAGTTACAGTTGGATTAAGGCAATAATTTGTTTTTTTCAAGTGTCATGTAAATGTACTTACTTAAAAAAACAAATTATTGCCTTAATCCAACTGTAACTGGACAACTGACATGCATGTAAACGTGTTTGTCCGACTAATGTTGGAGTTCTCCAACTCCGATTAAGAAACCCAGATAGTGCGATTGGAATTCGATTTTTGCCTGCATGTATGACAAGACGACGCATATGCGCATCTGCTGGCTTATGACCCCGGAAATAAAAAAATACAAGAAAGCCGGTGTAGTAGCCGGTCAGTAGCAATGGCACAAAGTGTCGAACCGAAGACAGACTACTGTAACCCTTGCGTTCTTGTCTGCCCCTCAAAATCACCATCCATGTTGTATTAACCCGCTGAAATAACGCATATCGCCACATAGTGCTGAGGAGGAGGACACCTTCCCGTCAGTTATTCGATTTTCTCAGTTCCATATCAAATCCAAATCAGCTTATGCTAACATATCTAAGACACACAACTATTGATCTACAACCCATTCAGTTGCAAACAGTAGCTGAAATTATTTCCCATCCCTGCTTGATATATAGTCATGGAAAAAATGATTAGACCACCCTTGTTTTCTTCAATGTCTTGTTCATTTTAATTTCTTTCCACTGGTCAGTCCCCTTGGAGTGTATTGAACGGTGTAGTAAGCCTCTGCACATGTAAACACCCATATCTTTGTGTATATATACAAAGGCCCCAACTGACATATAGACATACAGTCATGGAAAAAATTATTAGACCACCCTTGTTTTCTTCAATGTCTTGTTCTGATATCTAGCCATTTTTCATGGTTTTCTTGATAATGATTTTGGTTATTATCAGGAAAACCATGGAAAATGGCTAGATATCAGCTCTTAAGTTAAACTTTTATGAGCTATTTTATTTGTTATTATATTTGTCCAAACAAATGTACCTTTAGTTGTACCAGGCATTAAAATGAACAATAAGCTGAAGAAAGCAAGGGTGGTCTAATAATTTTTTCCATGACTGTATGACTATATGTCAGTTGAGGCCTCTGTGGTCATATTTTGTGCTTCAGCATGCTCCTCACATTTTCAGTAGGAGACAGTCCTGAACTGCAGACAGGTCAGACTAGTGCCTGTTCTCTTTTCCTTTGAAGCCATGCTGTTGTAGCATGGGCAGAATGTGTCTTTGCAAAGTCAACACTTACATCCCTGAAAAAGACGTCTGAAAGGCAGCATATGTTGCTCCAAAACCAGTCCGTACCTCTCAGTATTAATGGAGCCTTCACAGATGTTCAAGTTACCCATGATGCTATGGGCGCTAACACATTCCCATACCATCAAACGGTGCTGGCTTTTGAACTTTTGAACCTTTTCTGAACATTTCAGGAGAAAATTGAGACACATCAGTCCCTGCTCTGCATATATACACAAAGACGTGTGTGTTTACATCTGCAGAGGCTTACTACACTGTTAAATACTCTCCAAGGGGACTGACCAGTTAGACCAGAAAGTTAACTGAATGTCCCTAACACACTCACGTTGATAAGAGGACATTCCCCTTTTTATAGACAGACCTTCATATTGACAAACTAGCCCACTACACACACACAAACTCACATACTCACTCTCACACACACACACACACTCACAAACACACACTCACTCACTCACACACACACACTCACTCAGTCGCATACACACACAGTCACAAACACACACACTCACTCACTCACACACACACACACACACACACACACAAACACACACACTCACTCTCACATACACACATTCACTCACACACAGTCACTCCCTCACTAACACACACACACACACATACATAGCCAGGGACTTTCAATGCAACACCACAAAAAGCGCTTTAGTTTCATTAGGTTACAATTAATTCATATTTAACAGTTTATGACTTCTGACTCTCATTTTGATGTAAGGTAAGCAATTCTGACAATCAGGTTTTCACTTGAGGGGTTAGGCTTATTTTTCTTAAATATGGCACCAGAAAGGTGACCGAGAGAAGATTGAAACTGTTCAGAGTATCGCAGCATTGGTTGCTTTGCAAAATGCTTAAAAATTTAATTTATGCATGTTGAAATGACAAAGCCCTCTAGTGACTACTTTCGATGAGAGTCATAAATCTTGCAAAGGAGGAAGTTGTGTGAAGTTATAGATTCATCCCTTAATCATAATCAAGTAGTGTTTGGGCCTAAACCTAACCCACTCAGTGTCAGATTGACAAACGTCTATAAAAGTTAATCGACAGTGATTTGTGACAGTTAGAGCGGCACTGATGAATCATGTTGTCAGCTCAGTTATTAACAACTTGTTCCATAGTTGGAGGACAAATAAAAAAAAGTAATAAGGCCCCGAAAGCTATCTAAAGAACTACATACAGTCATGAAAAAAATATTAGACCAACTTGTTTTCTTCAGCTTATTGTTCATTTTAATGCCTGGTACAACTAAAGGTACATTTGTTTGGACAAATATAATGATAACAACAAAACTAGCTCATAAGAGTTGTAATTTCAGTAATGGTTTTCTTGATAATGATTTTTTTTATTATCAAGAAAACCATGTAAAATAGCTAGATATCAGCTCTTAAACTCTCATGAGCTATTTTGTTGTAATTAGGGCCTCGGGGCAATCGCACCGAGCACTGGTCCCATACAGCAATAGCTGTAGGGACCAGTGCTTCTCCAGCATAATTTCACCTAGAGACTCCATTTAAACTTTAAACAGTAGACACAAGTCTTGTGTATTGGTGTATTAATCCACGTTTCGATAGGTCATGTAGTTTTTTATCAATCCCTGTTCAATGACCATGATCATTTTTTGAGAAATTCTGAGATTATAATGGGTGTGTATTGCACGGAATGTTCGTGTCACAGTGTGTGACATCATCGCCAGAGTGTAGAGGGAGAGAGTAAATTGTCAAAAAATACATTTGAAAACTGCGCTCCAGGCCGCAAATTCCACTCTGCAGAAATAATTTATACATAGAAATTTAGGAAAATTAGTCTTCTCCCTCACAATCCTCTGGTAAAGCTGTCAGAGTTGTAGTTTGGGCATACGACGCACAGATGATCCACCAACACCACCAACAGCCTCATTGGGTCCCATATTAAAAACGCAGGAAGATTTTGGAAAAAAGGAAGATGGAACAGTTTTTTTAGATCGCTCTAACAAAGCTATTTTTTAATTTTTCTTTAAAAAAATCATAGACGTTCAGGAAGAACTCGGGACGCTCAAAGTGAAGGTATTATGATAGGTATTATGGTTTTGCCAAAAATTATTTCTGTTCGAGGCCAGAAATTCCAGGCTGTCTACCTCTGCTGTCATTGTGCCGGAACAGGTGCCAGTTAATTCTGTTGATTGCTTTGATCTGATCGCCTTTGATCTTTGATGTGATTACAGTTACAGATACACACACACACATGCGCGTAAGTGCGCACACTCCTCACACATGCATACACATGCTTCAAACACGCACGCACGCACACACACACACACACACACACACGTAACTTTATGTGATTTTAATTACACACACACACACACAGGTAACTTTATGCGATTTTCACTGCACACACACACACACACACACATTTTGAGGTTAAAGGGCATAGTTTGAAATCTCTGAAGAATCTCATCATAGTGTACACACACCGGCAGTAGCCCCCGTGGCCCTTTCAGAATTTCCCCAGAGGAAATTTTCTAGTTATTATATTTGTCCAAACAAATGTACCTTCAGTTTTACCAGGCATTAAAATGAACAAAAAATTGATGAAAAAGTCTGGTCTATTAACTATTTAAGTCCATGGGAATTCTGAATCTTCACTCTAGAAAGTGTTCTTCCAATGTCAGTGCAGGACGTTGTGTGATGTGTGCTCAGGGTTATTAAAGTATGGAGTCAGTGCCCTTTGCAGATGCCTTGAGGAAAGAAAGGGGAACATTGGAATGTTAGTGGGCATTTTGTGGATCTAGTGCACATGTCCTGACAGCTATGAAAACATTGTAGGGAAAGTTGCTGAAAGATTTTTTTAGATGTTGTTATTTAGACCAAGAGGAACTTCATTATCACATGCAGACAGGTCATGTCTCTGTCTCATAAAGGGATGTTGTGGAGGATGTGAAACAAATTATTTTTATGCTTAGTTACAACCCATTTGAGGCAGCAAAATGAATTGTGTATTGGAGTCATGACAGACCAGTGAGTTTTGATTTTACATCAGGGGCAGTTACATGTATAGGTTTGGCTTTAGAATCTAGTGAATTGGTAAGAGCGGGAAACTGAATTTCAGTTTTTCAAATGCTTTTTGAGATCAAAATGTGGTTTAATCACAGTAAAAGCATACGGTGAGGAATTGCACAATGCTTATGAATCCATCTACTTAAAAAAAATAAAAAACAACAAAAAGGATCCAGAAATATACGTGCATCTCAGTACATTAGAATATCATGTAAAAGTCAGTTTCCAGTAGTTCAAGTGAAACAGCCCCAACCAAGCATTGAATGCATATAGATGGACATAATTTTCAACATTTCCGTATTAAACATACATTTTAAAATTGGTATTTTGTAATATTCATTTATTTGAGACAATGAATTTTAGATCTTCATTAAATGTAAGCTATAATCATTATAATCGTAAGAAATTAAATAGATTAGGACATGAAATGTTTCATTCTGTGTGTAATGGATCTATATATATAGACGGGACTGTGCATGTGCAGTATGCAGCAAAATGCAAAAGCAAACCCGTAAAACTTTTTTAGGCTTAAAAAAAATTCCCTTCATGTGACTCAGTCATGTTACATCTATGCAACAAACACACATTGTTATAATGGCACTGATGTTATCTGTGTGCCTGTGTATGAACTTCCATATTCCTACGCATAACCGCACTTACAGGTGCATCTCAAAAAATTAGAATATCATAGAAAAGTTTGTCAGTAATTCAATTCAAAAAGTGGAAATAACACATTATATAGATCCATTACACACAGAATGAAACATTTCATGTCTTAATTTATTTAATTTCTTCTAATTATAATGATTATGGCTTTCATTTAATGATAAAAGAAATGTAATATTACAAAAGACCAATTTAAAAAAAGTATGTTTAATATGGAAATGTTGGCCTCTGAAAAACTCGGTTGACTTGAACTACTGGAAATGGACTTTCCATGATATTCTAATTTACTGAGATGCACCTGTATATGCTTCATGCACTGCCGCAGATCAGCTGTTTTGGTCAGAATAGAGTTGAGTTCTACGGTTGAGAAAAAGTCGTGCCAAATGAAATGGCTGTGGAAAGCACCAAAAATCAGTGGACATATTCTAAATATAGCTTACACATAAACAGGTATAACATTTTAAGGGTGGGCCTTTGTTTAGATTAAAATGTGTTTTGTGACAGTCAGTCCCTGTCTGATTTTTTTTTTCCTGCCTGGAGCGTGTGACTGTCTCTCAGGCCATCATCTACTGCAGGTCATACACTGACTGTGGGTAAGTACTTTATACAACCTCACTTCAAAAAATCCAAACTATCCCTTTAAGTTGGGTTGGGAAACCGAGTCAAGGATTTACAGTCATGGAAAAAAAATATTAGAAACCACTTTTCTTCATTGCGTTTGTTCATTTTAATGCCTGGTGCAACTGAAGGTACATTTTTTTGGACAAATATAATCATAAAAACAAAAGAGTTTAATTTAAGAGTTGATATCTAGACGTTTTCCATGTTTTTCTTGATAACGATTTTGGTTATTATCAAGAAAACCAGCTCTTAAAATAAACTTTTATGAGCTATTTTTTTTGTAATTATTATATTTGTCCAAACAAACGTACCTTTAGTTGTACCAGTCATTAAAAAAGAAATTGAGAACAATGGTCTAATAATTTTTTCCATGACTGTAGGGTAAATAATTTCTTCAAAATGCAGTTTAATACCAAACTGTGCGGTGTTCGGTGGCCTTCATGAGACCGTCTGGGTGTCAGAGCAATTTCACTGTGTTTATAATATCAGCCCACAACAGAGATTTACAACATTAAGACTCGTGCTTGTTGTAACCTACTTATATGATAGGAAAGTAAGCCTCATTAATACTTTGAATAATATGTTTATATTTATTTTTAATTGCTAGTCCATTGCACATTGCTTGGTTGTAGTAAAAAGTATTAACTTAACTGCGTAAACAATCGTCCCTGTCCGTGGGAGTTTACATCTGTATCGTATCACTTGTCAGTCTAAATTCTGAAAATTCCTAGGTTTTAACTTCTCACAAACAAGAACTGTTTCCCCATACAAAATCTATTTTTGTGTTGATGTTTTATTTTGTTTTTGGTGGAACAGAGAGAGAGACTATAAGGTTTCAGTCATTATCTTAGTTATGGGTGACAGTGTTGAAACAACCACTGAGATCATATCATATTATTATAGCACAGCAGAATGTACACAATGAAAACAATGGAAGACTTTTTAAAGCCTCAGTGCCAATCAGATAGAAGCAGAAAGCTTTGCTAATAATACCTGTCACCTTATCCTTTTCAAAGGAGCCTTGGCAATGTTACTGGGCCAACTATACAAACTTTTGCTGGAAATTTTTCCTGGGAGTACATGGCATTTACAATCCTGTTTTCAAACAAGTTGTATTACATCATCAGAAGTTACACAGTCTGACACAGCCGGGAGCTGTTTAGTCTGTGTCGGCATTTCATTCGCTCATGGCTCATTCTGTATTTCCTAATGAGTATTTCTCAATGCTCTTAAGTAAGCAAAATAGAGTGAACTTTAAACTTTGAATTAATTTATTACTGAATGTTCTGTGTAAACCAATACATTAATGAATCTATAAGTGTAAACTTTAAAGGTTTTATTGTTTATATATATATATATATATATATATATATATATATACAAATATATATATACAAATAAATAAACAAATACATTTGTTTTCTGAGCGTTCTAAAAGAACATTAATAAAAACTAAAAATTATTTAATTTTGAGGGTTCGTAATAAATAAATGAGGAAATCTCTGTGTTCTAAAACAAAAATATGTAAATAAATGCATTAAATACAATTTGCCTTTGTTATAAATAAATTTAAGTTGAAATATTACTTTTTTCAGTGTGTACTGGTAAAAATAAGATAAGAAAGATTAGATAAGATGAGACAGAACTTTATTTATCCCAAAGGAAATTTTTGTTCCAGATTGCTCCAAGTTACAAAAACAATTACAAAACAACCACAATAAAGGATAATATAAGAAAAACTATGAACAAAATAGGTACCAATAACAATATATAATATAAATGTGACTATAAATATAACAATATAAAATAAAGTGTCAGAGGAGTAAAGTGAGTATCAATAATATCACATAAATAACAATAACATTAGTTTAGAAAAGTGTATGAAAAAATACAATATGTATCAAATTAAGCCTAGAAATATGATCATAACATACACAGTTGCACACAAACTGATTTCCAAGACATTGCATTGACTTACATACAATCCCTGGAATAAATAGTATATCTATACATGACAGATGACACATACAGTAAATACATACTGCAAGGAAGCACCAACTCCCTCACTAGCTGTTTACTTAAACCCTTGTTCTTAAGAACGAACTCATACACATTTTTCTTTGTTTCCTTTATTTATCAAATAGTTACAGGATTGATTTATAATTTATAATTTAGACATGAGATGGGGTTTGTTGGTATGAGCAAGCTGAGAAAAACAGTGTATATTTGAGTTTAACACACCTCCTGTGTAACAGCCATGTCCACACGCATCAGCTGTAATGTATAAACAATGCCCAGGTGTGTACTTAACTTGCTATTTGTTGTTATATTTATTTGACATATGGCATTTCTTGCACACAGGTGCATCATATACACATTTGGTAGGTTTACGCTGCCTTCAGACACAATGATCACGGTCACCCATCCGACGTGAATATTAAGTAGCCATGTGGTACACACAGTCTCTTCACAATATGATTCCATCAGACCTTATATCTAGGGCTGGGCGATATGGTTCAAAAGTCATATCCCAATATATTTAGGCTGAATATCGATATATGATATATATTCCGATATTTTCATTGGAAAGTGAGAGCAAATGTCCAGTCAAAGTCAAAGCCAAATATGACATGTCACAAGTAGTTTTATTGAAACTGTTTATTTAAGTAAACATGAATACTGTATAAGTACCTTTTTTCAAAATCAAAGCTCCATAAAGTGCACATTTAAATAAAAAAAATATCTTAAATAAAAATAGCCTATGAAATTAAAAAGGCCGATCTTTTTCTGAAATAAATATATTTATATGAGAAAAGAATAACGAACATTACAAAATAACTAAATATGACAAACCCAAGTAAGGGCAGCATTTATATATAAAGAAATACAACTATATTGATAATATATGCAATATGGTCTAATTCCATATCACATTTAAAAATATACAGATATATTTTCGATATATCGCCCAGCCCTACTGATATCTACACTGTTTAACCCAAGTCAGCAGCTATGCACAGTCCCGTTATGTTTTACAGACATTTGTAGTTAACTAATTAGGTAAAACATTTTGTTATGCAGCATTTTGCTGAATTTTCACTTCCCTTTGTATCCTGCCTCAGGCGCTTCCCTCAAAACAGCCTAATTAAGCCTCAAAGTTAAGTTTATCTTGTGAGATACTATCTCGTACGTATGAGATATGAGATAAACTTCTAGTTTTGGTTTTGGCCAACAATTCCCGAGTTACTATCTTGCACGTAAGAGATACTATCTCGTACGTACAAGTCACTATCTTGTACGTACGAGATAGTAACTCTTAAACTTAAACATAGGTTTTGGCCAACAATGCCCGAAAGAAAAAAAAAACCCATCTTGCCTTTCAGGGCTTCCGTACCCTTCCTTTCTTTTATGGACTGGATTTCTAATTCTCATATTTATTTGTTTCGTTTTTCTTTTAATTTTATTATTTTATTTGTTTTTATTATTATTATTATTATTATTATGGACTATTATTTTTATTTATTCACTATTTATTTATTTATTTATTTTATCCGTGACTCGTCATAAGATGTTTATGCCAGAACCAAACATGTTTTATTAAATCCTGCACTCATATACATACAAATTTAAATGGCAGGAAAAGAAAAAAAAAAAGTAAGGGCTCTGAATACTTTTTTCCATCAATGCTTGAGATGTTATGGTCAAGAGCTTTAAAGTAGACTTCAGCAACAGTCTCCGCTTTCATCACACTGTTTGTGTTTGACAGCATATTTTCTGTTTGTCGTCATCAGCCTCTCTGCACGTGTGTGTGTGTGTGTGTGGGGGGGGGGGGGGGGGGGGGGGTGTATGTGTGTGTGGGCGCGCGCGCGCGTGTGTGTGTGTGTGGGCTGCATACCTGTGACGGCACCTTTGCCAGCCTCCTGTCGGCTATACTTTCACTAAGAAAAGAGGAAGTCGTTATGTGCCATTTCCTTATGCTTTGCTGGTTTTTCCCACATGCCTCCAATAAATAGTAGCCGAGTGGGGATAATGGCAAGTAAACGCAAAGCAGAAGCAGTGAGTGAGAAGACAGCGACAGAGAATGGACGTGACACAGGTGAGTGACACTCAGGCAGGACAGCTGCGGACAGGTGACGGCTTCTCTCTGCCTGCTCGCATCACTTCAGCTGTGTGTCTGTCCCTCCACAGATCATCATATTCGGCCTTTTCTTCCTGGTGCCCGTGCTGATGCAGCCGTGCTATGATGAGGACAAGCTCAGTGACGCAGCGGAGCGCAAGCTGAGGAATCACTACCCGCAGCCTGCGGAACCTGCGGCTGCGCCGGACTCACCTGTCTCACCTGCCTCCTGCCCGGTGGAGATGTTCCGCCAGCCGCCGTCTAAAGAATACAAAGACCGGTCCCTGTCCCCCTGGAGATACATGTAAGTAACAACTATTTCAAACTTTGCTTATATAGTCCGTGAATGAAATTAGTGACTTTTTAAAGCCTTAAATTGATGGAATCGATGTTTTTTTATTTGTTTGCCTTTTAAATGACCACACTGTGAAACGATACATGGCAAGTACATTGATTTATCAGATTTATACATACATATATATATATATATATATATATATATATATATATATATATATATATATATATATATATATATATATATATATATATAGGGTTACAGCTGTATATTGAGGCTACATAATATACTATTATGAGGTTTAAATTAAAAAAAAAAAGTCTAATCACTTTAAATGTATCATGTTTTTTTATGTAAAATAAATTACAAGTACTTCAGAATTTTACTTAAATACAGTACTTAGACAGATCACCCAATAATTGGTGGGAAAAGTATTCAGATCCCTTACTTAAATAAAAGTACTAATACCACACCTGGAAATCACGCCACTACAGTCCTGCATTCAAAACTTACTGAAGTGAAAGTACAAAAGTATTAACATCAAAATGTACTTAAAGTATCAAAAGTAAAATAACTGGAGTCGTTAAGCAGAATGGACCCACTTAGATTGTTTTATATATTCCAAATATATGATTACATTATTTGTATTGATGCATTTATGTAAGCAGCATTTTCATTTTGTCATTGTAGGGCTCATTTTAACTACCTATATACTGTTATGAGGTTTAATTTTTTTTTTTTAATGTCTAATCACTATTAATTGATCATGTTTTTTATGTAAAATTTTGACCTGAAAAGTAACTAAAGCTGTCAGCTAAATGTAGTGGAGTAAAAAGTACAATATTTTCCCCCAAATGTAGTGGAGTAGAAGTATAAAGTTACATAAAATTGAAATACTCAAATAGTATTAGTATTAGTATTAGTATTGGTATAGTACAAAAGTATCAACATCAAAATGTACCTAAAGTATCAAAAGTAAAAGTACTCGTTATGCAGAATGGACCCACTGAGACTGTTTTATATATTCTAAATATATTATTGGATTATTATTTTGGATGTTTTTATGTTTTCTCAAGGTAGGGCTCATTTAAACTACATAATATACTGTTATGAGGTTTAAATAAAAAAAATATGTCTAATCATTTTAAAGTGATCATGTTTTTTATGTTAAATCTTGACATGGAAAGTAACTAAAGCTGTCAGCTAAATGTAGTGGAGTAAAAAGTACAATATGTAGTGGGGTAGAAGTATAAAGTTACATAAAATGGAAATACTCAAGTAAAATACAAGGTATTTAAGTACAGTACTTGAGTCAATGTACTTAGTTACATTCCACCACTGGTTATAATAATATATACCGGTAGTTATTGTTTACATGTTCCAGAGACTGCATCAATGTAATAAAAATCTGTTTTAAACAGGGAGTTTAGCACACTATTAGATGAGTCTATTGAGCTCAGTGGGGACTTTTCGCTCAGATGAGGCTCCCTCTGGAGTTTTTTCTTGTCGAAACTTTTTAAGTTAGATATTAACAGAAGCTGACAGTGAGCTCATTAAAAAAACTGGACTGAAAAGTACTTTACCAGAGATCCTAAAGTTTTCAGAGATGCCAATATACAGCAGGTTATGGCTCTGTGTTCAAATTATACTTCAGATTCACTGATTCAGCCTTTACTCAGCATCACTGAGCTTCACATTTCTCATGCTGCATTGGCGTTCATGCATGCGGTCAACCTTGGCATCACAACACAACGTTAGACTCCACTTGGCACCAGGCTCTCTCTGAGCGCTGATGACGCGCTGCTGTGCGCCACACCCCTCCTGCAGAGAAGGGGAAGTCCCTGCTGCATCCAGTGTCGCGGCTCGGGCTGCCACCGGTTGCCACATATCCTCTGGGGATAACGTCATTGCTTCAAAAATGCACTATCTCTAATCCGTAGCACTTTATTAACTCGGCGATTAGAGAGTTATTTCCCCCGTTAACTTGCAGTCGTCCTAAACTTCCTAAATTCCAGTAAAAACAGCAGGTGGCAGAGTACCAGAGCGTACTTTTTTTTTTTTTTACTAAGGACCATTTATTTAGCAGCTATATTTACATTACATTCACACTATAAGTCTTTGCATTAAAATAACTTATAGGTTTTATAAAATGCCGTATATTGTTAAATATTAAACGAGTGATTCCCATTTAGTTATATTTTCATACCCCATAATGACAAATACATGAGATTCTCTGATCTTGTGTATTTGTTAACCCTCTATGGTCCGCATTATGATGCCAGTTAGGAAACAAAAATGTTTGGAGGGTTTTTATTTTTTTCTTAAAATAGACTAAATTAACATAATCTGAAGAAATTTTATAATTTTTTTAAATTTTTTTTTTTATAAAAGTTTTTGGGGTTTGTTGGCCATAGGCAACATTCTACCATAACATGCACAAGTGAAAATTAAAATTAATTTTAACATAACTTATTTAATAAACATGTGTAAAAGATTCAGTAGCTTTAACATGGTACAATACATAACATTTTAAATTTAAAAACATTATAAAAGGAACTTTTTAAAACTGGTTTCTTGTCTGAATGCGACCCATTGAAATCAACGTCTTGAAAGTGTATGAAATTATCAAAAATGAAGGTTTACTCACCTAAAAGTAGGATTTTTTTTCCAGATGGAAAGGGGCCAGGAAATGACGTTTTGAGTGATTTTTTGTGGCGCAAAATGGCAAAGCTGTTTCCTTTGAAAAAGTCTGCAAAATAGTGTTTAAATATCTTTTTAAAAGTGTCGCATCACTCAAAAACATGCATTGTAGAAATTTGACAGGCCAAAAATGGGTATGTTGCCTCAGGGCAACACCGTACCATAGAGGGTTAAAGGATAGAATAAAGCTGCAACATAAAAAAAAATGTGAAAAAAAGTGAAGAGGTCTGAATACTTTAGTTTAACATGTAATGGAGTACTTTTCCAACATTGTATGTGCTTTTAAGCAGGTAAAACATCTGAGTACAGTTTTGCTGCAACTGCAAAGCATAGGATTGTGTAATAATGCACAGCTAGAGTTTCAGTGGGCCCTGGGACTTTTGTGCATTTGGTAACTCTGCCATATTATGTTGAAATCTACAGGAGCATCTCAATACATTAGAATATCATGGAAAATTCCATTTCCAGTAGTTCAAGTCAAATAGCCCCAACCGAGTATAGAGTGCATATACAGTCATGGAAAAAAATCTTAGACCAGTCCTTGTTTTCTTCCGTTTATTGATACATAAACATAAACATACAAAGTGCTGTTGTAACCTATGTCTCAAAAGAACTTTAAATTTTAATTTATTTTATTTATTGCTGCACAAAAAACATGGAAATCAGTTGCATTTTCAGGAAAGCCTTCTGAAATATGCCTATGTTTTTGTCCACTAGATGGCACTCTTGGTTTAAAGAAAAACACTCAAGTTATGGTTAACTAATTGTGTCCTCAGCCCTTTGTTGAACAAAGAGCATGGGAATGGTTCATGAAGCTACTTTTGCACATCATTAGGAAAGCATAACCATATTACATGTCACTCTTCCTCACTTGTCTGGATAAGTTGCTAACTGAGTCTTCTTGTTGCCTTCCAGACGTGTCACGAAGGCGGATCACTTTCCTTCCACCTATGTCGAGGCTCAGTGCCTGTGTACGGGATGCATCCTGATCCAGGACAACAATCACCCGGTGGAGAGCCACAACTACAACTCAGTACGCATAATGCAAAGCAGGGTGTTCCTCAAGAAGGAGCTCTGCAATAACAACACTGAGGGAAAGAAATATCATCTGAAGCCAGTCACTGTGGAAGTAGCTGTGGGCTGTACCTGCGTCAGGACTCAGACCATTACCTCCTCCTAGAAGTGATCCAACCAGACCTGCTGTCACATTGGCACACAGTTCACGTTGTGTTTGTTTTAAAATGCACTAAGTTCTCTGGATAGTCTAACTCAGTGGTGTCAGCATGAGCAGACACCACTGGGATAATTTATGAGGCTTTAAAGACACTGTTTTTAAAGACATATTTATTATTATGTGAAGCTAATGTAAACAGGGTATTCTAATATGTACTCTGTATATACTGATGGCGATCATCAAAGAAAAGAGCTATTTTATAGTTTTGTAAAACATATTTAAACACTATATTATTTGTATTATAACTATTTATTTGGTTTGTTTTGCATGTGAAATATTTAAGCATTAGAATGAGTGGATGAGGAAGTGTTGGATATTTTGTATATCTTGTATGTTTAGTCCCAATGGGACAACAAGTTCAGCTTCTTCGAAGCAAAATAAAGAAATGATTTGAGAGAGTACAAATTGTTCTATTTCTTTATTCAAAGTTGATATTGGAACATGCCAGACTACAGGTGCATCTCAGTGAATTACAATATCATAGAAAAGGTTATTTATGTCAGCAATTCAATTTAAAAAAGTGGAAGTAACACATAATATTACACACAGAATGAAACATTTCATGTCTTTATTTAGTTTGTTCTAATTATAATGATTATGGCTTACATTTATGAAGACCTAAAACTCAGTGCCTCAGTTCAGTTCATAATACAAAAGACTAATTTTAAAAAGTATGTTTAATATGGAAATGTTGGCCTCTGAAAAGTTGTCCATCTATATGCACTCAATACTTGGTTGGCTATTTGACTGGACTTGAACTACTATATATATATATATATATATATATATATATATATATATATATATATATATTTCAAGTCCAAGTTCTCTGAGAGGTGAGGACATAGGAGTCAGGTCAATCTTTCCACAAATTTATTCAGGATCTGTATGTTCCAAGTATAGTTGTCCACTAACCTTGTATGTAAGTTTATTTTAAATTACAGAAGAAGGATATCTAGCCACACAGGGCTACAGAAATGACATGGATAATATAATAAAGCCAAGACTTATTTCTTTTATGGTGATTGATGCAGAAATGATAATTGAGTGTGTTTTCAGCCCTTTGTTAAACAAAGAGCGCCATCTCTTGGGCTCTGTAAATAAAGCAAATGCTTCACGAAGCTTCGTTGTCCCAACACTAACTCCTGCCATACAACTGAGCAGATAAGTGAGGTGAAACCACACCCTTGTCCCATCGCCAGAAGTGACATAATGCAAACAGAAGTGTGCAGCCTAACAAAATAAACAACATAGGCAAACAACTACTACATAACTATGCCTCTATGTCCCGTACGTTCTGTGTTTCATAGTTTTGAATGACTCTTTCTCTTTTTAAGCAGACGTGCCTTAGATATGTTCTTTAATATTCTGTAATAGGGGCCTACTATATTGAGAGATTGCTAACAGGCTGCCGTGGTTCATCCATAAGTTTGATCTCACTAATTAGACTTTCTATTTAATTAATTGTTGCCTGACTGCTGCTGTTGTTGTACCTGCAGTTCATGGCAGCTTACACCCACTCAAAAATAAGTCATCCTATAGTATGTTGATTTTGTCAGAATAGGTCAAATTTTAAAATGCCTAAAAAGGCTAGAAATGGGTCTATTATAGTCTGTTGATACATGTTAGAGCATAATATTGCCGGAAATTACAGAAAAATACCATATTATGGGGTGTCAAAAAATGACCCTTTTAAAAAAAAAAAAAAAAGTCAGTATGTTGATTTTTGTCAAAAAAGATCAAATTTTAAAATGCCTAAAAAGCCTAGAAATGGCCCAATTATACTCTGTTGATACATGTGGTAGTATAGTTTGTCTAAAAATAGTGGGAGAAGATCATATTATGTGATGTCCAAATATGATCCTCTCAAGAAAAAGTCATACTATAGCATGTCAATTTTTGTCAAAAATTGACAAATTTTGAAAACGCTAAAATAACTAAAAATGCTAGAAATGGCTCAATTATAGTCTTTTGATACATGTTAGAGCATAAAATGGCCAGAAATTACAGAAAAACACCAGTCGTTGATTTTTTTCAAAAAGTTTGAAATGCCCAAAAAGTAGTGTTGGGACAATGAAGCTTTGTGAAGCATTTGCTTCATTTACACAGCCCAAGAGAAGACGCTCTTTGTTCAACAAAGGTCTGAAAACACACTCATTATCATTGTTGAAGCCTTCTTTTTTAAAGCTAAGACCTCCATCTAGTGGGGTCAAAAAATAAAGCAAATGGTTCACCAATCTTTGTTGTCCCAACACTACTAAAAAGGCTAAAATGGGTCTTTCATAGTCTGTTGATACATGTAGTTTGTCCAAAAAGAGCATAAAAACACCATATTATGGGATGTCCAAAAATGGCCCACTCAAAAAAAGTCATACTAAAGCATGTCGATTTTTGTCAAAAATGGTCAAATTCTAAAATGCCTATAAAGGCTAGAAATGGGTCTATTATACTCTGTTGATACATGTGGTATTGTCCAAAAAGAGCAAAAAAACACCATATTATGGGATGTCCAAACATGATCCCCTCAGCCGCCCTCATATAGTTTGTCGGGCGGCTGTGGCTCAGTTGGTAGAGCGGTCACCCACTGAACGGATAGTCTGCGGTGATAGTAGTCACACACACACACACACACGTGCAGAGAGGCTGATGACGACAAACAGAAAATATGCTGTCAAACACAAACAGTGTGATGAAAGCGGAGACTGTTGCTGAAGTCTACTTTACACTAAAACATGTTGGTAGCTCCATCTGGTGAAAGGTTCCTCCCCATCCAATAGAAAACGTTGAATATATTGCTGTTAATTTGGAACTGACACCCCTTTTATACCAGCCTACAGAGTATTGTACATTTGTTTCAGCATTACGTCACTGGAGGTTCTGCTGATAGCTTGTGTTGTAGGTCTGTCTTGTTTCATGGTCCACTCAGTTATTAATCTAGTTATTGGCCTTTTTCATGTTGCCATATCGCAGTAGAAAAAGCACATGGGTCACAGTAGTGAACTTTTGTCATTACTGGATTCTGACCAAACCAGCTGATCTGCAGCTGTGGATAGTGACAAAAATGGGCGGGCATATTGTAGATATAGCTAGACATAAACAGGAAAAACATTTTCAGGGTGGGCCATTTGTTTAGGTTATTAAGATACGTTTCGTGTCAGACCCTGTCTGAGTCTGTTTCCTGCCTGGAGTGCGTCTGATTCTCCAGACTGGGAACGTGCAGACCATCATCTACTGCAGGAAATACACTGACTGTGTCCTAAGTACCTCATAAACCTCACTTCAAAAAATCCAAACTGTCCTTTTGACCCTGTTATGTTTCAGGTCAAATTGACCCATTTCAAAGTTTACATTTTTTTTTTTTTAAGTGATATTTTCATTAATAGAAAATAAATGTGAAAATGTAAAATTAATTATTTTTTTAAAAACCCCAACATCATGTAAAACCATTGTATTTTATATGTAGGTATTTCTAATATACATAGAAAAAAGTTTTAACATGCATTTTTTTTAAAATAAAAAAACAAGTGAATTATCCTCATTGAACCATGATCTATGAGAGGTAAAGAACACCATTGCACTAAATATTGACTGAAATTGTTAGTAATGGAGTTTTTTAATGAAATATAAACAATGTTTTTTGTTTTTTTTTAAGTTTCTGACACTTTTGGGTAATTAAACAGCATGCTGATTTATGTCAAAAATGGTCAAATTTTGAAATAGCCTAAAATACTAGAAATGACCCAATTATAGTCTTTTGTTACATGTTACAGCACAATATGGCCAGAAATTACAGAAAAACACCATGTCCACAAATGACCCCCTCAAAAAAGTCATACGCCATGTCGATTTTTTTCCAAAAATTGTAAATTTTTTAAATGCCTAAAAATTGTTAAAATGTATCAATTATCTGTTGATACATGTTAGAGCATAATATGGCCAGAAATGACAGAAAAACACCATATTATGAGATGTCCAAAAGTGACCCACACTACAGTGTGTTGATTTTTGTCAAAAATGGTCAAATTTTAAAATGCCTAAAAATGCTTAAAATTGGTCTATTATGGTCTGTTGATGCATGTAGTAGTATAGTCTGTCCAAAAGTAGCAAAAAAATCACCACAATATGGGATGTCCAAAAAATGAGCCACTCAAAAAAAAAGTGCTTCTATAGCATGTCACTTTCTGTAAAAAAAAGGTCAAATTTTAAAATGCCTGAAAAAGCTTAAAATGGGTCAATTATAGTCTGTTGATACATGTAGTAGAATAGTTTGTCCAAAAAAAGCGAAAAACACCATATTATGGGATGTCCAAAAATGACCCAAGGAAAAAAAAAAAAAATCGGGGTCAAATTGACACACGAACATTATTGTTGTTCCTGAGAAACAAACATATCAGGAGGGTGAAAGGATCTGCTGCTAACTTCTTGATGTCAGCACAACTTCAAAAGGCCGAAAGGAGTTCATGCCTCAACGGCCCTGAGCTGTTTTGGCAGCTAAAGGTGGTTTTACACAATATTTGGCAGGTGTTTATAATGTTACGGTTGATCATTCAATACACCACTCAGTCAAACATTAGCAGTAAATTGTTCTATTTATTACTTTATCAAAGCATTTTTTTTACAAAGAGGTAACACATTAACACTTTAAGATTTAAGATGTGAGAGTTACAGCAGGGTAACGATCCATAAACATCTGGCTGAGACACCTTCTCTTCATTTATGTAGCAAACTTCTTCTGGCGTACAGGTGCAGGCAACTGAGACATGATGTCCATCAGGGGGCGCTCCACCACAACCAGAGACTGGTCCCCCAATAAACTCACACACATGAGGTGCTGTAGGACAAAAAAATAAAGAAAATCCGTAAGATTAATAGGGCATAACTAAGGTTGCTTTTTTGCAAAACATAAATATAAGTCTAATTTTAGTTAACAGGGTCACTATTGGCATAATAATGAGAATTTAATACAATACTCATAAATAACCATGACAATAAACAATGCTTCAAATATGGATGTTGCTGCAAAGAGGCGACACATTCTAAAATGTGGAAGTTCCCGCAAATAAAATTTTAAAAATGGTCATCGTCAGGTACATCTCAATAAATTAGAATATCATAGAAAAGTTTATTTATGTCAGTAATTCAATTCAAAAAGTGGAAATAACACATTATACAGATCCATTACACACAGAATGAAACATTTCATGTCTTAATTTGTTTAATTTCTTCTAATTATAATGATTATGGCTTACATTTAATGAAGACCTAAAATTCAGTGTCTCAAAAAAATGTAATATTTCCAAAGACCAATTTTAAAAAGTATGTTGACTCTGAAAAGTATGTCCTTCTATATGACTCAATACTTGGTTGGGGCTATTTGACTTGAATTACTGGAAATTGACTTTTCCATGATATTCCATGATAATGTATTGAGATGCATCTGTAGACAATGTCCCCTTCTTTCCCTCCCCTCCCTCCTTTTCTTTTTTCTCACAGTGACAGAGAGAATGACAGAGGGACACAGAGGGGAAGATGCAGCAACCGGCCCAGTGTGTGTGTGATATTGCGTCACTGTGATTTTAACACAGTGCAGCAACGACGTAATCTCTCTCTTTCCATCTCTTTCAATGTCTCCACCGTGGCTTCTCCATAAATAAATTGGAATAAACACCATAATTCATTCTGCACGTGTGTGTGTGTGTGTGTGTGTGTGTGTGTGTGTGTGTGTGTGTGTGTGTGTGTGTGTGTGTGTGTGTGGAGGAGAACTGTCAGCATAGTTTTTGTTTCCAATCATTCGGCTGACTTGTGAATCGACGCATGTTTCAACGTATTATACAGTCCATGACGCAGGTTAATGCGTCGCTACACCGAAACAACACTCCAGAATGTCAGCAATCCAGTGAAAAATGTACACGACTCCACTTCTGTTCCTTATGGCATTGAATAATGGCCAGAAAAGTGTTTTTGCAGAACAATATGATGTCACAGTGAAGTTCACTTATGACCTTTGGGTTATAAGATGTCATCACTTCATTTTTTTATTCAGTGGTGGAAGAAGTATTCAGATGTCTTATTTAAGTAAAAGTACTAATACCACACTGTGAAATTACTCTACTACAAGTAAAAGTCCTGCTTTCAAAACTTAAAAGTGCAAAAGTATCAGCATCAAAATGTACTTAAAGTATCAAAAGTACTCGTTATGCAGAATGGACCCACTCAGATTGTTTTATATATTCTAAATACAGTCATGGAAAAAATTATTAGACCAACCTTTTTCATCAATTCCTTGTTCATTTTAACCCATTTAAGCCGGGAAAGCATTAGCGCATTTCTACCATTAAAAGCGGGGGCGCTCTTGCGTTATGCTACCATTAAAGTCGGGAAAGCGGATACGTCGTTTTGCAGTATTTGTAGTTTTTTCCACCTATTTTCGGTCTCTTGGCCAATGAAATGCATCAGAATACACGTGGGAGTGTCGCAATGCAACATGGGACTTTTCCAGAACTGAAATCATGGCGGAAGACGACTATAGCGGAGGGAGCTTAGATATAACAGCTATAAGCTCTCAAATACTTTTTGAATTTCATTTCTATCTGCTACAGTGGCTGAAATATCGATTATTTAGTAGGAAGAGTTGACACTTCTGTTGAATTTCCAGAAAACTTCCCATAAGTTTTACAGGCATTTTGTCCAGGCGTTTTAGGCCTAAATGGGTTAATAACTGGTACAACTAAAGGTACACAGCTCACAAGAGTTTAATTTAAGAGCTGATATCGAGCCATTTTCTATGGTTTTCTTGATAATGATTTTGGTTGTTATCATGAAAAATGTTTAGATATCAGCTCTTAAATTAAACTCTTATGAGCTACTTTTGTTATTATCATTATATTTGTCCAAACAAATGAACCTTTAGTTGCACCAGGCATTAAAATGAACAAGAAATTTACGAAAACAAGGGTGGTCTAATAATTTTTTCCATGACTGTATATTTTTACATTATTTGTATTGATGCTTTTATGTAAGCAATGTTTTATTTTTGTACAGACAGGGCTCACTTAATCACTGAATATACTGTCTATATACTGTCTATAATAAAAAGTCTAATCACTTTAAGTTTATCACATATTTTATGTTAAATCTTAACATGTAAAATAACTAAAGCTGTCAGCTAAATGTAGTGGAGTAAAAAGTACAATACCTGCCTCAAAATGTAGTGGAGTAGAAGTATAAAGTTACATAAAATGGAAATACTCAAGTGAAGTACAAGTACCTCAAAATTGTACTTAAGAACAGTACTTAGTTACTGTTCACCATTGCAGCTAGGAGGCATTAAAATAGCTGAATCAAATATCTACGTGACACCTAGGATACTGATAGGTAAGTGAAAGCTGTTTGAAAATCCCCACTTAGAAGCAGTGCTATTTATAAAATCACCTTGAAATTCTTGCATATCTTAAAGGCGTGGCTGTGTGTGATCCTCTCTGGCTCAGGAAGACTCCTCAGAGTCATCTGATTGTAGAACAGACTCTTTGCTTCAGGGAGGGGCTGCACGTGGAAACAGAGACGTCACAATTAGAACAAGAGATTAAGAAAACTGTCACACACGTGGCTTTAAAAACACACGGTTTTTGTGTTCACGTACCAGACTCTGGTCGATGATGCAGAACATGAACATGTCGTGCAGAAGGATGTGAGATGGATTTTTTGGATTGAAGGTGACATGGGTGATGGGTGTGTCTCTCTCCAACCACAGAGAGTGCAGCCCTTGTTTCTGCAGCCTCCGGCTCCACTCCGTGTACTCCTTCTGCACCAGAGAGTACTCAAAGATCTGCAACAGAAACACACACTGTAGCTCAGAAAAAGATACCGTGGAACTGGAGATGCCTGCTGGAGGTGTGGTATAGAAGGAGCTAATCATTTCCATGTTTTCTGGAACTGTAAAATTATTCAAAGGTATTGGGTTGAGATTCATCATCATGTGCAGAATGTGTTCTCAATTGTTTTCCCTTTTTTATTTGAAACTGTGTATCTCAGTAACATATTACTAGACGGCTTTAGCAATGGAGACAGGAAACTCTTTTAGCAGCAAGCAAAAAGGCCATTACCAGGAGATGGCTTAAGCCTGAGCAACCAAGAAGTGAGGACTGGATCAACATTATACAAGACATCTACAAAATGGAAAAAGTGACTTTTCAACTAAAATTGCAAATGGACTCATTTTACAAAACTTGGTCAAAATGGACAGAATATGTTAAGCCTACAAGTTCTGACTTTATGTAAACCTGTCGTTTAACTCAGCTGTTCTCAACCTTGGGGTCGGGACCCCAATTGGGGTTGCGAGATGATTTCTGGGGGTCGGCAAATCATTTTAGAAGTCAGCTCTGTCTCTGTCTTTTTTTGGTCATTTTGTGTTGGTTTTTTAGTCGTTTTGTGTCTTTTTTGGTCATTTTGTGTCTTTTTTTTGGTCAATGTGTGTCTTTTTTTGGTCACTTTGTGTCTTTTTTTGGTCATTTTGTGTTTTTTTGGTCATTTTGTGTCTTTTTTGGACATTTTGTTTCTTTTTTGGGTGATCTGAACTGTGCGTGTGAGATTCTGTTCAGTGAGCGGGGGTCGCGGACAACATGCATGTTAAATTGGGGGTCGCGACTCAAAAAGGTTGAGACCTACTGGTTTAACTAACGTCTAACTAACAACGACTGCTGTAAATAATGATGCTAGGAGAAAATGATGATGCTGTGTGATATAGGTACCCCCCACCCCAACTGTTCCTGTTCTTTGTTCTGTATAAAATGTTAAAAAATTCCTCAATAAAAAGTGATTTTAAAAAAGAAACACACACTGTAATGACACCTGCACAGTGCATCCATCTCAACTTATTGTCGTCTTTCATTGTAGTTAGCAGAGAAGATCATTAACAGTTTGTGGTAAGATTACAGGGTCTGACAAACCCTGCTGCTGTGTTTACCTGCTGGTCAGCGTGCACCACAACAAGGTTGCTGGTGGTTGGGTGGATGGCAATGGCAGTGGGACATGAGCCGTACACTGGAACTGTACAATGAAGCTGCAAACATAAAGAAGAGACACTGGGGGTTTACTGTAGAACTTCAAGTATAACCCGTGAAAAAATAACATGGATGGAGTTCAAACTCACCTTTAGATTGTCAAGACTGTAGACGTGAATCTCGCAGTCTGTGTTTGCTGTAGCGAGCCATTTGCCATCGTCACTGGCAAACAGCAGGTGGACTGGCTGTCTGGAGACTGGACATCATACACAAAGACAGGTTAAGGAAAAAAAAAAATGAAAAAAACATACATACAAAGCACATGCTTTCTTATGGAAGAGGATTGGGGCCAGGTAGGAGAAAAAAAATATTTTAAGAATATTGGTGATACACGATTTTGAGAAAGAAGTCAAAATGACAAGAATAAAATTGAAATGTCAAAAATAAAGTAAAAAAAACTATTTTCAGAATCAAGTCGAAATGTCGAGAATAAAGTTGAAATACAATTTCGAGAAAAAAGTTGAAATGTCAAGAATAAAGTTGAAGTACCATATCAAGAATAACTTGATATGACTTAACTTGAAAAAGAGTCGAAATGACGAGATAAAGTTGAAATACGATTCTGAAAATAAAGTCTAAATGTCAAAAATAAAAGTTGAAATGCGATTTTGAGAATAAAGTCGAAATGACGACAATAAAATTAAAATACGATTTTGACAATAAAGTCGAAATGTCAAGAATAAAGTTTAAATACAATTTTGAGAAAAGAGTCTAAATGTCGAGAATACAGTTCAAATGTGATTTTGAGGGAAAATTTGAAATGAGAAAAAAGTTGAAGTATGATTTTGAGAAATAAAGTCGAAATGTTGAGAATAAAGTTAAAATACGATTTTTAGAATAAAGTTGAAATGACGAGAATAAAGTCAACTTTTTGAGTTTGATAAAGTTGTCAAGATATTCACAGATTGGTAGTTCCCGTGTCAATAAGTCATCAGACCAATATTGTTTTCTTTCCCAACAGTTAGGTAGACTAAAAGCTACAACCTGTTTTTCATCGATGTAATAAAATGAGTAATAACCACAATATTTAAAGGTGTAGTAGTATTAAAATCCCCTACACATAAATGAGCTATTCTTGGCAGGAGGCTACTACAACTATTGTTTTGGGAAAATCTGCTTTTACGTAATTTATGTGAATGTTTCAGACATAATAGATGTATTGAAAATCAGGTTGTAGCTTGCAGTCCACTTTACTCAACTCAAAAAGTAGACTTTATTCTGCACATTTAAACTTTTTTCTCGACATTTCGACTTTTTTCTCAAAGTGCATAATTAAATTTTATTTTTCCTCCTCTCGTTATTTTTTTCTCCTACCTGGCCCTAATCTTCTTCCATACATTCTTGTATGTTACATTAACAGAGACTGGACTCGGACTCACCTGACTTGGGTTTCAGGGTATGAAGGTATTTGCACTCTGGCTGGTTGAGGGCCACAACAATGACTGAAGAATGGCTGGAGGAAGCAAAAAGCTTGGAGGAATCAGAGGAGAAGCAGAGCTGGTGGGCCGAGCGGAAGTCCTTAGGTAGTTTGGGCACCTGGAGGGAGACGGACGGGTGAGCTTCATCATGGTCCTCATTACTTACATACAGTCTACAGAAATACTCAGACACATATGTGGTCTTTACTGAACTTAGTTTCATATTTAGATCAAGCTCTAAACAGACATGAAATAAGAGAGCTGATGAAGGTTTATCATCACTGAAGTTAGAGATCTCAGTTAGGGATGGGAATAATGAATCGATGATCGATTAATGGTCGTTAAGAATTTGTCGATCACATGGAATTTTTAATCGATCTGTGTATTTTTTAAATTTTTATCTATGACTGTGTATCAGTACTCACTAAACTGAAACATGGCCGAGCGTTCAGTTCTGCGGCCGTATTTGAATAAGCCAATGAGCTGAGAATGATGTTGGATAAAGCTACAGTTTGCAAACTGAAAGTTGCAATAACAATTATAAAACACACAGAAATACAAGAGTATTAATTGGAGAAAAACTAGCTTACTGTATCAAACCTTGCTAGCATGAATTACTAGGTTTAATTTTATCCATAACGTATTTAAACACAAAACAAACTTAAATATGTAAGACTATTGTGAAAACTAAACTCATGCCTCTTCTGGGGCTAAAACATAAAACATTTTAACATTGACAGGATCAAGTCTATTTTTGTCCTTTCAAAATAAAAGCGTCCGTCATCAAAACAGGCTTTTGCACAGTACTGTATATATATATTATTTTGCCCATGTGTGCATATTTTAATACATACTGGAGTGTGTATAAAAACAGAGATTAAACAATTAAACGCCCATCCCTAATCTCACATACAGATTACTACATTGATGACTAATACAGAGAGTAGCACAAGAGCGCAGCAGTGTCAGAGTTGATGAGCCCACCTTGGTGATGCTGATGTTGTTGTTCTGTAATCTGTAAATACGGAAACTGTTGACCGTGGAGTATGCCAGCCAGCCTCCACATGGAGACAAAGCACTGCAGCAGATATGATCCTCTCCCTGCAGAAGACAACAGTCAGGTTTTTAGTTTCAATATCCCCAAAGCTAATATATGATAAAGACATTATGGACCTTATGGAGAGCTCCATGTCTGCAAATAATGTGTCATTTTGAATAAGACAAGAAAAGGGCATTGTTTTTGTTATCACCGAGTCAGTGTATAGTGAGAGTAGTGTATGAGAAATTCTTGTTCACAGCCCTATTCTCTACTGTAAAATGAAAACACAGGTTTACCTCATAGGTTAATGTGACTCAAACAGCTCCACAACAAATGTCATTGGTAGCCATTTCAGTCAGATTCTTACAGAGTACATTTATGCTTATACTAATAAACTTATATGCCACAGCCGCACACACTTACTGGGGGAAATGTCTTTGTTATCAGTGCATACCATACACAAGTCGACTAAAAGCTTTGTTAACCTCAAAACTGTCAATACTGGCCTTTAAATTTCTACAGATTTTAGATGTAAAACAATAAAATAACGACTTTTGCTCACATGATCAACAGATTTTCTCAGACATCAAAGTTATAATTTGGTTCAAACTGTCAAACAACAGTTTGGATTTGGATCAATTGATTTATTTGGTCTCATTTAGAAGCATGAAGGCTCACTGGTGAGTCGGTTATGTATCTGTGTCACGTGGGTTTCACCACTGCCACGCCCTTTAAGGACACGAGCGGCCGGTCCTATGTCCATTAACTCCAATGGGAAAAGTGAAAATGAGCACAAATTTATGATTATCTATTATCTTTTATCATTTTAGCTGCTCATATTATATTATTCAGTGTGCATTGGTCTCCATGACTTTTTCTTCTATGTGCTATGTTGTTGTTGTTGTTGTTGTCGTTGTAGCTGTTGTTTATTTCAATCTGTAATGCGATTTGAACTGCATTTGATTTGTTTGAACGGTGTTCTAAAATACAGTTTAATTGATTTATTAATTGATTCATCCCTTGCTCCTGAGTCACCAAAGTAAATAATATCCCTATACTTATTTTCTGTGAATTGCACGGAACGCAAACATTCCCATTGGACATGGTGTGAAACATCTGAACACAAAAAATCGTCAATAAATAATCTGCAGTTTTGTCAATGTTGTGAAAAGGCCTTATTAATAAAGTTAACCTTCCACTGAGCTCTACAGATGTCAAATTCAAATTCAAATTCAAAATTACTTTATTTATCCCTGAGGGGAAATTCAGTGAGTCTGTTATCTCTGTTAGAATTAGACATCCTGATGGCTGTAGGAGCAAAGGATCTTTCTGTATATATAACACCAGATTTACAGCATCAGTACACACCTTCCTCTTCAGCTGGATCAGTTTCTCTGGTTTTCTCTTCACAGGCAGACGGTCACCAGGCTTCCCTGTCATCATACACAGTATGCATTATTACAGTAGAACAGCTGTTCAGTCAGATCCTGTTCATTAGACCTCCTTTAGTTTCACCATCACTTTTATTGCTTGAATCATAATGTACTACTACAGATGTGCTGTGGTGGAATGTAACTAAGTTCATTTACTTAAGTACAATTTTGAGGTACTTGAATATTTCCATTTTTTGTAACTTTATACTTTTACTCCACTACATTCACATCGATTTAAAGTGATTAGACTTTTTTTAATTCAAGTAAACCTCATAACAGTATATTAAGTAATTGAAACGAGCCCCGTCTTTACAAAATGAAAACACTGCTTACATAAATGCACCAATAACAATAATAATACAATACTATATTTGGAATATAAAAAACAATCTGAGTGGGTTCATTCTGCATAACGAGTACTTTTACTTTTGATACTTTAAGTACATTTTCTGATACTTTTGTACTTTTACTTCAGTAAGTTTTGAATGCAGGACTTTTCCTTGTAGCGGAGTTGTTTCACAGTGTGGTATTAGTACTTTTACTTCAGTAAGGGAGTAAGGAAGTAATGGATCTGAATACTGCTGATGTGTGCATGTTTTTGTTTAACTCACCATGTCCCTCGCCCTCTCCTAGCCTCCACAGCTCTAAATGATTAGGGAACTGGAAGAGCAGCAGTCCGGCTTTCTTTGCACATGAAACCAGGTTTCTCTGCAAGGAAGACAGACAGAGGTAAGCAGGTCACCATGGGAACAATCATAATAGACATTGACCTTCACAGCCTTATGTTAAAATCATTTACATTTTCCCCCCCAAATCAATCTACACTCAGTACCACTAATACAGGGATGGGCAACTGGAGGCCCGGGGGCCACATACGGCCCACTCCCTCACTTGAAGTGGCCCTCAGTACAACTACATGCATTTGAGTATGAAATCTTAAAAGTGCAGTGTAAAAATGCACAAAATAACTTCTTGCAATTAATGGTAGTCTGCTGTTCTTGCACTGAAAATAAAATAAATTACAGTAAGTGGTTATTTTTTATTTGCTTCAAACCTTTTGTTTTCCAATTTATACTGTTATACACTGCAAATTATTTGGTTCTTAAGATAAAACAAACTTAGATTTAGAAGTGTTACATAATGTATGTTGTTTTAAGAGTTAATTTCTAATTTTAAGTGTTCAACGTGCTTATTTCTAGATTTAATACTCTTAATTTAAGAAATCTTGTCAAGTGAAATTATCTGTCCATGCAGCAAGATCATTTCCCTTAGATTTTGTGTTTTTATCTTGTTTTTAGACACCCCTTTTTTTGCAGTGTACATGCATTTGAGCGTGTAATATGTTAAGTTACTGCACTGTAAACATATTTAAAATTGCAGTTTCATCATATCTGGTTAAGTGCACGGTCCTATATGTGGCCCTGTGGTAGTGTCCATGAAAAATTGTGGCCCCCTCCAGCATTTAAGTTGCCCATCCCTGCACTAATATGTCTGAGCCTTCAGGCAAGGTATATGCTCATTGGCTTATACATAAAACACTGCCCCTTGCCAAACATTGTTCTTCAAATTAGTGAGAGGTGATAAGAGATTATTATGTACTCACATGTGGAAAAGCCATTTTGCGCAGTGCAGACTCCTGGGTGTTCTTCTCCACCTTGTCCAAAAGGGGTCGCACTACAAGCTGGGTGTCCATACCTGACAGGGTTATACAAATCAAAACATCATTATCATCCTGGGAGCCCTGGTAGAGTATGCACCAGTGGTGGAATGTAACTAAATACATTTACTCAAGTACTGTACTTATTTACAATTTTTAGGTACTTGTACTTTACTTGAGTATTTCCGTTTTAAGTAACTTATACTTCTACTTCACTACATTTAGAGGCAAATATTGTACTTTTTACTCCACTACATTTAGCTGCTGTAGTTACTTTTCAGTTCAAGATTTAACACAAAAACATGATAAATTTAAGGTGATTAGATTTTTTTAATTAAACCTCATAACAGTATATTAAGTAGTTAAAAAGAGCGCTACTTTGAAAAAATTAAAATGCTGCATACATGAATGCATCATTAATAATAATCCAATAATATATTTAGAACATATAAAACAATCTCAGGAGATCCATTCTGCATTAAGAGTACTTTTGATTAAGTACATTTTGATGCTGATACTTTTGTATTTTTACTTAAAGAAGTTTTGAATGCAGGACATTTACTTGTAGTAGCATGCAAATGTTGGCTAAGTAGCACAGAACAGCTGACATTGATTTAATCAGTTTTGCATGAATTTGGTCATAAACCAAAGTAATGAGCAAATAAAACATTGACCTGATGATGGCACTACAGAGCCAGTTAAATGATTACCTTAAGTTATTACCATTTATCCTTAGGGAGACAAAAATGTCTTCCAAAATTCATGCTAATCCACTCAATGCTTGTCGAGACATTTCACTCATATCTACAAATGGCAACCACATGGCACTAGATTAAAAGTCGTTAGGGGGCATCCTCTGGGGACCGTGATCGTTTGTAGAAAATCTTGAGGCAGTTTTTCAGTTCGATCAATGTTAAGAATTGGTGGTCAAAATCATACAGATGGGAGACTTTTTAGATTCTAGGGCTTACTGGCTTTGTTTCCTCCCAACTTGCATTAACCCTTGTGTTGTCTTAACTTGCTGTATGCACCACTTGTCCTAAGGGTAAAAAATTAACCACCTTCACTAAACCCTTTAAATGAAGCAGATTAAATTTTAAAACCCAAAAGTTTCATTCATCACAAACTTTGAGAATATCTAGGGTTTTCCCTCTTTACAGAGCAGAAAAACTGGATTTAAATCAGTGGAATCCACTCGTTTTTATTACAGGAGACCTGCCATTATTTGTGTACCGTTTCACTAAAAAGGGGTTTATTTTTATTATTTTATTGCTAAAGGTACTGCATAGGTGTAAACATAATTTTTTAGCAAGTGTGCATGAATACGTGCCCGCATGTATGCATGCATGGTCTTTGTGATATGAAAATGATTTTATACAGGTGCATCTCAATACATCAGAATATCATGGAAAAGTCCATTTCCAGTAGTTCAAGTCAAACAGCCCTAACCAAGCATTGAGTCATATAGATGGAACATTTACATATTAAACATACTTTTTAATGTTACATTTTTTTGAGACACTGAATTTTAGGTCTGCATTAAATGTAAGCCATAATCATTATAATTCGAAGAAATTAAATCAATGAAGACATGAAATGTTTCATTCTGTGTGCAAAATGTGTCATTTCCACTTTTTGAATTGAATTACTGACATAAATAAACTTTTCTATGATAATCTAATTTATTGAGATGCACCTGTAGTTACCTAAGACAATATTTGTACCGTGTTGGTGTACAGCTTTCATGGAAATATGAACAAAGGCCATGTTTAACTTTTTCTCATGTTGGGGTCATTCTAGAAAAAGTAATCAAATTTCAAGTTGGAAAAAGATCATTAAAGGAGTTTCCTCTGCTGCTAAACATAGTGAGGGGTCATCTTTGACCCCTAAAACAACACAAGGGTGAATGATCTTGCCAATTGATCCTTCAACTATTCAGATTCCATTTTAGTTTGAAATTTGGTCACAAAATACACATGCCAAACATGCACCAACAGCAGCTTTAACCCTCACCTCCAGAAACCACAGCAGTTTCAGTGTGGACAAGCGCCCTCACATCATGCGAGTGGTTTTTAAAGGTCCTGGTTCGGACCCATTCCTTCTCTTGCTGGTCAACAGTATTAGAGAGGAACTGGAACTGGATGACCGTGCCCTCAGACGTCCCAGCCACCAGACTGCTCTCATCCTGGTAAACATTTAGAAAGTGGAACATGAGAATGTGAGAATCAGCACTCATGGAGTCGGCCCAGACCAACCTTGGGGTCCCGACCCCAATTGGGGTCGCGAGATGATTTCTGGGGGTCGCCAAATCATTTGGAAGTCAGCTCTGTCTCCACTGTGTTAAAGTGTTAATGTGTTTTAGTCTTTTTTTGGGTCACTGTGGGTTTTTTTTAGTCATTTAGTGTCTTTTTTGGTAATTTTGTGTCTTTTTTTGGTCATTTTGTGTCTTTTTGGTCTTTTTTGTCTTTTTTTGCCATTTAGTGTCTTTTCTGGTAATTTTGTGTCTTTTTTGTCATATTGTGTCTTTTTTGATAGTTTTGTGGTCAATTTGTGTCTTTTTTGGTCATTTTGTTTCCTTTTTTGGTCATTTTATGTTGTTTTTTATGTCATTTTGTGTCTTTTTTTGGTCATTTTGTTTCTTTTTAGGGCCATTTTGTGTCTTTTTTTGGTCATATTGTGTCTTTTTTTGCTTCATTTTATGTAATTTTCATTGGTCATTTTGGTCAGAGATATGTTTTAGTTGCTCTCTGCTTCATTATTTGTCCAAAATTCGTTGTATCAACTGAGTTTGTATGATCTGAACTGTGAGACTGTGTTCAGTGAGCGGGGGTCCCGGACAACATGCATGTTAAATTGGGGGTCGCGACCAAGGTTATAATAGTTTTGTATTTTTCATTAGTTTTAGTTTTAATTTCGTTGTGAATTTTTGTTTTCAAATTCAGTTAGTTTTAGTTAGTTTTTAGAGTGAGTTTTCTAGTTTTAGTTTAGTTTTTATTTTTTGAAAATGCTTAGTTTTAGTTTAGTTTTTATTAGTTTTAGTGTTAGTTTTAGTTTTTTTGTAATGGGTATGTGCCTTAATTTCCTTTGGTTTATCATCTCCGCCCCAATAAGGTTATTAACTCTTACAGTTCTGGGTGTTTTGTATTTTGGTTATAGTGTAGACATCCCAGTCTCAGTAAACATATTTACCATGTGTTCCTGCATGTTGAAATAGAAACACTGAATTATGAATGAAAAAAGTTGACAAAGACGAAAACTAAGGACATTTTCACTATAATTTTAGTTAGTTTTAGTTAGTTTTGTAACCACACAATACAGTTTCAGTTAGTTATCGTTTTTTTAAAAACTCTAGTTTTTATTTTTATTTCAGTTAACGAAAATGTTTTTTCAATTTTAGTTTTCGTTATTTTGTTAGTTTTCGTTAACTATAATAACCTTGGTCGCGACTCAAAAAGGTTGAGAACTACTGTCCTAAATGATGGTTTGCACCCCTACCTGTGAAACAGCGAGAGCCATAACATCCCACTTGGTGACCAGGTGAGTTCTGACCAGGGTTCCTGTGATTCCGTCCCAGATCTGGACCTTTCCTCCAGAGTCTCCGCTAACGATGGTGTGATCGGACAGGAAGGCGATGCTCCAAACGACCACCTCTCTGCTTTTGGATGCTCCCATACCTCTCTCCACCAGCAGTCTGTGTGTGGCTTGGCCTGAGGTACATAGAAGCAAACAAAAAAATTTGTATCATTATCATCAGGGGATATTTAACACAAAATTCCTGATATTCCATTTGATTACTTTAACTGGCGGTAGGGCTGGGCGATGTGGACCAAAAGTCATATCCTGATATATTTAGGCTGAATATCAATATACGATACATATCCCGATATTTTCATCGCAAAGTGAGAGCAAATGTTCAGTCAAAGCCATATATGACATGTCACAAGTAGTTTTATTGAAAGAGTTATTTAAATTAACATAAATACTAATACTAATACTAATATAAAGTGCACATTTAAATAAAAGTCAAGTCAAAGTTCATTTATAGAGCACATTTAAAAACATTCTCAGTTGCTGTACAGTTATTAAAATATCATACACAAATATAGTAATAAATAAAAAAATGAAAACAATAAAATACTAAAACAATAAAATAGTAATAAATACTCAATTTAAAAACATCGTTAGAGTTAAAAAGGAAATAAAAATATCTTAAATAAAAATAGCCATGAAATAAAATAGGCCAATCTTTTTCTGAAAAAATCTATTTATATGATAAAAGAGTAACGAACATTACAAAAGAACTGAATAAGACAAACCCTTGTAAGGGAAGCATTTATATATATAAAAAAGAAAAAAATTTAACTATATTGATACATGCTATATGTTCTAATTCCGTATCACATTTAAAAATATATCGATAAATCTTTTATATTGATATATTGCCAAGCCCTAACCGATGGTCGGCTCTGGATGGAGTTGTGTCTACTCACCTGTCTCTGCGTCAAAGATTCTGATCATGTCCATCATGCCGGCAGCAATCAGTTTACCGGAGGGATGCCAGGAGAGAGATATAATACGACCTAGAGGATCATATAAAACAAGGTTAAAAATCATGTGACTAAGTCACAGGAAGGCCCCAACCACCCATAAACATCAAAATACCAATCATTTTTGTCCATGCGTGAAAAACTGATAATTATCACTGCACAAATTTAAAACCACACCAGTGCTCGCTACTTTTTCAAAGTTTCTAGATTTAAGTCTTCTCAGAATTTTCATGTTTACTCATTTGGAACGTGATGCAATGTTTGGACACTGATCACATGAAGGTGCTCAGACTATAAATGTAATTATCTAAGTACAGGTGTTTATCACCCCTCCTGTTAGGTTGCAGGTCAAACTGATCCATTTCAAAGTTTAAAAATCTAAAAAAAGTATTAAAAGTATTTTTCGGGATGAAAATTCTTCTGCTTGGCTTAATAAGAGTAATCAGCATATAAAATGAAAATGGTTCATTTCACATATTTGCTTGTTTATATTACATAGATACGGAGGTGACTTGTGTTCATTCATCAACATCACTCCATAAAAGAAAAAATATAAAAATGTAAAATAAAATTTTCAAAAACTCAATGTGATGTACAACTATTGCATCTTATATGTAGGTCTTTCCAATATACATTAAAAAAAAAGTTTTTACATGCTTTTTTAAATGAAAAACAATTGAATTATCCTCATTGAACCATGATCTGTGAGAGGTAAAGAACACCATTGCACTAAATATTGATTGAGATGGTTAGTAATGTAGTAAATAATGAAATTTAAACAATGTTTATTGTGATTTTGTGGTTTCTGACACTTTTGGATAATTAAACATAATGCTGTCCCTAAGAAACAAACATAACAGGAGGGTTAATCATGAAAGCACATGTATTATTGTGTATTTAATGTATTGTGTATTATAGGAGTATAAAACTCTACTGAATTATTCTGAATCAGCTTGTTGTCTTACCTTTCTGCCTGTCGAGGTTTCTCTGAAATTGGATTCCCTGCTCCAATATTTCAAACATCTTTACTGTCCCATCCTCACAACCGACCTGACAAGGAAAACATCCAATGAATTAATAATAAAGATGAAGGGTAGATGATGCTCGTCATTTCAATTCCAACCTAAGAAACAACAGCCTTGACTGAAGCATTTTAGTATCAAGCATGAAGTCAAAATAACATCCACAAATTCTTGACTGACCGCGAGCAGTGTTCCCTGGCTGTTGCTGCTGATGGTCCAGATTGGTCCTCCATAGGCCTCCACTGTATACCTGGGCCTCAGGTTCTCCAGGTCATATTCTGTGATCTCTCCATTTAAGCCAGCACTGAACAGACGCGGGCCCACCCAACACAGAGCCTCAACAGTCCTGCCGTCCCGTCCTGGGATCATCTGTGTGTCAAAATCAGAACAAGTCCAGTGGTTACCAAATGCAAAATGAACAGTTTAGTGTTTTTCTCAATAGTGTTGTTTCATTTGATTTTTTTGGTTTATTTTTTTCAATGGATATCATAGTAGCATTAAAACTGTAGCATGACAAAACAAACAAAGAAGTCAAGTTACAAGAAAAAAAGTTACATATAAAAAGGAAAGTACATCCACAACTAGGGCTGGGCAATATGGACCAAAAGTCATATCCCGATACATTCAGGCTGAATATCTGCGATAAAAATATTGGGATATATATCGTATATGGATATTCAGCCTAAATATATCGGGATATGACTTTTAGTCCATATCGCCCAGCCCCACTATAATACACTACAGCAGTTAATTTATTTGGTTTCAGTTTGAACGTTCATTACCAAAATAGAACAGACACATTTAGGCCTGTCACAATAAATTACTACATCGACTTATCGTTCGATATATAAAATGGACACAGTAGTTTTTCTGGACTCAATAATTGTTGTTTACATGCGTGTTTGTTTTGCACACAGACTGCCCTGCCTCTTAAAGGAGCCATGCCACTCTTATAGTGCGTTATAACCGATTTTAACGCACAACTTTTTGTGCTTTTTTTTAAAGTAATACTGCAAATGTTTGACAGGCATTAGGAATTGCCAAAAACAATCTGCAAAACAGCTGTTTATATATTATTAATAACATATAAAAATATATTTTTTTATCTCAGTAAAATTTCTGTTAACAGAGCCTGAGAGTGTATTTGATTTGTTTTGATTGTAGTTTATTAATTTATGTTTTATTTATCTTGGATGTTTTAATATTTATTTTCCACATTTCAATTCCATTGTTTAATATTCTTGAGATTTAAAAATGCATTGCTGTGGAAAAGGATGTACTCAACGATACTATTGTTTTCCATGATAGTTTCTGGGAAAATCTATTGTTCTAAAAATTTGTTATCGTAACAGGCCTAGTCTCATTGAACAAAGCTGTTCGGTTACAGAGAACCGAACTTAACCCTCTGGAGTCCACGAAAGCGCCGGAGCACGACTTCTTCATGATGTCACGACGTAAAGATTAAGCAGCATGTTTCCCTCTAAAGTACTGGCTTTAAACTCCATGCTAGATTTAATTTGATAATGTTAGGCCGAGTAAAAGGGAGATAAGTTCAAATATATTGAGCAGATATTCATAGAACTAGATGTCATCCGCATTTTTGCAACCTGTGTTCACATTTGCAAAATTTAAAGTCCTTCATTGAGCATGATTGTGTTTTGAAAGTCAAAACAACATACATTTTTGGTTTCTTTTGCTCAAAATGTTGATCCAGTAAGTCAAAGTTAAAAAATAATTATCAGACCACATAGGTGAGATTGTGCTGAATAACATGATACCAACATGGCATGGTAAACATTTTAATTGGTATCTACAGTCATGAAAAAAGTATAATGATAACAACAAAAATAGCTCATGAGAGTTTAATTTTAGAGCTGATATTTAGACATTTTCCATGGTTTTCTTGATCATTTTGGTTATTACCAATAAACCATGGAGATCAGCTCTTAAATTAAACTCACATGAGCTATTTTTGTTGTTATTATTATATCTGTCCAAACAAGTAAAATGAACAAGAAATTCAAGAAAACAATGGTCTATTTTTTTCATGACTGTACATGCAGAATGACTCCACAGGGTTAGCAGGTGGAAGTAGATCATGTTGGAAAAGGTTATCTAGATCTCCTCTGACCTTTTCTTGGAAGTAGTTGTCAGAGAAGTTGAAGATCTCCAGAGCTCCATCAGCCCGGGCCAGAGCCAGCCGCTCAGTCCGGCTGTTAAACGCCATGGCTCGGATAGCAGCGGGCATGTAGTCGAAGAACCGAACACGGTGTACCTTGAACTCACCCATCTTTACTATTAGGAAAACACATTAGAGCACATTATTAGAGCTGTGCGGCAATAGCAGATCAGAGGCTCTAAGCCTGCTAGCTTAATCAACCTCACAGATTAACACACACAAACCAAACTATTAGATCAGTTCAGTAGTATTTACAATGACAACAAAACGTTGTTTACCCGTTGTTTTTCCTTCGCGATCGCCAAACTTTCTTTACTTTTAACTCCACACGCTGGAAAACATCAAGAACCACGTTGAGAACCCTTGAACCGGAAACGATTCGCCCAAACAGACGCTAAAGGAAAAATGAAACGGACATACGTCATCACGCTGACAGCACCAAAGATACTGAATATAAGGAAGATGGTGCAGTACAAGCGTCGCCAAGTGAACGTCGAGAATAATTGGCTTATACTTTCTTTTGCGAACATTAGATATTTACATTAACTAACAGCAACATTTTGCGTTACGGAAAAAAAAGTTAGCTGGGCACTGGTTTTCAAACTGGGGGTCCTGAAAGCTGTTTTTTTATTATACAGGTGGAGCTCAATACATTAGAACATCATGGAAAAGTACATTTCCAGTAGTTCAAGTCAAATAGCCCAACCGAGTATTGATGGACATACTTTTCAGAGGCCAACATTTCCATATTAAACATACTTTTTAAAATTGGTCTTTTGTAATATTTTTTTTTTTTTCTCAGACACTGACATTAATAAACTACTCTATGACATTCTAATTTATTGAGATTCACCTGTATATTTCATAACCGGAGACACTAAAGGTAATGAATATTATGTTTTCTATTACTTTTGAATATTAGGGCAGAAGTGACAACGAATGTTTATAAGAGAAGAAATATTGATTATTAACTATTAATAAAAAATAGAAAGAGAAAATATAATAACAAACTGTATTTTTGATTTTGATCAGAGGCAAACGCCAAAGGTGTCCTTTGCATGTTATGACACAGTCTCGCGAGACTTTGAGTAACGCGGGATCTCGCGATAGTCAAACAAGTTTAATTTTCTCCTGATTTGCCCGTCATAAAAATGCCATTTATGTGCCAGAATGTTCATAACACATGTGGCTTGTGGAAAGCGAGTCCAGTATTTACTTTGGTTATTCTGGGACAAAATGCTGGGTCATAAGATAACTATAATTTCTCCTATTTTTTTTTTTTTTTTTTTTTTTTTTTTTTAATAAACTTTATTAAGGCAGTTGGGTGGGGTGTCTATAATTTCTCCTATTGAAATAAACGGACTCAGCCCAGCCATTAGTCTTCTAAAGGGGCGCGGCGTAACTATACCAACGTGACACAGATACAGAATCTGATTGGTCAGTGAATCGTCTCGTCTGTCTCGCTTCTTTACTGTCTCTGACATCATCACGCACAGCTGGCGGGAAATAGCAACAGGCTATAAACTGAATAGATGGCGTTGGTTATTGACAACAAAACTGCTGTGTTGGGATCAGATTAATGTAAATGCGTTTTTGTTTGTCTTGATACAAGACGGTCTACGGTGTCTGACAGGACAATGGTTCAAATAGTCATACGGTAAGGTGAATTTGTATTTATTGCGACTCTAGTGTTTGTATGTAGTATATGTCTGGGGGACGTCGGAAACTGCTACCATGTTTTTAAGAGAACAGCAGTGGTGGAAAGTAACTAAGTACATTTACTCAAGTACTGTACTTAGGTATAATTTTGAGGTACTTGTACTTTACTTGAGTATTCCATTTTATGCTACTTCTACTTCACTATATTTTTAGGCAAATATTGTACTTTTTACTCCACTTCATTTAGCTGACAGCTTTAGTTAATTTTCAGGTCAGATTTAAAATAAAAAAACATGATTAACTTAGAGTGAGTAGACTTTTTCAATTAAACCTCATAACAGTATATTAAGTAGTTTAAATGAGCCACTAAAAATAACATTTACAATAAAACAAGTGCAATATAACACAATATTAAAACATAATGAGCCTTATTAAGAAAAACAAGCACATGTCTCTATCACCACAGTCTTGATGGTAGCTTTAAATTCATTGATTGATATCAGACTTTCTAGTTTAAGCTTTTAATGTAGATTGTTCCATTCCCAGGGTGCAGGGTCCCAGGGTAAATGCATCAACAAGTAGCTATATTCCAATAACATATTCAGAATATTTAAAACAATCTGAGTGAGTCCATTCTGCCAACGAGTACTTTTACTTTTGATACTTTAAGTACATTTTGATCCTGATACTTTTGCACTTTTACTTCACTAAGTTTTGAATGCAGGACTTTAACTTGTAGTGGAGTCATTTTACAGTGTGGTAGTACTTTTATTTAAGTAATGGACCTGAATACTTCTTCCACCACTGGGGAACAGTACGGTGGGGACGATATTAAGATGGCTAATACATTTAAGTTACCGGTTCAGAACGCTGAGGACTCATAGGAAGCTAATGGCGATTATGAAACTTGAGTTGGCAATATAGCCTCACATTGTGACACTTCGTATAGATCACAGGGGGAAAGGACGGTGAACTGAGCCCCCTTCTGCAGTTTTACATTATAATATTATGAACTTGATGGAGTATCTTAGTTGCTGTTGGTGTGCATGTGCTCCTGCAGAGCCAGTGTGGATGGCAGTGGCCCTCCAGAGTGGCTGCTGGTGGAGCTCCAGGGAGAGATGATGTCCAGACACAACTCTGGTCTGGCAGGAAATGTGATGGGAGACCTGCTCTACACCAAAGAGGTAAACAAAAGAAAATACGTTTTTTGAAATGCAAACTGATTTTTATAATTTTTTGTGGCCAAAAAAGAAAAGCTAATTATGATCTCTAGAGCCCAGGCTGGACCTCCACTACATCCTTCATTTTTACTGTCTTTTAACCCTCTGGAGTCTAGGGCTACTTTGGCCGTTTTTGAATCCTTTTCATTCTGCCTGTATACAACACTTAAAACAATGTTTACCACATCATGTCGGTATCTTTTTTTTTATTTTTTATCAGCACAAACTCAACTTCATGACCTGATAATTATTTTTTCACTTTGACTTACTGTATCAACATTTTGAACCCAAATGTGGACACAAGTTGCATATAGGAGGTGAAATGATGATAAGATCTAGTTCTATATTTTTATACTAAATATATTTGACCTTATCTCCAGTTTTACTTGGCCTATCATCATCAAACAAAAACTGGCATGGAGATTTAAGTCAGTATTTTAGAGGGAAGTTGATGGCAGGGAAACACACTGCTTCATTTTTACGCCATGACATCATGAAGAAGTCATATGATTTGATAATGTTGGCGTGATTGGTGACTCCACAGGGTTAAGTTGGGGGACAGTGGATTTTTAGGGGGAGATAGCAGGTCAACAGCAGATGCCAAACAGAAGTGGTGAACACCATCCGGCTGTCATGTTTTCCTAATCATAAATCTGTAAGAACAATTAGTTCATTAATCCATTAATTCATTTAAATTATGAAAGTGTATAATGGCTGACAACATTGTGATGGCTGAATTATGTCCCATAAGTTATTTAAGCAATTTTTGGGTTCATACTATTTATTACACAAATTTTATCATTTTTGAGCATTGAGAATGGATGAAAACTCTTCTGGAAACTGCTGAGAAACCCCCTTATTACCAGTGTATCTAGCAAAGCTATACGTTTTCTGGGTGCTCTAGGTTCAGCGAGGTCAAGTTTAAAAAAATAAAATGCTCCCACTAAAAAAAAAGGGCTATTATGGGGACTAACATTATCACACATGAATAAAACTGGACTCATTGAAGAGAATCTCTCATTTTACTCAGCTGTCTTTCTGTCTCCCTCCACCAGGGGGTGCCAGTGCTTATCGTAGGACATCATATTCTGTATGGGAAGCAGGTCAAACTGGACAAACCCTTTGCTGTCCTTACCAAGCACTCCAGCCTTCTGCAGAACGGCCTGGACAGTCAAGATGATGCCACTACGGTACCTATGGAAACCAACCAGCAAGGACCCACTTCCACCTCCTACTCTGTGTCTGCCCTCATCAAGAGGAAACTCATCTTCAAGACACGCCCCAAACCCATCATCACTAACGTACCGAAGAAGGTGTAGCAGTAGTGACTGACGGGCTCAGAGGTGTGATGGTATAAAACCGAGTGTACTTTAGTCTCTTCATGCTCGGAAAAGATGCAGTTAGCTTATATTATACTTTTTCTAGTACAACTGATCAATACTGCCTTTACCTTTCACCTCAACTGATTCCAACGAGAGACTTTTATGAAACTCCTTGAAAGTATGAATGAATGTTGTATTGTGTTCCTGATATTTATAGAAAATGTTTAAAGCCCCATGAGGGTCTGAATGCTGTTTCAAGGGCTCTTGTACCCTAACATGAGTCACACTGCGGATACAGTGCATACAAATACTCTTTCTAAGAAAATAATAATAAATAAATACCTAAAAACACAGCAGGCACTTTTTTTCATCTTTGTTCTCAGGTTAACTATGAGCAAATGTGTGCAGGGTAAACTTCAATAATTGTGTTATGATTCAAGACATTTTTATTTAATATCAGTGTACCTGGCTCTATTTACTAGAGGTTGGAATGCAGAGGCGCCTATTTATCCTGATACCTGAGTCACGTTACAATATTTTGCAGATTTTAAGCATTTTGCGATATGGTGAGTATTGCGATACAATATATTGCGATTTAACTGCATTTTATGTCCACAAAATTAAATTCAATCAAGAATTGTTTTGTCAAATAAGAGAAAATTCATCTCACTTCAGTCTTTTTATTTCACCACAATGAGAGTCAAACCCACAGACTGACCAACAAAGTATTCAGTCAAACTGAACTGAACTAATATCAAACATGTATGGACGAAAACTGCAGCATTTTCTCAAACTTTTTCAACCTTTAAGCTTCACTGCTCTGAATTTTACATGAAAAATTGCCTAAATTGCAGCGTTATTTTGACAACTTCACTTGGTGCCTATAGATTCATTAGATCTTCTAGTTTCATATGATACCAGTATCTAAAGTATATTCCTAAAAGTAAGCCTGCTAAAAAAAACTTATTTTCTTTTTTCATTATTATTGGTCAATTTCTAGTCAAATATATGATATATATATGATGGTGACAAAAAAAGTTGTTAATATTTTTTTTCTACATATCCCAAAACGTGTCCTGTGTCATGGGGTCCTTTTTGACTCCTGAGGACACCAGTGCAGAGTCAACGGGAGGACTACACAAGGGTTTAATAATAAAAAATGTGAATTGAGAAAGATCATGTAAACATTTGAAAGCTCAATTTAGTGGTAAACTTTCAATATATTTCACTCAGTCTTCTACTGTAGCATGTTGCCAGCATATTTACAGCGTGTATGTATGTGTGTTTGTTTGAAGAAGGCGGCTCCATACTGAGGTATATCCCCCGAGGTAAAACACCGTCCTGTTGCTGTGTGGTGACTGAAGGGACCAATTCATTCAGCTGCTGTAAATCTTCACAGCTTTCAGACACCTCCCACGTACAAACACACTCAGTCAGGCTGGCCTCATGTTTTTAAATTCATACCAAGAACCACGTTGTTCTAGTCAAAGCCTTTTAATCAGGGACATTACTCACCTAACCTCAGTGCTCTTCATCTGCAGTCACTCAGTAGATACAGCTTTTCCCCGAAGAGAGAGAGAAAGTCTTGTCTATTTCAAAATACCAACAGGTGTTAATAGCCCTAACCATGTCATATATACTATGCATATATATATATATATGTATATATATATATATATATATATATATATATATATATATATATATATATATATATATGCATAGTATATATGACATGGTTAGGGCTATTAACACCTGTTGGTATTTTGAATACCAATATATATATATATATATATATATATATATACTTACAGAGCTCTTTCTGTTATTTTCCTTCAGTCTCTCAAACTGTAAATGCACATATAGTTTCATGAAATCCAGCCAGTTTTCAGTGTACAGTACCTCCCGTTGGAGCAAACTTTGGCTGGATGGTGGAAGAAGTATTCAGATCCCTTACTGAAGTAAAAGTACTAATATCACACTGCAGAAAATTCAAGTAAAAATCATGCATTCAAAACGTACTTCAGTAAAAGTATCAGCATCAAAATGTACTTAAAGTATCAAAGTAAAAGCACTCGATATGCAGACATTGTTTTTTAAATATTCTAAATATATTATTATTGATGCATTTATGTGAGCAGCATTCTACTTTTTTCAAGGTAGGGCTAATTTAACTACTTAATATACTTTTAGGGGGGTTAGATTATAGAAAAATGTGCAATCACTTTAAATGAATCATGTTTTTTTTAATGTAAAATCTTGATCTGATAAATAACTAAAGCTGTCAGCTAAATGTAGTGGAGTAAAAAGCAAAAATATGCCTTTAAATGTAATGAAGTAGAAGTATAAAGTGACATAAAATGGAAATATTCAAGTAAAGTATGTGTACCTCAAAACTATACTTAAGTATTGTTCTTGAGTAAATGTACTTAGTTACTTTCTACCACAGGTTCTCAGTGAACATGCAGGAGAACAGCATGTGCAATCTTCCTCAGGGGACCATTATTCCCACAGCAAACGCCATGAAAACCCAGTCAGTAGCTGCAGAGGTAACTTGTTTTGGACCAAAGTGTAGAACAGACTTACACTGATTCTAGCAGGGTGTTGGGTTTGGGTAATTGGTGTTTCTGCTGCTTAAGACACATAATGTATGTGTTGACCTTTGTTTGTCCCCCTCTCTCTCTAAAAAATGTGTAAATTGATTATAACTAAAAGTAACTAGAGCTGTCAGCTAAATGTAATGAAGTAAAAAGTACAATATTTGCCTCTAAATGTAGTGGAGTAGAAGTATAAAGTTACATAAAATGGAAATAATCAAGTAAAGTATAAGTACCTCAGAAATGTACTTAAGTACAGTACTTGAGTAAATGTACTTAGTTACATTCCACCACTGGTGTCCAGTATCTAGTTTCTCAGATGCTGTATGTTAAGGTTTCTCTGTAGTCAGCCTGGTGCTCTCACTCAGAGCTGAGGCTGCACTCTTCAGCCTCTCAGCATCAGGGGATGATTCAGGACAAAAAAAACAATCAAATTATAGAAGCTGCAGCTACATCCCAATTATCTGCCACTTCCAATGATGCAAGGGAGATGAAAACAAAATAAGTTGAAGAATGATTCCTGGAATATCTTTTGTGCAGATTATTTTATCTTAAAATTTCAGGACTTTTATCTTTAAACATTGGTGCTCTGGTCTCAATTCATGAAAATATATTTTTAAACCTTGTGTAGTCATAATATTCAATGTACTCCTTAGGGTAAAAAATGACCCGTCATGACATAAAACAGCATTATTGTATTTAAAACCACAATCTATTTTTTCACAAAGAAACAACCTGTCTTTCATCAAGAACTTTGCGACTATCTGGACTTTCCCTCTTCACAGTTCAGAAAAACTGAAGGGAAAAAATGACTTGAACTACTTATATTAGTTGCATTGTAGTTCTACAGATTAGAGACAAAATTCTAGCCATTTCCCCGACCTTCAAGGTGTATAAACAACAACAATAAATAAGGATAAAAGCTGTAGGAAAAGTCATCAAATTTCAACATAGATAAAGATCATTTACTGTTGATTTGTTTTTGTCGGGTAACAATGTGACAGGGTCACCCTTAAGACAGCACAGGGGTTAATATTATATGACATATAATATTTCTTTTTTTGTCCACATACAATACAGTGAACAAAGTACCATGTGGAAAAAGTCAGTTTGGTTATTTAAATCATGCAGAAATCAAGAACATTCTTTTTCTGGTATAAATGGGAGAATTGTGTCTGAAATAGGAAGCATTTTTAATGACTTAGGAAAATTCCAGTATCTTGTGGTACCCAGAGATGGAAGCAGCAAAGGTCAAGAAACACGACCTCTTGCATTGCTGGTTGAGCGTCAGAAAGGCAAACCAAGCTCATAAACACAATTTCGTTTTAATCTGTGTCCTTTTTGAACTCTCAAGTTTAAACGTATACAGCCCGCCCAAAATAAAACAATATGAACATAACCTAAATGGCACAAATAGTAAATAGACATCCGTCAGTGGAGGCACAGAGAAGATGATGGTGCTCAGACTTGACAAAGGGACTAAGTGTTTAGCTTTTGAAACATACTTTTTAGAACTCAATCTGAAATGGTGTAAGATTTAAAAAATGAGTCTGACTTCAGAAGAAATCTCTTTGGCCTTTTGTCTTTACACTGTTAATGTAATGAATAAACAAAGGCTACATCTAGTGTAAAAAGTCACAAATGTCCAAAGGTAAGAGGATGGTGTCTTGTAGTAAAACTTTACTGTTACATCATTTGGCACCTTAACAATATATAAAAGTGACCATATAAAAAAGTCCCAGAAACACTGAATGAAACTACGACCCACTGGTAACTTTAAACTGAGAATTGGACCACATGTACAACAATAAGTTACTCATTTGACATTGCACCAAAACAGCAAACACCAGAAAAAACTGCATGTCACATGTTCAGAGATTGTCTATTCTGGTAAATCATAATTTCTCTACAAAATACAGCGGATGATTGTGCTGTTCATGGCATGAGTGTAAATGAGGGCTGAACTCCGGACAAACCACACAAATCAACAAAGTGTATTGCCCATATTCATGTTAAAAGAGTTTAAGGTCACTGTAATCATTTGTCCTGTCCTTGCTAGCTGTGTAGCAATAGCTTGCTAACATAAATACAAAGAAAGAGTTGGGAGATTTAGTATCCTCAGAAGTAAACCTTAGCTGTTGCTCACAAAGCGGAAGCACTAACACCCTTTTTCGACCAGAGCCGGTTCGCAGTTGGTCATGCGAACCGGCTCTGAACCTGTTAGGTTTTCCAGGGAGCGTATGTTCCCCGGGTCCTATGTTCCCCTAATAGGCCTAGAAGAGGAAAGATTAGGTCAGGGCTGGTAAACCTGCAGGTCTCGAGCTGCATGCGGTTGTTTGGCTGCTCTGTTATTTATGTCACTTTATCTTGGACCAAGGGATCCTTTCAATGAATGTTAGTTCAGTAATGATAAAACTTGGATCACAAACTCATTATTTAATTTATAAGCACACCCAGAGAGAGCAGGACCTGGGGAACATAGGGATGACCCCCTTTTGGACAGGCTCTAGAGCTCATCATTACATCACTGTTAACGTCTGTATATGTCTCCGCCCTCTCTGCAAGTATAATAATAATGGCAGACTACATGTCACATCTGTGCTGCTCATTTTGATCACTATGGACGCCAAATTCATTCTTATTAACACTAAACGTAAGATGTTAATGTTGGACTTTGTTGTTAGCTAACCCTAGCCCGCTAACATTAGCACGCTAGCTCGCCCGTATCAACAGTGTTGCCAATTTAGCAACTTTGTAGCTAGATTTAGCATATGTGCTAAATCGCTGCTGGCTGGTTTACAGTGTCTCTTTTGGGTCAGTTTTGCAGGTCCCGATAAAGGAGGAGGGTTGGTATTGTGACAAAAGACAGTGCACTTGCAGTTCTCAACATATTTACCTGTTTTCTACTCACTTTTTTTGTCTTTCCCACAACGTTATTCCTCTCTCCTACAGCGTCCATTACAAGTACATGCACATGGTAACGCAAATTAGGTGATGACTAACTAACTTTTAGGGCAGCCAATAGCTACTTCCCTTACTGAGGAGTTGGCAACACTACGTATCACAGTTAAACAAGTCCTGGAACCGGCCGGGAACTGGCTCTTGTCGAAAAGGGTATACCCCTTTTCTACCAAGGCAGTTTTAGGGCCAGTTGCAGAGCCGGTGCCTAATCTCGAACCAGTTCTTTGTATTTCAACTGCCAAAGAACTGGTTCCACTCTTTCTGGTTTCGAACCACAAACCGCTTACATCAGGGGCTGGGGGCAGAGTTACGGCAACTAAAATGTGTATCATTCATTTAATTTGATTGTTTAACTGCAATGTAATCGATACAAGGCTAGCGTTAGTGGGCTAGCATTAGCTTACAACAAAGGCTAAAATCAACATCTTACGTTCAGTGTTAATAAGAATGTAATGCCGTCTATAGCATTCAAGACAAGCAGCACAAATGTGTTGTACATGTCATGTTTGGATGGCAATCTAGGCACGCAAAGCCAGGAGCAACATTTGTAAAGTAACAATGTGGTCTGCCATTGTGTTATGATACTTGCTGAGATAGCAGAGATGTATACAGACATATACAGTGACATAATGACGTGGCTCTCTAGCCTGTGTAAAAGCAAACAAGTTCTGAAAAGGTTTGCAAGTTGAAACAACTGCGAACCAGCACCAGCCCAGCAAAAGAACTAGGTTTGTGTTGGTCGAAAAGGGGTATAAGAGGGAATTTCACACATGAAAATACGCTCAGTCTTCTGAAGCCTCATATTCAGCATTGTGCAATAACGCATTACAGTAGTAGGGTTACTTTTTTTAGTAACAAGTAAGGGATTGCAGTTTGAAATTCAGTCATCAGTTAGATAACACATATTTTGGAGTCAGCTTGTTCACTGTTGTAGCAGGAATTTGATGTACGGTTAATATCAGTTTGGTCTCTGTGTATTCAATGCAGAGACTGGACCTACAAGCCTGGAACAGGGGATGTGGTTAGGTGGGCATTTAGCTTCTACCAGAAGTGTAGAAATGCAATGTCTGTGCTCTGTCAGCTGGTTTGCAGCAGGTGGGTAGGTAAGATAGGTAGGCCTACGTTCAGGAACCACACATAAAGTCTGTGAAAACCATACACTGAGGTTAAGCTAGCTTTTAAATAGACAAAAGGCAAAGCATGGGCGTAAAGGCATGTTTTTGACGGAGCTGGGCTAAGAAACAACAAGATTCACTTCAGGAATGATTACAGCAACCAATAACTCTTGGAAAGTACACATGGCATGCGATCATTGTACTTAGATAGATCCTAACTTATGCTGTTTATGGTGTGTTAAGACAGAACACAAACCAAATTTTCACATGGACTTTCCTGCAATAAATGTCCATGCTTATGGTTCACAAATAGTTTATGTAACATGTTTACAGACGTTCGCTGTAGCTGGCTGGGAACTCAAATAGTGTTTGTGTGGAATGGCTGTGCAAGTCCTTTAGCCTCTCTCCCTTTTTCTTTCATCTCTGTACTTTTATATAGTAGAGATCAACGCACATTTTTACACTCAAGTCAACCCATTCCATTTTCTTTCAATCTGCGCCACCTATACCAACTCTGCATCTATTCATATCCAGTCAGTTTTTTCAGTTGACTATGTAGGCAACTTCACCACAAAATGTGCTTTGTGTTCTGTCCAAGCACCTTTCAGATACACATCCATCTGAGGTTTCCTTTTCTTATCTGAAATAGAGATGCTTGGACTAAGCTATTTTATCTATTGTTCTTGTTTTTGTTCATTATCTACCCTTGGCTTAGACCTATTTTTCCACCCATATCCCATCTTTATCAAAATTAAGGACATAAAAACTGACCAACCAGTAAGTAAGTAGAAGCACCGTACTGCACCCTTTGTCACAGTTTACAGCTAACCTGTACCCATAATGTACCTAATGTTCTTCGGAGCATATCACTATTACAAGTGTATGAACACTATAAACTGGATCAGTTCCGTTTGGTTTTTCAATGTGAAGCACCATTGATATAAAAGGGAGAGCTCTGTGAATCCAGCCTCCCCTGACTGGATTAGATTCCTGCTGCTCAGAATTCAGATTCACACATTTTTTAGCACCAATGATGAAGATGTCAGTGTGTTCACAGCTCATCCCTTGAGCAGTTTACAGGATCAGAGACATTGCTAGAGTCATACTACAGTGAAACTCAGTATGAATTTCCTACCAGTCTCTCTGGTAGCAAGACTATGCCTCTGCATATGGCAGGTGATACTGCTCTTCCCTCTTGTTACACCGCTTGGCTACGATTGCCAGGTAAAGCACTAGCAGAATGAGCCAGTAGCAAGCATAGAGTATCATCCCTGCTATCAACAGGGCTTTCTCTGTCTCACTAAATGGCTGCTGTGTTTCACAGTAGATTGTATACGCCACACCTCCAAGCAGCACCATAACCCATACTGTGACAGGCACAGCGCCAATGAAGTTGACCACGATCTTCCTGCGGCCTGACGTGCCCCATCCAGCCTTGTTGATGGTGAGTAAGGCGAATATTTTGGCAGGGAGCAAGCTAGACATGTACAGCAAAGAGTAGAGTGACATGAAGATCATGACCAGGCTGCCACGCAGGAAACAGGCGTAGGTTGCCTTTACCATCCCAACCAGTTGGACCGTCAATAGGAAGAGCAGGATGTTCCACAACCTCCCACGGTAGAAGAGATGGATGACCGTGGCAACCAAGAAGAAAGGGAAGAAGCCGGTGACCACAGACTCATAGGTCATCCAGAGGCTGTGCTTGTGGAACCACAGGGCATTGTAGAGCCACTCACGGAAGTAAGACTTGCTCCATCGAGTCTGCTGGTTGAGCCAACGCAGATACTGGGTCGGTGTTTCAGTCTGGCACTGCGATCGCGCTGTAAATTTTGTCTTGTAGCCGAAGCTGAGCACCCGATTGGTGAGGTGGCGGTCATCACCGAAGCTGCACTTGGAGCCGAGGAAGGTCTGGTGGTACCAGGGCTCCAGGAAGCGCTGGAGCAAAGAGTTCCTATACATTCCCAGAGGGCCGCTGATACACTGGACGCATCCAAAGTACGACTGGCAGGCTCGCTCAATGTTGAAGGCCATCCAGTAGCGCACACTGCTGAGGAAGGAGATCCACGAGTCATACTTGTTGAGGATCTGGGGGACAAGAAATTGTAGAGAAATTAATCAAAACAAGTCAAAGAAAAAAGCAAAGAAAAAAAATCATTATTAAAGCTATAATTAGCTGTACTTTCACAGCAGGTTGTGCACTTTTATTCACATCCCATGGTGGCCACAAGAGTTTATAGGCTTTCATTTAAGTCTTGGGTCTCCATTATACATTTCATGACGAAAAAGTAGTGAAGGGACAACGAAGCTTCGTGAACCATTCGCTTTATTTACGGAGCCTACTAGATGGCACTCTTTGTTCAACAAAGGGCTGAAAACACACTCAATTACCATTGCTAAAGCCTTTTTTTAATCCAAGACCGCCATTTAGTGAGGTCAAAAATAAAGCAAATGGTCCAGAAAGCTTCATTGTCCCTTCACTACTAATAAGTGTTCTACTTTACCTGCACATCTCCACCGACCCCTCCCACCATTGGATCTTCCTCAAGGATCTTCAGCATTTCTATGGTGCATGCTGGGTCTAGAACAGTGTCTGAGTCACACACCTGATAAAGGACACAGCAAACACAGAGGGTACAATCATGATGAGGGTCACACGCAGACTTAAAAATGTACATCCATTGGTTACATTAAGGCTGCAGGTGTTGCAGAGCACTGGGTAGTATTTATGTTAAAGCCCATGAGAGAAATGAGAGGCTGCTGACAGAGATCCCAGCTGGTTCATTCCAACTGCACAGAACTGGGTCAGATGTGGACAAGACCTTTGACCCACAGCAAGGTTACAGAGGGCATGCAACAGCTGACTGTCATGAGGCAGTTTGTGGTTCATCATAGGCCCATTGGTTGCATTGAAAATAGCTCAATTCCCTTGGGTTGAAATTTAGGACAAGAATTAGTATTCAAATTTTGTTTTTGATTGTCTGTGGAGATGCATAGGTAAAGCACCCAAGATAGACATTTACCTCATTGTACCTTACAGTTTAAACAAGTCCAGTGTTGGTGGTATTTCTAATACATAAAAAGTCTGACTGAGAAATACACGTTTGCTTTCAAAGCATGAAAGCAGAGTTCAGTTTAAATTGATTTATTATCATTTTTATTCAGAGGAATGTGATATCAGTATGCATCAGCACAGAAGCTGTTGCTATGCATAGTACAAGCTATACAACTGAATGAAATTATATCTGGTTGGAGTGTGCAGATGAATATCAATAGGCCTCCACAGATGGCTTTGTGTAATGTGATCAATTTTGGCTCCTGCTGTAGACACTCAGTCATCCCTATGTTCATGGTTGCACTGGTGTTTTATGGAAATGTGTTAAAGGTAAAGTGATCCCAGACAATTTTTAAAGTGTGGTAAAAACACTCTGATACAATTGATATTTTGTGGAGAAATTCAGGATCTCATACCACCCACCATTGCTGGCTGGCTAGGTTGAACGCAGTGAACAGACTAATGCTCCATCAAGATTGGTTAAGCGTTAACAGTGACAATAGTTAGGGATAGTTACAGTAGGGTCTATTACAATCAGTCAGAATCAAATAGATTCATGTTTGAGTCTGCTGTCACCCAAACTTCTTTTTGTTGTTGGTTATACTGAGTTTTAAAGTAGAAATGCTCGGCTAGGGCTTTGACAGGCCATTTCACTTATGATATGTCTTGTAACCATAAAAACATAATATGGACATGTTAACATGTCATGAAACTTCATTGTCCCTTCACTACCTGACATACAACAACTGAAGCAGAACAAAGGGGATACATGGAGAAGAATCCATCAACAACCATTTCAAATAACTGGGAAAAAAACCTTTTACACACTTGTTAACTCACAAGTTACCTCTTGGTAAGACAAACCTCAATCTAAGCTCCTGGAGGCCACAAGATGTTGAGCAAGGATTGACTATTTTAATATCTGGTGGTGTGGCCGCTCCTACATCCTAAAGGTTCAAATCCATTTATGTAACCTTCCAATAGTACATGCATACTATTTTCTGTGTCAGTGGCCCTTACCTGCACATAATCCACACTGTCCCCCAGTGCTTTAAAGGCGGTGTACATCACCTCTCTTTTCCCTCCCCACTCCTGCATGATACAGGAGTAGCGGCAGCCTCTGACCAGCCGAGCCACTCGTGCAGCCTCCTCCATGTGCACTGTGCTCTTCCCCCCGCCTCCGACCACTCCTCCTCCTCCACTCCCATCACTGTGGTAGTTTCCCTTCCACACCATACTACCAGCCTGGTCAGCCCCACCCATCACCTCCTGGAAAATGTCAATCATGTAGCGGTCCTCGGGCCGATTCCCATCCACCACCAGCACCACCTTGAGGCCAGGGAAGGAGATTCGGCGGACACTGCGCAGGCACTTCCTCAGGTAGTCTGGGTCCTCCTGGTAGGCGGCAATGCAGAGAGCCACAGAGCGACGGAGGTGCTGTGGCCGGGCGGGGTTCCTCATTTGCCGATGCTCCAGGAAGGCAAAAAGGCTCTGAAGGAAGAGATGGAGGGAGAGGAATGCACCATAGAGGCCAAAGGAGAGGTGGTGCTGCTCAGTGTGGATGAACTGGTAGCCTTTATGACAAAGAAACACAGTGGAGACAAGTTAAAATAAAAACATGCCCATCACTTTTTACTTTACATGTTTCTCTATGTGTATATCATTGAAATTCACAAGTTAACCTGTGACATAGGCCAGCAGGATGGTGAAAAGGACCACCGCAGCAAAAAGGGTGGTGACCACGATGTTCAGCGCATTCCTGCAGCGAGAGGGCATCTGGAGGTGGAGGAGGATGTCAGACACAGGGGACCCCAACAGATGTCAAGGTGAGGATGGGAAAGTAAGAGGATGCATGATCAAGGATAGGGTGGAGTGAGGAGGAAGAAAGGGAAAGAGAAAATCTGTAAATGGGTAAACTATGTTTGAACTGGCTTTCACTGTAAAACGTGTATAGCAATGTTAATTGTCACACAGTATTACACATCATTTGTTTCTTAAATATACAGTCATGGAAAAAAATATAAGACCACCCTTGCTTTCTTGTTCATTTAATGCCCGGTACAACTAAAGGTACATTTGTTTGGACAAATATAATGATAACAACAAAAATAGCTCATAAGAGTTTAATTTTAGAGCTGATATCTAGACATTTTCCATGGTTTTCTTGATAATAACCACAATCATTACCAAGAAAAACATAGAAAATGGCTAGATATCAGCTCTTAAATTAAACTCTTATGAGCAATTTTTTGTTGTTATCATTCTATTTGTCCGAACAAATGTACCTTTAGTTGTACCAGGCATTAACAAGAAATCGAAGAAAACAATGGTCTAATATTTTTTTCAATGACTGTATGTATGGTCACCAGTGGTTGAAGTAACTAAGTACATTTACTCAAGTAAAGTACTTAAGTACAATTTTGAGGTACTTGTACCTTACTTGAATATTTCCACATTTTCAACTTTATACTTCTACTTCACTAAATTTGAGGGGCAAATTTTAACATTTAGCTTTCATAACAGTATATAATTAATTTAAATGAGCCCAACCTTGACAAAATTAAAATGCTGCTTACATAAATGCATCATTACAAATAATCAAATTATATATTTAGAATATATATAAAACAATCTGAGTAGTAAAGTACATTTTGATGCTGATACTGTTTAAGTTTTGAATGCAGGACTTTTACTTGTAGTGGAGTAATTTCACATATCCACATGTAACTTTATACTTCTACTTCACTACATTTTAGGAGCAAATATTGTACTTTTTACTCCACAACATTTAGCTGACAACTTCAGTTACTAGTTACTTTACAAGTAAAAAAAAAAATATGATCAATTTAAAATGATTGTACATGTTTATAAATCAAACCAGATAACACTATATTAAGTAGTTAAAATTAGCCTTAGCCTTTCCCTGACAACAAGTAAAATGCTGCTTGCAGAAATGCATGAAAAAATGATAATCCTATAATATTACATTACATTACATTACATGTCATTTAGCAGACGCTTTTGTCCAAAGCGACTTACAATAAGTGCATTCAACCTGATGGTACTAGACATAGACCATAGGAATCAAGTAAGTATAATAATATATTTTTAATATATAAAAAAATCTGAGTGGGTCCATTCTACATAAGGAATACTACTTTTTTTTACTTGTAGTGGAGTAATTCTGCAGTGTGGTATTAGTACTTTTACTTAAGTAAGAGATCTGAATACTTTTTCCACAACTGATGGTCACACACGTGAGGAATTGGAGCATGTGACTCAGTCCTTGTCAGGTGAAGCAGTCAGGAGGGCCTCTGTACTCTGAAATCTTACTTAAGACTCTGAGACAGAGAGAGCTTGTAGCGCCTCATTAGTCGACTTAAGTGCCATTTCCTGTTTGTTTTTCTGGTAAACCTTTCATCAGCCACTGTGAGTGGAAACACACCAGCATCAGTCCATGACATCACTGAGATATGGAGCGAGAAGCACAAGAGAAAATACTAACGACCCAGTGTAGCAGTTGTTTACAGCTACTACTGCAGTATTACCAGTGGTGGAATGTCACTAAGTACATTTACTCATGTATTGTACTTAAGTACAATTTTATGGTACTTGTACTTTACTTGAGTATTGCCATTTTATGTAACTTTATACTTCTAATCCACTACATTTTGAGGCAAATATTGTACTTTTTACTCCACTACATTTAGCTGACAGCTTTAGGTTCTAGTTACTCTTTGGGTCAAAATTTAACATGAAAAACATGATAAATTTAAAGTGATTAGACATTTGTTTTTAAATGATACCTCATAACAGTATATGACTTAGTTTGTCTTTACAAAATTAAAACACTGCTTAGATAAATGCATCAGTACAAATAATGCAATAATATATTTAGAATTTATAAAACGATCTGAGTGGGTCCATCTCTGCACAGATGTACTCTATATGTATAAAAATGTTATGAAAAGACAAATAGTCATATTTTAATTGAGATATTGGGGTATGACTCAATAAAGTGTTTCAATGACAGTAGTGTTGGTGTCATTTGTTGTTCATGACAAATACATAAAATCTATCGTATTGTGCATAACTGCCTTGGGTTTTAGACTATTGGTGCAAAACCTCATCATTAAAAAAACAAACATCTGGTGCTCAACAATATGAAGTTTAGCTAGTTTAATATATGCACACTAACAATATACAGTCATGGGAAAAATTATTAGACCACTGTTTTTTTCTCCTTGCTCTTTTGTTCATTTAATGCCTGGTACAACTAAAGATACAATTGTTTGGACAAATATAATGATAACAACAAAAATAACTCGTACAAGTTTAATTTAACCCTTAATAGGGCACCCATTGAAATACTTGCAAATTCCAAATTTCAACCCTAGAGAATATTGTAGGATGTTACATATTGCCAGAATGTGTAAAAACAAAACAAAAAAAAACAAACATACGGACCCGGGGGAGGGGGGTAATATTTTGATCTCAAATCTACAAGAAAATCTACAAGAAAAAATGTGCAGATTTATGAGATTTAAAGTGATGAATCTGCGAGAAAAAAGTTGTTTTTTCCCCACTTTTGTCTCGTAAATCTGCAATTTTTTTCAAGCAGATTTGCAACTTTTAATCTCTTAAATCTGCACATTTTTTTCTTGTAGATTTGGCACTTTAATCTAGTAAATTTGCAACTCCCCCGCCCGGTTTGTAGTTTTATTTTTATTCATACTTGGCCTTAATATGCCATCATAGTCAAGTTCTCCTCATACAAGTCCATGTGGTTCTACGACCAAACAGAGAGACATGGGGACCCCATTTTGATATCCACTGAAGTTACCAAATATAGATCTTCGCCTGATAAAGGGTTAAGAGTTGATATCTAGCCATTTTCCATGGTTTTCTTGATAATGATTTTGGTTATTATCAAGAAAACCATGGAAAAGGGCCATGATGAAACAAACAAGAAATTGAAGAAAACAATTGGTACATTACAGACAATTTATAATGTAGCTTGAAATGTGAAATCAGCTCAGAAATGGCCAAATGCCACCATTAGAACCATTATTACTACTCTTATCAATATTAACTCATGGATGCTACTGCTTGGCCACATACTGCATAGAATAGCACTTGATCAAAGAGTGTCTTGCTAAGATTTGCTGGACATCCAATTATTTTAAGTGAAAGACCTAACAGTTGAACACCACCTTCCCATCTGTTCTCCCGTCTTTCATCTTCCTCCCTCCTTCCTCTCCCCTCCTCCCATTAGCCCCTCTGGCGCTCCCTTCTCCCCTCTCTCTCTGGGTTAATAGTTCTAATTAAAGGCCAGCCGGGGTTTGGCCAGTGCTTGGGACCAGTCGAAACAGAGGAACAATTCTGTCCTTTCATTCATGAAATTACCTCCTGCCCTCCACCACCCCACCCCACCCCTCCACTCCAACCCCACCTGGCCAGGCCAATGCAGGAGAAACAGGCCGATATTTATATTATTACATTCAGTTTGGTGGGACAGATTTATCTGCCTCTTTGAGTGGTTGTATAGATTTACATCCTGGCACTGAATCACACTTTCTATGCAGATCTACGCTCTGCAAGGGAGATCCAGGAGAAGTTGTTTATGTCATATTCAGGTATGACAAAAAAGGGAATTTTGGAAATGGAGGTTTTTGGAAAATGTACAAAAGATTATCTTTCTCAAGGATTGTTTTCATGCATTATCACTGTAATTTAAAGGGAAGTAGAATAGTAGAAAGTAGAATAATATCATAATCATAACTTCCCACTGACAGCCCTTACTAAAAATCTTAATTCTGTCCTTTCTGCTTTTTTATTTCTTTATTCATGGTACTGACTCTTTCTGGGGATATTAATTTTGTTGTTGCAGTCATAATTTGGATAAGAGCATTAGTCAAAATGTAAAAGAATAAATAAAATAATAAATAAATCAAAAACCCTGTAAGTGTAAACCCTGATAGTTCTTTTTTCTAAATGTTTTACCCAAATCACCAATTTTTAATTAAATACAATCTTCTGTTTTGATTTTCCCAGCTTTTAAAATATCTGTCTCAGAGTCGACCTCAATAGATTGAAGGTGAATATAATTTGCATAGGTCAATACACTGAAAAATTATATTACAAGCATTTAAAAGCAGCAGGGTCTCTGTTAGTCTGGATAATATCTCTGAGAGTAAGAGAAGAAGAGCTTCTGCTCAATGTGTGATCTATGTTGGATTATCCCAGCAGGCCATGGCAGCGAGACCTTAATGTCCTGGGCCCCGGGGCCTGATAACAAGCAGGCAGTAACATGAACTGTTTGACTGGACGGCCACAGTTATTGGTTGGGTTTGTTAGTAGGCCAGCAGCTGGGATTAGTCTGGAGACTCAGATGCAGATGCAATTAACCCAAAGGTTACATCAAATTTTAGTCGTGATTGCCATGCATCACAATGACATCCAAAAATGTAATCCATTTTTTATATACGAAATGTACTGACCACCTTGCACTGTCCAATAAAAGTGAGTTACATTAAGGCTTTATCATTTATAACTATTTGAATTCCACAATGAAGCAGAATCCAATAAATGCTAGATAATGGTGTCTGTAAGCCCATCTGTGAAGTCACAAAAGAGGCTTTTCTTTTATATCACAGTGGGAGTAACCGTGGTAACATCAACTTCTAGGGATACGTTTCTGCTTGAACAGAAATCCACAGAAACCAATCCCCATGAAATGACACACATCATCATTATTGCAAAATATGAAAGATAAAAAAATAAATAAAAATAAGCCATTATTTTAAGTATGAATGAATTCCCTCCAGACAGAAAATAAGTCACTTCCCAAAGTAAATGTGGTAAAAGATAGAGATGTATTTGACTTGTAAGTCTTGGAAGAACTTTTATTATATAATGTTGTAGCTTTATATTTCACCCACATATCTACGTAAATCTTAATCTTGGTCCAGATCCAGATTAGAATCCATGTTTTTTGGAAAAGCTGTTTAGTCACAATTTTACAAATGCAAATAATTCCACCATGTCCAAATTAAGAACATTAGGTAAAAAAAACCAAATCAGAAGTAATCTTCCTAGTTGTACTCCAGGAGTGGTGGTGCCACATAGGAGGAATTTTCCTGCATCCAGTCCATCTGACTGAATGGGCTGGGAGTCCAGGTGGGGAGGTGGGGAGGTGCTACTGAGTGATGGTTTTGGCTTTAGGACAGGGACTTTTACTCAGCTGAGGGAGAAGGAAGAGGGGAGGGGTAAGGGAAAATATGTTTGGGAAAAAAGTGTTGGGTGGAGCAAGAGAAATAGGGATGCAGGTTAGAAAACGGAACATGAAGGAGACAGAGATAAAGTATTAGAGGGTACCATGCATCCAGTATGTCCCTTTATTTTAATTGCCATTAATTTACAGTAATGTAATAAAGGGTTAAATAAGGCAAAGTGGAGATCCATCGATAGGTTGGTAGGCACTGTGTAACTTTAGTATATTAAGAGAGGGTGCTCCTATTAACTGCTAAGCCATACAACATACAACATGTGCTGCACTTAGCAGCAAGTTTAATGGCTTGTGTGCATTGATGTATTATAACAACTGGACACTGGACCCAAAGATGGAGCCTATTTAGTCCAATAAGAATTGCTCGCCCAGTGCATATGCAATAAACATTTATTTACTTCCAGATGTACGTGTGTGTTTCCCTAGTTTGCCCTGCCCACGAGTTCCCACCTGGCTCATAGACTTTACATTACAATGACATCACTGATTTTTAAATTGTTGTTCTCGACTGGAAGAAAATTTTATAAACACAAAACCCTCATGGATCAAAATATCATAACAGGAAGAGCCATTATTGGCCATATACTTGCAGTTTGAGGTGTCCTGTCAACAGTTAACAGACATCTCTTTTACTATTATGACAATGCTTTCTAGGCTGCAGAGGGATTTTTAGCTTAAACACCTTGAGTGGCCACTGACAAAAGCTGGCTACAAGACTGTGGTGGCACCCTTTTCAGTTTTCATTATATATCTATGCATGCATGAGTCATTCTACGGCAAAGGCAAGAGAAAGGGCGAAGATGGAAGACCAATCTCCAGGTTCCCAGTCAGTGTATCTGTGTATATGACGAGGATGGTTTGTCACTGTTGCTCAACTGTTGTAGAGATATGTTCCTTGAATATGACACATCCAAAATCCTAACACGTTTCACAAACGGGCAGTCCACAAACAATCGTTTATATTATATACAGTCTATGATTTAATCAAAAAACGAAATCATGTGGTGGCAGACTTTGTAATATCAGCAATATAGTTTTGTTGTCAAAATAATCAATATAATATTGTATTGAGCTTATACTTAACCTAACACAGCAGTTTTCCTTAAATCACATATAATATGATGGTAATCCCTGTGAAATAATGTTTCCCTTTGAACATTATTGAGAAGGCAGCTCACTGTATGGGTACGAAATTTGTCCGAAACAGGGTTATCTAATGTTATTTGGACAATAACTTGCCTAATTTGTGGCTTATTAACACATTCAGCAGGCATGGAATAAAATATGCATTATCTAAAGTTGTTTATTGTCTCTTCAAATGATGAGAAAATGATCTACATTACATTACATTACATTACATGTCATTTAGCTGACGCTTTTGTCCAAAGCGACTTACAATAACTGCATTCAACCTGAGGGTACTAGACTTAGACCACAGGAATCAAGTAAGTACATAACTTTAAGAGCCAGCTGTCATTGCTACAGGAGTGCTATATGTTAAAGAAGAAAAGAAGAAGAGAAAAAAGGAAGCGCATTTTTTTTAGGTGACCATGACTTAACCGAGGTATTGTTGGAAGAGATTGTTGGAGAGTCTTGAGCCTGCGGCGGAAGATGTCCAGGCTGTCTGAGGTCCTGATGTCGGTGGGGAGCTCGTTCCACCATTTGGGAGCCAAGACAGAGAAAAGTCTGGAGGAGGTTTTGAGGCGAGTTGGCCCACACAGGGTGGGGGTTGCCAGCTGTTTGGCAGCAAGAATCTGCAAGATCTGGTGGTGGCGGTGATGTTTGTGGAGAGGGACAGTTGGTTGTCAAGAGTCACACCAAGGTTTTTGGCGGTTTTTGTGGAGACAACCACTGTGTTCTGGACAGTGATGTGAAGTTCAGTGGTGGGGGAGCCCTTCCCTGGGAGGAAAAGTAGCTCAGTCTTTCCCAGGTTGAGTTTGAGGTGGTGCGAGGACATCCACTGGGAGATGTCGGCCAGACATGCAGAGATACGTGCTGCTGCCTGTGTTTCAGACTGGGGAAATGAGAGGATTAGCTGGATGTCGTCAGCATAGCTATGATAGGAGAAGCCATGCGAGTGGATGAGGGAGCCAAGGGAGTTGGTGTATACCAAGAAAAGGAGCAGACCAAGGACAGAGCCTTGAGGGACCCTGGTGGTGAGTGGACAGGGTTCTGAAACAGAACCCCTCCAAGTTACACGGAAGGTGCGGTCCTTGAGATAGGATTCGAGTAGAGACAGGGCAGAGCCCGACACTCCCAGGTGGTGAAGGGTGGAGATGAGGATCTGATGATCAACAGTGTCGAAAGCTGCAGAAAGGTCCAGTAGAACCACCACAAATGAGAGAGAGGCCGCCTTCGCCTTGTGAAGCTGTTCAGTCACAGCGAGGAGGGCAGTCTCTGTTGAGTGGCCCTTCTTAAAACCAGACTGGTGAGGGTCAAGGAGGTTGTGCCCATGAAGATAGCAGGATAGTTGATTGAAGATAGCCCGTTCCAGAGTTTTGGAGAGGAACGGCAGGAGAGAGACGGGTCTGTAGTTGTCCACTAAGGATGGGTCAAGGGTGGATTTCTTTAGGAGAGGATTCACCCTTGCTTCCTTCAGAGAGTTAGATCTAACTCTTTTCAGTTCATATTATCAGGTTTCTCATTGCTTTCTTGGCAAGTTTAAGCACTAGGGTTGTTCAGGTTTTATCCCCTGACTGATGGGTGATCCTAACTAACTTAAGATCAATTCCTCACCTCAACCAAGGAGACTAAAAGGTCACAGGGTCAAATGGCATCATATTATTTTGGTACAGCAACAGCACAGTGTAACTGGAACTGTGGTGTTGGAGGATTAGAAACATTGGGATGGTTTCGCTCAGCTGCTTTTCGGGTGCATCCCAGAGTGCACTCTTTTCCTATGAAATATATTCCAAATCAAGGCTGACTGCGGATGCCCCAGTGAAATGAATCTTTCATATCCATGTTTTATAAAGGGCACCAGCTATGGAGCTTTCGGGGCAGACTAGATTTCACTTGTGTACCCAATGATATGATGCTATTTGACCCTGTGACTTCTCTTCTCCCCTGCTTGAAATCAACAATCTGCCTAAACACATAGCAGCTCTTTTGCATTTTTGTCTGTCGATAGAAGTATACCAGTGGTAAGGTACTGGGAGACTGGAGGCCGGACACTCAAATGGGAGGGAGAGATGAGGGAAGGTTTGGTGAGCACCCAAGACGGTAACTAGGCTCTACATGTTCATATCACTACATGAACATTGAATATGTGATGTATTTCACATTATTACTATTATTACTAATGATACCCATGACAACATCAATAAGATGGGTAAAAGCTAAGCAAGGCTGCAAACACACAAAAGATTTATAATATTTACATCTGACCACATTAGGCCGATATTAGGCCTTCTGTATTTTTTTCTATATTATATATGTTGCATACCACTTAACTATATTTAAATATATTTATTCATTGATGTTCATACTACTACATGCAACAACCTATTTAACATGCTAAAATATATTTTCTCCGATGTGCAAAATTTGTAAAAATGCCAAATAGTGGAAATGTATATATATAATGTATTTATATGTCTTATTTTTCATATTGTTTATTCTGTCTTCCATATCTATGTGCCTGTACCTTGAGCTGCTGTGACAACTAAATTTCTTCACTACGGGATAATAAAGTCATATCTTATCTTATAAAACTAATTTAGGATTTAAAAAAAAACCTTTTCATATCACAGATAATATTGAGTGTAACATGGATAAACCTTGTGCTAAAGATGAGAAATACATAACTTTCACAAAAAAATCTGGGATTTCAGGGTAATTTTCCACTAGAGGGCTCTCTTTGTGTCTCCACTAACATTTCTCCAGGGAGTGTAGCACAAAATCCTCTTTTACAGACCTCATTACATAATGAAGGGAGTAATGTAGCTGAGTAAAATCAAATTAAATAACCACAGCTGAAGAGATGTGTGTATGGAGTTCAGAAGCTGTCACATTTCAAAACAAACATACAAAATGCAATGCCTGAATTGCATTAATGGTCTGTTAAATGTCATTTTTTACTACCTAAATGGGCCCGATTTAGCCTCTGGGCCCTGTATTTTGTGAAGAATAGCTCACTTTAACAATCCTTCAACATTTTAAATAGACTTAACCATCTTTTATAAATTTCAATATATCCTAAAGAACTCCTGGTGATGATGACGCTTCTTTTGGACACTTCATGACCTCCTCTAGAACATCTTCTGACCCACTATTGATTAGACTGTAAGAATAAAACAATTCTGTCCACAAGTTGTTGTTGACATGCAACAAAGGTACCCAGCTGGAAAAATAGCAGCAAGGTTGTGGTTATGTTGTATGCACTGTAACAATTTAGGAACCAAAACACTGCTGTAACGTTACTGTAGCCCAAATCGGACACCGTTCGGCTAAGATTCTATCAAAATTTCACATTAACTACTAATATAAATGATCATGTTATGCCTCCAATTAATGAAATGGTGTGAAACGGTACAAACGGTATATTGTTTTAACTGTGTACGTTAGCCTTTGGTTTACCAGAGTCGGCAAAAGGACGCTAACGTGAAGTAGCCGTACATTAATGCACTTACTGTATCCGAAATTGGACACCTGGATCTCCTCGCTGTAAAACAATAAAACAATGGGGGCTAGTGAGTTTTTCGAGGGAAATTTGATGTTTCGGGGTAAGCTAAATACATAACACCGTTATCAACCATGATTATCAACACACCCAGACTTTTCTGTCTTTCACAATAAAATACAGTATAGTAAAAAATAAAGATGTACTTTTAAGATCGTCGCCTGAGCGTCGTTCAATTGTTCTTCCTGCTTTCTCTTATCACATTTACTTTTGTATTGTAATTAGACATGTAAATCCCCATTTACATAAATGAAATTTCACACGTAGATTGTTAAATATGTATAAATCAATTATACCTACACTGGTGATGCCGGAAAGTGCAGCATTGCAGATGTGTCTGATTTGGGATACAGTCTCTATGTAGGTCTCCACCTTTTCGGCAAGTATAACAACAACAACCGACTACATGTCTCTACAACACATCTGTGCAGCTCATCTTGATCACAATGGACGCTGAATACATTCTTATTAACACTGAACGTAAGATATTAATGTTGGACTTTGTTGTAAGCTAACGCTAGCCTGCTAACGTTAGCAAGCTAGCGATTGCCGGCTTACATTAGCACACTAACTCATCCATATCAATCGCATTGCAGTTAAAAAAAAATCAATTAAATGAATGATACACGTTTCAGTTGGTCTTTTAACAGCGGAGTTGGTCTTGTTGGTCAGATAGCCCCGCCCCCAGCCCCTGATGTAAGCAGTTCGCGGTTCAAGACCAGCAAAGAGTTGGTGCCTCTGTGAACCAGTTTTCCCGACCTTGAACCGGTTCTTTGGTGGTGGAAAACCAAATAAGTTGTTTATTTGTCTGTCTGCTGTTGGGCAAGTAATGTACAATGAGTTTATCACAGCTTTATCATTGAAAACAGCTGCAGCTAAAAACAAACGTTAATGATAGAATTGACATTTTGCGGGCCATAAAATCAAAGCAATAGTTTGAACAAGATACAAAGCTCAGCAGCACTGAGGGGAAGTTGGGTGATAATTATCTGTTGGACGCTTTTAAGACAAAAATCACAAATAGTAAACCAACAATGTCTTTACGTAACGACAACAAATGTGTCTTGGTGGCAAAATTTGTACATTTGAATGTACTGAGATGTTTTTTCTTTGGCATACTAAAACACATGTCATTTACAACAAAATAAGGTTAGGTCTGATGAAAGAATATCAATTTCAGAGCAATCTCAAGTTTTACTTGTCATACCAGAAGGCTGCATGTAACTCCCAGTGTGCTGAAAGTTACAAATCAAACCTTTGTAAAAGGAGAAAATTGTAATTTCTTCCTTCAAAAAACGTATCACACCCATTAGCTGAATGTTATATCCACCAAGTGTGCTGTGGATAGCATATATCTACTTCACCTGAGGTCTCATAAGTAGCCTGTCAAATACCATTAAGCTTTAGGTAAAAGGCAACCAGGCCAGGCAGGTCCAACATGGCAGGGCAGTGATGCCATGGAAAATTAAAACAGGCCAGCATTTTCTTTGGTAACGGCAAAAGCCTTCAAACATCCGCTCTTAGGTGTTCCTGTTAACTTTTTTTTCCCCCTAACGGTCCCTGTCTGTCTCCACAGAGGGGAAAAAGCAGCACGTGTAGTACATGCCAAGAGGCAACACGAGCACACTGATAATATACAGACATAGGCAAGGAACAAAGCCACACACCTGTGCTGCAATTATTATTTCAACTTCCCACAGCAATTAAAGCAGCAGTCCTAGAACGTCTGAAGTCATTAAGTGATTAGCTGACTAACTCACTCATTCACACAAAGACACACACACACACACACACACACACACATAGTCAGGCAGAATTTTTTTTTCTCTACCTCACATTTTCACCACCCAAGCCAGAAAACACTCAAGTCATTGTCCTGCATGTTTTAAATAAGTTTTAATGTTTATTATTCCATTTTTTTTCTAAAACTTTCCATTCAGTTTCAGTGTGATGTCACTTGTGAGTACTTTCATTCATTCTCTTTCCCCAAACCTGAAGCATTACTCCAACTCATACCTAATCCTCTCCTAAACCTAAGTTTAAATACTTAACTAGAGCTTTTAAAGAATTGAGGACCATCAAAAGACAGATTGTAAAAAAAAAAAAAATTCCTAATGGGGGCACATTACATCATAATGACATTGTCTCCTTGTACAAAAAAAAAAACATTTTAAAAACCCTTACCTTCCTGATCCAGTGAGCCCTCTGTCTTTGTCTCCCCCTTAGGTCTCCCCGTAGATCTCCGTCCGCCTGGTCCGTCCGTTGAGCCGGGACGTCCAGCCCTCTCCTCTCCACAGCACAGCACTCTCCTTGTTCTGTACCCCTCCTTCCACTAGCTCACACTACATCTTTATTCCAGCTTGCTTGCTTAATTCAGGAGATCCCACATCCAAAAATACAGCAGGCAGCTTAAACCACCACCCTCCACCACTTCTCTGAGCCAGCCTCCCCACTGCCTGCTCCTCCTCCTCCTCCACCACCACCACCTCCTCCCTCTATCTCCCAGGACTGTCCCAGGGCATGAAGCCCCCCAGCTGAGATGTGATCAGAGGTGCTCAGCCAGCAGCTGATGCTGGTGTAGTTTTACGTCTGTAGAATACAGGTTGGTGGCAGCAGCTAATCTGGTCTCTGCCTCTGGTGCCCTCCATCCAGTCTCCTGATTTCCATCATGATCGTGGGGCCAAAGTAAAGGTGAAGGTGAAGATTGTGGGCCAAAGTGTGGGATCTTGATCTTGGCCTTGTCCTCAAGTATGATTTCTTCTTTGCCCCCCTGCAACGAATCGTCCCCAGGTTTGCTCACTCCCCCTTTCTGAGCCCTGTGCTGCAGTATCAACTCGTCTCTGCATCCCCTGTTTGCAGTGGAGCCTAAATCCTTCTCCTCCTCTCCCTCTCCCTCTGTCACACTGTCCCGCCTGGCTGGCAGACCGACACTGCTGAGCTTCTCCTCCACAGCTCTCCTCTCTGTCTCCCTTAACCCCCCTCTTTCCTTACCTCTCCCCCCTCCCCTCCCTGGACACCCCAGCTAGCTCCCTATCTCTCTGCAATGCAGCCAGCAGCCTCCAACAAGCCTGGGGACTGTTTGACCGGAGCCCCCTCTCTTCTCCACCTCTCCGCCTGACTCAAAGCATCCTTTATGGGCTTATTTATCTACCCTCCCTCTCTTTCCTCTCCTGCTCTGAGGCTGAGCTGCTGACGTGCTGCAGGTTCCACGGCTGGGCTGGCGGCATCACACAAACTGCAGCACGCCTCTGGGAATCGCTACACAGCCACCAAAGCCACTTAAACACATTTCATCTATGTATGAAATAGTATGCATAATAATTACCAAAAACAAATGTGTGAAAGGAACCTTATAGCCTTTCTGACACTGCTCTCTACTCTCTCCTTTCTGGCTCCGTGACCATGACACACGGTGATATATAGTAATTACTGTAATAGACCTCTCATGGCTTCAGCAGCCAAACGGACTGTGGCTTCAGTACTTCCCCTCTCTTTCTCTCTCTCTCTCTCTCTCTCTCTCTGTGTCTGTGGGAAAAACCAACTACAGGTGACAATATTACAGGCTTTGAAACAGGACCAACCATGTCATGATATTTGGCAGGAAAAAACATGCAGTTGTTTGCACACAGTATAGATGTTATTTTATCCCTTCCTAAAATGGTGTGCTTGAATATTTCTGCATACTGTGGGCATTAAATAGTCTCAGAAATGCATAAATTGTGCATCACTGCAAAGCTGAGAATCTTGCGGATTCAATGAGCTCAATTGTATTCAGGTAAAAAATGGCTGCATCAATTTATGAGACATACAGTCATGGGAAAAAATATTAAACCACCCGTTTTTTTTTTTCAATTTCTTGTTCATTTTAATGCCTGGTACAACTAAAGGTACATTTGTTTGGACAAATATAATGATAACAACAAAAATAGCTCATAAGACTTTAATTTAAGAGCTGATATCTAGACATTTACCATGTTTTTTCTTGATAATGATTTTGGTTATTATCAAGTGTACCTTTAATTGCCAACATGACAAAAGACTCAAGCAAAAGGCAAATGAGCAAATAATTTATTTAACAAAGACAATAATAATTAATCAAAACATAAACTAAAGATATGATGAGGTGTGATCAGTAAATTCAGCAGTGTGGGTGAGCATAGCTGTAATGAGAAAAGAGGACGTTGTGTGTCTGCAAACAAAACAACAAAGGCATGAAAAAATGGGTCAAAATGGTTAAATTTGGCACCAAATCTGTGTAACAAATGGTATCAACCCAAAAATCATTGCAACTTAACTGATCATGGGGATGGCCATATATAATGTTCTATGGCCCTTGAAAAGGTGCTGAAACAAAAAACAACGTTTGTTGCAGATTTATGACTTGAAAAATGAACTGACAGGCATTGCATTTCATACTATCATTATTACCTGTCAAGACCAAACTTTATTTTAGTACCCTGTTCTTGTTTATTTGGAAGTGTTTTCTTGGTAAAACAGATTTCTTTTTGGCCCAGTTTATTAACACAAGCCAGAAACATAACATATTTAAGCCTGCATCAAATTCATGTCATGTCAGTGTAACACTGTGATCATCTTGAGTACATGTTTCATATAGTTTCAATCAACCTTCCTTTAAATTTGTTTTGTTATCTTATAACTTTTATTTTTGCCATATTTAACATTAATTGTGTATTTTTTCCCCTTTGTACCTTTATTTTTTTGTTTATTAATATAGGTTAATGGGAATCCAATATAAACACTAAACAGACATTTTAATGCTTTGAGCATCACAAACAAACTTCCATTTACAGAAATTTGTTAAAAATCTTGGCAAATAATACTTAAACCAAAAGTATGGTTTGACACCACTAAGGGTAGGTCAGACATTTATTTCATAGGTTTCTTGTGTTTTAGTTGAACCAGATGTTTAAATAATATGTTTTTGATTTTTTTTAGTTGAACATGCAAATAGTTTTCTATAACAATTCTCAAGTGGCTTGCAGCTGAAATCAAACAGCACCTCAATATTTGATTTCATTTTTTTTTTTAAATTAAATCAAAATACAATTGTTTTCTCATTAACACTACCAAGTTTATTGGCAATCCCTCTCATATTGTGTGTTTCACAGTGTTATCAGCTATTTAAAAAAAAGTAATAACCTTGGCCAACTAGCTGAGTTAATTAAAATATCTGATCTAAATTAGCAAAAGCATTTTATCTAGAATTTTAAAGTCTTGGCAGAAAACTAGGTCAATTTTTTTTTTTTTTAAACTGTCTGGTTTAGAGAAAAGTGCTGTATCCCATTAAAAGACAATGTCAGCTAATATTCAAACAAACCTTTGTCTCACCCAGAGGCACAGCCAGCCTCTTAACCTTGACTATAATGAGTATTCTGCAGGTACATAGTGTGAAGCGTTGGAGCTGCTGGAAGGCAGAAATGCTTTGCTAGGAACTTTTCCAGTGTCTCTTGGGATTTTAACATGGCTCTCATTTACTGGCTGTCTAAACATTTATATAAATAAAACATCAGAGCAAGACATCTGTACTGTGCATTTAAAGTGAGCTCAACTGGTAGTGTTTAATTTTTTGGGGTTCAATATAAAAGGGTACGTGTGAAAAACGGTACTTCTTTATTGAGAATAGAACAAACCACATAAAACTGAATAAAAGGTTGTTGTGGTATTTGTGACTGTTGGTACAGTCAGCAAAAATAAGATTGCATAAATTTGGTTATTAATAATGCTAAACCAAAAACCAAAGTGTAGAATTAAGCTTCTAGTTTTGGTGTTTCTCTGCAACTCTACAGTGTTTGTGGCTGTTCTACATTTATTGTATCTAGTGGGACCATGACCAAAATGCACTCACCAGCGATTTTATTAGGTACACCTGTTCAACTTCTCGTTAACGCAAATATCTAATCAGCCAATCACATGGCAGCAACTCTAGACATGGTGAAGAGCTGCTGAAGTTCAAAGTGAGCATCAGAATGGGGAAATAAAGGTGATTTAAGTGACTTTGAATGTTGCATGGTTGCTGGTCTGAGTATTTCACAAACTGCTGATCTAAACAACCATCTCAGTTGGTAGAGAGGTCGTCTTCTGATCGGAAGGTTGGTGGTTCGATCCCCGACCATGGCAGCCTACATGTTGAAGTATCCTTGTGCAAGATACTGAACCCCAAATTGTTCCCGCCACCAGTATGAATGTGACCACCAGAATGAGGTGAGGTGGAAAAAAGCAGCTCTGTAATATACTGATATGGCAGCGGATACTTCTAGCCTGGGTATACCCATACTGCCTTGTGCGCTCGAATTTCATTTCGAACCTCCATCCAGTCTGGCAACCAGAGAGGTTTCTTAGCCCTGTTTTAGGGATCCAATCACAGAGCGGGGAGGGACAGCAAGACGATGACGCGTACTACCCGGCACTTGGAAGCTTGTAGTTTTCTTACGAATCCAACATGGCTGCTGCAGACGCGGAACTCTCTTTAGCTGTAGATGGTGTTTTAAATAGTTTAGAGCGAAAGTTGAAAGGCGAAAGGTCTGTCGGCTAATAGCCATGCTACCGTAACGCCGGTGATCTCGCTACGAGCCGGGGGACAGCGGAGCCGGCGAGAGACCCGCAGCAGCTTGTTTATTGACCATAAAATCAGTGGATGTGTTTGGCTGAATGACATGAGGGGGAATAAAGCGTGAAAATAAATAATCTTGCAGAAAGCGAGAACTGGAGAAGCAAAGCAGCAAGCAACACTCTCTCACAGACACACACACAACAAACATCAATTTCTGTTGCTCTACATAGGTCATCTGGTATAACTGATCTGATTGGCTTAGAGCTACCTACAGACGCTTTTGATAGACATTCTAAGCGCCCAATAAACGGCTCCGGAGGATCGTAAACCACACCGCCTCTACGGAGAAATGAATGGCTGGTTGCCAGACTAGATCTCATTTGAGATTAGTCTGGTGTTAGCCAGGCTAGGATACTTCTGTATCAGAGAGCAGATTTAGAATCAGTTTCATTGGTATTTATAAATACAGAAATGTCCATAAGAAAAGCCATGTATGGAGGTTGTCAGGTGAGCTAGCATCAGCTCAGGTGTTGTGCTTGTTAGCTAACACTAGTGAATAATGCAGTACCAAGAATGCTGCACAATAATCAATGTCCAAAAAACAAAAAACTGGTCTTTACGAGAAACACCAAGCATGAGGGGAAAAAGCTGGAAGCCTTACTAAATCAGACAAGACAAACTGGCACTGACATGAGGGAAGACAGAGACTAAATAAATACACTAGGAGGGCAGGATAATTGGTAGCAGGTGACATTAATCAGAGGCAGGTAGGAAAACACAAGTAAAGTGACCTGAAACAAAGTAGGAAAACACAAGGAAAGTGACCTGAAATGAGAGACAACATGGGTACAAAACAAAACAGGGAAATTAAATAACTGAAAAAACTAAATAAAAGAAAGGACCTCACACTGACATCACACCGTTAGCTAACAAGCGATTGAGCAAATAGCTAGCTAGCCTGACTGAATCTGACAACTTGCCCATCACCCAATGTGACTGTTTTTAAATGGAGCATTGTAGCAGAGTTGGCACAACATGGCTATAATATAATAAATAATATAACAGCAGTATGGGCACTTGGGTGAGTACTTCAGGTTTGGCACCTTTGGCTCTAGAGGTGGGGAGAAAATCGATACAGCATAGTATTTTGCGTGGCAATATTATATTGATTTATGATGAAGTATCAATATTTAGCGCTCCGACAGCTCTTTTTTCGTAGGTTGTAGCAGGCTCACTTTTAGGAATATACTGGAGATACTGGTACCATATGAAATTAGAAGATCTAAGGAATCTATAAGGACCAGGATATCGTGCTGGGAAGTTGTCAAAATAACACTGCAAAGTTAGGCTTTTTTTATGTTTCATTCAAAAAAATTCAGAGCAGTGAAGCTTTAAGTTGAGGAAAGTTTGAAAAAATGGTGCAGTTGTTGCCGTCCATACATGTTTGATATCAGTTCAGCTCAGTTTGACTGAATACTTTGTTGTTCAGTTTGTGGGTTTGACTCATTGTGGAGAAATAAAAAGACTGAAGTGAGATGAATAGACTGAGATCAAAATTGTATTTTGTGGACACAAAATGCAGTTAAACAGTTAAACCACAATATATTGTATAACAATACTCACCATATCGCAAAATGCTTAAAACCGCAATAATATCGTATCGGGATAAAATCATATCATGGGGCCTGTGCTGATTAACACCTCTATTTGGCTGTAGAAGTTATTGCTCCATATTTTCCCCAGGTGAGTCTGACAGAAAAAAACCCATAACCTCCAGAGTAAACACAAGTGTGATTTAAGAGTTATAGTTCTATGGAGGTGCTGTGAAGAGACCTAAATCTGCCACCATGATGAAAGAGCCTGCGTTTCTACACAGTGATACCTTGACTCCGCGTTGGGGGAAATATTCATGGGTTGCAAACAAAACTGCTGCTTCATTGTTTGCGAGCTGTACGTTCACACAGAGGGGGACAGAGAAGGTCATGCCTCATACGCGGTGAGCCTATTGCCCAATGGATGAAACAAAAAAAGGAATGTCTCATTCCTCTCCGTCAGCCTGACTGTTCAAACCCTTCTGGACTCCATTTATTTTGGCCTTGTTTACTTAGAGTAGTGCAGCAGGAGTTCAGACTTCACTTCAGGTTAGAGTTAATATGTGGCAAAGAAAAAAATAATTTCATCTACTGCTTACTACAATCTTTTTAACACCATAAAGACCCCAACTAGTGGTGAAAGAAGTATTCAGATACCTTACTGCAGTAAAAGTACTAATACCACACTGTGAAATTACTCCATTACAAGTAAAAGTCCTGCATTTAAAACGTATTGAAGTACAAAAGTATCAGCATCAAATTGTACTTAAAGTATCAAAAGTAAAAGTACTTATTATGCAAAAAGGCCCAATTCAGATTGTTTAATATATATTCTAAATATATTATTAGATTATTTGTATTGATGCATTTATGAAGGAAGCGTTTTCTCAAGGTACGGCTGATTTTAACTACTTAATATACTGTTATGAGGATGTATTAAAAAAAAAAAAAGTCTAATCACTTTAAATTGATCATGTTTTTATGTTCAATCTCGCCCTGAAAAATAACTAAAGCGGTCAGCTTAATGTAGAAGAGTAAAAAGTACAATATTTGCCTAAAAATGTAGTGGAGTAGAAGTAAAAAGTAACATAAAATGGAAATACTCAAATAAAGTATTAGTACCTCAAAATTGTACTTAAATACAGTACTTGAGTAAATATACTCTCCACCACTAGGTTTTTTAAGAGTTACTCCTAAATTTGTAAGTTAGGAGCTTCTCTTATCCTTGTTTTGTGAATATGACCCTAGGTAATAATTTATTTTGTGCCAAATAATGTAACTTGTCCTCCAATGGAATGTGTTAAGTCACATTCCATTGACGGCCGACTAACAAAGCACGTTTTGTGTTTGTTGTCCAACTTCATATAAAACCATTCCCTCTTTATGCACCACAGACTGAAAAAATAATGATTTCCTGGCTTTCAGTCCCTCATGTCAAGCTTCAGAAATGCTGGGTCCTACATTTCCCATAATGCACCATCTGGCTGGACTTGACAAAGTTCCTACAGAGCTACCGGCGATGTCATACAACTGTTTCTATGGGCTGAGTAACAGTAAAGACTAGTAAATTAATTTACATTTGACACATTTAGGCACAAAATCCTGCCAAAGGAAGATGTTTCTTTGGATTTGTCATAATGATGATATCCCTGCCCTCTTGTTTTTCCCCACCCAGGGATTTTGGTTGATATGTGATCACTAATAACCAATTTCAATTTGACAATATAAACTGGGGACCATAGCGGCAGTATCAGTATATACAGTATGTTTCATATTAGCCATTTTTCCATGGTTTTCTTGACAAAGAATTTTGGTTTTTATCAAGGAAACCATGAAAAATGGCTAGATATCAACTCCTTAATTAAACTCTTATGAGCTAGTTTTGTTTTTATCATGATATTTGTCCAAACAAATCTACCTTTAGTTTCACCAGGCATTAAAATTAACAAGAAATTGAAGAAAACAAGGGTGGTCTAATCATTTTTCCATGCCTGTATACTGGGGACCATAGCAACAGTATCAGTATATACAGTATGTTTCATATTTAATATATTCTATACTAAAAATTCAGAACAATGTGTTTTTAAAACTTTATTTTGGAAGTGAGCTGTTGGTAGTAGAACACAATGAAGTAGGGTCACTGTACCTTTCTTTACGGAAAGACTTGTAAAGCATACATAGATGCATTACAGACCGTTCTCTGAAACGTTCTGACCATAAAATCCACATCTCACAGAGGCAGAACTTGTGCTGCCTATAAGCAGAGCATATAAAAATAAATTCCTCTGTAAGTCCAAACTATGAAGGCATTATCAGAGATAAAATCTGAGCTCTATGGCAGGACAACGATCTTCTTCTCCAGCTTCTGCTCAGGAAAGATGAACCTCCTCATGACGTCATCGAGCTCCTCCAAAGCCAGCTGGGCATGAAGCACCGCGACGTCATCCGGGTCGGAGCGAACCACCCACTTTAGTGCACGGTACAAGTCCAGCAAAACATCACTAAGAACCTGGAGAAGTTGTAGGAGAGACACAGAGGTTGACACAGAGGAAACACTATTTTAGATTGGTCTGTAAACTGGGATTAAGACAGACACCGTTTGCTTCTGTTTTTTCTTTCAAGTAAGTTAGCAACCAACCCTAGTAATTACTAATATAATCGATAAGCAAGACTTGACCTAACTTGTATGTAACCAGTATTCAGTGGTGGAAGAAGTAATCACATCCCTTACTTGAGTAAAAGTACTAATACCACACTGTGAAATGACTCCACTACAAGTAAAAAGTCCTGCATTCAAAACTTACTGAAGTAAAAGTACAAAAGTATCAGCATCAAGATGTACCTAAAGTATCAAAAGTAAAAGTACTCCTTATGCAGAATGAACCCACTCAGACTGTTTTATATATTCCATGTCTCAAGGAAGGGCTCATTTTCACTATTTAATATACTTATAAAGTTTAAATTAAAAAAAATGTCTAATCACTTTAAATGTATTATATTTTTTATGTTAAATCTTGACCTTTCTGCTTTTAACACCTGATTATTTCATTATTGAATAGTGTTCCTCTTATTGTTTTTTTATTCTCTGTAGCACTTTGAGATTGTTGAAATGTAAAGTGCAATACCAATAAAATGTATTATTATTATTGTTGTTATTATGTGAAAAGTAACTAAAGCTGTCAGCTAAATGTAGTGGAGTAAAAAGTACAATATTTGCCTAAAAATGTAGTGGAGTAAAAGTATAAAGTTGCATAAAATGGAAATACTCAAGTAAAGTACAAGTACCTCAAAATGATACTTAAGTACAGTACTTGAGTAAATGTACTTAGTTACTTTCCACAACTGCCAGTATTTTCCTTTTAACTTTGTATACACAGTTGGGCAGACCAAGAAAAAGGAGACCTGAAAGTTAACTGCAACCATTGACAAAACATAAAGAAACCAGCAATTTGGTAAAACTAAAATGCTTTGAATACCATGCTGTTTATGTTTTTTAAATCATCTTTTCAAGGTGTTTGCGTCTCAGCTCACCCAACACGACCCATACCATCCACACCACTGCACCTGGCCTGCCTTTCTTCCCTTTGGTCTAACATTTGTGCTCCGGTGTGCATCTCCCATTTGTTCTCATGTTACTCTGTGTATCATTAGCCATGTACATCTGGTGCTGTCCCTCTCCAGCTGTTACAGTAATGACAGGACGTGGCCTGGGACCAGCAGCTGGACAGATGGCTGTAGTCGTGGCACATCACACCTGAGCCAGTGGTTCACGTAGAGGTGTTTCAAGGTCTTACCTCCAGATTACATGCATCATCTTTTTAATACATCACAAGACAATATTTTATTATTTTGATCAATATCTCAATCATGTTTTATCTTTCCTTGAATTAATTGTTGATTTTATGTGTATGCATGCATTTTGTATTTTGTGCGGGCAGTGCATTATATTTTATTTTATCTTATTGTATTTTAGTGTTCTATTGTCTACTTACCTTTTTTATTGCACTTTTATTGTGTTATCCATATATTGTGTTTATCTTTTTGTGCAGCACCTTGGAAACCTTGTGTTTGCTAAAATCATGCTATATAAATAAAGTTGATTGGATTGATAATACATGATTTAGCTTCATTTTGTATTTCATATTTTTTTAAAAGCAATGGAAATGTCCCTTAGGACTGCCCATAGGCTTCACATTTAGTTATTCAATTTATATTGAAATTAAAACAGCAAATCTTCACACTGTAGAAGGTGGACCCAGGGAATGACTTCTTGAGAATTCTTTCCAGGAATTGGCTTATAACTTAAAAATGTATTGACTGTCAGCTGATCCCCATAAGTCCTTTTTTCTTGATTTGTTTGAGTGCATGTGAATTAATACATAAATACATAAACTGGCAGACTTAATGCCATGTTGTACCCTCTAACCATGACAAATATCAGTGAATTAATAAATCCAGTCAGTGATTCTGCTTCTCTGCTTCCATATTAGGAAGTCAATGAACTGTGCTGTGATTAGCCTGGAGCCTGTGGCCTGCTATCTATAAAACAACACTTCAGCAGAGACGTCAATAATACAGTGTGGGGAATGAGAAACGGTGAGAAGGAGAGAACTGGTGTGACTCCAAAACACTGAGTTTGGAGTGAGTCTCCTTCATGTGCTTGCTGAGAAGCTAAAAGGGATGTTACAGATTTGATTAAATTTTTAAATATAAACATTTTTTCCCCAGTGCTGACGGCTATGCCATTGTTAGACTATCAACTAGGGAGGGGAATAATTAATTGATGATCGATTAATGGTCGTTAAGAATTTGGTCGATCACGTGAGTTTTTAATCTGTGTCTGAAACACGGCCGATCATTCAGTTCTGCGGCCATGCGTCAATAAGCCAATGAGCGGAGAATTAAGTTGGATAAAGCTACAGTTTGCAAACTGAAAGTAGCAATAACAATTATAAAACACACAGAAATACAAGAATATTAATTTGAGTAAAACTAGCTTACTGTATCAAACCTTGCTAGCATGAATTACATGAGTTTAATTTGATCCAATACTTATTTAAACACAAAACTCACTTAAATATGCAAGATTACTGTGAAAACTAACCTCATGCCTCTTTGGGGGCTTAAACAGAAAACATTGAACTCCTTGACGTTTTCTTTACAGTATCACCTCAGTTGAGTTAGTTTTACGATTGACAGGATGAAGTCTCTTTTCGTCCTTTCAAAATAAAAGCGTTATCAAAACAGGCTTTTGCATAGTACTGTATATATCTTTTATTTTGCCCATGTATGCATGCAGCGATTAATCGATTAATTTGATCGTTAATGTTATAGATACTCTAGTTGGCAGGTTTCTTCCAAATGCCCATCCATACTATCAACCCTTGATTAGTAACTTTTAACTGATCATATATTTTATGCTCTAAACAGTGCTTAGATGCATTTGAACTGTCAGACTACTTTCTTGGAACTACTTTCTTACTACTATACTTCCGTAACTGCTCACAACGAGGTCTGTGGATTATCTTGTGTAACCACAAACAAAGTGCTGTATAAGGGTCATCTGACAGGGAGAACAAACACTTGGTGAGTAATTGATTCAGTTCTACCTGAAGGTCAAAGGGAAAATTACTGACCTCTTCATTCTTAACCTAAAGCTCAAATCTCACAAAGGTTTGATTGCAGCATTTAATAATAGTTAATAGTGGTTGCATGTGATACTTGCCCTGTGTTATGGTCTGATTAACCAAAGATTTTTCACTTACGATGTTCTGTCGCAAACAGGCCCATAAAGTGTTTCAGTGAGTGCAATTTTCGCCCCCTTTTTTTGAATGATTGCAATCAGTGGTGGAAGAAGTATTCAGATCCCTTACTTAAGTAAAAGTACTTATACCACACTGTGAAATTACTCCACTACAAGTAAAAGCCCTGCATTCAAAACTTACTGAAGTAAAAGTACAAAAGTATCAGGGCAGCTGTTTACTCAAGTAAAGTGCAAGTACCTCAAAATTGTACTTAAGTACAGTACTTGAGTAAATGTACTTAGTTACATGCAATTACCAATATGGTAAAGTATACGCTTGAGGTTGATGTGTTTGTTGAGAGAGGTGAAGACATAAGACTCCCAAGTGGACGCGTATTATTCAATTCGGGCTGGGCTGTTAGACCAGGCTCGGCCCATTCTACCACAGCAGAAACCATAAATGTGTCTTTAGAGATAAACGATGCTGTGTGCATTTACGCAGGAGTCTCATTGATTATTTAAATGAAAGGGTCGGTCAGCATCTAATGTTAATTAAGGTTCTGTGTTCTTCGACACATCCCACACACACACACACACACACACACACACACACACAGAGTCCAGCTTCACACACTGAGCATAGCACCAGCATCAGCTGTGGACACTACAAGAGTCAGACTGAGCCAGGGCTCTTTTCAGGGGGGCAGAATTAATATGTTTATGCATTTATATAGGGTTTTGGTTTTTCAGGGTTTTTTTACTCATACATCCCAAAATAAATGTTGTTAAAAGGTTGGGCTGACATTAGGGGTGGCCGTTTGGAAGAAACCCGACATCTTGAGCATCATAACGTTAACGATCAATTAATCGATTCATCGCTACATGGGCAAAATAAAGGATATGTATACAGTACTATGCAAAATCCTGTTTTGATAACGGACGCTTTTATTTTGAAAGGATGAAAAGAGACTTCCTGTCGATCGTAAAACTAACTCAAGTAAGGTGATACTGTAAAGATAATGTCAAAGAGTTCAATATTTTATGTTTTATCCCCCGAAGAGGCATGAGGTTAGTTTTACAGTAATCTGACATATTTAAGTGAGTTTTGTGTTTAAATAAGTTTTGGATCAAATTAAACCTAGTAATTCATGCTAGCAAGGTTTGATTCAGTAAGCTAGTTTTGCTCAAATTAACACTCTTGTACTTCTGCCTGTTTTATAATTGTTATTGCAACTTTCAGTTTGCAAACTGTAGCTTAATCCAATTTAAGTTCAGTGGGTACTGCTATGCAGTCATAGACAAAATAAAAAAATACACAGATCGATTAAAAATTCCACGTGATCGACCAAATTGTTAACAATCATTAATCGATCGTCGATTATTTGTTCCCATCCCTAATTTATGTAGCTTTTTTTCCCCCCTCATACATCCCAAAATAAATGTGCTTGGGCGGACATAAACGCTCTCAGTTCCCACCAACTCTCTGAAGACCAATTCATTTTACCATGACTATTAGCGCAGATCTTTGTAAATTGGACTGTTTTTGAAGTGAGGCTCATTTGCATGGAAAAGGAACGATTCTGCACCAAAAGTATGCATATAACCTGATTTAAATATGTGTGAATAGCACAGGAGCTTGGCAGTGCAGTTAAGTGGTGCAGCTCAGCTATTTTTGCAGGTGCTTTGAGAATAACACGTTTCTTTTTCTCTGGCAGCAGTATAATCATTTTGTGAATTTGTCTCTCTATTGTGAGCGTAGGTGTGTTTACCTGGGTGGCTTTGTCACTGAGGCCTCGGAGCAGCAGGGTGATGACGTGGACAGCAGCTCTCCTCACTTCTGCCTCCTTCTCTGTCTTTATCAGAGCGGTCAGACAGGTGCTGAGCTGCACAAACACACAAACATTGATATTTACAGTAAATTACAGTGAAATAAACATAAAAACATAGGCAAAAAGCTAAAATACAGCTATTGATCATGTGCAGGTAAGCAATACAGCATTTGGAGATGTGGGGATGTCACAATAACAGAAATGTAGTAGCTGATACAATATCATTAAATTTCATGATTCCTGATATCCAATTCTCTACCATGGTAAATAACAAGCTAGCAAGACCAAAATATACCCTTGGGTACATTTCGGTTTAATTTCTCACGCTGATCAATCTCTCAACAACCTTATAACTTATAACTAAAATACACAGTTTTAATAGCCTAAATGCTGTTGCAAACTAATCAAGTGCAGACTACAATGAAGCATTAGCTAACACCATATATAAACACTGGTTACACTGTGCATATTTGCTGTCTTTATTGCTTGCAATTGGGATAAAGTATACATCTGGTAAGTATTTAATTGGTTAAGATAAAATAAAATCTGATTACTTTGTGACTGTTTCCTAACGTTTCTCCAATTTCTAAATTTGTTATTGTATTTTATCCATTACTAAATACTGAATCCAGTATATTATTCCCCTGAGTTACCTTATTTATAAAAAAAAAAAACCAAGGAGGTGTAATCTGGACAGAAGACATATAGTCTGATTAATTAAGATGGGGGAAAAAACGATACAGCATAGTATCGCGATATTTTGCGTGGCAATATTATATCAATTCATGGCCGCTAAGTATCAATATTTAGTGTTCCAATGGCCGGCGGGCCGGCAGTATTTTCACCGATTTTTCTTTTTCCGGAGGCTATAGGCTGTACTGACTTTTAGGAATACTGGAGATACTGGTATCATATGAAACTAGAAGATCTAAGGAATCTATAGGCACCATGCACGTCGTATCGTGTCAGGAAGTTGTCAAAATAACGCTGCAAAGTTTGGGTTTTTTTAAGCTAAAAGTTGAGGAAAGTTCGAGAAAATGCTGCAGTTGTTGTCATCCATACATGTTTGATATCAGTTCAGTTCAGTTTGACTGAATACTTTGTTGGTCAGTCTGTGGATTTGACTCTCATTGTGGAGAAATAAAAAGACTGAAGTGAAATTTGACAAAACAATTCTTGATTGAATTTAATTGTGTGGACACAAAATGCAGTTAAACAGTTAAATCACAATATATTGTATCGCAATACTCACCATATCACAAAATGCTTAAAATTGCAATAATATTGTATCAAGTATCGGGATAAAATCGTATTGTGGGGTCTCTGGGAATTCACACCTCTAGTGGTTAAGACCAAAATATATAAATCATGATTGAAAATAAACTTTGATCATTGAAATACATACAGACTTATTTATGAAAAACACATGGGGGGTATGATCTGAACTAGAGAGGTAAAGAATATACCCCAGGTATAGTCTGAAGAGGTATATTTTGGGCTGTTACACGGGTGCAGTGAAAAAATGATGACTCAGCAGTCTGCTAACTTGTTGCCTTTGCTACCAATATCAGGCTGAAAAAACATGCATGCAGGCTGATTATAGACCAGGGTTCTGTTGAAATTAAAAGGAAACTTGCTCCATGCTGCTGCTCCCAAAGCTTGCATCAATCTGCAGACTTTTAGAAGGCACTGACTTTGGACCGAAGTACTGGTTCTCATGACATTCCCATGGAGTTGTACTGCAGTTTACATGCGTGTCACAAAGATGCCGAATCAGCCTCAAGTACAACACTGCTGAGGTCAGTCTTAGAACTGAACTGGATCGATTGATGTATCGGTTAGACTTCGACACCTACATCGGCCCTCCGTATCCCAACACGCACACAGTCAGGGTGAAAAAGTCAGCAGGTTTGTGAATAAGCATCCCTGTTCCTCCAGCTGACAGGGCTGCTTATTCATGCCAGCAGGCTTCAGTGACCACACATACACACACATACACACACAAGCATCTTTATTTGAGCCTATGACCACGGCGGCAGCCTGGAACCCACATATGTAAATGTAGGCTGAGTTTCTGTCAAATCAGATCCTGATCAATATGAGTCAGTGCACAAAACCAACCAAATAGTCTGTCATTTGTTTTCATCTCCACTCAGTTTGATTACATTTGGTAATGTTCACTATATATCATTACATACATTTTTTGGCTGATAACAGGAAATTTGTATCATGTCTTATTCCAATAATATCACCATTGCAGGTAAATAGAGCTGATGATCTGATGCCAAACTGCTTCCATTGACTTTATAATCACTGCGTCTACGAGGTTCTCCTCTTGAACGGTTAATTCATTTCCTACAAAAAGTAATGCACCTGTATCCCTCGAAAATTTGAATGGCACAAACCAATAGAGGTGTGAATCAGCACCATGATACGATTTTATCCGGATACTTGAGTCACGATACGATATTATTGTGATTTTGCGATATGGTGAGTATTGTGTTACAATATATTGCGATTTAACTGTTAAACTGCATTTTATGTCCACAAAATTAAATTCAATCAACAATTGTTTTGTCAAATAAGAGGAACTTCTCAGTCTATTCATCTCACTGCAGTCTTTTTATTTCTCCACAATGTCAGAGTCAAACCCACAGACTGACCAACAAAGTATTCAGTCAAACTGAACTGAACTGATATCAAACATGTATGGACGACAACAACTGCAGCATTTTCTCAAATTTTCCTCAACTTTAAGTTCACTGCTCTGAATGTTTTTGAATGAAACATCAAAAAAGCCTAATTCATGTCACATTATCCTCACGCAGGATTCTATAGATTCCTGGTTCTATGCTTTCTATAGATAGATAGTTTCATATGATACCAGTATCTCCAGTATATTACTAAAAGTGAGCTCGCTACAGCCTCCAGAAAAAACAATTGCGGTGAAAATAGTGATGGTCTGCCACCACTAAATATTGATACTTGGCAGCCATGAATCGATATAATATTGCCACACAAAATATCACAATACTATGCTGTATCAATTTTTTCCCCACCTCTACAAACCAACATAATGAAAACACAAAGATTGCCCGTTGGGTGCACCTGAAATGTTGCTGTGGTTATTTACAGTCTACAACTTGCTGGGCTTTCCTGAGCACTGATTTAGCAACTTTATTTTTTTTTAACCAGACCTATATTTGAGGTATGATCTTTAATGTACGATTTTAATAAGCAAATATTTTCTGTAGCCACAGTGTGCTGCAGGGGTGTTGTACCCATGTGTTCCTCCATTAGGATCATAGAGGTCTTGTGTCAGTGTGTTCCCTCTCACCTCTTGAGCCAGTGTTCCCAGGGCATAGTCCAGTCTCTGACAGAGTTCCCCCAGGTTAGACAGGCTGCTGGCCCGGACACTTTGGTCCGGGTCCCTGGTTCCTTGCAGGAACATGCCGACCAGAGGACGGCCGAGGTGGGGTGTCAGTTCTCCTGGAGAAGGAAGACAGGGGAAAAAGACCAGACACACAGGTTAGTTCAGGTTTCACATCTACAATGCATTTTCATTCATGAAAAACAGACCTTATTATTTATCAGGTTACAATGATGTCAGCTCTCAGGATCACAGCCTGCATCTTCTATGAAAAATTAAGTAACATTAGAAAAATAAACTTGTGGGATGTCCCAGTGGCTCACACTGGTAGAGCGCGTAGCATTAAGGCTGAGTCCTTGCTGCAGCGGACCGGGGTTAGAATCCAGCCTGAGGTCCCTTTGCCACATGTCCTCCCCTCTGTCTCCCCCTTTCAATAAAGCATAAAAATTGCCAAAAAAATAATCTTTTAAAAAAAGAAAAAAGAAAAACAAACTTGTACCATGTTACATAAGATACGCTGAGGTGCTGCTTAATTGCCTTTTCCTTTCCACTCTCAGCTGTCAGCTTAACAAACTAGCGATGCTCTGCTGAGTGAAGCATCTTCAAATGCCTTGTTAAATTAGTTGTGTTGAAATGCACCCTAGCATTATCCTGACCCTAACCCTCTCAGCCAGAAGTTTCAGACGGTTAATGTTATGTCTGTCTCATATCTGTATAATCAGCTGTCATCTTTGTTTTCTTTTGGTAGCCTGTTGTGCATGGACCAATAATTTGTATACAAACATTGACTATGTGTGCGCTTGCTCAATATCACATCAACTTGTCAATCAAATAATAGGCAAGTATAAAAAATGTATATGTAAATGTATAAAATAATAATGTAATGTATAGTACTGTGAAAAGTTTTAGGCAGGTTTGGAAAATGCTGTAAAATAAGAATGCTTTCAAAAATAGAAATGTTAATGATTTTTTATCAATTAACAAAATGCAAAGTGAGTGAACAGAAGAAAAATCTAAATCAAATCAATATTTGCTGTGACCACCCTTTGCCTTCAAACCAGCATCAATTCTTCTAGGCATTTTTTTCACAACTGCCTAAGACTTTTGCACAGTACTGTATATGTATAAAAATTAAGACTGTTTTGGTTTTCGGTTTTGGCAGCCCACCACACAACACGACATGCTCAAAACAGATTACAACTCTTCCTGTGATTAAAGTTTTCTTGTGTATTGAAGTCTACTTCTTCAACCGAATATGCATGCACAATAGTGTGAGATCCTAGAATGACGTGTTTTGATAATCGGTCTGTAGAAACTGTGCAGCTCGTGGCTAATGAACGGGCCAACAGGCGACCCCATCCATTCCCTGCCTGTATTGGCGATTCAAAGGCATAATGCTGATCGCCAGATTATGGTTGCAAAATTCCGGGACTTTTCAAAGTTGGAAACGTTCCATGAGACGTAAAGTGAATTTATGTGAAAATCATGCAGAAATTTCTACGTCTTTGCCACTCTGCACCCAGCTTGCATATTTTTTTTCTAAAAATCAACACAATCAGGGCATCCCTAGCAATAAGCCTCAAGATGCAGACCCAAATTTAAAAAAACATATCTCAGATCAGCTTGGTAACATGCTGAAATTCTTTTTACAGTATTGTAGGAAAAAGATTAGTGAGAGCAGCTCAGATACCAGTGAATGAGCTTTAAATGTAGTCATTCAAATTTCACATCTTGACACAAGACTAATATTGCTGTTTACAGAGTGTAGTCGTACTCAGTTTAACAAGCTGTTTGTGGGACACCGTTACATAGGCAGACATACAAAGAACAGAGCCGACTGCTGGCTACAGCTGCTCCTGCCAAGCAGCAGGGAGGACAGCCAGATGCCTCCATGGAGAGGGGACAAGCGGCTGACTGGCTAGTAGTAGTAAGACCTGCTTGACCCCGGTGTGTGTGTGCTTGTATCTTAGAGCTGGTTATATTTGCTTGATCCAGAAACACTTGCGCGTATGCACAACAATCTATTAAGCTTGTCCTAGATTACGCTTTTAGAATTCCAAGCACTTACTGAGAATCACAAGATTCAAAACCACAACAGAGCCAGACAGTCAGGACACACAAACACAAACACACACACACACACACACACACACACACACACACACACACACACCCTCTTCTTCATGTCCAAGTCTCAATAGACTGTTGCCATTCTAACAGATCTAATACATCTCTTCTTGTATATGCAAATTAACTTTATGTCTTTGCAACATCATTTGGTGCAGAGTTCTTCTCTTTTACTACATTCATTGCACACTATGGGAGCTCACATGACTCTGCAAGTGCGTCTTTGCCACTCTACCAGATGATTCAATTAAGAAAATCTTATTTACAAATGACAGCCTGGCAAAAGGCAAATCTTGGCCTTTGGTGGGGGTTCAAGACAAACACAGAGGCTCTCTGGATGTCTGTGCAGCGAACTGAAGGTCTATCCAATCTCTCAGCAAGGATATAAACCCCCTGATTGTCCCGGGGAAGTGGTACGATGGCAATCTGGCAGATGAAACCAAAGCTGGGAAAAAACTAAACAGGGTTTTCAATCAGGAAAAAGGTTCTGATACAGAGGGTCTGTTCTGAACAGAGATCTGCGTGGTAAACAAGCCTGCACTGTGGCTTTTATGGCGTGGTGGTTACACGATGATAGCTGTCCATATAATGATAATAATAATGATGATGATGTAACCAAATATAGACAGAAAATGTACAAGAACACAAATGAAAACGTTCTTTTTGCCAGATAAGGGCACACACTTCAAAACATGTGGCAACCCTCCACAGAATTCAAAGGTCAGGCTCAGCTACCCCCATTATGCAAACAAGAGCAGCCCTGTTGGATCCCCCGACCCCTGTCAATTTACATTTTGTGACAGTTGGCTGTATTAAACAGTGTCTGGCAGGGTATTATAAATATGCTGCTGCAAAGTGAGATTGCTTACAATTCTGCTTTATATTCGATTTATCTTACAAACATCATTAAATAAAGTTCACGTGTAAGGGTGAACATGGGGCCAATCATTTAACAAAGTATGCTAAAACTTGCAGCAGTTGATTTTTTTCATCACTTGGGGGTAGCTTAACTAGCTGAGTTGACATATTGACATATTATCTACTTATAAAGTTGTTATGGTCAAAGTGTTAGCAATATTACACGTCCAGCAGACACAGAGCATATTAGCATTTATTTAGAGTTGTGTTCAGGCCTGTCACAATAATCACAATATTGATTTATTGTATTATACATGGACATGACCACGATCACTTTGGCTGACCATGATATTGCCCGTTATGTTTACATGCAGGTTTGTTTACTTAACAATGTCACCAACAGTTTAACCAACGGCTGTTACCAACTGTAATAAGATCTGGGTGCAATGAACAAAAAATACAAAAAAAGACACGTTTTACTGTAATTAGTGGTCATTTTTTATATTTTTTTCACATTCATGTGTGAATATTCTTGAGAATTTAAAGTTTATTGCTCTCTGAAAGGGTGTTCTTGTATTATATTCCTATTATACTATCGTATCAGTGGCATAAATTGCTCTTAAAATGACAATAATATTGTTTATCGCAATGATTTGAGGGAAAATTTCTTGACTAACAAAAATAGTTACTGTGACCCCTTTTCAACCAAGCCGGTTCCCGACCAGTGCCGAATCGCGAACCGGTTCTTTGCTTTTCTACTGCCAAAGAACCGGGTCTTGGCCAGGAAAACTGGTTTCAGAGTGGCACCAACTCTTTGCTGGTCTTGAACCGCAAACCACTTACGTCAGGGGCTGGGGACGGGGCTATCTGACCAACAAGACCGACTCAGTGCCCTTAAGAGAGAACAACTAAAATGTGTATCATTCATTCAATTGATTGGCTTAACAGCAATGTGATTAATACAGGCTAGCGGGCTAGTGCTAGCGTGCTAACACTAGCGTTAGCTTACAACAAAGTCTAACATTAAACTCTCTCGTTCAGTGTTAATAAGAATGTAATCGCCATCTGTAGCATTCAAGCTGAGCAGAACAGATGTGTTGTACCAGTCGTTTTTGTTTTGCCAACATTTTTTTCCCTGTTTTACAAGGAAAAACACATTTGCAGCTTTTTAGATGTCGCAACAGATGCTTTGTAACTGTTCTTCGCGATAAAAACCAAATAGCCAATGTCATTTGCCAATATATGAAATAACTATGATTAAAAAAGATTAAACTAGCACAAAAAGATAAAGAAACAAGGAAAAGAGCCCCAAGTCAGACACTTGGATCAGGTGGACAAACACACATTAGAAAAAAAATAAATTCAGCATGTTCCTTAGCTAGCTTTCACATGAAACGTGATTAGGTGCCAGGAAGTGGGCATCAAGGCAAGTAAATATCCTTTCAATTTATATAATAAACATGAATGTGAGTGAATCTATCTATCTATCTATCTATCTATCTATCTATCTATCTACCTATCTATCAGCAGAAGATTCTTACCCATAGCCCTGCTCGCCCTCATCAGGACTTCCCCTACTTTGAGGCGAGTTTCCAGAGAGTGCTCCTTGTTGGATTTTGGGAGGGAGGGACCATGCTGGAAGTCTTTTAAGAGTCTTTCCAGAATCCTCTCTGGGTACGAATCCGCCATTGCAGCCAGACCTAAAGACAGTTAATAATCAGTCCATCTGCTTCAAGAGTTACTGACAACTGCAATCGCCAGGCATTTAATAGTATCAGTAGGTTAAACAGATTGTGTTTGTACATGAGTAATCAGAAAAAATCAATGAGAACACACTTGGCCAAGCTGCATCATATTACCTTGAATCGCTGACAGGTAGACGAATGAGTCTTCATGTTCCAGATTTTCTAACAAGAGCTGAAGAAGACATAGCATCAGCATGATTAATCACCACATAGACTAGTGTTTAATTAGATACATGTGTGTGTGTTTTACCTTCAACTTGGATTATTCTACCATTTCTATGTGAAAAACAGCTAAAAATTCACCAATATGGATCTTGCTAGGAGAACCAACATGGATCAATACTGGCACAGCACAGAATACATTAATAACAATGTGACCAACTATCAAAGGGAATGATGAAAACATTACCCCAGGAGTTTTGGATAAAGTAAGGTAGAAGGATACAACATATGAAAGGTAACCTGTTCAATATTGGAGAACTCGACTCTACCAGGACATAAATGGGGTGAGGAGATCAATAGAGGGTTTCTGCTGTAGCAGTAGGGGGTTGAAGGGTATCTAAGGTACACAGTGAGAGAGGGGGTCTGATTATAGAGAATACTAAATGAGTTGTTAAGGTGGTATGGTGGGCAAGAAAGGATAACAAGTCCCAAGAGGGACCCATTGTCCCGCCTGGCTCCCCTGGGGAAGAGTTCAACCGCCTCATTTATTATACATGTTTGATCTTAATGTCCCAGGAGACAGAGATAAATCCACTATACCTACACACTCCTAGCACAATGTGTAATAGGTGGGTGAGGCAACACAGCTTCTGTTTCAACCAAGAAACATCCAACATGGCTAAATGGTGAAGCCAGTGAGTGTGGAAGCATCCTGACCCAGCTCTGGGAATAAATGAGACAAATATCCAAAAACTAAATAGTCATGAAAGAGTTCTGACCAGGAAAAGTCTCATTTGAAGGCTTATTAGACTGTAAAACCCTGCACAGCTTTTTCTAATATAAGGAGATAGCATTTTTCATATTTCTGCCACAGTAATTTCACTCTCTGTAACTCGAAGAGCAGAATTCTACAATGTATTTGTCAATTGTAGACAATAGAGGTGTGAATCAGCAGAGGCCCCGCGATAAGATTGTACCCCGATACTTGAGTAACGACGGGATATTATTGTGATTTTAAGCATTTTGCGATATGGTGAGTATTGCGATACAATATATTACGATTTAACTGTTTAACTGCATTTTGTGTCCACAAAATTAAATTTGATAAAGAATTGTTTTGTCAAAGAAGAGAAAATTCTCAGTCTATTCATCTCACTTCAGTCTTTTTATTTCTCCACAATGAGAGTCAAACCCACAGACTGACCAACAAAGTATTCAGTCAAACTGAACTGAACTGATATCAAACATGTATGGACGACAACAACTGCAGCATTTTCTCAAACCTTCCTCGAGATAAAGCTTCACTGCTCTCAATTATAAAAAAGCTGAACTTTGCTGCTTTATCTCAACAACTTTTTGACACATATCCTGACACACATGGTGCCTATAGATTCCTTAGATCTCCTGGTTTCATACAATACCAGTATCTCCAGTTTATTCCTAAAAGTGAGTCCGCTACGGCCTCTGAAAAAAAAAAAAAAAAAGGCGAAAATACTGACGATAAAAATTGCCACGCAAAATGTCGCGATACTATGCTGTATCGATTTCCCCCCCCCCCACCTCTAGTAGACAAAGTAATCTACCTTTGATATGTGCATGCATGTATCTGATTGGCTGGATGACCTTATATTGTACTGTTTGAAATATTGAACCAATTTTAACTTTTTTTGCCAGGCCACCTTACATTTTTTCTTCTTGCAAAAGTATTCTGTATTGTGCCTCATTGTGCACAAACACTATGGATCTAAACTTTTTTTTTTTTTAAAGGCAGCCTCTTCATACAGTTGCTGTAGAGCGCCACAGTAATGAGTTCTTAAACCTGGAAGTAAGTTAGCATTTGAGCTCCCTGGGGTCTAACCTTTCAAACTCAATGAGGATTTTGAATGTTTTGGTTAGATGCCCGAAATAAGCTCTGTGGTTAACACAAGCTGAAGAGATGTTCTAGGAAATACCCGCACATGTGAATTTTGAAGTTTTTATGTGTCCTTAAAAATTTGGTTGCTAACAAATAGCTAAATGAGACTACAGTGGTTGTTGGGGACATTAAAATCATCACGGAGGGATCTCTCTCAGTAGTCGCCTCACAGACTCTGATTAGGTTAATAAACTATTTATTAGCCTACAGTTTCACTAGCGTGTCAAAACGCCTGGTTAGTTTATCGTATATCATAAAAGTGGTGCACATTTGTGAAGATTATCCTGCTGAACAAAATGCGCCAGCATCAGAAACGTGTGTTTGCCACAGAGCTTATTTTCTGCAGTGATGTAAAGTCCAATGCAAAATTCTCATAGGCAAATACTTAATCCCATGGCCATGCTAACTTCCAGGTTGGCCTACAAAAGTACTTCGTTTTGTTTGCTCTCTATTGGCGGTCTGAACACAGTCTTAAGCTATATTCACATTTGCCTTCAATCAAGCCAATCAGCCACGAGAAAGGATGTAATGTCAGGTTTAGTGTGTGTAATAACTACATATTTAACAGTGTGATCATGCAAATATGAAGGTGAGCGTTAAACAAAGATGAATTGTGATCTGCACATCTGCTGTAGCTTGCATAGAAACAGGAAATGCTTCTTATAATCCATCAGTCATGTATTCCACCTACACAGACACCTACACACTCTACCGGGGCGGTCCCTGAGGCTGTAGGTGCACAGAGGTGATAACAGGATGCCTGTTGAAGGAGAACCAGGGCCAGAGATGCTGGGAATGCCCAGAAGATGAATAATACACCACACTGGTAACCATGAAGTACAAAACCAAGGGCAAAACTTTGTATTGCTGAGAGGACCTACACAGTATTTGTTTAGTTTTAAGAAAGAGCATCATAACTGGTTGATGCTAATAATAAGACCAAATACAAGTACATAACCAAGAAACCTACCATGAGGATCTTCTCCTGGGCCTGGACAGCTTCTGGGTTTTTCTTTTGCACCATCTGGGTCAGGACCCTCAAAGCGAACGCTCTGGTTGGCACATCCGGGTCACATGCCTCTAACAGCCAATCAGAAAGGGGCTTGGTAGGTGGGCAAGGGGGGTTACTGGTACCAGAGGTCCTCCCTCCACCTTTTGGACTTCTTCCTCCTGCAGAGCTTCCAGAGGATGCTGGCTGTCTGATGTGGGTGTTACTAGGTAAATGACTGTCTGAGGGAGATGAATGAGGACTAGTCTTTGAGTTGTTTGCTTCAGTTTGCCTAGTTTGCTCATTCCTAAAAGGGACAGTGTTGGGCATTGCTGTCCTTTCAGGGTTTCTGGAGGGCTGAGCATCAAAGGTAAAGTTTTCTGGCTTGTAGGCGCCGTGAGTGGCAATGACAGCTCGGAGATTGGATGCCAGCTGCTGGATGACCACCTCAGGGTGCTTCTGAGACAGCGTCTCCAGTGGAGGGAGCAGTTTTGACATAGAAGAGTAGTCCTCTGCACTGAGCTGTAATATTAAAAAGAGGAGAGGTCGATTGGGAGAAAGCAGGGTGTTATTAATTACATTAATGTCACATTAATTCATTTTTAAATAATTATTTTAGACTTACAGAACAAGCGTATTGATTATGCATTTATAAGGGCACTTGGGGTTTGCTGCTCTGTCTCCTCAGAGTGTGCTGCTCTGAATAAGGCAACGACAGCTCTCCTCTCAGAGTGACTATGAATGTACATAGTAGGGCTGGGCGATATGGACCAAAAGTCATATCCCGGTATATTTAGGCTGAACATCGATAAAAAAATATATATATCCCAATATTTTTATCACAAAGTGAGAGCAAATGTTTAGTCAAAGTCAAAGCCAAATATGACATGTCACAAGTAGTTTTACTGAAATAACAGTAGTACCTTTTTTTTTTTTTTTTTTTAAATCAAAGCTCCATAAAGTGCACATTTAAATAAAAACATATCTTAAATAAAAACAGCCTTTTAAATAAAATAGGCCAATCTTTTTCTGAAAAAAATATATGTATATGAGAAAAGAATAACAAACACGGCAAAATAAGTAACAAGAGAGACCCTAGTAAGGGCAGCATTTATATATAAAGAAAGAAAAAAAAAGATCTATATCGATATATGCAATATGGTCCAATTCCATATCACATTTAAAATATAAATTAGATATAATTATATTATATAAAAAGAACATATGTTTGATACTAGGGTTGGGCGATGTCTACCAAACTGGCATATGACAGTATCATGATGGATGGTACTGTAAGCACAAGTCATCAAAAACTGATCAAATCATGTGGAAAACAAAAACTACACTACAGGGGCTATATCCACCACTAAGAATCATCATCATCATCATCATCATCATCATCATCTTGTAAGTCATTTCACCAGTAATAAGTGCACTTGACACTTAAGATACTTTTAGACACCCAGAAGTTCTCTGTTTTGAATGGACAAAGCAGTTTAGCCACCACAGCTTCTGGCTACTTTGGATCATATTTTCAGGTTGCTTCTATCCACCTACTGTTATCTCAGTTCATAGCCAAACATTTATATGATAATATAAATACAAGTAAAAAACATACAAGAAAAAATAATGTATGATATTTACACGAGGGAGTTCATTAACAGTGCAAAATTAGTGCAAGTGTATGAAAGTGTATCATGACATAGATGCAGTTTAATAGGCAACATGTGGATGTGTGGTGTTTGCAGTTTTCAGTACCTGAGGTTCTGACAGGAGAGTGGCCACTAGGCCCATCCCCATGCTCAGAGTCTGGCTCTCCACTGGGTTCCCAGGATTTGGACCAGTGGCCTGATCCAGACCCACACAGGCCCTCTGAAGCAGGGACACCATGAAGTCTACCACCTGGAGAACAGGCACAGAATTACACATGGCACAAATAATACACAGAAAGAGATTCAGCGGCTGAAATGTGTTCAGGTAGAGTTTGTAGAAGGAATATGATGTATAAAACGTGGTACTAAAAATTTGGAATATATTAAATAGGAAGTATATATCTATAAAAGCAAGAAGCGTCTGTGTGTGTGTGTGTGTGTGTGTGTGTGTGTGTGTGTGGATGTGTGTCTAGGGCATATCTAGCTGACTGTTAGACTGACCTAAGATTTCGTATGTGGCTTCCATATGGCACTAAGGTGTGCATCCTCGATTTTTGAAGATTTTTTAATTCATTTTTAAAAATATCATTAGGGGAGCTCGGCCCCATTGTGTGATAGGCCTACACCTGGTCAGTAACACAATTCACTCTGGATTTCCACACCTGACTCATCTCATCTGTAAGTCTATTTAGCCTACCTATCTTTAGGAGTTTTAAAGTGCGCTACAAGGTTCGATTTGACAATAATATTCCAATAGTTTCCAGCGAATATCAATATTCAATGTGTAAGTGCTGGATGGTGTGGGTACCTTATGAAAAGTGTTTTGTGGAGTTGCAGACGTTGTAGTGTGGCATGTAATGTATGAATACATACTTCCTACGGGCACTGCACTAGTTAAACTGAAAGAAATCTCAAATAAGTAATAATTCAGTGAGGTAAAGTCAGTTTATAAAGTGAATCAGAGCAATTCTTAATCTGGAAGGGAATGTTAGTTGACCCAACAATAGCAGCCAGCCAGGCGGCCAACATAAACCTGACCAGAAATGAAGCAATTAGGCTATTTTTGTGTGGCAGCATGACTCACTGTGGCCTGCTTCCATTACAATAACGTCCACAGGAACACAGACTGATTTAAAATAGAAATATGCTAGAGAAGGAGAGCTGAAATCCCAGATGAGCCTCTAACTCCTAACAGAGGGTAGGACATGACACATTTAACAAAACGGAGACACAACATTAATTTAGGATACAGAGGCCTTCATAACAAGGACAGAGTTCTGCACAAGCAAGCAAAGTCATCTACAGTATATTGTTTTGTGCCATTTGTGGGCTTGTTCACTGTTACTTCAAGTAGAAAAAAATTATCATTGGATTCTCTACAGTCACACAAGAATGTGTGACCAAAGAATGACTGCAAATCTTGTTTTAGTAATTTGCGGTTAGATCTTCTTATTATTAGCAATAAAGGCTTGTTGTTTAGTGTATCTGCTCTGCAACAAATGGGTAAAAGTTTGATGAAGTCTCTTGGACGTGTGACAGAATTCAGGGCTAGAAATAACCCAGGGAGCTGGAAAAAAATTAACCTTTGCAGAGATGATGTTGAATATACAGTAAAATAATGGTTGAGTCTTGTAACATAATTGTTCTCGACATAAATATTCCAGTTATTTTAAAATATATCAGATTTAAGTAGCAAACCATATTCCTTTTGATTTCCGACCTCTGAACATGAATGAGGGCATGAAAATGGGTCACCCAGGAGTCTCCCCTTTACAAACACACCCACTTTTATCACTTTTGGTGTGACATATTTAAGTGGTTTTCTGATGTGTATGACTCTGTTTGAACCTGTCCCGTAGATTGCATTTTTTGGGATTTCTCCTCTGCTACTTAAACACAATGTTTTGGTACAAAGCACAATTATGTACGGAATGGTAACTGCAGAGAAAGTGATTTTAAGACTCTGGTAAGATACTGTGCCTCAGTTTAAGACTTAGTTGAGTGAGTTTTTACATATTATGTTGAAAGTTAGATACGGCGTGATGGACAATCTAAATAAATTCTCGGAGATATGGCTGCCATTTCTGGCTCACCTTGCTAAATATGACACTGACTCTGACCAGCAAGGAAATTCATAGAGTGCCATCCACCTCTAATTGTTTAGAATTTACGTTATGATGTTAATGAGATGGGGCAGTTTACTTAATTATTCTTTTTAAATATGCCCTGTGTTTTGTTTTGTTTGTTTTCTGCTTGTTTGTTTGTATTGCTATTTTTTCTTGTTTTTTTGTGTACCCTGTTATAAACAAAAATTGAATCAATTAAAAAAAAAAAAAAAACATGCCCACTTTTCTCCCGCATATCTATCCACTCACCTGTGAGGTTTTCCTCAACAGCAAAGTATGCTGCAGAGACTCGACCATGGAAGCCAACACCTGAAGCAAAGTGAGTCTCTGGCCTTGTCTCGCAGCTGAAGCCAGCAGCTGCTGCTCCACCTCCAGGAGAGTCATGGCTGACACGTCCAACTCCTGTTCATCTTTCTCTTCTTTGTCTTCTGCAGCCGCCCAGCTGGCCAGCTCCTGCAGGAGAAACAAGTTGAGGATGAACTGTCGACTGAGATTATCTTCTACGTAGAGCTGAGCACACTTCTTTGCTACAGTAAACACAATGGGAGTATTTTTTTTACACCAGAATGAATCGTGTTTTACAGCTGTACGATATGTGTGTACACCTTACCTGCAGCAGGGCCAGGAAGAAGTCTCCAGGCAGGTCACAGTCTGGGAGTTCAGCTAGCAGCTGCATCAGACAGTCCAGCCTCCACTGCTCTCCTGACACCTTCTCATACAGAGCATCGTCCTCTTCACTGCGATACAAGAACAGAGAATTGAGGAAAGGCACTGAGAAATAGAGAGTAATTAAACTAGGGATGGCCGTTTGTAAGAAACCTGCCAACTTGAGCATCTATAAAGTTAACGATAAATTAATACTCCAGTATGTATAAATACATGTATACATGGGCAAAATAAAAGATATATATATACAGTACTGTGCAAAAGCCTGTTTTGATAATGGATGCCTGTATTTTGAATGGATGAAAAGAGACTTCCTCTAGATCGTAAAACTAACTCAAGTTCGATTAAACTGTAAAGATAACGTCAAGGAGTACAATGTTTTATGTTTTAGCCCCCGGAGAGGCATGAGATTAGTTTTCACAGTAATCTTGCATATTTGAGTGTATTTTGTGTTTAAATAAATTTTGGATAAAATTAAACCTAGTAATTCATGCTAGCAAGGTGTGATACAGTAAGCTAGTTTTTCTCCAATTAATACTCTTGTATTTTTGTGTGTTTTATAATTGTTATTGCAACTTTCAGTTTGCAAACTGTAGCTTTATCCAACTTAATTCTCAGCTCATTGGCTTATTGATGTATGGCCGCAGAACTGAACGCCCGGCCGTGTTTCAGTGTTTCAGACTGATAAGCAGTTATAGATAAAAATTAAAGTAAAAAAAATACACAGATCAATTAAAAATTCCACATGATCAAACAAATTTTAAATGACCATTAATCTATCATCAATTAATTTTTCCCATCCATAAATTAAACTAACAGTCATCATCGCAGCCAAGGTGGAATAAGATACAAGGTGGCTCTTTGACTGTTGCTGATCGGCCTAAGACAGTTTAAAGGAACTGTCCTGTTCTTCCTTTTGCATCATGTTTTTGTTCTGTCCATCATGGTATAGTATATGTGTCAAGTCACCTGCAGCTCTCTCTAGAGCCGAGTCTGGCTCCTCCATCACTGCCCGGTGTAAAGTGGAATCCTGCTGCAACCTCGCTCTCACATGCCTGCAGACCTGACAGCTGCCTCAGTGTTGACAGGGCTGCAAATGTCTCAGTGTGGCTCAAGTACCACAACAAAATCTCCTGACAGGGGGCGCTGTGGAGCACAGAGAACACATAGCTCACTTTCAGGATCCTACTTTAAAGCAAATGGACTACAGTTTATGTATACTTTGCATTTATGACTTTTTCCAAGTAAACATTTTTACAATAATTGATGAGGATGACAGCCAGAGACTAGAGAGTTGCAAAACCCTTCTCTCATGTTGCAGGTCAAATTGACCCATTTCAAAGTTTAAAATCTAAAAAAAAGTTTTTTAATGTGAAATAAAATATATTTTTTTATTGATTTAAAAAAATCAATGTTGTGTAAAACCATTTCATTTTATATATAGGTATTTTCAATTTACATACAAAAAAGTTTTGATATGCATTATTTATGAAAAACAAGTGAATTATCCTCATTGAACCATGATCTGTGAGAGGTAAAGAACATCATTGCACTAAATATTGATTGAAATGGTTCGTAATTGAGTAATTCATTGAGTCTAAACAATGTTTATTGTTTTGTTTTTTGGTTTCTGACACTTTTGGATAATTAAACATGCCCTGGGTTATTGCTGTTCCTTTATGTGGAGTAAGGCTGTTATAGTTCTTAATTCTTAGAGTAGCAGTGTTTGTACATGAATAACTTAGAGAAAACATTACCGTAGGTGGCAAACGTTCTGCTTGGTGAAACAGAAGAGTGTAAAGATGACGGGAAGGATTTCTCCGAGAGCTTTGAGAAGAGAAGATGACGGACTGTTTCCAACCACCCAGATCTGACAGCAACAAGAGACATAAGAGTAAGGGATTGTGTAAAAAAAAAAAAGTGTGTGTCTATTTTTTTTTTTTTTTTTTTTAAACAGATGAATTGAATTATTAGCAACGTTATTTGGGTTTACAGAAATCAATAAATATAATTTGGCTACAGTTATATTATACATTATGACCAGTGGTGGAATGTACCTAAGTACATTTCCTCAAGTACTGTACTCAAGTACAATTTTGAGGTACCTGTACTTTATTTGAGTATTTCCATTTTATGTAACTTTATACTTCTACTCCACTAAATGTTGAGGCATATTGTATACATCATAACAGTATATTAAGCAGTTAAAATGAACCCTACCTTGAGAAAATTAAACAGCTGCTTACAAAATTGCATCAATAATAATAATACAATACTATATTTGGAATATATAAAACAATCTGAGTGGGTCCATTCTGCATAACGAGTACTTTTACTTTTGATACTTTAAGTACAATTTGATGTTGATACTTTTGTATTTTTAGTTAGTAGGACTTTTCCTTGTAGTGGAGTTATTTCACAGTGTGGTATTAGTACTTTTACTGTAGTAAGGGATCTGAAAACTATTTCCCACCACTGCTTTTTACAGACGAATGAAAATATGAGCAACTTCCTATGTGTTTACAGAAATCAATGAATATCATTTAGCTACAGTTATGATATACATTATGACACCATGTAAAGAACTAAGCATAGATTAAATTCTTGCATATTACAGCAAATAAGACTAAATCTTACTTTACAAGTGTGTTTTTTGGATTTTCATCACAAGTGTTCAACATAAATAAAGTACAGTCAAGGGAACTGAGACATCAAGGTTACATTCTGTATATGGCAAAGTCAATGACATCTTGAGGGTCTGAGCTATGATTACTGCTATGAATTTGAAGTGTATCATTGTAGTGTTGAGTGTTTGCCTTTGGGTGTTCTCACCTTGTACACATCATTTATACAACGAGTGAGCTCCCACTCCTCCACAGCAGCTTGGAAATCACCCTCGTCTGGAAAACAAATGAAACATTGTTCAGCTCAGTAGGTATTTTTAAAAAAAATAAAGAGTTAAAATCTTGATCATGATTAATAATCATTCCATGTGTCAGTTATATTTAAGTTATAACCATTTTGTGTCAAACCTTTGTCATGTTTCATTTAGCTTCAAGTGTTAATCATGTATTGAATATAAATCACCCTGCTAGTGGTGAAGAGAGTCAGCGAGCTCTGTGTGTGTGTGTGTGTGTGTGTGTGTGTGTGTGTGTGTAAAACTCAGTGACCCCTTTAAGATGTGTGTGTGTATCTCATGTGCCTGTGAGACAGGACAGAGAGAGTGTGTGTGTGTCTTCAGTGCATCATGGCACCAGGCAGGCTCTGAGACAAAACAAGACTAAACGGTTACATCTGACCTGGAGAAGGCAGCTGCACCCGTGTATGCATGCACCCAACTAGTGTAGTGATGTCAGATAAGACAGCAGTACATGACAGGTCTAATAGTTTGTTTTGAAGTGTCTGGTGGTCAAAAAATGAGGGGCAGAGATGTATCAGGGTGTTTTCACAACCACAAGTTTAGTCCATTTCAATCGAACTCTGGTGCCGTTAAATCCTTGCTACGGTTCGTTTGGTTGCTTGTGCATGTACTTACATTTATGCACTGTGAAAGCAAACCAGACTAAATTCAAATCAAATGTAACAATTTCACTCTGATCCAGACTAACCAAACAGACTTGGGTTGTGAAAGCGCCATAAAAAAAAGAGAAAAACCTGAGCAACACAAGAGACCTTCACTGGTGAACCATCGCAGGGTTTGGTTTTGTGTTGCTGATCTGATAAAAAAAAACAACTAGTAACACTCTTAAACTTTGCAAGAAACTTTGTCGGCAGTGAGTTTTTGCATATCTTGTGTGGACTCTTGACATTCAAAAGAAGTGGATTTTTTGTTAGATGTTGGGACAATATCGCATACATTTCAAGATCCTCCTCACCACCTACAAAGCCCTAAACAACCTTGCCCCTTCATACCTGACAGATCTCCTCCATCGCCCCATTCACCCCCACCGAACGCACTCCTCTGACGCCAACACCCTCACCATCATCACCAGGACCAAATACCGCACCATAGGGGACAGAGCTTTTGCCATTGCTGCCCCTACCCTCTGGAACTCCATCCCCCTGGTCATCCGAAACTCCGACTCACTGCCGTCTTTCAAAAGTCAACTCAAAACCCACCTCTTCAACATCACTTACAACACCTGATAAATCATTTTCCACCCTCTGTCTTCTTATCTCTTTCCTATCCACTGTATTGTTGTTTTTGAATATTTGTATGCGTTTGTATGTATGTGTGTATGTACTGTATGTATTGTACATTTGTATTCTTTTTCACTCTGTTTTTTTGTAAAGCATCTTTGTGTATTCTGAAAAGCGCTATATAAAATTGATGCATTATTATTATTATTATTATTATTAATATCTAAAATTTGCCTCTACAGTATCTGACTCATCATACATCTGTTGTTTTAAACAAAGTAATGATATCTAGCTGGACAAACAGGACAACTACTGTCTGTTCTCCTGACAGAAAATTCAACACAACCACAAGCTCCTCTTTGCTTTTACTATTAATAACTCCAACACATGTGGATATGATGGGTTTGTTACTGACTGGAAGCAGTGGTGCAGCAGTGGAGCGGGCTGAGCAGAGGAGTGAGTAAGTACTGCTGTGCAAAGCTGGGCTTCTCCTGCACTGTGAAGAGCACCGCCCTGGTGGCCACTCGCTGGAACTGCTGGGCTGTTAGCTTGTCCTTGAAGTGCAGGAGGTCAAGGATCTAGATGACAACAAAAGGATACAAAAAACAATCATTACACTTCAAATAAACAATTCTTACGCAGTCCAACTCACACTCATGAGGAGAGTCATCAGAGTGTGTCTGCAAACTGTGAAGATGTCTTCACTGCACAGCTTAGAATAATATGTGTTGTTTACATTTGTTTAATCTGTCAAAAGGGTTTAGCTGACCAGTTTTTGTTTTTAAAACTGTGATCGCCTGGGTGCTCCTGTTTTTGCCCCATTTGACTTATTTTAGTGAAATTGCTTTATCCATATGCACTCACTGGCCATTTTATTAGGTACACCATGCCAGTACCAGGTTGGACCCCTTTTGCCTTCAGAACTACTATTAATGTAGAAAACGTAAAGAAACGGTAGACATAAAGTTGCAATAAGTGGTAGAATAAAGATTCATTAAGATAAATTCTACATATATGTACATAATTAGTAATTTTCTGCTGGCATTTTTATCTTGCCTTATGTTGCAGCAACAGTGCTGCTTCTTTCAGCATGTCTCAGGAGGTAGAGCGGTTGTCTAGTCATCAAAAAGTTCAAGGTTTGATCCCCGGCTCTCACAGAGTGTTGAATTGTCCTTGAGCAAAAACAGTGAAACCAAAACCGCTTGACAACTTACATGGCAGCCTCTTCCATCCTATGAATGTGTGTGGGTTTGGTTGAATGTTGGCATGCCTTGTAAAGTGTTCTGAGTGGTTGGTAGACCAGAAAAGCACTATTTAGAAGCAATCCATTTCCAAGAGAAGGGCCTGTATTAAGTACAAGATCTCTGTGTGTGTGTGTGTGTGTGTGTGTGTGTGTGTGTGTGTGTGTGTTACAGCTGACCTGAGGACAGACTTGTCTGTAGTAAGTGTCTGCTGAGGCAGACTGTTGAGGGCAAGTAACCAGGATCTTCGCCACACTGTCACATTTCCTCCAGTCTGACTCGCCCCCTAGAGAACAGAAACAGTGCTTTAGTTAGAGTTGGGACACTGTAAAATGTTTGAAAAACCCAAAATGTGGTAATTTGCTCATCCCTTTTTTTTTTCTTTTTTTTTTTTTTTACATAAGTTCAACTCAAAACTGCACAAAGACAATGAATTTAGTGTTTTACCTTATATCAACTTCATGGATTTTTGCAAAGATATACTTATTCTGGATTTGATGCCAGCAACACATATCAAAAAGAGTTGGAAATGGGGCCAACAAAAGACTGGGAAACTTAAAAAACAATTTACGAGTTAATTGGTAACTGATAGTATCATGACTGGATATGAAAGTGGCATCATTGAAAGGCTTAAAGGGATAGTTCAGGATTTTGGACATTAAGTTGTACGAAATTTTTTCAAGAAACAAAATAGTGCCACGTGACCATGCTGACCAATGCTTTGTGATGGAATGGATGACTCAATGTACTTTATTCATATAGAGGTTACCAAATGTTGCCAATTGAATATATGTCAGAAAGGATAAGCAAATGATCACACTTTGTTTTATTTACATTTTAAAATACATCCCAACTTTTTGGGAAATAAGGATTGAACAGGATTATTAGTAACTCATAAATAAAAACAGAATGCCTCAAATTTAGAATGAGTATATATATATATATATATATATTCATAGAGAAGGTAATGGGTCGCAAAGGATTTTTTTTTTTAAATCACACTTTTCACAACATTACAACTTTTTCAGAGTTTTGGTTTGTAGGCAAATGATAAAATAGAGCCAAACATATGGTTAACATGCATTACATTTGAGAGTCTATTTATATCTCTACTTATTTTACTGTGCTCCTTCTTCCATCGTTACCTCCTCTCATACACACCTGTTCCTCCCTCCAAGATGGCTCTGACTACAGCCTGGACACCACCGGGCTGCATCAGGCGCTCAGACAGCAGCTGGCCACACAAACGCCTCAGCCAGGTGGGAGCTGATCCCAGAGCTGCCCTGCTGCCAGAACCACTGGAGCTCCCCACTGCAGCAGGCTGGAATGAGGGACAATTACATGTAAAACAAGTCTCATGGACCTATGGCCAGTGGTGGAATGTAATTAAGTACATTAATTTAAGTACAATTTTGAGGTACTTGTACTTTACTTGAGTTATTAATACTCCACTACATTTTGAGACAAAGATTGTACTTTTTACTCCACTACATTTAGCTTACAGCTTTAGTTACTTTTCAGGTTGAGATTTATCATAAAATATATGATCAATTTAAAGTGATTAGACTTTTGTTTAATTAAACCACATGGAAGTATATTAAGTAGTTAAAATGAGCCCTGGTGAGAAATGGTGTTAGCTTTTAATTGTTATTATTTTAAAGTCAGCAATTGTTTATTGATCAATTTATTTTTTTCCTATTTATTCTTTATTTCCTCAGTTCTCATTTATATATTGGCTAAAAATGAAATACATTGTTTGCATAATGTATAATAATGTATAACAATGTTAAATATTAGACAACAGAGTGGTTGAAATGTGCTGCCATCACAATAATACATTTCCCCACCTCTAAAATTAGCATCAGCATCAGTCATTTTTTTTTTTTTTACATTAGCAGGAATGTAGCAGAACATGGAAGTGAAAGCAGTCCTCTGTTTATTTGTTTGTGCAAATATTTTGTCCCTGAATTCAATGAATAATCATGACAAATAATCATGATCTCAATTTCATTCAAAATAATCATAATTTTAATGTTGGCCATTATCACTCCTTTCTCCAGTCGTCCCTGCCATAATCCCTTGTCAAACATAGACATATGCACCTGTTTGGGTCCACCTTGCAGAATCAGCAGCTCCTTGATAACAATTGGCTGGTAGACTTTTCCTAGAAGGCATTTAAGGGCCTCTTTGCAAGTTTGACGTTCCTCAGCGCTGAGCTCCTGCATCTAAAAAGTTATCAAAAAAAACACATTTTATTTCTCTTGACTACATGCATCAAAAGCACTTTTGACAGAATCCTATCATCCCCAGATGTGTTACCTTCTCCTGCTCTGTGCTGCTACTCTCTTTCCGTCGTGGCTGGTAGCCGAGCTGGCACAATGCTGCCATCACATCCCCGAGGTGTCGCGTGAACACCAATGTGGCAAGAGATGACAGCTCTGCCAACTGCAATAGGACATTTGTGGTGATAAGAAGCCGCCGTCCCACCGCTGCCACTGCTGCACCACGGACAAGTGTTTCAACCATGGCTCCAAACGCTGTCCTGCGTCCAAACGACACACCCACTCCAGGGGCTAAGTATGGACAGAGCCCCAGAGACACAACAAACTGAAGAGCTGTTCCGAGCGTCTTCTGCTGGGTGACACTGAGGACGTCAGGAGGTAAACGTGGAGCCATCTCAGGGGTTCGTTGTTTAGCTGCAGATGGAGTGGGGGTCTGCTTGAAAAGTTCAAGTTCAGCAGAAATGTGTCGTTCCAATGTGAGAAGCAGTAGGAGACACTCCTGGACAAAGCCCCATATGGCATCTTCATCTCCATCGCCGGAGAGCCAGTCTACTGCCGCCATCACCTCCTCCCTGAGCCTCCTCACCTCCGCAAAGCTGCTCTCACTCTGCAGCTCCTCCTGGAGAAGAGCTCTGTTGGTCCGGAGCGCCTCCAGGAGAGCCTCCTGGTGTGAGGGCTGAGCATCCCGCACTGACGCTTCTACAGACAGTAACACACAGAAAATTACATCGTGGGCTGTGTATGACTTATTCTGTACAGGGCAGTTGATTGTATGTAGCCTGTTTTTCACTTTCTGTACAGTAAAGTTGTGACCTAACCAGTGGTGGAAGAAGTATTCATATCCCTAACTTAAGGAAAAGTACTAATACAACTCTATGAGTAAACGGGAGGTTGACTGTGAACAGAAATCACGTAAGTATAGCATTTTATTAGGCATTTCTTTCATAATAAAAACTGAGTGAAAACTAATGTATGGTTCTGATACAGTGGTGGAAAAAGTATTCAGGTCCTTAATATTAATATAATATTACAATGTTAATACCATTAATACAACACTGAAATTACTCCACTACAAGTAAAAGTCATGCATTCAAAACTTACTTAAGTAAGAGTACAAAAGTATCGGCATCTAAATGTACTTAAAGTATTAAAAGTAAAAGTACTTGTTATGCAGAATGGCCCCAGTCAGATTGTTATATATATTCTAAATATATTACTAGATTTTTATTATTATTGATGCATTCATGTAAGCAGCGTTTTACTGTTGTCAATGTAGGGCTCATTTGAAATACTTAAAATACTGTTATGTGGTTTAATTTATAAACATGTGTGATCACTTTAAATTGATCATGTTTTTATGTTAAATCTCGACCTTAAAAGTAACTAAAGCTGTCAGCTAAATGTAGTGGAGTAAAATGTACAATATTTGCATTTAAAATGTAGTGAAGTAGAAGTATAAAGTTACATATGTGAAAATACTCAAGTAAAGTACAAGTACCTCTAAATTCTACTTAGTACTTGACTAAATGTACTTAAGTTACATTCCACCACAAACATTAACGTTACAAACAAAATGACAAGCATGAGAACATGAATGTGTTAACTATTGTCCACAGCGACGAATACTGAACCTCTTTCAGTTGCTAATTATCAATTTTAATAACAACCAGTGAGTCAGTAAGTAACAAAATGTCACCATGCCATGACATACTTAATGTTATTGCTACCGTTGGGCTGTCAAACTGAGTTATCCACTTACCGCCAAGAGGTTTTGTTAGAATATTTATCGCTGAGAAAATAGCTGAAGTCATTTTGCCATCATGTAATCAACTTCTTTCATGTAACGTTGTTATTTCTGTAAACCGATGATGTCTTCACCATGGGCAACAACCATTACCAATGGCGCTAAAATTATACGTCAACAGGGCTCAACCAATGAGAGACGGCCGGGGGGCGCGTCATGCTTCCACCTGACTCATTTGGGATCAGTGGGTGCGCTCCTTTTGAAGCAGCCGGCGCACGATCCAGTAAGTGATGACGAGAGGTGAGGGAGGAGTTTGGCTCTGAAATAGAGTGGGAAAGACTTCCCGGCGGGAGGAGGTCTCACCATGAATAAAACATTAATCTGTAAAAGACTTATATGCTACTTATGTGTCATTAAAACGTAATAATGATGCCACAGAGTAAATATGATACCCACTGTCATTGGGCTTGCCATCCACCGCAGCGGTACGCCGGTGCTATAATGGTGCGGACCCAATTTCCAGCAGCCCACAGTAGGTACATGGGACCATGCATGGGACCACAGAAACTCTTGCATCCTGTTAGATTATTTCAATTATTAAAAATGTGAGGTACTTGTACTTCACTTGAGTATTTCCATTTTAAGTGAAGTTTTTCTACTTCTTAAGGCAAATTTTGTCCTTTTTCTCCACTACATTTTGCTGTCAGCTTTAGTTACTTTACAGATCGAGATTTAACATACAGTATATGATTGATTAGACATAGGCTTATATAAAAAGCATCAATACGTATGTTAATAATATATTTGGAATATATAAAACAATCTGAGTGGGTCCATTCTGCAGAACGAGTACTTTTACTTTTGATGGTGATACTTTTACTTTTTACTTAAGTAAGTTTTGAAAGCAGGACTTTTACTTGTAGTGGAGTAATTTCACAGTGTTGTATTAGTACTTTTAATTAAGTAACAGATCTGAATACCTTTTCCACCACTGATAACAACAATACTTGAACTGTCTCTGATCATAACATGGCACCTTGAACTTTGACCCTCTTGTTCATATACCCTGGGCAGAGGATTGTAGGTAAAAAAAAACACCCTGGTACTTTTAGCAAATTGCTTTTGATATACTATATATTGGGACTAACTAAGGCCCAAATCTGAACCGTCCAGCTGTCCCTGCCATAATGTGCTTTTGCTACTTACTTTTTCTAGCAGGAGGTTAGAAATTTTCAACTTTTGATGCATTATTGGTCATTTCTTTCCTCCTCAACAAAGAAAGCCAATTAACCACAGCCTTGCATCCTTTTACCACCAGCTGTTACCACAGGTTAATCAATCTCCCCAGCAATGACAATCAGTCAAAATAAGCCATTAGGTCTTGGTGACATCACAGATTGACTCTTGTTGGGAAGAGTTGCAGATTGTTAGCAGGTATGAAATTAGTTCCTAATGCTTCGTTTGTCATTATGGGTGCAATGCCATTGCTAACCAGAACCTTCCCATTTTATATTTGTGCAGTCTCTTGGGGGAAAAGGTTACAGATGAATGTTAATGCCATCCGGATCTTAATTCAAGAATGAAGTAAGTACATTACTGGCTTAATTTGAGTGTGACAACCCTGTGGTCTCTAACTGAACTGTATCCACAGGGTGTTGTGGATTATATGTCAGCTGATTGGAAGCATCACCTGCTACCCTGTGGGGAAGGGTAAGTTGTGTGGGTTTAATAAAATAACTATTGCCAGTTGAGATTGCCAGCCTTAAATGAAGAGTGGGAAGAAATGCTGCTTTTTCTCCCCCAGAATATGGTGCAAACAGTGCTGACACAAGCTTAATGTGGCAGCCATTTTCTTCTGGGTACTGGTTAAGTGGAATGGGTATGAGAGCAGGCCCAGGCAGCATCTCCCCTCTATCCCTTCTACCCAACTTAGCTGCTGCCAGCGCTATCAAACTTCCTGCTCCTCAAGATGCCATTTCCACAGCTCACAGCCCTGAGTTCAATGAAAATGGTGCTTATCCAGGCTATGGGTATGACATCGGTACTCCAGGTTTTGGCTTCAGTAGTTCAGACCGTGCTCCTGTAGGGGACAGCTGGAGCTCTGGATCTGCTAATGCCTATGAGGCTGGTGACCATAGCCCTGAGTCAGTCTTCAGTGATGTGTCAGATCTGGAGCAACTCGACTACCTTAACTCTCATTCAAGCTACAAGCGTGGAAGGAGAGTTCTTGCTCAAATGCGCTTCACCCCAGAAGAACCTGTAATCAAAATCCCACCAGTACCCACACACATCAGGAAAACTCCTAAGCACAGTGGTCATGTTAAAGCCCCGACCAAAGGTGTCTTGTAAAGACCATTCTGGTAAGGCACAACTCAGTATCTACTATGTCTTTCTGCAGACAGTTACTTACTTGTGTCTTTTTTCCTTGCAGGTTCACATGGTTTGATGCTTCTCATTGCTTTCCCAGATGCCAATAAACTGGATTTGTAAAGTCTTGTTTTTGTACATGGTCTTCTTAAACTTTGCTGTAGTGGAGCTCAAGTACATACCTCTTAATCCCTCGCCCCATTTCTCTGAAAAAAAAAAACCAACAACCTAAAATAACATCAACCTTCAATGAATTTGAAATATCTCCTCAAGCATAAAGCTTTTATGCATATACCTGAAATCCTTTAAGTAACAGGCTTGGAAATACATGTATCCATTGTAAGTAAATATATTTCTATTGCCGTGGAATAAATGAAGATGCAATATAGAAGAAAAAATGTCCTTGTTTAGTATAAAATCTAAAAATCACCATTATACCCATGAACCAATTAACAATTATTCAACTAAATGTGTTCCATAATTTTGATTTAAAATTAACATACAGCATTTATGATACTATTTATAAATACTCTGGTCTGTTTATTGGTTACTGGGAGTTTTAAATCAGAACCTATACATAAGAAATCACCAACAAAACATTGAAAAAGTAAAAGACAATGTATACTGATTGACAGCCATATATGACCAAGGCCCTTTGTGCTCTCAGGCTCATTTCTGGATATCGCATTGGTCTGCCAACTTTAACAAGCTATCACCTGAGAGCTCTCAGGAATTCAAATATCAGATTTAGTGGTGTCTGGCGCCATCTGCTGGATGTATGGTAGTAAAACGTTTGGAGACAAAGACTGTTTGCTTTACATATGCTAAAATATGCTTCCTCACGGGAGGGACGAAAAATGACATAAAAAGAAATAAATAACTAAAAAAGTGAATATATATATATATATATATATATAGAGAGAGAGAAATAAATGAAAATGTAGAAATAGCAAAATATATAATGTGTTACATGTAAAAAATAATGTATGTGTATCTTTTGCATTTGTGACTCTAAACATTAGATATTAAACTGGCTTAGGTGGCTAGTGTTAGATTTTAATATTTATATGAAGGCAGTAGCCAATGTGTTTTGCTGCACTGTAGCTTTTCTCTTTCTCACAGGCCTGAGTTTGTATTCTCACTTTATGTTATCTTGTTTGGGCTTTGTAGCTCATAGATATGCTCCTGTAACACACACACACACACTTGTATCACAACCTTCGAACGAGACTTGGACAGCTGTTGGCCTGTCCATGTCATAGGTAACTGGCCAATAGAATTCGGTTGCATGTTAATCCAACTTCTGTACAGAATTAAATGTTGTTGTTTTTTTTTACAAAAATCTCATTCTGAGTGGGATCCTGCCAGAGCTGTGTCTCAGTCCAGCACTGCATAACTTTACCTGTGATCTAAATAAAAAGTCTGCATTGAGACCAGTATTTTTTCTCCGGTGTGTGTTCACCCTAGGGCTTCCAATATGCGAACTAGAGACCTTTAAACTACCCTACGTATGTAAAGGCCCGACATTTACAGTAATTTACTGTAATGTCTCACCTGCACTATGAAAGCGTCAGAAGTGGGATGAGGGGATCAAGTGATCCCGGCTCTGTAAATGGGCAGGAATATAACACCTTCGCGGTTTCCTATGAATGCCCTAAGGCAAAAAGCTGGCACAGATCTTCCCAGCAAAATATTGGGACATTTGCGGTACCACACTATGAAGGGCCTTGAAATTAATTTATTTCAAAAGCACTGCTGTAGGGGCCAGTGCTGGTGTGACAGTCTGATAGTGGCCTACTGCCACTAGGAAACAGTATATGACAGTGGAACTACTGGCACACCATCAACCACCTTTTTTTACATTTCAACATAACTCAAGGAGAAACAGCAATGCTATAGCAAGATCTCACGAGAGTTTGGCATCATTGAGGCTGTGGTCATACATACTCAAATTTAACATTAAAACATTAGCTTCCGGTTGTGAAGCAAATTTGCATGTTTGCATCATGTGCAGTTCATCTGTGGTGAACTTTGACCGGTGAAGTCGCAGTCTCAACCAAATACAAAGACCTGTGTGTGTGGTTGACCTCATTCTGCTTCCAAATGGACTACAAACCAGCAGCTGATATCATATCCTGCACTCCCCATGTCACTCGCCTGCATTTGCATGTGTGACCTGCTTTTGTATTGCCAGATCTCACAAGAGAGGTAGACATTGCTGCGATAGACAGGTCTTGAACAGTCAATTTTGTTCTAATTTGTCCATATGAAAAATGCTATATCAGTGTCTGAATGTTCAGGAGATATGTGGCTTGTAAAAAAATTGGGTCCAAAATTTACTTTGGTGATCTTATAGCAGAGGAATCTGTCATAATCTGTGCTCACTTTCACTCCTCCTATTAGGATCAATACTCCTACTTCATGCATAATATTCGGCAGATAATTTACTACACATTGCATTGTATATTAACACTGGACTGTTAATTGTTGAAGTACAGTATATAGCAAGTGGGATGTGAGGATTCTTTAAAAAATAATCTGCACACATGTGAAGCCTGAGTCTAAATATCTGACTGAAGAATAATAAAAACTAGTGGCTTTAATTTCTTATATCTGTTTTACCAATAATGTTTTTCCAATGTATTTCTGTACTTTGAGGGACAGGTCTGGTCATCGGATTTATATACAGCAGTGAACTGATATAATGCAGTTGTACATGAGAATTCATGTAAAATGGAGGTTGAAGCATTGTGGGAGAAATGAGGTGAGTAAAAACACTTAAGGACAGTCACAAAACCATAAAGTTTATAAAACAGAGCACGCCAAATGGCCTGAATTATCCTGCCCCCAGAACACAGCTGCTGCAGTGCTTAATGACTCAGAGCCAGTGGTGGAAGAAGTATTCAGATCCCTTACTTAAGTAAAAGTACTAATACCACACTGTAAAATGACTCCACTACAAGTAAAAGTCCGCATTCAAAACTTACTGAAGTAAAAGTACAAAAGTATCAGCATCAAAATGTACTTAAAGTATCAAAAGTAAAAGTACTCTTTATGCAGAATGGACCCACTCAGATTGTTTTATATATTCTAAATATATTATTGGATTTTTATTATTGATGCTTTTATGTAAGTAGTGTTTTAATTTTGCAAAGACAGGGTTCATTCAATTACTTAATATACTGTTATAAGAAGTTTTTAAGAAAGTCTAAACATTTTAAGTTGATCATATATTTTATGTTAAATCTCGACCTGAAAAGTAACTAAAGCTGTCAGCTAAATGAAGTCTCAAAATGTGGAGTAGATGTAAAAAGTTACATAAAATGGAAACACTCAGGTAAAGTACAAGTACCTCAAAATTGTACTTTGAGTACAGTACTTGAATAAATGTAGCCTACTTAGTGACTTTCTACCACTGCTTGGAGCTACTCGTCCACTAACAGTCTCTTACAAATCATCATTTACACCTCACCAAAAGCAATCTGACCCAAAAATGTCCCACACCATGAACAGAAATCTGTTGAGAAGATCATCTGTAGCCTATACAATTTTAATAGTGATTATGCCATTAATACCCAGTGCTAGACTGAAAACAATTACCAATGAATAAACCAGGACTGCTCTACTGGAACTCACAGAAGAAATTTCACTGTTTGTGATGGCGCTGGCTCACAGAACATCTGATGTGGTCCAATTTAAACACAAGACAGATGCTGTTTAAATGGTCAACAGTTTGATGGATAATCAATAGATATTTGATAGCTGATTGACGGATGATTTTTCTATACGATAAGATAAGATGATCTGAATAGCATCAAACAAATCATAATAATGATAATAATAATAATGATAAAAATGATGATAATGACAATGATGATGATGATGATGATGATAATAATAATAATAATAATAATAATAATAATAATAATTGTGGTTACTGTTTCTGCCTACTTATATATATAAGTAGGCAGAAACACTGATTTTAGAAACTCTGGTTTAATATGCAACCATAATGTGGTTTTTCATTTACTCAAACATAGGACTAAACTCAGGAATCTTTTCTATATGATAAGATAAGATGATCTGAATAGCAAAACAAAACAAAACAGTTGCTTTTAAACAACAGCTTCATGCTATATTAATCAACCAAATTAAGTATTATGAGGTAAAACGGTCCAAAATAACTCAGGAATGACTCACATCCATCTTGTCTTTGTTTTGGCTGGTGGTTTGGAGGAAAACAGAGAAGTGACAGGCCTGAAGGGTTGACCTATATAGTCTTGGGTGGAGTGACAGGGTGAGGCTGAAGGTAGTTTGGAGACTTTTGATTTCACAGTTATTGAAACGCCTGTTTACACATACAAGTATCTCATTGGCTGATATTATTATCCATGACCTGCATTAACTCATCACGTTTGTTCTGCGTGACAAAATTCACATGCCTTTTTCTGTCTTTATATATAGGTCTACTTTTATGTAGTGTTAGAAAAATTGCATGAGGAAACCTTGAAAATTGAATAATCTGTCACCAACAGAAAAAACCTCACCATTTTTCTGCGCAGATCGTTGATGGCGAATGAAAAGCAGGAGACGTCCAAATTCTCAGTTTAACATAGTTTTATTACAATACGTCAAAAAATGTGCATTTTACAGAGATTCTCCGGGTTCAAAAACTCATGTCCCTGAATACAAACAGACGGGTTTCAGTTCGTGAAGTCTGAACCACGTCTCTCTCCCTGAACCCATTAAAATACTAACATTTGTTTACAAAACATCCTGGTAGATTTCTTCCAGGAAGTTCCGCCTTCTTGATCCGCTGATTCGCCAGTTTTAATCCGTACAAAACGGCACATCATGCCACCTGGGCATACGATCTTGCTGCCCCGGACAAGGCCATCCTAACCTGGCTTCTTCTCCAGAACATTCAACAAAAACCTCCTGCCTTGTTATGTCTTACAGAGATAGTATGTCTGACAGAGCCAAAGGATTTCCACTGTCTCACATAGATTCTAAAAGTCTAAAAAATATGAAACAGACAATGAAATATATGTTATAACATTAACACACAAACATAATCATTGTATCAAAATCATATTGCCTGATTTAATATAAATGCATAGAGAGAGATATTACACTCAAGGTTTGACCTTTGATAGTGACCTGCGTCACGCACAGAGACAGACAACAGAGACAGACACAGGGACAGACACCAGGGAGTCAAACAACAGAGAAGCAGAAATCAAGCATAAAATCATTTACCAATATAGAAAATAATCAATTATTTTAATAGTAGTGTGTGTTTTGCTCAGTGGTGGAAAGAAACTAAGTACATTTACTCAAGTACTGTAGTTAAGTAAAAAAATTTAGGTACTTGTACTTAACTTGAGTATTTCCATTTTATGTAACTCTTTACTTCTACTCCACTACATTTTGAGGCCAATATTGTACTTTTTACTCCACTGCATTTAGCTACCAGCTTTAGTACCTTTTCAGGTCAAGATTTAACATAAAACAAAGATCAATTTAAAGTTATTAGACTTTTTTTAAAATTAAATCTTATAATAGTAAATTAAGTAATTGAATGAACCCTGTATTTGCAAAATTAAAACACTGCTTACATAAAAGCATCAATAATAAAAGTCCAATAATATATTTAGAATATATAAAACAATCTGAGTGGGTCCATTCTGCATAACGAGTACTTCTACTTTTGATACTTGAAGTACATTTTGATGCTGATACTTTTGTACTTTTACTTGAGTAAGTTTTGAATGCAAGACTTTAACTTGTAGTGGAGTAATTTCACTGTGTTGTATTAGTACTTATACTTAAGTAAAGGACCTGAATACTTTTTTCACCACTGTATCAGAACCATATATTAGTTTTCGCTCTATTTTTATTATGAAAGAAAAGCCCATTTAAAATGCTTAAGTAAGGGATCTGAATACTTTTTCCACCACTGATTTTGCTCATAATGGTCTAAAAAAACCTGAGCTAAAAAAATCATTGTCTATCACGCAGAATGTTAAATATAATCCTAAATATCTATCTAAAACATGCAGGCTGTTTTGTTTTCATGTTAACTCAATGGAGTATTGGCTTATGTTGTCCATTTTGGAATCCTTTCCATGTCTTTTCGTGTCTTTTTAGGTCATTTTGTGTCTGTTGTTGTGACTTTTTTTGGGGGGGGGGGGGGGGGATTTTGTGTCTTTTTTTGTCATTTTGTGTCTTTTTTGTCATTTGTGTCTTTTTGGTTATTTTGTGTCTTGTTTTGGTCATTTTGTGTCTTTTTTAATCCATTAGTCCAACATAAAATGTGTTTTTTTTTTACTTTCAAAACACTATCTTGCTCAATAAATAATTTTAAATGTTGCAAATGTGAACAAAGGCTGCAAATATAATATATAAGAGGGTTACATCCAGTTCTATAATTTTATACTAAATATATTTGACCTTGTCCCCAGTTTTGCTTGGTATATCATCATCAAACTGAAACTGGCCTCATGGAGTTTACAGCCAGAACTTTAGAGGTAAATTTACAGTAGGTCTCCACGCTGCTTTGTTTTCTAGTCTGAATGTCATGAAGAAGTCATGTTTTGGCGCTTTTGGAGACTCCAGATGGTTAAAACTGAATCGGTCATATTCTAGTTTGACTCATGGTTATATACCAGATGCTGCATCGCACTGCTCCCGAAAGAAAACGTGACACAGCTTCTTAGCAGAGCTCGCTGTCATTTTTCCATCCTCCAATCAAAGTTCTCCAGTTTTATAAGTCATGTTGACGTTTCATCCCCTGGCCAATCAGCGAGCAGAACTGCGATAATAACATCCACACTCCCACAGCAGCGTACGGCCACAGTCCACGCCTCCTCAGTGTTCGCTTTCGTTTGACAGCAACTTAAGTTTCCCGGGAGTCCACAACACGGTGAACGTTTTAGCGCCTTAAATCGGTGTATTTGGAGCTTTATTTCGGCCGATATCTCTGGATTCTTCTCCAGTGATGGACTAAGAAGTCATCATGGTGGTGAATTCATTGCACTGGTTTCGCAAAGGGCTGCGGCTGCACGATAATCCGGTGCTGCAGGAGGCCCTGACCGGAGCGGACACGGTGCGCTGTGTTTATATCCTAGACCCGTGGTTTGCTGGCGCGGCTAACGTGGGAATCAACCGATGGAGGTTTGTGATCTAACTTGACTCTTAACTGTGACACGTTTCATTTAACGTTGGTTTTACATAACGCATTATGTGAACTTAATTCACCAGGGCTCCGTTTGTGTGATTCATAGCCTGATAAATACGCAGCAGTTGGAGTTTAGTCTTGGGCCTCCACTATTTTACACGACAGTTAGCTACAGTTAGCATAAAACGGAGAAAACGCCACACCAGGCACCATACAAAAATACATGTTTTATGTTACCCTTGTGCACTGACACTATATACACAATTAAAAGAGGACTACTTTATTGACTACGTTATTGAATCAGTATTGCCAGTTGTTATATTCGACATACACGTGAACTGCGATGAAACGTTAGCATTTGGTAAATAAACAGCCAACAAAATAATGCTAAAGTTGCTAACTAGGTAACTATATATACTTAAAATATGGACCAATATGTTAACTATAGCTCAACATATCCCACTCAAGTTTGTCTGAAGAAAAGAAGCTTGTGGCAATTACACGCAAATTTCGGTGTAATAACATCATGTTTTAAAGCAAGTCCTGGGTTTTGAATTATGTGCTAGCCGAGTGGCGCAGTAACCAGTTGTATGGGTTGGATCTTATAAAGTAGGCTTTGTCGAGTGGAGTGTTGTATACAGCGAAACCTTTCATCAATCAGTGATCAGTGATTTGGTGAATGCATATTAATGAAGAGTCGCATGTAAATGTGACAGCTGGCGTATAAATTTCTACCCTAGTGCAAATAGGTCACAGTATGACACTATATTGCTTTGATAAACAGTGAATGTCAATTACCCCTCAAGTGTTCACATGTCGCATAGTTGTGTAACCTTATTTAATGTACAGTCATGAAAAAAATATTAGACTACCTTGTTTTCTTAAATTTCTTGTTAATTTTAATGCCTAGCTTCAACTAAAGGTACATTTGTTTGGTCAATTATAATGATAACAACAAAAATAGCTCATAAGAGTTTGATCTAAGAGCTGATATCTAGCCATTTTCCGTGGTTTTCTTGATAATGACCAAAATCATTATCAAGAAAACCATGGAAAATGACTAGATATCAGCTCCTAGATTAAACTCTTGAGGTATGTTTTTTTATTGTATACAATACGTTTTTGGACTATTTTAAAGTATTTTATTGTAACTCATATGTACAATAATTATTTAATTATTATTTATGTCACTTTAACATTTATTTATTTATTTATTTACATGTGTAATATTTAAATTGATAATGTGTGTCCCCTTGGCCTAATGCCCTTGTTTTGGGGGACAGTCATTTGTGAGGGGCATAGTGAACCCCAAGAGAGTTAAGTTGGGTGGACTTGTCATGCAGTTGTTGGTTTTGATTAAAGAATAACTAAACAAGATATTTTGTAGATCACTCTTCACTCAGCTAGAGAGACTGGAGAACACTACCAAGCCAAGAATTAAGGGTTACAGTAGTAATATTGACCATGTAAACATCACATCTAATATTGAATTGTAATATGTCCTAGTAAACAATTAAAAACAAAATTAAAAACAAAAACAACACACAGGATATTTGATAATTAAGCAAATCATGAAAAGTACATAGACGACACTTGATAATAAAGGATGTATAGCATGGCACATCCTGGGCAATCAATCAATAATCCAATACTGTATCAGTAGCCCAGCTGGATCAGGCATCTGTGACAATGGGCCTTTTTGGTATTTGATACCATTACTTTAAGAAAAAAACAGTTGAGTACATTTATATCTATTTATTTATTTGTCACACTTTGATGCACAGAGTTAGGAGAGCAATGATCAGGTCAAGCCCAATGTTGCCCCCCACAAAAATGATAGGCTTCACTTTCACACAGTGAGGCGTACAGCTTATTATTTAAACACTGATGGATATGATCGATACTTGGTATAGGCTGATACCACAGAATTAGAATTGTTCTAATCCAAAACCCAGCTGTTAGTATTGTAACACTTCAATAAAATGTGATGTTACAATTTAAGTTAGCAGGTTTTTACTAGTTTTGTGGCATTGATTTGACAAAATTGTTCAATTAATTAAAAAACACAATAGAAAATGTTTCTCTGTTGTTCCACTTGATACAAGAATATGATGTTTTCACATGGGAATTACTGTATTAATTTTAGAATATAATAATCCATATAAAATAAAATGTTGATTGGGCTAAATATGGGAATACTAGGTGTTTCAGGATGTAGGATGTATACAACCATGAACATTTGTCCAAAATTGCTGTGAGAAAAGGAAAAAAAAAGCCTAAATTCCATATTCAAGCTCTTTAGCATTCAACAGGAAGAAACTGCTCATTGCCAAAATTTAACAAGTAAGCAGCAGCTGAACGAAGTCACTTCAGCTGGTTTCATTCTGTCTAAAAAATGAAGTGAGACCAATGGTCATTACAATGGATGCAAGACTTCAAGAAGTTCCATAATTTCGTCCCTCTTTACCAGATTCCAACAAAACTTTGTGTGTAACGACTAAGGGCTGGTTATGTCCATTAAGTTTAATTAGATGCTATGCAACAACTAGCATTAAAGCCCAGTTGTTGCTAAAACGGGAAGCTGACGTACGACTTTTGTAGTTCTACAAGTGATTTATCATCATCCAAGCCTGTGAATGTTGTTATGGGAAATGTCAGTTTGTTAACTCTAACTGACGGACTTCATTTTCTACTACTACTGTTGGAGAAAGATCGTTACCTATTAAACACGAAGTAAAACTAACTTGAGGGATGCTTTATAATGCTTTTGTAGTGAGAAAAAACAAACAGAAGGCTAAATTTGTACGGATGAGAAAATGGTTGTGGAGACTAGTCAGTCAGTAACATTAACTGTCAACAGTAGTATGCTAGCTGCTAATGTTGGTCTCAAACTATAGAATAAGAATTCTAGACATTAAAACCAGCATACAGAATGGTCAAAGTGGCAGCCATTGGATGCAAGATTTCAAGAAGTTTCATAATTTCGTTACGTGTACCAATGTCATTTAAAACAACTGTGACTGCTGTACCTATAGCAATTTGTAAGCGGCAAACACACTGAGGCTTTGCAGTGGAGAAAGCATGGAAAGGTGAATTTTGTAGCTTTATCTCTGTTAACTTCCTGCTAGAGAGGAACTGAGGAATGCTGGATTGAATTGCTTCATATTTCTTTTGGTCATCAAATTCTATTCATTAAAGCAACATTGTGTACAATTGGTATTTTGTGCGATTTAGCAGACCCGTGCATGTATTTACTAAGTGTTACTGTATGAATAAGAGCGCATGGATGTGTTAGCAGAGTCCACCACATAATTTACAGGAAGACTGTCAAAATATGATGCCTTGGATAAAACTTAGAAGAACCCCTATTCTCCTCTACAATAATTACTTGAAATATGCAGCAAAAAAATTCTCCACACCCCCTTACTTTGTTTGGGTCTTGCCATCATAGTCTCAGAAAATCCTATGGGAAACACTGGTTCTAAAGCTTTTTTTGCAGTCAAGTGTCATATTTTATACTTTAGAAATTGCTGATTAATATTTACACGCGCACACAATCCAGGGGACAAATAACCCTTTTCCCCCACTGCTGAAAAAAATCCTAAACACAGGAAACACTAATAACATTACTAATGAGCAAAAACTAGTCAGTAGACAACTTTGCTGTTGCTACTATTTACAAGTCAGCAACAACAACAGCTGTGTCTTTGGGCAGCCTCTAGGCCTGATAAGGGAATTAAACGCAGAAGTGCCTTAAAGTTCCTAGGAAATAGAAAAATATTTATTTTCCAGTTTTAATCCAGTGTCACTCTGTTGAATTTCCATTTATTTAGCAGGTTTTGCTAGATATATGTCAAAAATCTGTCTTTTTTTCTTCCTTTTCCTCAAATGTTTTATGACTCATCCTGCCCTCGGTGGTGAACAGAAATGAATCATAAGATTTTGGTAGACTATCTAACCATACCAGTCACATAAAACAACACTTCACCATTTATGGATGCTAGTCATGGTTGTATCACGCAACAGGGCTCATAATACTATTTTCTATGGACAAAAAAATTATTTATTTATTTTTTGGTGCATTTGTCCTTCTTTCTTGGCACTTCTGCAATGGCAGCAGCCTGATCCCACCAACATTACAGCAATGTAGAGTGAAACTGATTTTGTTTCATTAAAAATATGAATAAAAAGGCACTGAAATCCTATATGAAGACGTGTGTCCTGTGTAGTGAAACTTTTTGATATTAAAATTGAGCCACTCACATCATGCAAGCTAGGCCTATAGAAAAACTGCTATTATATTGTATTAACATATTTATTTTAACCCCTTAAGAGATGAGATAAGATATTCCTTTATTAGTCCCACAATGAAGAAATTTTCACTGTTACATCAGCAAAAGTTGCCAAAAAAGATAGAAGCAGCAATAAAATATCAATAAATAGTAAACAAGCAATATTAACAAGAAATGTAAAAATAATAATTTAAATAAGAAGAAATGTAAAAATTAGGAACAATGTATACGCAGACTCAACAGTTGAAATTACACCATTACAGATATGTTTGTGTACATTATAGTGCAGTTATTGTCAGTTTTGGTGTGTCTGGGAGCAGTGCCCTTGCCCTTTGTCCCAGTTGTCCACAGAATTGGGATTGGGGGGTCAGTGGATTTTTAGGGGGAGATAGCAGGTCAACAGCAGTAAGTTGGCAAGTCGGCATGAAACTACGGAAAAACATGGGTTTTGTGTTATTGATTTTTTAAAAATGTGCACTAAGCAGTAATGTCCCTGTAAATGTGTGTTGCTCTTAATGTGGGATGTACAAACACAGTTGCTTATTGTTTACACAACGAAGAAAGATTTTTATAAGCAAAATTAGCATTCATGGATCCACAGTTCTGTTATATTATATACAAGTTGCTGTTGCAAGATCCTATTTATTATTCCATCTTCAGCACGAATGATTTAAAACTATCCTAACTTAATAGCAAGTGTTATCCCACTTAGTTATAGTAAGAAACAAGCCATCTTCAACATTTCTCAAAGAAATACACTACTGGAATGGAGTGCTGTCATATCACTGTGCAGAGAAACAATCAATGCCATCCCAGCTGTACGCCCTGCTGCGTTATAGCTAGGTCATATATCTGACTGATTACATTTCCCTTATATAATGTGTGCAGGTTTCTGTTGGAGGCTCTGGAGGACTTGGACAACAGTCTGAAGAAACTGAATTCCAGATTGTTTGTCGTCAGAGGACAGCCTACTGAAGTTCTCCCAAGGCTCTTTAAGGTCTGTATTGTTACCCACCACTGTCTTCTCTGTGTCTGTCTGGGCCACAATGTACACCATGTTTCTTTTTGAAACAAAACCATACCAGTTCAGTTCAATTTGACTGAATACTTTGTTGGTCAGTCTGTGGGTTTGACTGTCATTGTGGAGAAATAAAAAGACTGAAGTGAGATAAATAGACTGATAATTTTTACCTTATTTGACATAACAATTCTTGATTGAATATGGTTTTCTGGACACAAAATGCAGTTAAATCACAATAAATTGTATCACAGTACTCGCCATATCGCAAAATGCTTAAAATCGCAATAATACCATATCGTGACTCAAGTATCGGGATAAAATCGTATCATAGGGCCTCTGCTGATTCACACCTCTATAAAGCATCCTGGCACGGTCGAATGACAAAAGTAGCATAAAAAAGACTAGTGTAACCAGTGTGAAGCTAGGTCAGTATATTTTTGAAGCAGTGCCAGGATCCACCTTTGTCAACAGACCAGGTTTTTTTTTTACATTAGTACCGTTTTAGAGGAGTAAGAATGACTGCAGCTGTGTTGCAGCCAAAAACAATGTTGTATTTTTTACTGTTGAATATGATGATTTGATTGGCCTGCCTGCTGCTGGTAACCACACATACATGCAGTATATACTTTAAAGGTTGTCATAGGTCGCATGTTCACACTGTACTAAACGATGCAGCTGCATGTGGTGTTGACAGTTATGAGGAGAGTCCCTGTGGGGATTCAATGGAACACTTACCATCTCCATACAATAGCTGTTGCATAACACACTGCCGGTTTTAAATGAAAACATGACAAATCACCTCCCTCAGTTTTGGGGAGACAGTTATCAGGCAGAACCCAGCACCTGGAGACTTACGATGACACCGAGTGGCCTGCACTACCATCATACAGGAATGTCGCTTCAACCCCAGTACCAAAGAGAAAGCAACCATGGACCAAGGTTACAACAAAAACGAAGAGCAAATTGCCCCAAGACACAGGAATTCTACGGAAGAACAGATTTACTCCACTCTCCCAGAATCCTGTCTCCCCGAAAGTGGGCTCATCTTCCAGCTCCAGAGAAAGGTATGAGGCTAATTCATATGCTAAAAGGCTACAGAAAGAGCTAACCACTGGGCCCCAAGGCAGGAGTGCAGTTGCTAAGCTCCAACATTTATCATTTGCGTCACACACAAGCAGCCTGTGTCAAGGACATGAGGCAAGACGTTCCAAAACAACGGATAAGACGTCGCTCTGGTGAGGGCGCTATGATAAGGACTGACCATGGAGGACAGCAGAGTCTGAGAGAGCCAACAGCGTCATCATCCTCTCCCCAAAAAATGGAGTCTCCACCAGCCCCAACAGCCCAACGAGGGGAGTCTCACCGAGTCACGGCAGGAGACACCCAACCCTTACCCCCCCAGATCCCACCCAGACCAAACTCACCAGCGTCTCCTGTTAAGGATTTACATTTAGCTCTTTTAAATATCAGATCTCTGGTTGGCAAATCTTTCTTAATCAATGATTTTATTCACAAGCACAACCTTGATTTTATGTTTTTAACTGAAACTTGGTTAAGTCAGGATAATAGATCAGCAGTTCTTATTGAGTCAACCCCCCCAAATTTTAGTTTCTTCAGTGAAGCAAGAATACATAAGAGAGGAGGTGGAGTTGCCACCCTGTTCAAGGACAGCTTCCAATGCAAGAACATGTCTTATGGTCAGTTTGACTCCTTTGAATATGTTGCCATTCAGTTAAAATCACCCTATAGAGCAATCTATTTGACCATCTACAGACCCCCCAAATATGATGCAAGGTTTTTTGATGACTTTGCCAAACTACTGTCTGTGGTGTGCATGGATTTTGACTGTGTTGTTTTAGTAGGTGATTTTAACATTCATGTTGATAATCCTGAAGATGGTTGTGCTAAAGAACTTTTAAATATTCTGGATAACTTTGGGCTTTCTCAGCATGTCACAGATCCAACACATAACAGAGGACACATATTAGATCTAATTATTACCAAAGGTCTTAATATCTCTGAGGTTGTGGTGAACGATGTTGCTCTTTCTGATCACTACTGTGTTTTGTTTAAAATGACCACCCTTGCCAATCCTACAAAAGGTGAAGCAGAGGTAATCAGGAAGTGCTATATAAATTAAAACACTTGTGCATTATTCACCCAGGATTTTACACCATCACCAACCCTGCCCTCAGCTCTAGTTGATGACCTTGTTAACAGTTTTAGTTCCAATGTTATGACTGTTATCGACTCTATCACCCCAATTAAGACCAAAGTTCTGTCGGGGAGGAAAAAGTCACCCTGGAGAAACGCCACATTGGTTAAAGCGCAGAAAAAAGTATGTAGACAAGCTGAACGCAGGTGGCGAAAGAACAAACTCCAGGTATATTACGATATTTATAAAGAGGGTCTTCGCAACTATAATCAGGAACTGAAGAATGCAAGGCAGTCATATTTTTCAGAGATTATCAATAGAAACAGTAATAATGCCCGCACACTTTTTTCTGTAGTAGACAGACAAATCAGACAAATCCCACAGCATCAGTCCCTCCTGAACTGCTGTCTAACAAGTCATGCAATGACTTTGCAGCCTTTTTCACAAACAAAATATTACAGATAAGACAAGCAGTGTGCAGCTCCAGCTCAGGAATGATAACACTGGTGCCTTCTCATCCTCTAGTCAAGCTAGGACATTTTAGCCTCCTAGATTACACAACACTAACGGAAACGGTTTCAAAATTAAAGCCCACAACCTGCTGCCTTGATATTCTGCCTTCAAACTTTTTAAAAAAAATTTTCAACTGCATAGCTCCGGATGTACTGCAGATAATAAATACTTCTCTCCAAGCAGGACAGTTTCCACAGACTTTGAAAACTGCAGTAATAAAACCTCTCCTAAAAAAATCTAATCTGGATTCCACAACAATTAGTAACTATAGGCCAATATCAAATCTGCCATTTCTGGGGAAAATCATTGAAAAGGTTGTTTTTGAGGAAATTCATGCTTTTATGATGCAAAACAATCTTTTTAACACATTTCAGTCTGGATTTCGGCGACACCACAGCACTGAGACTGTACTTATCAAAGTCTTAAATTATATTCATCTGAACACTGATGCAGGCAAATCCTCTGTTCTGGTTTTACTGGATCTCAGTGCTGCATTTGACACAATTGATCAAAACATACTAGTCAGCAGACTGGAACAGTGGGTGGGACTCACCGGCACTGTGCTACAATGGTTCATATCTTACTTACAAGATAGGGACTTTTTTGTGTCAATTGGAAACCATGAGTCTGAGCGAACTAAGATCCCATGTGGGGTTCCTCAAGGGTCCATTCTCGGGCCGCCTCTATTCAACATCTATATGCTACCGCTAGCTCAGATTATGGAACATCACAACATCTCCTATCATACTTATGCCGATGACACACAACTCTACATTTCAGTGTCCTCACATGACTACAGTCCCTTACTCTCATTGAGTAACTGTATTCATCAAATCAATGAGTGGATGTGCCAGAACTCTCTCCAGCTAAATGCAGAGAAGACAGAGGTGATCATTTTCTGCCCTAAAAATGAAAGATCTAAGATCAGGGCTCACCTTGGCTCTGTCATTGACAGCTACAAATCAAGCCAGAAATCTTGGTGTAATTATTGACTCAGACCTGAACTTCAACAGCCATCTAAAGCTTATCACTAAATCTGCCTATTACCACCTGAAAAACATAGCTAGAATTAAGGGACTTCTGTCCAAACAAGACATGGAAAAACTTATCCATGCATTTATTTTTAGTAGGTTGGATTATTGCAATGGCATCTTCACAGGTCTTAACAAAAAATGAATCAGGCAGCTGCAGCTGATCCAGAACGCTGCCGCCAGAGTCCTCACAAACACCAGGAAACTGGACCATATTACACCGGTCCTTAAATCACTACACTGGCTTCCTGTGAGTCAGAGGATACATTTTAAAATCTTACTGCTGGTCTACAAAGCACTGAATGGTCTCGGACCAAATTACATGCTTGATCTGCTCCCTCTCTATGAAGCATCCAGACCCCTTAGGTCATCTGGAACTGGCTTATTGCGTGTTCCAAGAACAAGAACTAAGCAGGGTGAGGCAGCTTTCAGTTATTCTGCTCCTCACCTGTGGAACAAACTACCTGTAGATCTGAGGTCTGCCCAAACGGTCAGCTCCTTTAAATCAGGACTAAAAACACTATTGTTTACTGCAGCGTACTCTTAACTTTAACACTTATCTGCTCTACTCTACTGCCCTTACTTTTTAACTACACAATGTTTGACTTGTGCTTTTTATTATTTTATCTCTTTTTTTTATCCTGCCGTATCTTATTTTATCCTATTTATATTTTTATTTATATTTCCCTGTTTTAATTGACTGTTTTTACTGTGTTCAATTGTGTCTTGCTGTTTTTAATGTGTATGTAAAGCACTTTGAATTACCTTGTGTTGAATTGTGCTATACAAATAAACTTGCCTTGCAAACCTATGGAAAAAAATGCACCTCTTGCCTTCCAGCATGCCCTACTGCCAAATATATATTTTTATGGGTGTCGTAAATCTGGGTAGAAAATGATAATTGATAAATAAATGGTCGATTCGAGGAGATAATGAGGATGATGATGATATTGTAACAGCACAGTTTTTACATAGACACATGACATTCATTTTTCACACTACCCATTTTCAGATCACATTATGTCTCTGTTCGTCCAAATCAGAGTGAAATACATTTGGTTCGCTTTGTATTTAGTCGGGTTTGCTTTCACGGTTTAGAAATGTAAGCGGACCAAATTTTAAAAAAAAAGATGTCATGAGGGGCGTTTATGAAGGTGGAGGGCTGGAAATCTACTCACACTATTATTTGGAGAGAAACGCTCAGAACAAGCTCCTGTTGAGGCTCCGGGTCGTCAATAGTGTGTTGATCCATTATTTCCACAGACGATGTGCTGCGACCAGGCAGCTGTATAATCAGAGAAGGCAAACCTTGATGCACTTCTACCATGATCTGATATTTTGAGCAATATGTTGATAATCTGCAATGACAAATTAGCTTTAGCTCAGTGGTAGCCTACGGATAGAAACTGAAGGACAGGAATGGGCGCTTTTACAACCCAACTTTTAGTCTGGTTCAATAGAATTATGGTGCACTTAAATCCTTGTGACAGTTCGTTTGGTTGCTTATGAACGCTCCAATCGTACTCTGGTGTGCACCAAAACCACCAGTCGGAGACCAGTTGTGAGAGGGGGTCTCTGTCCGTTTCCAAACGCACTGTGAACGTAATCCGTCCCAATTACAGGAAATTCGGACTAACCAAACAGACCTGGGTTGTGAAAGCGCCCTTAGGAAGCTCTTAGTGTACTCCAAAGTGGAAACTGGTGCTGTTTCTTGTAGTTTCAAAACAAAGTAGAGGATCTTATAGAGCAGGTATGTCCAAACTATTCAGAAAGGCCCATGTGGCTTCAGGTTTTCCTTCCAACCAAGCAGAAGCCCAACAGGCACAAGTCATTTAATCAGCTGATCTCAGGGTTCAAACAGCTGATCAGTAAAATTAGGTGTGTTCTTGATTGGTTGGAATGAAAATATGCAGCAGCATGGCCCATTATGGAACAGTTTGGACATGCCTGCTATAGAGTATAGTTGCCAAACTGATTGTTTCAATAAGAGCAGTGAAATATGGGGTGGTGTACTCTTAATTTGTGTTTAAAGGCTGGTATGCAATGACAAGACTTTATGTGAACTCTTCATTCAAGTCGGTTTAAACATTAAATGGATCCGAACTACAGAAAGTACACGCTGAAACAATGTTGAGTTGTACTGTGATCAGTGTTGTATCCCTTTGCCCTGCTGCACAATATGCCCACGTCTTGCCTAATTCTTTTCTTTATTTTTCTTTTTTTACTTTGTCCTTCTCTTCCTCTGCCTCGCTGCAGGAATGGAAGGTGACCAAGTTGACATTTGAATATGACCCCGAGCCTTATGGGAAGGAGAGGGATGGAGCCATCATCAAGATGGCCCAAGAATTTGGAGTGACAACCGTCGTCAGGAACTCACACACCCTCTACAACCTGGACAGGTTTGTAACACACACACTCATTTTCAATGTGTGACACTTGGGTTGTTTAACACTGGCGTTAACCATACCTACATATACACACACCTAGATAGATCATTTACCTCAGTTTAAAAGGTAAAAAAGATTAGAGGTTCAGTGTTTCCCCTAGGTTTACGGCTTGTACGGGGGGCAAAATTTGCGGGAGCCCCCCCATAAAAAGCCCAAATTTAGTGGCCTCTCACTCTTAAAAATCTAACTTTGATAAAGAGGCAAGAATTTTTTTTTGAAATGCTTAATGACTGGCTTAAATAAAGTGCTACAGATTCCATTTATTCCACTTGCACTCACTTGTGCAGAAAACCTTCCCAACAGCAGCCTCCCCTCAGTGAGTAAGAGAATGGGTGTCATGTTTCAAGTTTCAACAGTTGAAGTATGTTGTGTACACAAAGAATGATGTCCACCGTTTGTTTGAGAGTTTCTGATCATTTTTAGAAAATCACCAACAATCCACAACATCCAAGAAGATGCTGAACAAAATCTGAACATCCACAGTTCCCTGCTGACAGCATCACATGCAGCAGAGCCCTTTAGTGGTCATGTCACCTTACTGCAGGTCACACTCCTGCCCATGTGCTGGAACTAGGCAGCAGAAAGAGTGCAGAGCAGAGGGAGTATCGTAGGACTCTCCCCATATACATGCCTTGCTGTGTCTTGCCTTCAACATGGAGAGGATTCAGACCAAAACACTATTACAGCACCGCATTACATAATCAATTGAAATAGTACTGGCCTGTGTGTGTAAGAATAATGTATGAGTGGATGAGGCAAGAGGGAGCTTAGCCTTGTGTGAGCTCGGCTGCAGGGTTTTTATTGGTGGTTGTGGACATGTGGCCCAGCTTACTGCACTCATTCATAGAAGCCACGGTGAATTGACCAATAGGAATCTATCCCTGCTGCAAATCCACCAACCAAGGATCCACAGTGTCCTCACAGATATAGACAAGTTGTATAAGATGGCAACTATAAATACAGACCTTCACAGTTCTGGTAAAACGAGCTGAAAAGGGACCATTTATGTTAAAATACAAGCTATTTTCCTTAATTGTACTAATTCTAATGATACATTGTCGGACTGCAGCTATTGATTATTTTAGTAAATGAGCATTCTACTGATTATTTTTGATCTATGAATCAAGTTATCAGATAAGAAAAACGTTTTATTTCTGTTTTCATCAGACTATATTAGGCCTTCTGTATTTTTTCTATATTACAGATATGTCATATACCACTTATACTATACAGTGTATATCTCTGCATTTATTTAAATATATGTATTCATTGATGTTCATGCTACTACATGCATTAAACGGGCTAAAATATATTTTTTCTACAATGTGTAATATCTGTAAAATGCAAGATACTTTCAGGAAAATGAACAAACACAAATAATAGATATTAATAATAAATGCTAAGAAATATAGATGTGTGTCTCCTATATCTGTCTGTATCTTGAGCTGCTGTGACAACTAAATTTCCCCACTGCAGGATAAATAAAGTCAGTTGTATATTTTTTCCTTGAATGGAGAAAATTAAATATAATCATTTATTTCCTCAAAATTGTATTTTTTTTCTTGTTGTTTTGCCACTCTCTCTGGGACAGTTCACTGTGTGTGGATCAGCTTCACTGAATATCTAATATCTAATCATATCTAACTTTTACCTTTTTGCATAAAAAAATGTATGTTTTCTTTTCTGTCTTCACAGGATAATAGAGGTGAACAACAACAGTCCTCCTCTGACCTTTAAGCGCTTTCAGACCATTGTAAGCAGGCTAGAATTGCCCAGGAGACCTCTGCCTCCCATCACCAAGCAGCAGATGGACAAATGTCACACTAAAATAGCTGATAACCATGACCAGCTATACAGCATACCTTCCCTGGAAGAACTAGGTATGCATGATTGCTTTTATGAAAATGTTAGAATTTAATATGGAAGCTGTATTACTCATTATGCTGATGATGCACACTACAACATGGCCTTAACATTTTGTTGTTCTGTGGGTATACTAAGGGACAACTAGAAGACAGAATTTGATAAGTTTTATTATCATACATTGTTATAAGTCACATTAAAATATAGCATGATTAAATGGAGATTAACATTCTATTTGCAAGGTTTGGTTCATTTGAAAATAGCTGCTAAATATTTGACCTTGTCACCATTTAAATGTGTCCAGGTTTCAGGCCAGAAGGTTTACCTCCACCTGTGTGGAAGGGAGGAGAGTCAGAGGCCTTAAATAGACTCAACAAACATCTGGACAAAAAGGTAAAACCATTTAAAGTTTGTTTTTATTCGTTAATGCTAAGTTGTGGTACAACAAAACATGGTTTCGGTTTGTTGGCCAATTGGTTAATTTTTTGGGGGCATAGAATGGAATTCTGTAAATTCTTAAATATAATGCTGTATTCAATTAATGTCACATTCTTAAAAATAGCAGAAAAAACTAAACTGCTGGAAAAAACCCTGATTTGGTAGATATTATTATACTAGTCTGACAAAATTAAACAACATTTGCGCTTAAGTAGGCTAAATGTAAAATAAGTATTTTTAGGCCTTTTAAGGTGAATAGATTTTATGTTTTTTTGTTTTTTTTTATGTATAATGTTATTTTAATTTTGGTCCCCCCGCCAGTTCAAAAATCCCATCTGCGCCCCTGGTATATAGCACTAAGTCTGAAACAGAACCATTCTAAGTGGAAATTTTTATTTTTTTTTCTTTCTTTTTCTTAACATGACCGTTACTCAAATGATCACTTGCATGCTTTTCTGTCTGCATAGGTGTGGGTGGCCAACTTCGAGCACCCTCGTGTCAACACCTGCTCTCTGTATGCCAGTCGTACCGGCCTCAGCCCCTACTTGCGCTTTGGCTGTCTGTCCTGTAGAGTTTTATACTACAACCTCAGAGAGCTCTACATGAAGGTAACGTGTAACCTGTCACTCAACGAGAGAGTTCAGCTTAGGCTACACAAACGCCTGCCTCTGTCAATTATGGTCATTTATTGTTCTAACAACTTTTTTAAACAAATTGTCTTCTCTTCCCTCTGTTGTTCCCCCTCAGCTCCGTAAGCGTTGCAGTCCTCCTCTGTCCTTGTTCGGCCAGCTGCTATGGAGGGAGTTCTTCTACACAGCTGCCACCAACAACCCAAACTTCGACCGTATGGATGGAAACCCTATCTGTGTCCAGGTGGGCCTTTGCATCACTCTATTCAAAGGAATAGGTTAACAGAGGTTTACACGACAAGTATTTTTGGTCATAACATTTTTAGCAAACATCAGCTCATTAGCTGATGTTTGCCCCCTTGTTTTAGGGGTGTAGAGGTGGGGGACAGGGGTCTTTAGGGGCAGATAGCAGGTCAAACAGTAGATGCTGATCTGGATTGAAGTCATTTAATATTGAGCATATGCCAAGTCCCAAATTGATACTTATATTTTCCTAGATAGTACAGCTGCACTGTGCACAATTCAAGGACTTTAAAAGTCATTAAAAGTCAATCCAGTGTGTATGTTAGACAACTGAATAGCTCTGTTTTGCATTAAGAAAAAATGCCTGCATCCAGGCATCCTTATAGCATCCTTAATCTCTTTTTCCTATTTCATTTTTTTTTTTTTTTTCAAAACACCAGAGTACAAAGTCACAAACTCCCTTTTTGGCCTTGTCGCTGTCCAGACGGAATTCCTCTCTCTACATCTCTTCTGTTTTGGGAATTTCTGCAGTTATCCAAATAAACCCGCTCATGTGCTCTTTACTTTAAAAAAAAAATACAAGTCCTTTAGCAATTCTGTGGACTAGAATACTAACCATAATGCTAATGCTAACCATGTTTCATACAACTTACTTAATTTAAAAAATGTGCTTATTTTTATGAAATGATATCAACAATACCCAAAAAGTGTGGTCTTTCAGTCAGGCCAATACAGTCCAGTTAGGCCAGCTGTCAGTCAACACTGTTGCTACAGTCATTGTGTGATACATGACAGTATTGTCAGCATTCATTTACATTGTTCATTTACACTCATACCATTTAGACATTGACCTTTTATGATCTTTTTGGAGTAAATGTTCTGAAGTATAGCACAGTAGCCTGTGCATAATTAACACTATAAGCTAATTTACGCATTTTTGATAAATACAATTTTATTTGTGTCAAAGTGAAAAGTCTTTTAAACCATTTTATAACAAGTTACTGACATTTCCTCTCAAACCTATTCAAATACAATGGTGATTAAGGCAATACTAGTAATGCATTAATAAAAGAAAACTCATTTAGAAGTGTGGAATTCAATTAAATTACCATTGTAGTGTACCAACCAACTATAACACCCTAAACATATACACATGTAACCACTGATTGTTTTGAAGCTACTAAATAGAGATGGAAAGGACTGATCTTCTCTGGTAGAGAGAAAGAATAGTATATAGTGACAACTCTCTTCTGTGTCATATGTTTGTTTACAGATCCCATGGGACCAGAACCCAGAAGCATTGGCCAAGTGGGCTGAGGGTAGGACTGGTTTTCCCTGGATTGACGCCATCATGACGCAGCTGAGACAGGAGGGCTGGATCCACCACCTGGCCCGACATGCCGTGGCCTGTTTCCTCACAAGGGGAGACCTGTGGATCAGCTGGGAGAGTGGCATGAAGGTAGGACAGAAAGTTTTTTTTTTTTTTTTTTTAATAGTCTCAAAAACAAACTGCTGTCTGACAAGTGGAGAACATGATGCTTTTACACTAGAGGTGTGAATCAGAGGCCCCCCGATACGATTTTATCCCAATACTTGAGTCACGATACGATATCATTGCGATTTTAAGCATTATGCACAAAATGAAATTCAATCAAGAATTGTTTTGTCAAATAAGAGAAAATTCTCAGTCTATTCATATAACTTCAGTTCACTTAATTTATCCACAATGAGAGTCAAACCCACAGACTGACCAACAAAGTATTTAGTCAAAATGAACTTAACTGATATCAAACATGTATGGATGACCTCAACTGCAGCATTTTCTCAAACTTTCCTCAATTTTAACCTTCACTGCTCTGAATTTTTTTTTAATGAAACATAAAGGAAAGCCTAACTTTGCAGTGTTATTTCAACTCAACTTCCCAACACGATATCCTGACGCACATTGTGCCTATAGATTCCTTAGATCTTCTAGTTTCATATGATACCAGTATCTCCAGTATATTCCTAAAAGTGAGCCCGCAACTGACTGACTGTTGGATACTTGGTGGCCATTAATCAATATAATATTGCCACGCAAAATGTCACAATACTATGCTGTATTGATCCCCCCCCCCCAACTCTATTTTACACTCTGTTGGAATAATTGATAGTATGAATCTAATATTGTATCTGTGTGTTACTCCAGGTGTTTGAGGAGCTGCTGCTGGATGCAGACTGGAGTGTAAATGCTGGGAGCTGGATGTGGCTGTCCTGCAGTGCCTTCTTCCAGCAGTTCTTCCACTGCTACTGCCCTGTTGGCTTTGGGAGGAGAACTGACCCATCAGGAGACTACATCAGGTAGACTTCATACTGTTACTCTTACAGTATCTCTTTCCATACCACATAAATGTCCATATAATAATGATTTTAATTTTCCTACAGGCGTTACATCCCCATCCTGAAGGACTACCCGAACCGATACATCTATGAGCCGTGGAACGCCCCAGAGTCGGTCCAGAAGGCAGCTAACTGTGTGGTTGGAGTGGATTACCCCAAACCTATGATCAACCACGCAGAGGCTAGCAGGCTCAACATTGAGAGGATGAAACAAGTCTACCAGCAACTCTCCCATTACAGAGGACTCAGTAAGTCAACTTAATAAGACTAACCTGTACCTTACTCTATGTATATCTATATCTATATTGATGGAGCCATTCATTGTTTTGTAATATTCAACCATCTTAGACCCACATAGAGCCATTTTTGTGTTTTTTGGGAGGCGGCCAAGGATATTTTGAAGTAGATAGCAAGTCAACAGTAGATGCCACATAGAACTGGTGTATCGTGTGAAAGCTGGGAATGCCAAAGCGGAGGAACTAAGAAGGGAAAAGGAAAAGTTGGCTTGCTAACTGAACTGGCTGTAACCAATGCCAAACTTCCTGTACCAGAAATCGGTTCAAAGTGTTGAGGGATCTGCTGGAATTTACTAATATTTTAGAAGGAACAATGCTCAGATAACAAGCAGACTGAATGCCATGTGTAAATCTCACCCTGGGGCCCCGGCTCTGACTGTCACGCCTAACCAAACTGCAGTCACAGTCACTGGCATCAGACCAGTAATGAGTAACACCGAAGCACAAATGACACATGTGGTTCAACAAATCCCATCTGAGCCTGGCATGTGACAAGTACAGCCAGAATGATACTGTCAGTATAATGCAACAAAACAACCACTACACTGTCGGCAAAACCCTTCATTAGAGCTTCAGAAAAGATGGAAAAATGGACTTGAGTGACTTTTTGCTCCTCGTTGAGCAGTACACCAGGGGTCAGCCAAGAGATCTTGTAAAGAGATGTCAGCATCTACCCTCTGGTCAATGGTAGTAATGAGCTAAATCCCTTCTTGCTGAACATTTTGGCAATGACAGAACATTTCTTCTGCTTACATGGACAAATATCTTAACTGATCCTCCATTAAAGCAAAAGATTTCAGCACTACAGTTAAACAGCGAATCATGTACATGAATGAGTTGGACATGCCATCTAGAGGTGGGGGAAAAATCGATACAGCATAGTATTGCAATATTTTGTGTGGCAATGTTGTATCAATTAATGGCCGCCAAGTATCAACATTTAGCATTCCGACGGCCGGTAGGCTGTCAGCATTTTCGCCATTTTTGTTTTTTTCCGGAGGCTGTAGCAGGCTTTTAGGAATATACTGGAGATCCTGGTATCACATGAAACTATACAATCTAAGGAATCTATAGGCACCATGTGCATTAGGATATCGTGTCGGGAAGTTGTTGAAATGACATTGCAAAGTTAGGCTTTCATTCAAAAAAATCCAGGGAAGTGAAGCTTAAAGTTGAGGAAAGTTTGAGAAAATGCTGCAGTAGTTGTCGTCCATACATGTTTGATATCTCAGTTCAGTTAAATTTGACAAAAAAAATCTTAATATCATTTATTTTGTGGACACCAAATGCATTTAAACAGTTATATTGCAATTTGTTGTATCGCAATACTCACCATATGGCAAGATGGTTAAAATCACAATAATATCGTATCGTGACTCAAGTATTGGGATAAAATCGTATTGTGGAACCTCTGCTGATTCACACCTCTAATGCCATCCAACCTCAGAAACATTGTGATGGAACTTCTTTATAGGCTAAGGAACCTTACTGACCTTGCAGTCTTTATTGATAACCAAGTGAATATTGGCATCGGGCCAACTTTGCAGATATCTTGATTTGCAACTTACCAGCCATAATAAAGACACTAGTCGCCCAAAGCAAAGGGAAAAGGGAATTACTTTTGCCACCAGTGTCACTACAGTGAAAAAGGGAAATACAAATCTACCTGGGCAATAAGATCAAGTACTCTTCTGCCCAAAGCAAAATCAAATCCTTTTTATTTTGACAACACTGGAATTAAGGTTGGCCATGCAAGCAAAGACTACAAGAGTGGTTTGGATTGTAGTGTCTGTTAGCAGAAGCATCCATCAGTCGTGCACAGGTATTTATGAGCACTCTAATTAGTGTTTCACCTGGACATTCCCAGACATGTGCTCATATTTGGGGTGGGTGATTGGGACAATGCATTCATTTCCATTAGTCCATTCTGCACTGCCAATTAAAATGTGACCACCACTGTAGTGTTTGGTTGAGATGTGAAAACCTATGTAGTTCCCTAATGTTTGAACTCAAAGGACTTTGCCAGTGTCAAGGCTTAAATTTCCACGACAAGAGGATGTTCCAAAATGGTCTTGGCTAAGGAACATAAAGCCTAAACCGATGCACCAAAAGTAATGGAAGCTGGTTCGGTCCCTGGCCATGGCTGATGACATGTCATAGGGCAAGATACTGATGCTCTGTTGATCGGTGTATGAATGAATTCACCAGTGTGAATGAGTGTAGTGTTAAAGTTAATTTACTATCTCCTCATTAGGTTCAGAGCCTGTTGCTGGACCAGGAGAAGTTCTCTTTGACTTGAAGTCCACATTTGTTAAGCAGCGAGTAAGAATGAGAATTTAAATGCCTGTGTGTGTGTGTGTGTGTGTGTCAGGTCTACTAGCATCAGTACCAACAATCCAAGAAGAGGCGGAGCCCCCAATGACCGATGAGTCCCAGACCAGCAGTGGCCCTGGTAGGAGGAAAACACAAAACCAAGATATTTATTTTTTTTGTGGAGGATATGGAAAAAAATAATTATTATTACTCAGGTGTATGTGTCACAGTCAAACTGTCCAAAAGATGTGCTCATTATTATCTCATGTTTTCCTAGACTCCCCTCCCAGACCCAAAGATCCTGCTGACAGTGAAGCAGCTGGCTGCTCTTCAGCTCCCGATTCGTCCACTGTCTGTGCATCCTCCACCTACCCCCTCTATCCAGACATGGAGGAGGCACCATCACAGACACCCTGCACCTCCTCAAGCGCACATACACAGCCCTCTGCTGCCATGACATCTATATCTGCCAGCCAGTCTCTGTCCTTTGAAGCTCCTCCCATGCCAGCCTCAGCACCAACCCAGAGCAGTCTGTCAAGGTCCATGTCGCCATCGCCCAGTCCAGCCGTGACCACGACTCTGCCCTCCTCTATGGGGCAGAGGAGGAAAGGCCTCGCCCGCAAGATGCGGCGCAGCCAGAGGCAGCGAGGGCGACCGAGCAGTAACGCCTCATCCAGGGAGGGAGAGAGGAGAGTGGAGGAGGAGGAGGAGAGAGAGGAAACAGGAGGGGAGGATAGGATGGAGGAGGACATTGAGCAGGAAGAGGAAAGAATGGAGGAAGAGATACCGGAAGAGGCAGCAGGACATCAGCAGTGATACAAGGTAAGATAGACTTTATTAACTATTAGCCTATTCGCATCAAGGGGGAAAAGTCCTGCAAAAAGAGAATTCATGTAATAAAAGGTAAATGGAATGCATTTGTATAGCCCTTTCTCGTCAGAGCGACCACTCAAAGCACTTTTACACTACAAGGCAGCATTGACCCATTCACACACACATTCATACACTGGTGGTAGAGGCTACCACCTGCTTGTTCATAAGTTAAACATCCATACTCGATCACAAAGCTGTAGCACAACCATTTTGGGTTCAGGGTCTTGAGATGCACGTCTCACAGAGACCCACGGCTACTTTTTATATGTCAAGTCTATTTTTGTGACACGGTGAAGTATTTTTTTTTTTGCATAGACAGCTGTTTAAATCATACAAATGTCCCACTTTATCTGTGTTTTGAACTTATTAACCACATACACAATGATTGATCAAAGGTACCAGCCTGTTTGTGTTGCTGTCTCCCAACATGCAGCTTTAATCAATAAATACAATAAAAACACATTGTTGATTTCTTACCATGAAGCCAACATAAAAACTGTTAAGTAAATTAGTACATTTCTGCTGTCAGTCAACCTGGTGAAGGCAGTTCCAGTCAGTTCGGAGCTGCAGCTGACAGACAGCACTACTACAGTGAGTGAGGGGGAGCTCACAAACAGACCGGGAGCCTTGATTAATCAATTAATGTGCGGTTAATATGTTCAAAACACATAAACAGCTGGATATTTGTTTTATTTATAACAACTGTCTATACGATCGTCAGAAAGTCTCTTTTCGTCCTTTCAAAATAAAAGTATCCATTATCAAAACAGGCTTTTATCATAGTACTGTATATATATCTTTTGTTTTGCCCATGTATGCATGTTTTTATTCATACTGGATTATCTATAAAAACATAGTGATTAATCGATTAATTAATTGTTAACTTTATAGATGCTCCAGTTGGCATGTTTCTTCCAAACACCCATCCCTAGTGAGTTGTATATAAAACTGGGATAGTTGTTTATGATTTATTGGTTCTCACTCCTTATTGAACATGAAATATTTAAGTTTAAGTGCCTTGTTTATTGAGATTGACATCAAGGTTTCATACAGGATTCCCTTTTTTGTTCTTTAATTTGTTCAATACATTATTGCACTCAGTCGTAAGGCCTGTTAATAAAGATACTTCATTCATTCATTCAATGTTGGATCATCAGAGTTACAGTATTTTCTTTCTGGTTTCTCTTTCAGGTGGAGCTCTAAAGAACCATCTTCAGACATACATCCCACACAACTGGACACATAAAGACATACAAGGAAAAGTGTTCTGGATATGGGGACAACATAAATCTGTATACGCATGCATACAACACAAGTGAAAGCTTGAAAGGGTAGTACAAAAGCGTTTTTTCTCACATTTACTCCAGCAAGAAAAAAGGACATACGTTTGAGACAAGCTCCTTCAAAATATGTGACTCATTTTAACATTTAGTACAGAACCAATCCAGAACGCCCATAAATGATTCAAAAATCATTTTTATTTGCAGAAACAGAGAAGGGAGTATCCAGGATTAGTAATCTTCCCTTGAACGTTTCCATCTCACACACTGTTAATGAGGAGGAACATAATGTACTGCAACTCTCACTCACTATATCCACATTGAACCCATACAAAATAGTGTAGCAGTCAACATCTCGCTGCTTCTATAAATGTCCTTACCTTAGAAACAAGGTAGTGCAGGAGCCGAAACACACTATCCTGACTATACTGCATTTCCACATTTTGCAGTAATGAATTTACATAATTGTGATGAGATTTAATAAGTTGCAGATAACAACAAAGTCACCCAGTGAAGGCCTGAACAAGTTTGTTCTGCGTCCTGGACACGGCAGAAGCTGACTGTTTGCAGAAACACTGCTAGAGCTTCAAACAGCTTGACTAATCTTCTGTAAAATGTATTAAACTTTCTCTTTGCGTTGTAGCTCCTTTCTATGTAAATTTGTGGACATTTTGGGCCTACTTTAGAAGGCTGTCATTTACATTGGGGTGGGAAAACTTACTTTTGATGTCTGATCTGGCCAAAGGAAGGTGGACATTTTTTCTGCTATTGCGGCCGTAAAACAAAAAGAAACACTAAAGACTTTGATTGAAATTCTACTTGTTAATATGTAAATGCCTGATGTGAATGTTTTTGAAGATATGATATTTTTGCTAGCAGCAGTGATGGTGTTACTTAGTGAAAGGGAACATAACATTTTTATAGACCACCTCCCTGAATCCTAAATTCCCTGTCTGTTTTGAAGGGTCACACATCGATGAAGGTATAGCAAATTGCTAATTAAAAAAACACTGTAAATTAAAAAGGCCAAGTCAAGACGTTGTGTATAAACAGCTTTTTATCTCTGTCAATTGAAAATGCTGCTTGTGTGAAATTGATGTAGAAAAAAAACTGTGTGTTGTGCTCCCCATATATTTATCAGAGTTTATATATAAAATATGTAAAACCATAACTTTTCTGCTTTACTAATGGTCTGAATAAGGGGGTTTCACAAAGGCTTGTACACAGCCCAGGCTCTGCTGAGATGTTTCTTTCCAAAACCAGCCACTATTGGGTAGGAGATGCACGGTCAACAAATGGTTGGGATTTATATATTTTTACTGGGACTGCAACCAGAACTTAATTTATTAATCAGAAAGCACCCAGTGGCTGAAAAAAGTAATGGGACACATCAAAACCACAGTGCAGGTACAAAGACAACACCTTTGTGCTGCTGTGCTGAAACAAATCAAGAATAACATAATAAAATACATTATGCACAGTCCACTGAAAGTTGGTATTATCAAATTGTTGACATTACATGTTTATACATGCATATGTATATATATATATATATATATATATATATATTTGTGTGTCTGTACACATACAGGTGCAGCTCAATAAATTAGAATATCAGAAACGTTTATTTATGTCAGTAATTCAATTCAAGAAGTGAAAATAACACACAATGAAACATTCCATCTCTTAATTTATTTAATTTCTTCTAATTGTAATGATTATGGCTTATATTTAACGAAGACCTAAAATTATTTCATATTACAAAAGACCAATTTTAAAAAGTATGTTTAATATGGAAATGTTGCCTCTGAAAAGTATATTCAGATGCACTCAAAACTTGTTTGGGGCTATTTGACTGAACTACTGGAAAGAGACTTTTCCACGATATTCTAATTAATTGAGATGCACCTGTATATGTGTGTGTATACACTTACCAGCCACTTTATTAGCTAGCAGGGTGTACCTAATAATAAAAAGGTAGTGTGTTCTGCTGCTGTAGCCATCTGCTTTAAGGTTAGACGTGTTGTGTGTTTAGAGATGCTCTTCTGCAGACTTTAATTATAATAATAATAATACATTCAATTTGCAAAGTGCTCTTATAGATATTTAAAGATGCTTTACATCAACAACAAACAAAAAAAAGAGCATTAGTCCAAAACAAGGGAGAAGAATAGAGTATTTCAATGATTGTAATTGGTTATTTGAGTTATTGTTGTCTTTCTATCATCTCCAATCAGTCTGACCATTCTCCTCTGAACTCTGGCATCAACGAGGTATTTTTGCTCACTGGATATTTTCTCTTTTTCAGACCATTCTCTATAAATCCTAGAGATGGTTTCCAGTAGATCAGCAGTTTGTGAAATACTAAGACCAAAAACCATGCCGCATTTAAAGTCATTTAAATCCCCTTTCTTCCCCATTCTGATGCTCGCTTTGAATTTCAGCAGCTCGTCTTCACCATGTCTACATGCCTAAATGCATTGAGTTGCTGCCATGTGATTGGCTGAGGAGATATTTGCGTTAACGAGCAGTTGAACTGGTGTACCTAATAAAAGTGGCCGATGAGTGTATACAGTGTCTATACATATGACAAACACAATGTGCACATTGCAACCCTACCCAACTCTGCTGGAGTGAGTGATCAGTTCTGCAGTAAATTAAGCACGGTCCGTCAAACTCTAGTGGCATTGATATTCAGTGATTGTCAATGTGTTTGTGAGCGTCTATGCAGAGAGAGAAAGAGAGAGAGAACGGGACAAGAGGGGGGGGGGGGGGGGGGCGAATCAATAGACTGCACAGCTCAATTACTGATTAAATTTAAGAAGAATTCTAAAATAGGTTGCCAAATATACACGTCAGTTTACCTTGGGGGCCTACCCAAGTAAAGTCTGTGTGAGAAACTGCAGAGTAAGCAGGCTGTAATGGCAGTTTGACTTTGTGAAACCCCCTCAGTGTGGTCTGGATGGGTCTACATTTCCCCAAAAAAGGAATCACAAATTGTGAAGAGACAAACTTCACAGCCCTAAAAAGTGCCGTTCTGTTGGTGTAAAAGACAATGGGGACTGTGAAGTGCAAATCCTAGAACATAAAAATAAATATTATCCAGTGGAAGCTCCAGTTTAGGCTCTTTAAGCTGAGGGAACCACTGGTCAGAAAATCTCACAGTTCCCATTTTTTTCTGAACACAAAGCCCTGATCACAAGCTTGTGTTTTTTTTTTTACATTCCAACTAACAACAGTATGATGCTCTGCAGGCACGTGGGTCTGTCTGAAAACTGGGCTATTTGGATTTTATTTGTTTTGTATTGTACAAAAAGAGTTTATTTTCATTAAATTGCTTAAGGAATTATGATAGAAATGAGAGTTTATTGTGTGCTTTTTGCATGTGCTACTACATTATAACTTCCCCCAATAACACATCCATAGTTAAAATGAATTAATATAGAGGAAAATCACAAAAACACTCCAGGCCCATGACCTGTAAGCAAAGGTGAATCCGTCCCAATGCAAGTAATCCCAGTTGTAAACCGAAAATGGTTCTGGAGGAATTTACACACTGTGGGGCATCAGTAAGTGATAATTTACCCAACCTGACTCTGGAAAAGTTCTTAAAAAATGTACTACCAAATCAGAATCCTTGCCCTATTTATATCCCTGTAGCTATTTGAATACAGTTATGACAAGCTGGACTAAGAGTCTAAAACCGAAGCAAATGATAAGTCATGTGACTCATTGGGCATTCTGTCATTCTTTGTCTGAAAATACCTTTAAACTTTGTCTTTCTCCACTAATCACAGTCACATAAACAGAATTGTTATTGAATAAATTGGAATCACAGGAAAGCTGCAACTCTTATGGATACAGTGAGCCCAATTTTCGTCATGTGTGATGATCCAAGAAATGAAAAATGTGTTTGACTGTATGGTCACAGCTCTTACTTTACTGATCCACTTACCATTCCAGGTCTTTTATTTTTTTTGAGAATTGGTGGTTATGGGCAGTGGATGTTTAGGGGGAGATAGCAGGTCAACGATAAGTGCCACATAGAAGCGGTGAACATCACCTGAAAGCTGTGAACCTGAAGATTAATTTGAGATGCAGCTCAGTGTTGTGTGTCAAGTTTTTCTGGTCAAAAATACCTAATTATTTAATTATGACTTAATGAATGAATGAATTATTAATTTATTGAAACCTATTAGGGTGTATAAAGGGTCATAACATTAGTAGTGGCTTTCTAAAGTCCATTTCCATGTTCAACTATGTCCCATAAGTTGTTGCAGCAATTTTTGTTTGATACTAGTGTTGGGACAACGAAGCTTCATGAAGCATTTGCTTTATTTTTTGACCCCACTAGATGGTGGTCTTGGCTTAAGAAATAAGCCTTCAGAAATGATAATTGAGTGTGTTTTCAGCCCTTTGTTTAAAAAAGAGCGCCATCTCTTGGGCTCCGTAAATAAAGCAAATGCTTCATGAAGCTTCGTTGTCCCAACACTAGTTGATACCATTTGCTACACACATTTGGTGCTGAATAATGCAATTTAATCCAGTATATTCCTTAAATTGAGCCTGCATTAAAAAAAGGCGGAAATTGGGACGTCCCACCGGCGGAACACCTGAACATAAGGACAGGATGGCTTGTAACAGCAATCCTCGACCCCATACTCCTGCAGTACCCCCTGCAGAAACTTCCAGGGAACCTGATTGTATAAGCCTTTCCCAAGTCCACAAAACACATGTAGACTGGATCGGCAAACTCACATGAGCCCTGCTAGGATAAAGAGTTGGTCCACTGTTCCATGACCAGGAATGCATTCAGAGGTTCAACATTGGGTCAGAGTCTCCTTTCCAGCACCCTGGAGTAAACTAATTGGATAATTGATTTGGCTGCTACTCCCAAACCTCTTTGCAAAACCAAAGAGGTATGTCAGCCAAGACAGCCCCACAGGGTCCAGAGCTTCAGCATCACATCCACACCAGGTGCCTTGTCACTGTGTACTATTAAGATCTGTAAATTATAATGAAGAGTAATGACAGTGAGTTGTAGACTGATTGAATGATGGAAAACTGCACTTATTTTTTCTAAAACATGTTGTCTTTGTAGATTCACTGTCATCACTGAATTGTTAATTAGATGATAATAGACTTAATAGACTGACTGAATGCTGAGATATATTGTTGAAATTGCACTTACTTCTGACATCTCCAGCTGTTCCTCATTGTAAATGTTTTCACAATGCACTTGATGCAATTTTCTCAACAATAGCGAAATTAAAGAAGTTGGCCCAACCTTCCATACTATCAAATGGTCTGTGTCTCCATCCAGTGGTTGAATTTGATATAGGGATTCATTTAAATTCAAACTTTACTCAGACTAAACTCAGACTTTAATCCAAACAGAGCCTTCAGGGGTATAGAGGTCTGATTGATTGCATTTTAAAAAAATTGTAAATACATAATACACACAATTATATAGTGTTGTGTAAACTAAATAAATCCCTAACAAATACATTTTAAGTGACCTGCGTGATTTTTCAGAAAGAAAATCATACATTTTTCTGTGGTCCAATTCCATTTACTCAAACCCATGCGACAACATATATGCTGATGATTATACCCCTACAGAAACGTCATAAGTGTTACTTTTATTATGAGCCATGGTTATTCAAATACAACTTGTAGTTGCAGATAGGACTCTCCATATGTTACATGAATAGTAAAGCATCCTCAGTTGGCTACGGAGAAAGTGAGGTCTGTGTGACTTGACTTGATTTGACGGCTCAACAAGCCTTGTGATATCATCTGGGGTTATTCTTTATATCCACGTAGTGCCAGTCCTCACAATTCATAAGTTTATGGATTTCAAGTACCCAGGTGCCAACAAATATATACGTATAGAGTATAGTGACACGACTGTGACTGAAGCCAAGTTAAGACAGTGGTGGAGTCAGACGACGGCATAACCCGGCAGATGGAAAAATTGACCGTCATCTTTGGTACTTAAGCTGATTGGGCACCAGGTAAAGCGGCACAACTCTAAGTCCTACTGCAAGAAATATAGTTTGAACTGAATCCTTCCATCAGGGATCTCGGTGACCAAGTAAGCAACTGAAATGTATGCCCTCTCTGATGCACTGCAAAAGACATGTCCATGTTTTGGTTCACATTTTCTCAGGTCAATTTGCTCTGCTTGCCGGGTCTGCCATGCAAGAAGGAGGTCTTCCTTCAAGGAGTCTTGGATTGTCCCACTCCCTTTTCCTTTCCCACAGACGTTGGATCACTATAGGTGTGTTTCAAGTGAGTACTTTTTGAGTACTTTTTGGAAAGTGGCTGAGTGTTTTGGCTACACCCACTAGTTAGTTGCCCTCTGCCTCTGTTTCCATACAGTTATTTTCCATGGTTTTCTTGATAATAACCAAAATCATTATCAAGAAAACCATGGAACATGTCTAGATATCAGCTCCTAAATTAAACCCTTATGAGCTATGTTTGTTTGTTATCATTATATTTGTCCAAACAAATGTACCTTTAGTTGTACCAGGCATTAAAATGAACAAAACATTGAAGAAAACAAGGGTGATCTAATCATTTTCTCCATGACTGTATATTGATGTATCTTGTGGGCTAGTTAGGTAAGGATCTTGTGTATGATCTCATCTGTTTTTAATCGTAGTGATATTTCAGGTACTTTCCAGCAGCCTGCTGGGGGCTTTTGGTACCAGACAATTTCTACTGGTGTCAGCATTTTATCTTCCATGTTACCTTATTTGGGTGCTAAGATTTCCCGTGTTTTGTCATCAATATAATTGAATGAGACTTTAGTTCCTTTAAAAAAATAAAAATCATACTTTATATTATTATAACCTTCACAAACATCCTTTTACAAGCCTTTTAACACATATCAAGATTTTACCAAGATTTTTTTTATGTCTTTAGTCTGGTCATTACAGTGATTACTTGTTGTATATCAGGTTACAGCTCTTATTTGTAACACACACAAATTTAGCTCAACACAAGTCAAGAATGATCATTACTGCTTTTTATCTTGTTTAACACACAAGCTATTGGATTAAACACATACATTGTGTTTATATTTTCTCACAACTCCCTACCCCCAAACAAGTATGATATGCATGAAAATACATTGCTGTAGGCAATGTTATGATTTTGTTTTAGTACATTGTCATTGTATTTGTTTATGGACATCTTTTCATACATTTACAGTTAACAGGATTTTTTTGAGAATAAAAGATTTGTGCTGTTTTAAAAAAGATTATAAAAGGAAGTATCAATGCCAATTTCTGTTATTTACCTTAATGCAATAGGTACTGCTTAATTTTGATTATTGTTGACTGGACTTACCAACTGACTCTGACTGACTTAATTTGCTAGGTAAATGTCTGACAATGACAAAATAATTACTTAGCTTCTATATGGTTGATTGTTAGCTAGTTTATTGAAAGCTGTTTTAAAAAATCAAATCAAATCCAATCAAAATTACTTTATTTATCCCAGAGGGGAAATTCAGTTTGTCTGGTAGAATCTCTGGAAGAGACACTGGAAGAGTTTTATTGGCTGACTGACTGGTCTGCTAAATTGCTGGTATGCTAGCTGTTGTATTGTCTGTCTTGACGACTATCTGTGTTTTGTTTTAATAAGTAAAAGGCTGTTTCTAAGCTGACTGGCGGGTTTGCTAAATTGCTGCTATACTAGCTGTTTAATTTTATGTCTTAACTGGTGTGTTGTTTCAATGGGTTAAAGGTTTTGCTGTTAATTAGCTGACTGGCTGGTTTGCTAAATTGCTAGAAAACTGATTATCTCACTATCAGGCTGGATTGTTAGCTAATATATACCAGACTAGCAGACTAGTCCTTGGTTCACTAGCATAGACTGTATAATGGACGTAGTGACTGTGACGTCACCCATTGGTTTGTGGACTGCCTGTTTGAGGCATCGAGTTCAGCATTACCATCGTCACCATCTTGATTCGCATATTTGGACCGTGGAGGGGCAAGAGGGATCTGACGACACTGACTACACGCCTCTCTACACTGACAACCTGACTGAGAGAAGCTGCTGCTAATTCATGTTAGCAATACCTGGAACATTAACAGAGATGTTCATTTTGGCTAGCAAATTAAAAAAAACAAAATGTAAGTTACTTACCTCAGAAAAATGAACAGCGACTCCTTGAAGTGTCTGTTAGTCCAACCAAACACTAAACAAGACATTTTTAATGAACAAAAAGTTCAAATAAACTGTCATTAAGTGAAAATACAGTGTGAAAGGGTCAAAGACCCTCATGTTGTCCTAAAAAAAAGTGTCTGAGCTAATAAATCAAATGAGAAGTTTTCTCATTTAGTATTAAAATGGATGGACCAAAATGCTTCTGCAGCTGCCGTTAGCACCCCCTGTTGGAATTTTCGGTAGAATGCAGCACAATGCACTTCCTGGTTTGCCTCACTACTCAGACCTGGAGGTTGCCGCCTGGCTAATATATACCAGCTAGCAGACTAGTCCTTGCTTCACTAGTGATCTTTTGCCTAACTAGTTTTCTGGCTGACTGATGGGATTTGTTGATTGACTAAATGACCCTCATGCTCCTGGCTAGCCAAATGACTGAATGAGATTAACTAAGGACTGGTTTGCTGTCTGGTTTGTTGGCTGCATGATTGAGTGACTGTCTAATGGTCTTGTTTGTTAATTGCTTGGCTGGCTGGCTGGCTGGCTGGCTGACAGGTTAGTTGGTGGCTACACGATTAAATTACAGCTTTACTGACTGCTTTGTCAGCTGATTGAATGACTGTTGATCGCCATTGTGTCTCCATGGGATCAATGCTACTGAATAATCCTATTCGACTGGGTCACACACATACACATTGGTTCGTGTTTATTAGCTTTTACTCAGAGAAAACACCACAGGCAGAGCTGATGAGCTGATGATGTCATTCCATGCTCTGATTGGTTGGCACTGCCTTCCTCCTCCCCCTCTCTCTCCCTCTCTGCATCTCTCTCTCCCTCCCTTTTTCTCTCTGTGAATCCTTACTCATCCCATCTCCAGTCCCCCACCTCTCTCTCTCTCTCTCTCTCTCTCTCTCTCTCTCTTTTCCTCCTCCTTTCTGTCTCCCTACCTCTCCTCTCTGTCCGACTCTGCTCCTGCCAGGAAGATGATGGTGATGCTGATGATGTGACACTGCAGCCAGCCAATGATCACACAGGCAGGGATTGGAAGGGGCGTGTTCAGAGACCAAGCTTGGATCTGATCGATGCTGAGGAGACCGAGGAGGAAGAAGGGGAAGAGAGGGAGGTAGAGGAGGGTGGGGAAGGCCTTGTCGAAGCACAGGAGTGCAACTCTGGCTTGATAAAAGAGGAGAAGAGGAGGTGGAGGAAGAGGAGGAGGGAGGGAGGAAGCTGTTGCCTGTCAAAGGGACATCAACCTGTGCTGTCATGGACAAATATCGACCAAAGAGACCAACCACCCTGGCTCTGTTCCCACAGTTGCCACAAGCCGGCACCCAGGTATGGAGACTGGGAGGATCCCCTGTTTTTAAAATGTGCCGGGCAGATTGGTTACAGTGTGTATTTGTGTGTGTATGATAATGGGTTATCTTGTGTATAGAATGAGGCATCAGCTGAATAAATGGGTTACTGTGTGTGTGTGTGTGTGTGTGTGTGTGTGTGTATGTGTGTCTGTGTTTGCGTGCGTGCGTGTGTGTGTGTGTGTGTGTGTTTGTGTGTATTTCCTGGGAGGATCCTGTCTACACGATGAGACAGCATTGGCTGTGTATCTTTGTTGGTGTATCTTGTTGGGTGTGTGTGTGTGTGTGTGTGTGTGTGTGTGTGTGTGTGTGTGTGTGCTGGCAGTGGGTCAGTTCTGTGCTCCAATAAATAGGTTCCTGTTTTGTGTATTGTGTGGCAATATTCTCGGCAAATGCCTGTACTGTATTAATAATATCAATATTCATAAGTCGGCCTATATCATGAAGCTGACTTGTTTTTGCAGCTTGGGGTTCAGGGACTTGCTCAAGGACACGTTGACAGGACATACGGGCTGCTGTGTGGATTGACCCTGATACTGTTAAAACATGTTCTGCCATCTTGTGAAATACATACAAGTGTATTTAAGATGGCTCAGCTGTGGCAGTATATTTCAGCAGGAGAACATCAATAGGAAGAAGATAATACAGTACAAACCCAAGTCAGAAAAATATAATTTCTATAAAAACAAGCTGAGACAACAGTGAAGTAGCTTAGCTGTGGCACCTCGGGCAGTGTTCGGTAATGAGTGGTCTCTGAAGCGAGTCTGCACTAGTGAGCAGCACTCTCTCAGCTGTAGTATGCTTGTGTATCCCTTTAAATGACTTGCATCCTGTTTACTGTGTCAGTACAGATCAGAGCAGAGTCATCCAGTCGTCTAACCTGGGTTTACCATCAACATTAACAAAATAACTAGAAAGGAGGTTTCTTAGTCCAGTCGGAACATCAAATACATGTGTTGTTGTTGTGGCTACTTTTGCCTATTAAAGACACTATATGTAACATTTTACATTAATTGTTTACTTTGTATTGCCAATTTGTAAACAGATTTTAACGTAGGCCTAACAAAAAAACAACAATATCTTGACTTTCTTAGTTGTCTATAACAGCCATTGGCCTGTTGTTAATGTGTGCACCTGAGTCTCTCTTCAGCTCTGCTACAGTGCCAACTACAACACAGAGTCCAACACAAATTCCACATAAGCATAAAAACAAACCCAAAAATCAATGGTGTTGATTTTAGCCAACAATAATTGCCTTCTACTAGCCAAAAGTGATGGTACAGTCATAGAAAAAAATATTTGACCATTGTTTTCTTCAGTTTCTTGTTCATTTTAATGTCTGGTACAACTAAAGGTAACTTTGTTTGGACAAATATAATGATAACAACAAAATAGCTAATAAGAGTTTAATTTAAGAGCTGATATGTAGCCATTTCCCATGGTTTTCTTGATAATAACCAAAATCATTACCAAGAAAACCATGGAAAATTGCTAGATATCAGCTCTTAAATTACTCATAAAAAACTTTTATGAGCTATTTTTGTTGTTATAATTATATTTGCCCAAACAAATTAACCTTTAGTTGTACCAGGCATTAAACTGAACAAGAAACTGAAGAAAACAAGGGTGGTCTAATATTTTTTCCCCTGACTGTATGTAATGGTGGCCAACGAGCTAACTTTTAGCTACGTAAGCTAAAGTGAACTATAACTACATGTAATCTGGCTACACTGCATGGATCTGCCATTGGTTGTTTTGTGAAATTAGTTGTTAAGATATTTATGAAAAAAGAAGCAGAAAAAATATTAATCTATGATGATCTAATAGCAGTTTTGTGTGCATCGACGTTTATGGCCATGAAGGTCACCAGAGGGAGTATCTGGCACTAATTCATTTTTTGTGTTTTTATCGGAAGAAAATATTACAAATATGAATGAAATAATACAAATATATAAACTGGCACATAAAGGGTTGAAATTCTGAAAATTATTGAATGTTTGGTAGTTTTGAAGAACTCTGAAGTTGTTTAAGAGATTTATGGGGGAAAAAGGCAGAACAAAAATATTGATTTATGGTGGTTTGATAGAAGTTTTTTCTTTGCGTGGATATTTTTGGTCACGAAACTCACAAGATCTGGCACTATATAAAAAATAATAATGCAATCAAATCTATTTCGTTGCTGATCTTTGACATATCCAAGACTCTAATCACCACCAAAGCCCCAGCTCCCTACTGTGTAATATATGGAAAATAATTCATTTTTTTGTGGGTTTTTAAAAAAAAAAGAAATAATGAAATAATTTAAATATATAAACTGGCACATAAAGGGTTAAAATCCTGCAAATGATTATTGATAGTTTTGAACAAGTCGTGTAAAATATTTATGGAGAAAAAAAGCAGCAAAAAATATTGATGTATGGTTATTTAAAAGCAGTTTTTGTGTGCATGGACGTTTTTGGCCACCAAGGTCACGAGAGGGTAGTAAATTTGAGGAGGGCATGAGGGTAAAAGTAATTTGCTAATGGCTAGCTAGTATTATGGATCACCATGCTGTTAAATGAACATGAACATGTCCCAGTAGCTCACTGGTGGAGCACATACTACTAAGGCTTAGTTCTTGTTGCAGTGTATCTGGGTTAAAATCCGGCCCCCCTTTCCATTTTCTCTTTCACTATCAAATAAAGCATTAAAATTCCCCCAAATCTTTATAAATGCTCGTCAATCACGTTCAGTCTCATGAAGAGTGCCGTGCCATTATTCTGACATTATTACTAAACCTAACCATTACTCCACCACCATGTTGTCATTCCATAAAACAAAATTATTATTGAAGAAACACACGCAAACACACAGGGAACCCAGTTTGGTTGAATTGAGCAATATTGTAACAGTCTAGAACAGTCTAGTAGAAGCAGTCACTGGACGAGAGTGTGCATTTCCAGACTCTATGGCTGTCAGAACAATGAGCAGTCCCCTTGTGTTGGCCTGTCACTGTGTTGCCTGATGCCCAGGATGCTCGATTCACAGTGTGAGCACCAGATGTTGACAGCAGTTCAATGGCCAATGGTATCATAAATTACAAGGATTTTCTGAAATTTACACATGCCATATTACCTTTAAGGCCCAAATTATAATACAATATAAATATTGTGGTAAGAATTGGTCATTGAACAAACAAGATGGTAGGCGAGCATTGAGGTTTTGATCCAGTATAAAAATCCTTATCAAATCTACCTATGACTAACATTCAACATTTGCAAATAAATTAAGTTGTAAAAACTCCCATCTCTAATCGCCTTTTGTTGGGTAAGAAGGCATAAATGAAACCTAAAAATGAGGTTATTAAACAAATAAAAAGTGACATGTTGAAGTAATAGTTAACAGCCTTAATAGCCTGCTGAATCTTACAGATTACATTTCACAAGCTACTAAGTAACAAAGTCTATTTTTTGTTGTTACAAAGCTAATTACCTATCGCTGATATGGCTGCTGCCATTGGTGAAGTTTCAGTTTCACGAATGAAAGTAATGGTCAGAGATAAAAAGGTTTGATAAGTGATTTGCTAGCTTCAGATCCTAGCAAATGCAGACAACCAGATCTTAATTGGAAAATGGAATCTAACCCTACATGGCAAAATGTTGACCCTTCTCTCTTCCAGTCTTTCCTGTATTTTATCTATCAATGCTGAAAATATTAGTCAATTTAATAGTATTAAAGTTCTATTACCTTGCAAACATTGAATAGCACTGTGCTAGTGTATGACCAGCACTTCACTTCAGAGCTTGTTTCAGCTCTGAGGCTGGATTAGTGCATTTTAATTATACTTAAATTAATCACTTGTGTTGTTCAGGGACTAACACAGGCTTGACTTGACACAAGTCTTTACAAAGGTTAGCTAGACAATAACACATGACTGTTAATAGTCAGGCTAACATATAGGTCAGTTAGGTCAATGGTAGAAAGTAACTTGCTTAAGTACTGCACTAAAGTACAATTTTGAGGTACTTGTACTTTACTTTTCAATTTTATGTAACTTTATACTTTTACTCCACTACATTTTTAGGCAAATGTTGTACTTTTTACTACTTAGCTGCCAGCTATAGTTACTTCTCAGGTAAAGATTAAACATTAAAAAAACAAAGAGATTTTTTTAAATTAAACCTCTTAACTATATATTAAGTAATGAAAATGAGCCCAGTCTTTACACAATTATACTGCTGCTCAAATAAATGCATATATATATATATATATATATATATAGAACAAATATAGTTTTGAATGCAGGACTTTTACTTGTAGTGGAGTAATTCTGCTGTGTGATTTTAGTACCACCACTGTGTTAGTTTTTTTTTACAATTATTTTATTCTGGAACAGACTTCAGCTTCACAAGTCTTTGGCTGGCTAATGCCTTTATCAAAAGCCACAATCTGGTCATCTCTGAGCTGGCCATAGCTATAATGTACAACAGCACTAACTATTAAGGTTTTAACCTTGGGTTATTTGACAGTTATCAAGTAAAGCAACAATTAATTTGTTAACATTCAAAAACTATGTGTGTATAGGGGTAGCCTATAATATGTCATCGTCATATATACATGCTCTCTTCTGATATAATCTTTCAGCTATAAAACATCTTCGATCCTTCCTTTCTGGATAATTTTACAGCTGTGTCCGAACTATCTGTGTGTAGCCTTCTCAGCTGGATTCTTCTGCTTTGCTGACATAAACCCACAAATGTATAGTTTTGTGGCAAATGTGGTTAATTAAAGGCCACTAAAATCAAAGAAATCTAGACAACTAGATTAAATTATAGCCATTTGGAGTGAAACGCTTGACATTCTGTGGAGTAAAGTTGCATGCCTGCAAATGTGTAATACAGGATTACAGGCCCATCCAGTGTGAAATGCCATTAGTTCTCCGTGAAAAGGAAATCTTAAGTAGTTCGACTGCTCCTCACAGGTTAACTGTAATATGAAGATATCCTATAGAAGTTATACCCTAAGTAATGATCTGGCTGTAATAGATCATATAGTCGATATAGTCAATGATCCACTGTAACCTGACTGAGTAGGAAAATAATGTGCTGACAGGCAGATCTAGAAGGTTATTTTGTCTTCATTACACTCTTTCTATGAGCTGCATAGAAATACAGCAGCACTGTAAAGATCTGGGACCTGCTCTCAGTGGATTTAAGGCATATGCGGATGTATTAACCATTATGTTGCTTCAGGGTTTCTCAGCTTGTCGTGACTGATAGATTTGCTTGGCTTATAATAGGTTGTACAAACCTAGGGCTGAATCTGGCTTTAGTACTATTCATTTCCATACTCTTCCATACTACTAAAATCTGTGCTGTTTCAATAATGTGCACACAGAAAAAAATCTTGCAATTTACTTTGTTTTATTTTTTTGGGCCACATTTCTAGAGAATGGATAGCCAAAAATTCAGTTAGAGTGAGCCATGAACTATAAAAGTTTATATTTTATTTGTCTTTGGCTAAGTCTGCCCCGTACAGTAAATTTACAGATCGACAACGATTCTATTGGCCAGTTACCAATAACAACAGCTCTTCACAATGTTTATTCTACACAATGTGTGAGAGTGTGTGTGTGTGTTGTCCTCACAGGCGTGTAGCTAAGAGTTACCAAGCCTGAACACGAGAGCTGAAAATCCAAGCTGTGCCCTCAAAAATCTATGAGAGAAAGATTACAAAATTACCAGCAAAGTGGAAAGTCACATTTATTCTACACAGCATTATAATTATCCAAATATAACATAACACAATATTATCCTTAAATGTATTGGTTGTGAGTCACTTCGGCTGTCATTGTCACTGTCCTTATGTTAATGTTTCAAATCTGTCTGTCTCATATTGTTGGATTGAGACATCCATTTTCATTGATTCAGATTACCATAGTTTCTCCAGATTATAACATTAGGTTGTTAAAGGTATGTAATGTTACTCTTGGCACCAGGGCTTGACATTAGCACCTACCCACTCGTCAATTGGTGGTAGAATTAAGCAGTGGTGTGCAACACATTCACTCTAACAAGCCACTTTGGCATTTGGAATAATATAGGGTTGTAACAGTTTGTGTATTTGTGCTGAATTGTGGTCATGGTGTAGTCTAGTGCACATGATGGCTGCCTTGCTTACTCTGTGTCAGTTTGGAGTCTTGGCTGTGAATGTTGTCAGAAATTGTCCACAAGATGCATTAATGACATGAACTGTACTAACCATTGTCAGAACATGCTTTATTTACAGGTCTTACATATAATTTATGATGCCAACGGTGTCACATTTTCTGGCATGATCTCATCATTTACAATGCAGTAACCTCCTGAGTGCTGCTGTGTGTTATTTACATCCTGTCTTGTTCATCCTGCAAATCCGGTACTTCTATGTGGTCTGGCTTCTGTAGTATGCCCTCAAGTGGAGTTCTCCAGTAAAACATATGGAACCAAAGTGCACAGTTCTGTCTGGAAGCCTTTAGCCATAACCTGTTAGTATGCATTGCAAGCGTCCGTGAAGAGTGCTGGGCTTTGAAGCCAGTTTTACATAGTGGTGACAGTGGAATTATAATTTCCAAGTATACCATTGGGCCCACCCATACATGCCTTACATTGGGAAAGAGAGGTCTGATTAATGTTTTCAAAAGCCATAACCCCCACGAAATGACTCGTTTTACTGTCAGAATATGATTAATTCAGTCTAATAGCATTTGGAAAGTCTAGAAGAGCTGTCAATTCAGTAATTTTATTGCCATTCAAGTTAGCAGATCGCTAAACCGTAAGTAGATGGCTCGGCCAGCGGAAGTCTATGTTGTACTACATTGTGTCTATAATATATTATGCACAGAAGTTGATTTTTTTAGCTTTATGTGCCACTGAGCACCTTTCTTAGGAATTAATCATTAATCTATCATTCAGGCACACAAGTGCAAATTAAACAAGGGCGCTAGAAGACCTGCCTGTTCCCGGTTAACTGCAACAGCAATGGAGATTGGCATTGCTCCAAACTGAAAATTAGGGGTTGTGGTCATTCACATTCACAAGTAATTTGTAGCACATCATAGTCAACTTTATAAAATATAATTTCCCGGCAACAAAATTGTGGCTAGCAAAATGCTTAGTGAGTAAATTTGGAAAACCACCAACCACAGTGACTGGCGAATGCCATTAACAAATTTATGAATTATTATGTAATACACATGCATGTACATAAATGCAATTACATATTCATGTTTATCTTATGAAACCTAATCAAAATGTTATTGTAATTAGTCTATGAAGTGTTATAATGATCATACACTCTGTCCAAGTGTCATCAGACACATTGAATCTATTAATGAAAGCAGCCATACAGTGATTGGCTGCTTTCATATGTGTCTTCACCAATTGCTCCTGCTTACCAGCTCACCACAGGAGGCTAATTAGACTAATAGCGCTCTCTACCAATTAACATGTATGGCTGTAAGCTGGGACTGTCACTGTGTGTGTGTGTGTGTGTGTGTGTGTGTGTGTGTGTGTGTTTGTGTTTGTGTGTGTGTGTGTGTGTGTGTGTGTGTGTGTGTGTGTGTGTGTGTTTGTGTTTGTGCCACTGACTCTTAGCTGCAAATTAATCAGCTAATTGTTAGTTCTGAAATAAGTGTGTATTAGGGAGATGCCACTGAGCTGTGTTGTCAATCCACCTATTATTACAGATAAACGCAAACAGTCCTATTAAAATAAATAAGCAGGACATTGGTGTGAAAATCCACATATCTCAGTGATCTTTTTGTTGATGTCTGACCTGGATCTTTGTTCTTGTTCAAAGTTGTCTTCTTGTGGTGAAGCAGCTGTATATGCAGACTCATTTGAGCAGTGCTTCATTCCCGTTTTGAAATCTGAGATATGAACAGTCTGCACTGACTTTGCTTTGCTGGGAAAAATTTAAACCCTGTGCACACACAATAAGCAAGCATGGACGCAGTGGAAAGGAGAATGTGAGTTTGACACTACCCGTACAGTGGGCTGGGATGCTTTTTGACATACGTCCTTTCCCTTATCCCTCCAGTATACATGGGGGTTTTGAAGGCAAGTGGCGAGGATAAGAAGGATGCTACAGCTGAATGAGCATGTAGCTGAGGCCCAGGAAGAGAACCACTTTAAAATAAGTAATCTAAAATTAATTACATAAAGAAGTACTCTGGAGCTTCTGGGTGACTGGCTGCGTCCACACTGCTCAGTGAAACAAGTCTTCCAAACCACATGACCACATAAGACCCAAGGAACGTTTCCACAAATTGGCAATGAAAGGTGCTGTATCTGTGATATTTTAGGGGAAGACAGTCTTATTTAGTGCTGTTAACAGAACAAGAGAGGAACTAGCTGATTCAGCATCACAGGCAGCTGCATCAGTCTCTTATGTCTGTCCAAAAGACACTTTTAATTTCACTTTAAATGGCAGGAGTCCAGTTTCCAGACAGGGCTGATAATAGTTTTCCATATTCTACAAAAATGTTCACACATTGGAATACAAAGTAAAAATTTCATGTACATTGTTATATGTAGTACCTTTAATAGGCAAAAGACAACAACAGCCACGACAGCAAAAAAACCCTTTTCGACCAAGCCAGTTCCCGGCCGGTTCCCAATTGCGAACCAGTTCTTTGGTTTTCCACCATCAAAGAACCAAAAACTGGTTCCACAACAGCACCAATTCTCTGCTGGTCTTGTCAGGTGCCAGGGGCGAGATTATCTGACCAACAAGACCAACTCAGTGCCATTAGAGAGACCAACTAAAACGTGTATTATTTATTTATTTGATTTGTTTAACTGGAATGTGATTGATATGGGTAGCTATCGTGCTAACGTTAGCGTGCTGACATTAGCGGGCAATCACTACTGTTAGCCTACAACAAAGTGCAACAATAACATCTTACATTCAGTATTAATAAGAATGTATTCGGCGTCCATATTGATCAAGATGAACAGCACAGATGTGTTGTAGAGACATGCAGTCTGCCTTTGTTATTATACTTGCAGAGATTGGAGACATATACAGACGTTATGGAAAAGCAAACAGGTTCAGATTCAGAGCTGGTTCGCAAGCTGAATCAACTGCGAAACACATGAGCACCAGCTCTGAGCCGGCCCTGGAATGCTTTGGTCCAAAAGTGGTATAAATGTATTTGCTCCAACTGGACTAAGAAACTTCCTTTTTAGATTGAGTGTAAACTGTTCAGATTGGTCTCCAACCTGTTAGTCAATAACAATTCCTTTGTAAAGTGATTAGAACCATTAGACCATTAGATGTTAGTGCAATGTACTGTATATACTGGACAGTCAGATTAACTCAACCCTTCCTCGACAGCACCAATCAATGTTTCAAATGTGTTCAATTGACTGATTTGAAGCGGCATGTTAGTTCACTGTTGATTAGATCAGTTTGGTTAAGGAGTGGCAGAGGCTAGATATTTTAACCATATCCATTCCTTTTATCCCACTATTTCAGCTGTGTATCCATTACTATAAATTGTTTAATCATTTATCTATTATCTTTTTCAACGGTTTATCCATTTCATTTAGCTAATTATTTCAATGGTTTATCCATTCATAATAGAATCAGAATCAGAATCAGAAATACTTTATTTATCCCCAGGGAGAAATTGCTTTTTGTTACAATTGCTACTGTATAAGAATAGACATAGAAGAAGAAGTTTTTCAACCATATATCTTTTACTTTTAGTCATATATTTAAAAAGTTCCTCAATCATTTTTAGTTTTCTATTTCCAACATCTATCCTTTAGTTTTCTGTAGCAATTGTTTGTCCGCTACTTTTAACATTTCATTATTTTGTCATACCATTTATCCATTTCTTTTAGCTGTTGTTTTTTTCCCCCTTATTTCCATTCCTTTTTCTAACTTTCAACCTTTTTGCTTATTTGCTTATGCACTTTGAGTTACAACACTTGTGCAGGTGCACCAGCTAATTCAATAGGTAATTTATTTATTTATTTGAATGTATTTTCTATTTTTATTCAATCTGTTCCAGAACTGTTCAACGTACGCCACTGGCAAAGGCAGAAATGCCCATGGGGTGGAAGTCTCTGCTTTAATGCATCATTGGAGAATTACAACAATGGAGATAAAGTAGACACGGCCTGGTGAAAAAGCCTGGCCCACCCAGGGGTCATTTAATTGTGTCATTAGCTAAACCCATCTGCCCCATGCTCCATACAAACACTCAACTTGTGGGAAATGGTCACATCAGCATACATATATTCCCAGTTCTAACATGTTGAATGCCAAACTGGTGCTGGTGCTAGATGGAAAGTTATGACATCATCAAAGTTTGGAGGATACTTGGAAACCATGACTTTGAACCAATCTATGACATTTCAGCGAATAAATGAAAATGTTCTTTTTGGGCACGAGAGTAAAAGTCAAAGGTCCCTGAACCTTTAAAAAATTCATGACAATCCATCAAATAACTCAATATGTTATTGAGAGAGATTATATATATCAGATGGTCAAGATAATTCACTCCTGAGGAAAAATCCAGGGGTCTACCATCCTATTTGGACAATTAAATGACAATGCAGCCAGTAGTTTTTATATGTATAGTAGTATTCCAGTCTGTACCCAAGCGGTGTACCTACTGACCTATCAACAAGCTTGCATGCCTTAAAAGGAATGCCCATTTTCTGACAAGTCAAGATGTAACATCACATAAAATGTAGAGCTCAGGATACAGCTTAATATTTTTGTCGTCTGTTTATGTGTATATTCCTCCCCCTAGCACTTTGTGTCTCATTCCCTTCACTTTCATGTTTTATTATTATGTCTTACTCCGTCTCAGTTTTTTAAATTTAATTCAGGAAACATTCATTCTGCCTCTGGCATAATACAACATAATAATTCCCTTATAAGTAAACTTCAATCACTACAAAACAACAGTAAATTAACAAGCATCCACAGGATGACGGTTTATATCCTTTGGTGTGTGATGACAACCCTAGACATTCACAGCTAAATTTACAAGGCCAAAATGTGGACTTCCCTGACCAATAGCAATCAATACTCTGCATGTTTAACATAAAACCCAATTAGGGTTGTAAGTGGGGCCAGTCAGTCTAATGGACAATGGACTGCAGTATATGCCCTGCTCAAAGTGACAAGCCAACTCTATTTGCTGATGTCATGAGACTTTTGAAATGAAAACACATTTTTGTGGGCCAGAAAATATCTGCTTGTATCTACTTTCCAGGAAGTAGTTGTAGCTGTTCTGCCCCTGCATATGATTTGTTTTATATTGTAGAGGACATGTAACTAGGTACATTTACTCAATTACTATACTTAAGTACAAGTTTAAGGTACTTGTACTTTACTTGAGTATTTCCATTTTGTGTAACTTTATACTTCTCTCCATTACATTTTGAGGCAAATATTGCACTTTTTACTCCACTACATTCAGCTGACAGCTTGAGTTACTTTTCACGTCAAGATTTTACATAAAAACATGATCATTTAAAGAGATTAGACATTCTTTTTACTCATAACCTCATAACAGTATATTATGTTGTTTAAATGAGCCCTACCTTGAGAAAATTCAAACACTGCTTGTATAAATGCATCACCAATAATATATTTGGAATATATAAAACAATCTGAGTGGGTCCATTCTGCACAATGAGTAATTCTACATTTGATACTTTAAGTACATTTTGGTGCTGATACTTTTGTACTTTTATGTTTTAGTTTGGTTAAGTATGTTTTTGAATACAGGGCTTTTACTTGTAGTAGAGTAATTTCACAGTGTTGTACTAGTACTTTTACTTAAGTAAGGGATCTGAATACTTCTTCCACCACTAGATGGAGGTCTTTGTGGACATTGGAAAAGGCAGCACATCCTTTTCTGATTTTCATGGATGACATGAGGAGGGGTACCTGTCGCCAGGTGGAGATGCGGTTCTTCACTGCCTTATTGGTTCCTTTATTTTTTTAACAGCTTCATGGCCTGGCTTGTGCTGGGCAGAGATGATGTTTGAGTACTAACTATGTGGATGTGTCAGGAGTTGCCTGGGTGTTGTTGCCTTGCTTGGTCACGTTTTTGTATTCATCACAGTTGAGTCATAGCAGGGCCAGACTCTGCTCCAGCTGCTTAGTAGAACTAACAGATTTTGGAGGGGCAGAGATAGACAGGGTGGCTGGGTTTTCTGTTGAGCCCTTTTCGTCTTCAGTGTCAGAGGAGACACGGTAACGCTTTATAATAAGGTCCTTAATAACCATTAATTAACAAGTAATAAGGCATTGTTCTCGCTTTAGATCCGGTAGTTGCAAAAAGCATAGTTAACTTATAGTTAACTTATAATAGATGAGCATAAAAAGTATATTTTAATATCAATAAGCAAACAAAATAAGATTAATGAAGGCATGGCAAAGACATAATGGGTGGGTCATGGGTGTTTGTAATGCCATTATTAACACTTATATAAGCTTATAAACACACAATAATGTTAATAAGCATCTTGTAAGGACTTACAAGGGCCTTATTACTTGTTAATGAATGGTTATTACAAGGACCTTAATATAAAGCGTTACGGGAGACACTGATCCTTTGGTATGTAATGGTAAACAGAGGGTCATCCTTGTCAAAGAGTTCATCTTTACAAATCTTTAACCTGCCTCCTTATCCGATGACCTGATACATGTACAAAGTAATTTTCCAAATGTAAATGGAATCAGTGGAGATTATGAGGTTGTTCTTCTTTCTTTCATCTTTTTGTTGGACACAGTCAGACCTCCTTGTGTTTCTCCTCTTACAGTCACGAAAAAAAATATTAGACCACCTTTTTTCTTCAGTTTCTTGCTGATCTCTAGCCATTTTCCATGGTTTTCTTGATAATAACCAAAATCAAAACAATACCTTTAGTTGTGCCAGGCATTAAAATGAGCAAGATATTAGAGAAAACGAGGGTGGTCTTATAATTTTTTCCATGACTGTACATTTAGCAGGGTATTTACTTTCTTAGCCCACAAAACACCAGAGGAGCAGGAAACAGTTGACAGTTACAATGTAGACAATTGATAGTAGTTGTTCTTTAGCGTGATTTCTGAATATTATAAGGTTCTTTATAGGTTATTATAAGGTTCTTTTGTAAAATGTCCCACTTTTCAGCTTCAACTTTTGAGTATTGTTCAGGAGCTCATTTTTGTGCAGCCACTTCTCCCACACGCACGCACACACACACACACACACACACACACCGAGTAACCATAGTAACAGAATGGGGTGTGAAAGAGGGTGTAAGCAGATGCAGGATGGGATGTCAGTAAGTGAGTCAGCGCTTTGCGTGGTCCCCGTGACGTCAAGGCTGAATCCTCACACACTTCCTGGTCCAGGCTTCATTCTCTTACCGGCAGAGAGAGAGAGGGGGCTGGGGGGGGGGGGGGGGGGGGGGGGGGGGGGGGGATAGATAGATAGATAGATAGATAGATAGATAGATAGATAGATAGATAGATAGATAGATAGATAGATAGATAGATTTCACGTTTCACTACTGACCAATGCTTGTTAACAAATGTGTGTGTGTTAGTGATAACCCAATCTCTGTTTTATTACCTCTAGGACTCCATCAACAACAACTCTTTAGGCAAGAAGGACAGCTGGAAGGACTCCCGCTCCTCCTCCCCACATATTACAGGTGTGGACAGAATTTACATTTACAATCAGTGACAAAGCTCTGTAGTCTTAACAAATGATCCATGAACAACATATGTGTCAACAACTCACCTAAAACAGCCTTCAAACAGGAGCAGCTGCAGCTCTGTCAGTAGAGCAATCACCCACTAATCAAAGGGTTGACGGGTCGATCCCCGGCCACCAGACACTGAACACTAAAGTGCTCTTGTGTGTGTACCAGTGTATGTGTGTGTGAATGGTGTTGTAAAGCACTTTGAGTGGTGGCTAACACTAAGACAGTGCTATATAAATCCATTAACCCTTTTACATGCACAACACCACTACATTTTAGAGGCATATATTGAATTTTTTAGGCCATTACATTTTGCTGCCAGTTTTACTTTTCAGGTCAAGATTTAACATAAAACATGTGAGCAATTTAAAATGATTACACATAATTTAAAACACATAAAACAGTGTGTTAAGTAGTCAAAAGTAGCCCTACCTTGACACCAGTGAAATTTCTGCTTATATAAATGCATCAATAATTTAAAAAAATCCAATAATATATTTGTAATTTATAAAACAATCTGAGTGGGTCCATTCTGCATAACGAGTACTTTTACTTTTGATACTTTAAATACATTTTGATGCTAATACTCTTGTACTTTCACTGAAGTAAGTACTTGTAGTGAAGTAATTCTGCAGTGTGGTATTATTACTTTTACTTAAGTAAAGGATGAATACTTTTTTTCTCCACTGCTTGTACTTCACTTGTGTATTTATATTTTATTCTACTTTCTACTTCTACTCCACTACATTTTGAAGGACAATATTTTACTTTTTTACTCCACTGCATACATATGGTATCTTTAATTGCCACTTACTTTGCTGCTAATTTCAATATTATAATTCCAATAATTAATACAATATAAAAATCAAATAATACACAATGATATATTATTAAAGGTAGTGCAGAGTTAAAACAGATCCTCAAAAAGGAAGTAAAAACTTGAAATGAATTATATATTTTTCTTCAGTTTCTCTAACTTTCTCAGGACAAACTGCTTACTGTAAGCTACTTGCATAATCCTTCTGCATACATCTGGTTGCCTAATAACATAATCTGTTATTTTGGTTTGTTCTCCTGCATGTGTTAAGGCGATCTAACACCACGAGATGTCCAACCCAAAGCAGAGGACAAAGTTCGGCACAGCACGCGCCGCCTGGCCCCCAAACCGCCCACAGCCAATGGAGCTAACAGCAGGGCTAACGCTCAGGCTGCTGCCAACACCACAGACACGCACACTCAGCCGCGAGACAGACAGGTGTCAGGGGCCACGCACACACAGTCTTCCAGCCTACCTAGGAGTCAAAAAAGAGGAGGTAGAGGAGCAGCAGCGATGAGAGAGAGGAGCCTGGGGGACACCAGAGGAAAGGATGGAGTGACAGCTGGGAAGGAAGAGAGGAGAGCAAGACTGTGTGATGAGTCCAAAGGGAAAGAGAAAGAGAGGAATGAACATCAGAGGCCAAGAGAAGCAAATGGACTGAAAAGCCGGGGGGCTGATAGGAAAGGAAAAGTAGCCGTGAAAGGGGTTAATAAAGGAGGGGGATTCAAGACAAATAACATACTGTCTAACAAGGAAGCCTGTCTGACAGCCATGGTGGTCCCACGCACGCCGGTAGCACCAAGAAACCAGGACAAGACCCAAGACCAAGGTAATGAACTCAACTTTACAGTGTTGTTTGGTGGGTGTTAGAGATGTGAATCAGCAGAGCCCCCACAATACAATTTTACATTTACTTTTACATTTAATCATTTAGCAGACGCTTTTATCCAAAGTGTCTTACAGGGAGAATAAAAGCAAACAATGAAGGTATAGTGCAAAAAGAGCTATTAGTGCATCAATAAGTGCTAGTGACAATTATTTAAGGAGTAGAATTATCATCGATACTTGAGTCACAATAAGATATTATTGCAATTTTAAGCATTTTTCGATACTGTTTTTTACTGTTTGTTGTTACGCAATATGGTGAGTATTGCAATACAATACACTGTGATTTAACTGTTTAACTGCATTTTGTGTCCACAAAACTAAATTCAACCAAGAATTGTTCTGTCAAATAAGATAAAATTATCAGTCTATTCATCTCACTTCAGTCTTTTTATTTCTCCACAATGAGAGTCAAAGCCACAGACTGACCAACAAAGTATTCAGTCAAACTGAACTTAACTGATATCAAACATGTATGGGCGACAACAACTGCAGCTTTTCTCAAACTTTCCTCAACTTTAAGCTTCACTGCTTTGATTTTTTTGGAATGAAACATAAAAAAAAGCCTAACTTTGCAGCATTATTTCAACAACTTCCCGACACGATATCCTGACACATGGTGCCTATAGATTCCTTAGGTCTTCTAGTTTTATTTGATACCAGTATCACCAGTATATTCCTAAATATCGATACTTGGCGGCCATGAATCAATATAGTATTGCCACGCAAAATATCGCAATACAATGTTATATCGATTTTCCCCCCACCTCTAGTGGGTGTAGTCATTCATTTATTTGTACATTTTTTTAGCATTCTTCCATTGCAAGAGTAACCATTTAAAAAAGGGGATAATAAGAAAGATAGATCAAAGGATGCATTCTTGTTCACCATAATTGACAAGATGCTATGCTGCTGAAAACTTGATTTGTGGGCGTGAAAGCCAAAATGACTTGCTTGAGGGCAAGATAAAGACCCTGAGTAGTGCTGAGGAATTTCTGGTTGTATTGTTCTAATTTGTATTATAATCTTTTGTTTTTGAGTGTTTTTTCCACTTTGCAAGCAGTTTACAAATTACTCTTTATTTGCAACTCTTGACCATATTTTGACTTCTTCTTGATATTTCTGAATGTAACACTTCAAGAAGGTTACTGACCTTCTTGATTTCCATCAACGCAGTAGAGAGAGATTCTTGTACTGCTACAAAAGGATCCGCTAGTTTGGACTGCGGCCCTCGTGTTTGGTGGAACTGGTGGATTCTTTGCCATCTCCCTTTACAAAGACTAAGACAAAACAAACTCCTTCAAATAGCCATATTCATTTGGATCTGTTTTAACAGCATATTTTAGAGAGGAAAAAACATGGGGATATTGGCATTCTCACACGGACATTGTTCCTAGCAGCAGTCTCGCAAGACCTCACCATTGTCCGTATTTTGTGTTTTAGGCCAAAACCATGACAGGACCCAAGACAACCAATCTAACATGTCCAGGTCCAGCAGTGAGGGGGGGTCAAACAGAATGTCCCTCAGCTCAGACACAGAGGGGCCCCCACCAGGACCACTGCATCCCTCTTTATCCCGCCGAACCAATCCCGACATCACCGAAGAAGAGGGGGAGGGAGATCCGACTCCCTGTGTGAACATCCAGAACGGTCCAACCCACTGCTTTGCAGGTAACGGAAAAACAGAGATGGACTCTACCAAGTCAGAGGTGGATGCAGGGGGAGGAAAATGTGGCGATAACAATGAGGTGGAAGGCACTAACTCTGTCTCTCAGGGAGATGTTGCGGCTGCTCAGACTGTACCAAAGAGTGAAGCTACAGCAGGGTTAAATTATGACTCTGTTAAATACACTCTGGTGGTTGATGAACATGCTCAGTTGGAGCTGGTCAGCCTTAAAGACTGCCTGCACAGTTACAACAAGCACAACGATGACAGCGACGGAGAGACTGTCTATCAGTCAGCCAATGAGGAGGAAGACCCAGAGTATGAGGAGGAGAGGCAGAGGAGTGAGGAAGCAAGGAAGCAAGGTAATAAAACAGATTATTTTTTAACATGGCAGAGCTCACTTCTGTCACAAAGTAATATAATAAGCTGTACAACAGTGGTCAAGGCCATGGGGTCAATAAAGGTCAATAAATTAAAAGACATTAAAGGAAAGCAGCAAATTTAAGTCAAGCCTTCTTGTTAAAGTAAAGAATATAAGGGTGTAACAGTTCTTTTCATTTATTTTCAACATACAGTACGTACAGTGCTGCAAATATCAAAAATGGGCAAACCCTTTTTTGTGATCATATTTTTCTTTGATTGATGTTCTTAACATGTAACAATGGGAAAAAGTAATTCTTGAAATGAGTAATAACATTGCACACTGTGAGTATTAAAAAGTATTCAAAAGAAAAAATATCAGTTATAGAAAAGATAAAAAAGGAAGAAACAAAAGCATGGTTAATAGTGCTCAATTCTTGGTCAGTGGACAGATTTAGAATCTGTAAAATGGGAATGAAGCACGCTGATCATCTGGAATCCGGCCACTGGAAAACATTTTGGAAACCAGGCCTTTCCTCGAGAGGAATTTGCAATGGCCCCTCAACTCCATAGACATCTCCAAGTGTCCCTGAATGGCCACCTGTCTAAATGTCTAAAGGGGCCTCTGTGCTGGAAATTCAAGAGAGAACATCAGCTATTTTCTCCTCAATAGCAGAAATGGCTCTCTCCATTTCAGACAGATCTTTCCCAATGTCGGTGAAGTGTTTTTTTGGTCCTCAGATCAATAACCTCAGCCTTTAATGGTGTCTCAGCTACAGAGGCATCCGAGCCATTTGGAGAAGCTTGTCTGGAGCTAGCTCTGGAGTGATATTGAGTTGTATTACCATTATTTTCCCATTAAGTTCAATGTGTTTCCATTCACATACCGTACAACAGTGGAGCAACGCCGACACAATGTCCATGTCTTATACACATCTCTTTCTCTGATGCTGTTGTAGCTGACTGGGAAGCACAAGAGGTCTTCCAGCTTCCGGCATTTTGTTTGTGGCTGACTCACACACCAATAGGCTTATTGTGCTTAGCATAGTATATGTTGCTAACAGAGTATGGCTAAAAGCTTCCAGGCAGGGCACATGTAAGCTTTTGACACAAGCCTTGATGATTCAGGTTTAAGTGATCAAGGTGTAGAGCTGTGTCATCTGCATATCAACAGAAAAATATCATGCTTCTGTATCATGTTGGGGGTTAGTTGTGGCATAAAAAAGAAAAAAATGTAGAGGGCCCAGTACCAAACCCTGTGGAACACCATGGATGGAGCACTACATTTTTTACTAGATGATTCATTGGTTCATGTTTTCTTGCTGTTTGGAGTTTAACTTTTCCTTGTTTTCTTCTCCAAGAGAGGAGGAAAGAAGAAGAAAAGACAAGAAAGGAGGAGGAGGAGATGAAGAAGTGGAGGGAAGAAGATGTAAAGAGGAGGCGGGAGGAGGAGGTGAAGAGGAGGAGGGAAGTTGTATCAAGGATCTGCAAGCAGTCCAAGGTAACATCAACCACAACCTCAGAGGAAGAGGATTCTAACGGAGGAAGGGCTGGAGCTTCCAAAAGTAAAAAGTTCCTCAACCTGTTTTCCAACAACAGCAGCCACTACAGCACCACTGGTTTGTAAATCCCCTACTTATTTAGTTTAAATCAAAAATAATTCAGAAATGAGTTCTGTGAGGTCAGGCACAGTAAAGCTAACTAAAGCCTGCCTTTATCACTGGCTGCAGTATGTCCACTGATATACCAAAAATGATTACAAAATGTTATTTATTTAAATCATCTTACAACAACCTGTACAACCAACTCATTCATGCTTTTTCGCCATTTGTATGTTGCTGCTTTTCGCAAATTCAAATCACATTACATCAAATGTATAAACACATATACTGTATGCGTGTACTGAAATTAATTTTTATCTGGCTAGCTCTTAAAAAGCAGTCAAAAATATTCCTCAGTGTGTTTTTTCCTAAAAGGAGGAGATGACACAATATACAGACTGTAAGATGTTGATTATGACTATAACTGTAATGCTGTACCGTTCAGGTGCTGGATCCTTTGGTGTGTTCTCTTGTGTCTTGGATGGAGTGGAGAGACAGCAGAGCCACAGAGCTGTCTACAGGTTAGAACATAAGAACATTCACAAACTAACTGTGACATGTCCAAATAAACACATTAGATTGATGTCTGTACATTTTTATACCCATTATTAGGTTTGTCCCTCGGCATGCAGATGAGTTGTACCTAGAGACAGATGACCCACTGTTAATGCTGAACCAGTCTGAGGACCTGTGGTGTCAGGGTTACAACATGAGGACTGGAGCTTCTGGCATCTTCCCTGCCTTCTATGCTGTCAGGGTGGCCAAAGATATTAACCAAGGTACATTGCAAAAAACGGGAATGTTAAAACACAATGGCTCTCATTTATCAAACGAGCATACAACAGAAAGTGAGCGTAAAGTGGCCGTACTGAGCGTACGCAAGGGTGGACATTTAAATTTGGACATGAGCGGAATGTACGATCAGATCTCACGTCTGGTTTGAGCTTGTGTACGCAAATTTGAGTCAGCTTTCCTTTTCACTTTTTATGCTGCCAAACAAAACCAGCTTGTTCTGTTGCAGCTGTTGGACGTCAGCGTTTCACATTCTGCTTCTGAGAAATTCCTCTTCTTTTGGGATTAAAACTTACTTTAAAACATTGTTTACTTCATGCAACCAAAAAGCTGTGAAAACTTTAAGTCCATGCTCCAAATGTTAAATATTCTCTAAACTTACTTGAGTATATAACAACTTTTATTTCATAAACCTACGTCGCTGCATATCTATTCCTGTTGTTATTTGTAAGGGTGCACTTCGCTAATAAAGGTGACTTAAAAAAAAGAAAAGGGGGGGGAAAAAAACTATTTTTGAGCGTATTGAGTCATTCAGTGTCATAAAGTCTCTGGGCGAGGCATCTGAATTGAGTCCATAATAGGGCATTATATTTAAATAACGCTTGTTTCCAGCCACCACATTTACACTGTGATTAGAGAGATCTGAACGTTTGATGAATCATGCGTGAACCCGGTCGTAAGACGATCGGATCAGATCTGCACTGGTTTCTATGTTCGTTTGATAAATGAGGGTCAATATCTTCATCATCAACAGCATTTCATAATTAAATATGAAATGATTAATAATAATTCTAATAATATAATAATAATTCTTCTTTCTTCTCACAGTCCAGAAAGATGGCTGGATGGAGCAGTTCATGGTGCAGTTCCTGGGTTCAGTCCAGGTCCCCATCCACAAAGGCAACGACATGCTGTGTGCTGCAATGCAGAGGGTACATACAGACACTGTACACAGAACCACACCATAAAAGGTTATTATCAGTGATACAATTGTAAATGACGACAACAAAATCCAGCTGGTGATTATCACTTGGCATAACGAGAAAAGTGCACTCAGTACAGTGCAGATCAACTTCAAAGTGAAAATGCCAACAAAGGAATTAGTTGCAAATGCTACCAACATACACACGCTTTCCCCTTTGGGAAAACCAATTTTGACCTTACTTATATCCTTTATTTAACCAGGTAAAAGCCTAATTGAGATTTAAAAAGCCCTTTTTCCAGAGAGACCTGGCCAAGAAAGGCAGCATAAAAAAGTACAAGTTACAACATTAAACACAGTTAGTACAAATAGAAAATACAAATACAGCCATCACAGCAACACTGAGTGAGCATCAGCCAACTTATATGGAGCAGTTACACTGATTTCTCTGTCCTTTAAGATATGAATCCCCCTATAGTGATCAGTTCAGACAGTTTCAAGTCCTTTTTTTTTGTTATTCCAGGACAACGGGCCAACATAATTAAAAGGGTTTTTTTTACCTAGTTCAGTTCCTTGGCAGAAAGATTTCAAACTGAAGCCCCTACCAGCGATTTAAGAGAAATTAGGAGTCAGTAGTCAATGACCTTGTTGTAATAGCTAACAGGTGAACACTTGAAAGTTATGTTGTTTCACCTTACAGTTCAGATAGAAGTTAAACTGGAGGAAGTGGCAGCAGGTTCTCTTTTGGCATTAAGAAATTTCAGATTTTGTCAGCTTCCACGCTGCGTTTCGGCTTGAATCAAATTTCTCCATCTGTCTCTCTCTTTCAGACCCCTTTGGTCTTTGTTGTAGTGTCTGCCAGTGTGTTCTTTCAAAGTCTCTTTCTTTTAAAGTTGCCAGATTCAGACTTCAGCAAACTTCTGTGTAGTACAGCATTGGTTCCCAAACTGCGGTGCACAATGTTCTACATACTAGGAGCTCCTGGTATTGTGTATGCTGGCTCACTGGTGTAGCTTACTGGGACGCAATCTTAAGTATTTTAATGTGATTTAATGGTGCGCCTTTGAACAAGGCACCTGAACACAGCACAAGGGAGAAACATCGCCCTGTAGAGCCAGTGAGCCCAGTGAGCCTTGACTGGCAAAATTATTAAAATCAAAGTCCTTTATTTAAGAAAAACATTTTTTAACCATCAGATGCAAATGTTGTGTTTTCCCCTTTCCCCATTAACTTTAACCTGCAAAGTTGCGGCCTCAACCAATAACACAGACGTGTGTCCCAGCACACTGATCCACAGGTGATGGTCATTTGCCTGCGACTCAGCTGCTGTAGCTCTTGTTCTTCAAAGGCACAACATTAAATAATATTAAAGATACATAAGATAACATGTCTATTTATAGGTCAGTGTGACTCACTTTTTTCACTTACCCCCTACATCACTTGGCATACCCCCAGGGGTTCACATGCCCCAGTTTGGGATGCAGGAATGCAACAGAGTCACAAGTGGTGTTCTGCTGCAGTTGATCAGCTTTGTCATTATACAAATACATACACATATGTACATGTCTATATATGCATATGTAGGCTTTACCTTTAGGCGCAGCAAATGAGTAAAACAAAATAAAATCAATGCAAATCAGTATCAATAGTATAGGAGAGCAAGACCGATGATGAGGAAGGAGGAGGAAGGGATGATAGCCTCCACAGTTCACTTGCTGCTTCACTCCTGCTGCAAAGTCAACATGTTTATTCAGTTTAGGTGTGTGTCTGGTCTAACTTAAATATTCTGTTGCCCTGGAGGTCATACAGTTTCCTAAAGTTTCCGTTTAAGTTACTAATTAATTTTTTTTACCCTTTATCAGGCAAAGACCTATATTTGGTAACTTCAGGTAATATTTTGAGAAAAAAGTTGCAAATTTACTAGGTTAAAGTGGAAAATCTCCAAGAAAAAAAGTTGCAGATTTAAGAGATTTAAAGTGACAAATCTGCGCGAAAAAAGTCGCAGATTTACGAGAAAAAAGTGGGGAAAAAGCAACTTTTTTCTCCCAGCTTCACAACTTTAAATCTCATAAATCTATGAGAGATTTGCCACTTTAATCTCGTAAACTTTTTTCTCAAAATATTATTTTCATATGTTTTTTCTTACACATTCTGGCAGTATGTAATATCCTCCAATATTCTCTAGGGTTGAAATTTGGAATTTGCAATTATTTCAATGAGTGCCCTAATAAGGGTTAAGGCCAGCTTGGTGCTGAAGTTCTCCAGGTATGTTTACTGACTGATTGACTGATTATTGTTATTGTTGTGTAAACAGGTAGCGTGTAACAGGCGGTTAGCAGGTCAGCCTCCTTCAGCCTGTGTGGTGGAGGTCAGTGTCAAGGGTGTGAAGATCAGCGTCCAAGACCAGTGTCACTCTGCTCAAAGGGTATGTGCTCTACTGTATCTACCTACCCCTTTTCCTTCTCAAATGTCACATAAATCCAAATAATTATGATGTTGGAAACAAGATACTATACTGTAGTTAGACCTTTTTTTTTATAGCAATCAGCTTTAACTACAAGCTGCTCAAAAGAGGTGATGGGGATGTCTACTGGTGGTGGGCATGGTGGTGCCAATTTGGATTCCAGATGGAAATTTTGGACTTAAACCAACCAATCTTTACATTTCTGTGTGTGTGTCTCTATCAGGGGGACCAGTGTTTCCATTTCTTCCAGTTGAAGAACATCTCATTCTGTGGCTGTCATCCAAAACACAGCAAGTGAGTTGGAATATTTAAGAGATTACTTGATCTAATCGATTCCCACTCTTGCATGAAAAGGGTATTAAGTTACATTAAAAAGTACCTGTTCTCACAGTCTCTGAAGTGCAATTACATTTAGATGACATGTTATGAAGCAAGGTTATAATGGTTATAAAACACAAAAAAAACAAATAATAATAATAAATGCCAAATAGCAGAAATGTACTTATAGAACGTTTTTTCTGTTGTTTTTTTTAAATTTATATCTATGTGTCTGTATCTTGAGCTACTGTGACAAATAAATTAGCCCACTCTTTTGGATTTTTCATTAGTTTTAGTTTTTATTTCGTTGTAAATTTTCGTTTTCTAATTCAGTTAGTTTTAATTAGTTTTAGTTTTAGTTTTTTTTTAATTAAATGCTTAGTTTTAGTTTAGTTTTTATTAGTTTCAATGTTAGTTTTAGTTTTTTTGTAATGGGGTATTTGTTGGGTGCAAGATTTAAAAAGGTCACAATAAACGTTGCCTTAATTTCCTTTGCCTGATCCTTCTCAGCCCCAATAAGGTTATTAATTCTTGCAGCTCCGGGTGTTTTGAATTTTGGTTTGAGTGAAGTGCTAAACTTTTTGAAGGCAATCGACTCACATAGTCACATAGATATCCAATTAAACCAATGCTTCCTCCCAGTTGCAGTGATTCTGCATGTTCACAAACCAGCAGCTATTTGGCTGCTAAATAAACTACATTTCATAGCAACCAAAAAGGATAATGTATGAAAGAAGTTGACAAAGATGAAAACGAGGGGCATTTTCACTTTTATTTTGGTTCATTTTAGTTAGTTTTGTAATAAAAAAAATACAGTTTTGTTTTGTTTTAAACTCTAGTTTTTATTTTTATTTCAGTTAACGAAAATGTTTTTTTCTAATTCTAGTTTTCATTAACTATAATAACCTTAATATGCTCATAGAAGCTCATATGAAGCTATAAATTGGTAATGCTGATCTTTGCTCTGCAGGTATTTTGGTATAGTCACCAAACACCCCGACCAACAGCGCTTTGCCTGTCATGTGATGATGTCAGAGACAACATTACACCCTCTGGCTGAGTCTGTAGGGTAAGACCTGTTGTATTGTATTATGTATTCTATTCTATTCTATTCTATTCGGTTGAGTTGTAATTGGATAGTCTTACATACATGTGTGCATTGATGCCATGCAGTTTAAGGCAACAAACACATAGTTGTTCTAATGCATTAAATGTCTTATTTCCACATATTATATTAGAATATCTCTGCACACTGGGGCCCCTAAATACTCGGAAAGACTTGGAAATGCATAAATTGGATATCACTTGTAGCTGAGACTGTTGTGGATTCAATAAGCCCAACTTTATTTAAATGTGATAATGTTAGCCCCTATGTTTGGTCTACATCCAAACCAGAGAATCATGGATGATAATACAACCAGTGGCGGAAAAAGTGTTCAGATCCATTAGTTAAGTAAAAGTACTAATACCACAGTGAAGTGAAATTACTCTACTACAAGTAAAAGTCCTGCATTCAAAACTTACTTTAGTAAAAGTACAAAAGTATCAGCATCAAAATGTACTTAAAGTATCAAAAGTAAAATTCTTGTGATGCAGAATTGACCCACTCAGATTGTTATATATATTCCAAATATATTATTGGATTATTACTATTGATGCATTTATGTAAGCAATGATTTAATTTTCTCAAGGCAGGGCTCATTTAAACTACTTAACATACTATTATTAGATTTAATTTGAAAAAACGTCTAATCACTTTAAATCGATCATATATTTTATGTTAATTTTCAAACTGTAAAGTAAGTAAAGCTGTCAGCTAAATGTAGTGGAGTAAAAAGTACAATATTTACCTCTAAATGTAATGGAGTAGAAGTAAAAAGTTACATAAAATGAAAATACTCAAGTCAAGTACAGGTACCTCAAAATTGTACTTAAATACTGTAGGCTACTTGGGTAAATGTATTTAGTTACATTCCACCACTGGAGCCTGAGGAGACTGGGGCCCCAAAATAATCTTGGAATGGTATAAATTGGATATCACTTGAAAACTGAGACTGTTGTGGATTCAATAAGCCCAACTTTAAGTGTGATGATGCTAGCCCCTATATTTGCTGTACATCTAAACATGAGAGTCCTAGATGATGATACAACTAAACAAATGTGTGGTATGATCTGTTTTACTTTGTTGTAATCTGTATTGTCATTTCACATTCTCTTCTCTTCTCGGGTGCTCCACAGGAAGGCATTCCAGCAGTATTACAAGGAACATATTGGCTACTCCTGTCCCACTGAAGACATCTTCATTGAATAACACCTCTCCCCCATCCACACTATATATTCACTATGTGCATGTAAGCCTGGTCTTACGCAACAAACTGGACCACTGGTTGATCTTCGTCAAAGTACTTGAATGGTTGATTTCTTTTCTAACCTGCATCCAGTGATACAGCAGCCTTTTCTTCCTTTAGCCATGTCACAAAATAAATACCTCTATGGATGTATAGGATGACATGACACTCCATACACTGAAAACAAATGTAACTAAATTTAAATACAAATATCCAACATTGATATATTTTACGGGTTCAAATGTAATATGTAACTACACATAAATGTTGGATATTAAAACCATATAGACAGCCTTCAGGACTATGGAGTTAATTTAATGACAGAATGTTTATATTAGCAATTCGCTAACTTGCAACCAGTGTTGAAATTAATTATTTATAAGTTTTGCTAACTAATTAACCATTTGAGTCATGTCTCAAGAGTTATCCACCATGTTGGAAGCTCTGTGGCTATATTTAGGCACAGCAGGGCTTTTAAGCTCACGTAAATGCTCATTTTAGCATGCTAACATCATGCTAACATACTAACAATGTTAGTAAAGGGTTTCGCAGGCTATGTGCTACGTTAGCAGCTAGCATTTGTCAGCACTAAAGCACTAAACACAAAGTACAGCTGATTTGAACGTGGATGTCATTATTTTTGCAGGTATTTGGCCATAAACCAAACTTGGGAACATAAATATCTTTGTTTCATGACAATATATCCAAAATCTGTCAAGATATTTTAGTCTGGAAAAATTTTGGACCAACTGACAAACAATGACATTTTTAAAGCCACAACACTAGCATGGCTAATTGGACTCTGACATGATGTTTCCAGCTTCTAAAATTAGATGATTCGCTTTTTTTCTCTTCCATGTAATTACAAAATTAACATGTTTGTGTATTTGGATTGTTGGTTGGACAAAATAATCAATTTTAAGCTGCCACCTTGGGCTCTGCAAACTTATATCATTATATTTTAAATGAATTGAAAAACACAAATTAATTAAAAAAAGGTTCCTTACACTAATATGATGTCCCAGGGTAATTTCAGTACCCGTACACTTGCAAATCTTTAATACTCAACAGATTTCTACAACATTATCAAGTCACACAGAGACAATGCCCTTTAGCATTCACCGTTTCTATATTTTCACAAAAACAAGCAACAGCATAAATAACTACTCAAAATCAACTAATCCACACATAAAAATGTTTTTCTCTGAATAGATAAAATACAAAAAAAATCTATTCAATGTCCAAAGTAGGCCTATGTTCAGTTGCAACAACTAAGCTCCCTCTCCTCTCCTCTCCTCTCCTCTCCTCCCTTCACCTAGGTCAACAACCTGGAGTGTAGCTATGCTAACCACAAATTTACTTTTAAGATAATAGAAACAAAGAAGAATGCAAGACCGCATGTGTATGAAAAGAGGGTGAACCTTCTGTCTTTAAATTAGCTTCATCCTTGTCTCTACAGAACACAAGGGCTTCTTATTAGCAAAATTCCCCACATTAGCTGAAGGGACATATAATAAACAAATGGACCTGCTTTTTTTCTTTGCACAGTGACAACAGACAGACTGATGTTTCCAGAAAATATATAAGTATAATTCTGTATGATATAACCCTAAGATTTGACAATCTACTATTGAAGACCTTTAAGGTGCCTCATTTCTGTATTTACTGCTTCATGTTCCCTTTCTTCTAAATGTGGCTCCAGCTACCAAACCCTTCATGCAGGGTTTCTCTCATTGAGTGATGAAGTATTTTTCTCTAAAACTCAGTGTAATAACAAGGCCCAAATGACGCTGTGCAATTTCATATGTGTGCAAAGGAACAGACTGGTGGGAGGGTGGATCACTGTGCTGTGTGCTGTCTGTCCACATTACTATAAGCTCAGACTTCTTTTGCATTGCCTGCTCAAATCTAGGACCAAAGTTGGGGTTAAGGCAGCATTAAATACTTCTTAGACATACAAGTTGTTTCCACATTTTTTATTTTTTGTTTTTTTGTGGCTAAGATGTATTTAGAATGCATGGAAGAGGATTAGGACCTGGTAGGAGGAAAAAAAATCATTACGTTTGAGAAAAAAGTTGAAATGACGAGAATAAAGTCAAAATACAATGTCGAGAAAAAAGTAGAAATACAGTGTAGAGAAACCCTAAAATATTGTAGTTATTGCTCATTTTATTACATTTATGAAAATCAGGTTGTAGCTTGCAGTCTACCTAACTGTTCGGATAGATGTGCCATTTCTCTGAAATCACTCTGACTTATTAGCCCCTTTCATAGTGCCATTTCATGCTGGGGCATTTACGGCTCTGTAACGTATCGCCTCCACTATGAATGTGCCCGAATCAGGATGCTGGGATCAAATGATCCCACCAATTTTCCGCCTCCAGAGGTAGTCACAGAGGCAGAAAATTGGTGGGACTGATGGAAGTGGGACCACTATGAACGGGACAGCCCGGCAAGCTAGGATATTTGACGCCGCGCATGACATCTAACACACACCTCCCACTTGGTCCAATAGTCATTCAATCACTGTTCACTGCAGCCGCCGTTGCAAACTGGGCACAGCGCCCATTGTATATTGTAAACAAAGCTGCATGCTAACTGTACATGTGGTGTCCGCAGCAGATGGTAAACAAACCGCCGTCGCTAACTGTCCACTGAGTGTCTGGTTCTTGTTGTAAATAAACGGAGGTTGCTAACTGAACACATACTGCTGCAGCACATACACACTGTACTGCTACAGTGCTAACAGTGTAGCCTATTAGCACTATGCAACTGCACAGCACTGCTGCTGCTCTATCGCACCTCACTATTGTCTCCTCCCACCTCGTTCTGCGACGCCAGACTGCACTAAGAAAGGGTACGAATATAACGCCTTCGCGAAATCACTATGAATGTCCTAATGCGAAAAGCTGGCACAGATCTTTCCGGCAATAGAGTGGGACATTTGTGGGACCGCACTATGAAAGGGGCTATTGACACAAATCTGCGACATCTCAACTTTCATTCGTCATTTTTACTTTATTCTCATTACTTCAACTTTTTTCTTGAACTGCATAATGAAAAAAAAAATCCTCCCTCCCCTTCTGTAAAAATGAAATACTGAACTCTGCTTTTTTTCCTTCACAAACTGACCCACAATCTGACTGGGTTACCTAAACAAGGAGGATTCTTCCATGCAGTTCGTCCTTGTTTTTGCAGTCATTAGATGATTACTTCCAAGGCTTAAAGCTGCACTAATCTACATGTTTTACAATATTGGTACAAATACTTATTTTTAATGTAAAATGAGTCACTTATAACGAAGAACACACTGAATTGTTACTAACCAACGCAGTTATCTTCAGCTCTATGAAGATTTTTAGCCTTTTTAAACAATTTTATTTCTTTCCAAGCATGCAAACTACACTCCAATCAACCATGTCTTTAGAAGCAGCAGGCAGCTATTTCAACTGAAAGGCTTTTAATAAACCCACTATACACTACGGCCACCCCTGAAATATGATTTTGGCCCCAATATCATTGGGCAAGAGTACCAGGGTAGCTTCCAAGTCTTGTCCGATTCCAGTTTTCATGTAATTCCACCTGTTGTAATTCAGACGGTGCTGTGTGAGAGACTTAAATTGTGCCCAATAGTGACAGAGAGCAATGTGTCACCACTGGAGGAGAAAACTGTTGGTACCACAGTATGTAACCAAAGGGTAAAATGCTGACAATATGGCTGCTAGTTTTCTAGAGTCACCAAGTCACCTAACCAGCATGTCTTTCGACTGTAGGAAAGAGAAAACCCACACTGACATGGGGAAAAATATAGTTGGCCTTAAAATACAATTTGGTTTGACAGTGGAAAAAAAGTGGCTGCAACATTAGGCATACTGAGTGTCAGGATCCCACAGTTTCCCCATTCTTACTGCTGAGGCCCACTTTCTTCCTCTCATTCCCCTTATTTCTCAATGCAGAAGTAAATAGTTCCTTCTGTTTGATCGCTTCCGTCAGTTGATCCAACAAGCTTTATTAGTTCATTTAAACAATGTTGGAGTAACAGGTTGGTGCTTATCGATGTCTCCACAGTGGAAAAGTTGGCAATGTATTAACACACAATATCTAGGACCTGGTATTTATGACGGCTGATGTCCAGCCTGGCATCCAGGGATGGAAGGACGACCTGAATTAGTGGCCTCAGATAACGTACATAGCATATTTAGCTAATAATTGACTCCATTGCTAACACTACACTGTAACATAAGGTAAAGCGGAGAAAATATTCTAAATATAGGATACACTTAATCTGATATTGATATTATTAGTATGTAATACAGTTAGTACGGGAAGTTACATCCATACTTTTTTCAACTTGCTCTTTACCATATAGGCAGTGCATCCTACCACACAGCAGTTGTTCTCAGGAGGCACCTTTACACAATATGAAGTCAATAGAGGGCAATTAATTGTTTTCTTCTCCAGTATTGATGGGATTTAATTGTGTTGCATCTCCATGTTTTCTAAGCCAATTTTCAATGCCTTATGAAGCTTCATGAATCATTTGCTTTATTTTTTTTTACCCCACTAGATGGCGGTCTTGGCTTAAATAAAAGGCTTTAGCAATGGTAATTGAGTGTGTTTTCAGCGTGCCATCTAGTGGGCTCCGTTAATAGAGCAAATGGTTCACAAAGCTTCGTTATCCCTTCACTACCTTGTTGGTTTTTGATGTTTTAGAAGTCGGTCAGCCTTGAAAATGGAAACCACAAACAAACTTGGTGAATAGCAGTATCTACTTTTTCTTTTACTTGTACTTTTCTGTTGAGTTGGTGCAGACCAACAAAGAGATAAAAAAAAGAGTGAGAAGCTTTTTAGAGTTGTGCCTCAGCTTGTCCTGCTGCCACCAAGCAGCCTAAAAAACAATTAATGCAGCTTTAAGATCTAGGATGTGAACCTCAATTAGAATACACATTCACAAGCAGTTGAACCAAACAAATCCGAGCACGTAAAGTCAATGGAAATGAAGCCTGAAATGTTTTGTGTTTGAAAAAACAGTGCCTATTTTTTCTGGTGTAATGATGATGACTGTCCTCTGTATTAACCACTGTCTTCAAATGTCTCAAATCACTAAATCTAAATATATACAACAGCCACTTTCGTTCGGATGAGTATAGTCTCGTAGCTTGTATGAAAAGAATTCAGTCATGCAACAAACAGACATTTTACTTACTGTAAAAAATATACCCAGACGAGGGGTTCACTATGATGGATTGTACATTTCAGGTTTCAAGTCTCAGTTTTTTGTTTTTCAAATAGCAGCACACTAAAATGAATAAAAAACAATGGCAGCCTGGAAGAAAGGAATTTTAAAAAGTCCTCATGTAGTGCAGTATCCACCACATGTTCATTTCTATGCCAGCTATCCCAGGTACGCCACAGGAGGTTCTGATCAGACAGAAGTACCCTTTCTATGTATTCCACTATTGTGATTCTAACACCATGGGGATCTACTGTACATGACTCTTTAATATAGATATATCCTGTATAGATAATGTATGTATGTATGTTTGTATAGGGGTTATTATTGTATGCTGTTGCTTTGACCAAAACCTGGGTGTAACATCGCATGATATCAATGTTGTAAAACGAAGACACACAGAAGATGTGCAGACTGGTGATAATCATGGTGGTTATTCTTGTCAATAAATCAAGTTTACAACTGCCCTAAGATTACATGTTATTCCCTACATTCCCTAATATAAGAATACCACATTCATAGTAATGATTCTTAACCCTCCTGTTATGTTCGTTTCTCAAGTAATGCAATAATCTTCCTGTGTCTATTTGACCCAGGGCGGGATTAATTATCCAAAAGTGTCAGAAACCAAAAAATCCCAATAAATATTGTTTATATTTCATCATTAACTCAATTACTAACCATCTCAATCAATATTTAGTGCAATGGTGTTTTTTTAACCTCTCACAGATCATGGGTCAATGAGGATAATTCACTTGTTTTTCATTAAAAATGCATGTTAAAACTTTTTTTAATGTACATTGGAACGACCGACATATAAAATACAAAAGTTTTAAATGACATTTAGTAATAGCAAATTTTATTTTACATTTTTAAGTGTGAGTTGATGAATTAACACAAGTCACCTCCTCTGTTTAGGGTCGGGACCCAAACTGTATCTTTGTAATATAAACATGCAAATATGTGAAATGAACCATTTTCATTTTATATGTTGATTACGCTTATTAAGCCAAGAAGAAGAAGTTAAGTTTCATTCGGAAAAAATACAAACTTTTTTATTCATAGATTTTTAAATTTCGAATTAGGTAAATTTGACCCACAACCTAACAGGAGGGTAAATTGGATTTGATTTACAATTGAATACTTTCAGACCTAATACAATGTAAGAAAATGTTGAAAGTCTTTCCTTCAGTCGTAGATTTATTCGTCACATACTCATATTTTCAATGTATGCAGTAAAATAGAGACATAATCTAGATTATGTGATATAGGATAGAATAAGAGTCAAAAAAAGAAAAGAAAAGTAGACAGCTCTGCTCCTTTCTTCGATCATTGAACTTTGGCCCAGGGTGTTCTGACAAGTACACATATGAGCCACCCTGTGCTTGAACATGGTGTTTGTTATGCACTGCAAAAAAAGAAAAGTTGGGTGAACTCAAAATTTCAAAGCTACAAACTCCGATAAAATTTGAAGTTGGACAATTAAACTAAAGATTTTAAGTTTTGTTTTTGAGTTTGCTCAACTCTGAACACGATTGTAATGCCGCTATGAAATGTCAGCTAATGTTGAGACCACAATTTTGCGTTAGCATTGATACGCTAATGGCTACTCTTGTAGCTGGAACAAGCAACGCCGCTCGCATCAGTTAGCCGCTAGCTTTTGCTGATGACCAAATTTCACCGCTTTCCCGCATTTCACAACAAATAAATAAGAGTTAGCAGAACTATTGTCCCTTGTTTTGAACCCCAACTTAAAGATATAAGTAACAACAACTCACAAACTTGTTTTTGAGCATACAACTGGCTTGCTTTGTTGTGCTAACTTACATTATTGCCCTAAATGTCAGTATGTCATATTTCCAAGTTTTACCAACTTAAATCACTGTTTTAGGCCAAAAAATACAAGTTGGCTTTTTTGCAGTGTGGCCAATCCATGACTAGCATAGAAGTCCTAAAACAAAGCACAGGTTCAGATCAGACAAGCCCCTCAGTCACTCCATCGTTGCCCACATGAGCATTTAAGTCCCCAAGAAGAACTAGAGTCGCCAGTTGGGACCCCTTCCATGATGCCACCCACTCAAGCTGCTATTTCAGTGCATGAGCACAAATGACTTTTTAGGGGACATATTATTAGCACTCTTTCAGTGCTTGTGCATATGTATTTGGGCATAAGACAACTTAGTCAAACGAACAATATACGCAGAGGTGAGACAAAATAAGTGCATTTAGATGGTGTTAACATGGTCTCCTTTGTTGTTTTTTTCCATGCAGGTTTGATAAAAGATCTTCTTGACTAAACCCATACAGGGGGCAAACGTTTTGGACAATGCAGCATCAATTTAGAACCTCTTTTCTTAATTGTCTTGTGTGTGTTCCACTTTTATTGAAGTGCAATACCAATTAAATATCTTATTTAAAACTAATAAATTGTCTCAAGAGTCAGATATCAGTTAGTAGTGACAAAACAGAAATCATCCCAGGTTTCACAGTCACATCTTTATTATTCAGTGTAAGATATCCATTAGTCATATATTCACATATTGAGCTTCAGGTCATTCATTTCACAAATTACAAGAAAACAAATAACTTGGCAATGTAAATACAGCTGATGCTTATTCACTGTGTAGGTTATGAAAAATAATCATTCCTTCAGAAAGTCCTGTTCATAGTCTGTTGTTCTTTTTAGCTTGAATCTAGATCAATAGATACATCAATATAGAACTTTAATCAAAATGAAATTAAAATACTTTCCTCAAGAAACATATAAGTTCCCATCCAGTGTTGTAGTTACCACTCCTTCATATAGTTTATTATAGATTATCACAGTGCTTCATGCCTGATTCATTCTTGGCACACAGAGAAAATCGACCAGAAGCCAAAATGATCAGTGCAGATTGAGAACTGGCAGCAGACCTCCATGGTGCCACACCAGGAGTGAACAGCTCAGCTGGTTAACAAGGGCACTGAAAGGCAGCGGGCAGCACTTGAGGGCGCTGTGAACCCGGCTTCAAGATGTATAAATGCTGTTTCAGAGCCTTATCCAACATGACAATAACAGAATTTCAGAGACATTTTAAATATGTTTTATATATATATTATTGTGTGTATGACTCATCACTAGCTAAATAAATAGCATTATTGGCAACCAATACAAACATTTTGTGAAATTCAAAACACCCTGCCACCCCAGACCAATTGCATGTCACATGACCATGAACAGACTGAGACTTGCACATCATTATGATGCCACAACACATATAGGGCTTTTCCAATGGCACTTTTTGCCCTACATAAGGTGCATTTCCATTAGGTACTTTTCCCTCTAGTGAGCCGCTATGGGTGTGGCTTGAGATACTTTTCTGAGCCGCTACTAACTAGTCTATGCTGATTGGATACGGTTGAGACGGCAATTTCACACATGTGTGATTCATTTGCAGACTGGACACTGAGGGGTTAACAAATCCTGCTCTGACTGCAGCTGGGAGAGACTGCTGCGGGAAGACTGGGCCGCTTGTGAGTGCTTTGGGACAGCGTCTGCTACTCGTTTAGAAGAGTAGGAACAAGTCTCCAAAATCTCCAATAACACCGGAAAAAGTCGCTTGATTTGTTGCTAGTCGCTTTTTAAAAAAGAGTCACAAGAGGGGTTGGAATAGTTGCTAAATATAAGTTGGCAACACTGCTGGCTACGTCAGTCTGTTGTCACATTCGAACTCTGTTGGTTAGCAGCTACAAAAGTACCTGTATGGGAACAGAGGCCGAGGGGAACTAACTAGTGGGCGTAGCCAAAACACTCAGCTGCTTTCCAAAAACTACTCAGTGGAAACGCACCTATATAGAGGTATTGTGATGTAGAAGCACTCAGTGCTTTACTGGACATCAATGCTCGACACAGAGAAGACAATGGCATATTCTGCCACAAGGTGAAATGTTTCTCTTGCACTAGTGTTTGGGTTTACATAGCAAATAATGACCAACAAAGTTTGGACATGCCACAGTGTGTTTGGACTTGAGATGAAAAGTGACATGTTACGGACTGGTGAAAGGTAAGAGGTCAGTTTTCCGAGGAGTCGGTCTCTTCTGTGGAACCATCACTTTCCACCTCCATCTTCCTCCTGTGGTGGATGTTCCTCCTGGGGGAAGCCTTTCTCTGCACCTCCTTTAGACCCCCGATTGCACTGCCACTGCTGTTGCTGCCAGGACTCACAGAGATCTGGGCGATTCTGGACAGTAACGGGACAAGGAGAGAAATATTAAGAGAAGAAAAGAAGATACGAGAGTGTGCGTGTCTTTGTCTGTGTGTGTGTGTGCGCATGCTCACAGTTTATCCAGTTCCTGGTCCATCTCTGGGTCAATGAGCAGCTCTGCCTTGCTGGGTAATGCTCCTGCAGGGCAGAGGGATGAAAGAGAAGATTTAACTTCTTTACAGCAGAATAAATGAATATTCTGGGGAGGTGCTACTAAAAGAGTGCAGAGTAGATATGTTTTTGCAAGCTTTTGCACCACACTAATCCTCTATAGGCCCCCTGTGGGTTGGTCCTCTCAGGGCCCATAGCAGCTCTGCCCTTTACGGCTCCTATATGGCCTCCTGAGGGTTAGTCTGTGCAGAACCTGCCAAAGTTTTGTCCTTGGGGGCCCCTATGTGGGTTTTCTGTTGGCAACCGGCTGTGAGTTGCCTGTGTAGAGCCTGTGGCACTTTTGCCCTTTGGGACAAATCCAAAGATTTGAAAACGCTAAATAGTAATGTCCAAACCAATAAAGAGGGGCTTTGTTGAAACCAAGACACAGTCAGGTAGATCAATGAAGATTTAAATAATATTTTCCAGGAAAATTAGTTAAGATCCAAAGAAAAACCCACAACCAACTTCATCTGAAATACTGGCTTCTTTGCAAAAAAGTGGTATGGCTGTTTCAGGATGCACAATAAGGAGGTACTTGAACAAAAATGGGCTGCGAGCCATTACTGCACAAATGCCACAAAACAGCCAGCTGCATGCCACACAGCAGCAAGGCAAGCCACAAAACTTTTGGAGCAAAATCACTGGAGTGAGGAGACCAAAATTGAACTTTCTTCTGTGGCTCCAGCAGTAAAAAGTGAGGGTTCTGCAGTGGTCATCACAGTCTCCTGACCACAGTATCATTGAGCTACAATGGGGAGATCTCAAACATGCAAGACAACCTAGGAATGTATGGGCAATGAAGAATGGGCAGCTTTACCACCTGAGACAAAAAAAACCTAATCTACAACTATCACAAAAGACTGCAAGCTGTCATTGATGCTAAAGGGGGCAAAACACAGTATTAAGAACAAAGGTTATGCAAACTTTTAACGGGGACCATCTCAGTACTTTTAATATTGCTATGTTTTGTTTTATGATGGTGCTATTCTGTGATGCTTTATAGTTGAATTTATATCCTGTTAAAAGTACAACTAAATGTGTGTTGCATGATCACTCATGTTTTCTTTAAATAATGGCACACATATTACAGTATTACATAATACAGTTTTGCCGGGGTATGTAATATGAGCACAGCTGTATTCTGGTGCCAGCAGCTGCAAATGAAAGTGTGCATCACATTACAACAACTTTTCGTGTTTGCCTTACTCATTTTCATGAATTTTCAATATTTATGAGTCAGAACACATCCAAGGGAAAGAAAGTAAAATGTCAAAGCAGCCAATTCCAAGTCAAGGTGCAAGTCTGCAGCTCTGTTATTTAGTAATTCATATAAGTTATACAGCGATATTGTATACGATCTGTATGAAAAGTGGATATAGTCGTAAAGAAACTGTGTACACTTATATACCAGAGGTGTGGGAAAAGAATCGATACAGCATAGTATTGTGATATTTTGCGTGGCAATAATATATTGATTCATGGCCGCAAAGTATTGATATTTAGCATTTCAGCGGGCCGTCAGTATTTTTATGTTTTTTTCTTTTACGGAGGCCGTAGAGGGATCACTTTTAGGAATACACTAGAGATACTGGTATCACGTGAAACTAAAAGATATAAGGAATTTATAGGCACCATGTATTATCACATTAAAATAACGCTGCAAAGTCAGGCTTTTATTATGTTTCATTCAAAAACATTCAGAGCAGTGAAGCTTAAAGTTGAGGAAAGTTTGATAAAATGCTGCAGTTGTTGTCGTCCATACATGTTTGATATCAGTTCAGTTCAGTTTGACTGAATACTTTGTTGGTCAGTCTGTGGGTTTGACTCTCATTGTGGAGAAATAAAAAGACTGAAGTGAGATGAATAGACTGAGAATTATCTCTTTTTTGACAAAACAATTCTTGATTGAATTTAATTTTGTGGACACAATATGCAGCTAAACAGTTAAATCGCAATATCATGTATTGCAATACTCACCATATTGCAAAATGCTTTAAAAAATGCAATAATATCGTATCGGGATTCAAGTATCGTGATAAAATCGTATTGTGGTGCCTCTGCTGATTCCCACCTCTAATATATACAAATCATACAACTGTACACTTTACAGCATATGTAATGATAACAGCACTCTGTATGTAGTAGTAGTAGCAGTAAGGTAATGTTGAATTTTAAACCTACCAATAGTTTGGTTGATGGTCTCATGTTTAGCCAGACTCATTACGAAGCTGTAGTAAGAGACTTTGTTTGTCTGTTCCAGTACTTCTCTCATGCAGGACCTGGGAGGATGACTTCACATAGACAACAAAAAGTCAACTAAAACACACACATAACAACAACATCAAACAACAACAACAACAACAACAACAACTGAGTGCTACATTTGGTGTCTAACAACACTACTCATAAAGCAATTCAAAATATTATGAAACATTATTTATCAAAATAAGAAAACATGGTATATTTATATGTATGTAGTATATTTATATAGATATATGATGTGTTATTATAATGTATATGCTGTAGAACGAATGTGTATATACAACATATGTATTATGTGTTAGTAGATTTTGTAATGATGTATACATATATGATATGTAGAAATTTGTGTAATATGGATTAATATATGAATAATTATTTTTAATTATTATTTTAATTATGTTTTGTGTTTTCAACTGTATATTTGATACTGTTGGACCCCAGGAAGAATAGCTGTGGCTTTGCTGCAGCTAATGGGGATCTTAATAATAAACTAAACTAAACTACTCCTGTTTATGTTCAGCTGCAGCATAGATGAGACCAGAGCAAAAAGAAAGAGGGTGTCTGGTCAACAGTACGTCTGTTTTACCTGCGTTTGAACCTGTCACAGAGGGCTTCTATACACTGAGCGAGAGAGGACGGCTCCACTCCGTCTTGCTGCTGCTCCTCCTTGTCGTTCTCCTCTGCAGCCACAGAGGGGAGCTGCTCGATGGAGGTGGACGTGGGGACGATGACAGTGTTGGGACTCTTCCCTGCTAACAGGTCCTGGTAGATTAGCAGCACGCTGTCCAGGAACTCTGCAGACACAGCATAAAGGCCTTAATTCTATTCTCTTCAACATAGGGTTGGGAAATGGATTAGGCTGCTAATATGGCCTTTCATCATAAATTAGATATTAGAAATACATTTGATATAACTCCATATGAAAAGAGGATTCCTCCCATACTAATGGCAGAGGTGGGACCAAGCCCTAGTTTTGCAAGTCGCAAGTAAGTCGCAAGTCTTTGCCCTCAAGTCCTGAGTCAAGTCCCAAGTCAAGATGGATAAGTCTCAAGTCCCCAGTCCTACAGTTTGAGTTTCAAGTCCTTTCGAGTCCTTTTAACAACAGAGTAATAATATTTACACAGATCATGTATGCTTTAAAAATCTGTATTTATTTATCGACATTTTTTTGCAAGAACATTCTTCAAACATTTGTAAAAAAAACCAAGTGCATAACAAGAGCATACTACAAGAGATGCACACATTTATACACATAGAGAGGTTGAGCGGTCCTTAGTAACAGACTTTTTCATCTTTGGGTTTTGGGGAAAGTAGCAAGTCTTTTCAAGTCATAAGTCATGTCAAAAGTCATCAAACTCATGACTCCACATCTCTGACTAATGGTAGTCAATAGGTTTCTAATATTGCTATTATTTTTATCTAAACATATAACCCCGGTTCCAAAAAAAGTCAGACGCTGTGTAAAACATAAATATAAACAGAATTTGTCAAATTCAGAATGAGTGTCTATATTAACAAAAAACATAAAGTGTCCCAGTTTGAGCATTAGACTGCAGTCAACTGAATACAGGTAGCAGGATTTGGAAACCTTGCCATTCTGTTTTTATTCTGTTCATAACAGCGAGTATTACATTCAAACTGCTTGAATTTAATTCCATTGAAAAAATAATTAGAAACAAATAAAAATCATTAATACACCAATTAATCTAGGTTACAGCCAAACCAAGTGAGTATAAGCCAGGACATATTGTACATTGTATAATTTGAAACATAACAGTAGATTCTATCATACCTTGGTAGTAGAACTGGAGCTGCAGGGCGTAGAGGAAATCAGAGAAAGACATCAGACAGTCTGTGGCGTCCTCCATTACAACAATTCTACGGGACAATAACATTTCAAAAATTTGACACACCCTGTCTCAAAAAAGATCCAGAAAAACTTGTCCATGCATTTGTTATTTCTACGTTTGATGATTGCAATTCATTATTGTCCGGCTGCTCCAATGAATCCCTCAACTCTCTCCAGTTTGCTGAGAATTCTGCTGCATGTGTACTGATGACAACTAGGAAAAGAGATCGTATTTCTCCCGTATCAGCCTCTCTGCACTAGCTGCCTAAAAAATCCAGAATTTAATTAAAAATCCTTCTCACCAACAAAACCCTTAATGGTCAGGCATGATCATATCTAAAAGAGCTCATAGAAGCCTATTACTAGACTAGAGCGCTCCACTTCCAGAATGCAGAGTTACTTGCGGTTTTCCAAAAGTAGAAGCAGAGCCTTCAGTTATCAGGCTCCTCTCCTGTGGAACTATCTTCCAGTTTTGGTCCAGGCATACATTTGTTAAAATAATGTTATTGAGGACTCCTTTTCTTTTTTATCGTACCACCTGACCTAGGGCTGGGCGATATGGAACAAATGTCATATCCCGATATATATTTAGGCTGAATACCGATATACGATATATGTCCTGATATTTTTTATCACAAAGTGAGAGCAAATGGTCAGTCAAGGTCAAAGCCAAATATGACATGTCACAAATAGTTTTATTGAAACCGTTTATTTAAGTGAACATAAATACTGTATAACAACTGGAGTAACTTTAAAAAAAATAATAATAAAATAAATAAAAATAGCCTATGACATAAAATAGGCCAATCTTTTTTCTGAAATAAATATATATTTAAATAAGAAAAGAATAATGAACATTACAACATAACATAACTAAATGTGACAAACCCTAGTAAGGGCAGCATTTATATATAAAGAAAAAATTGAACTATATCAATATATGCGATTTGGTCTAATTCAATATCACATTTAAAAATATATTGATATATTTTTTATATCTATATATCGCCCAGCCCTAACCTGACCTGTGTGGTCATGCTGCATCTTAATAGGGATTTGGTGCTAAATTGACACTGGTTTGTGACTGGACAGTATCAAAATATCGCCAAGCTCCTGAACAAATGCTGCTATCAGTATTTATGTAACACTATAAATAAGCCTATTGTGCTGTAGAAAAGGTCTTTGATCTTTTATTTATGAAAATGGGAGCAAATACAAGTGTATTTTTGTTCAGTATAACTATGTGATAATGGCTGTACATTATTTTATGACTACTTCAATGGCATCCAATTTGTTTTACAGTACGTACCTCATACTAATCATCATAGTAAACCAAACAGGCTTATTTTCACAGCATGCAGTGTATAAGTTGTGGTAACCAAACAACAAAGGTGTGGCCTCTTTGGAATGGTGAACAACAGGTCAAATAATTCCTGGTCCAACAGCTTGATGACATAATGAAATGTATTGAAGAAATGAGTGTAATGTGTTGTCTAAGGCAGTGGATTTCAAACTTTTGTGCCCAAGCCACATCAAAGTGCAAGCCAAAATTTCAAGGCACACCTGTATTCATATCAGAGAATAATAGCCTCTATAACAAATATTATCATTCGTTTATTTTTCTTTACTTTGATGTATTGCACTCCAATGATCAGGCCCTTCTACTTGGACATGGAGTAGCCAGCCAGTGGGGAAAAGTAGCCAGCTACGAGGGTGCGGAGGGCATTCAGACCCTGGACTTTCACCCAGGAGTATGAGGGTTGTGTCCCATGTAAAAAAAACCAAATGTAAACGATGACCTAAACCTAGATCAGTGGCTTTGAAGTCTAAATTCAATGAAACTGCAGCCTTTTTTACAACCGCAAACAGTACATGTATGTATAATGGCTTGTGCATTATTTTTAGGATGCTTCGCAAACCGTGATATATATCACAATGAAAAACATATCAATATATTTTTAAATGTGATATGGAATTAGACCATATCGCATATATCAATATAGTTAAAAAAAAATCTTTCTATATATAAATGCTGCCCTTACTAGGGTTTTTTATATTCATTTCTTTTGTAATGTTTGTTTTTCTTTTCTCATTTAAATATATTTATTTCAGAAAAAGATTGGCCTATTTTATTTCATAGCCTATTTTTATTTAAGATTTTTTTTTATTTAAATGTGCACTATAAAGAAAGGTACTCCTGTTGTTTTACAGTATTTATGTTCACTTAAACAAACAGTTTCAGTAAAACTACTTGTAACATGTCTTATTTGGCTTTGACTTTGACTGAACATCTGCTCTCACTTTGCAATAAAAATATCGGGATATATATCACATATCGATATTCAGCCTAAATACTATATCGGGATATGATTTTTGGTCCATATCGCCCAGCCCTACCAAAGGCTCATATGGGTCATTATGGGTTGTTTCAGCAGTTGCACAGGCACTGCATACAAGACAGGTGCTTAAACCAGCTAAGCCACAGAGACTCCATCAAACTCTTTTTGTGCCTAAAGTTAAACAACCCGCTACCGCTTGACAACATTAACCACATGTTCATAATAGCAATTATTACATTTAGGTTGAGCTGTGAGTCATACTGCATTAATAGTGTATGGTTCTCACAAAATTCCTTGGACTTGTCTCATGGCACACCACTTGGGAACAACTGGTCTAAGGTGTTTCTGTACTGACCTGGCTGAACTCTGCACAATGTCCAAAGGGAAGTCTGGACACAATAACTGCAGCAGCGACCTGTACTCCAGCATGGACAGCAATTCTGTAATACAACAAGAGAATAAAACCAGTTTTAATTACAGAATATACACCAGTGAAGCACTGATTCAAATGTTACAGACATTAACAGCTGTGGGTTTTGCAACAAACTATTATTTGGAAAGAAGTAATAGGATATTAGAAATGAGTGACTACTGTTAACTCTTAAAAGACATTAGTCTAGTTTATTACTATAACTGGGACTTTCATTGTGAGCATTATAACATAAACCCAGCCTTGTATTGAGAAAGGGGGATAAATGGCTATCACAATCTAACTAAACCAAAGCTGAAAAGTTTTCATTCTCATAATTACTGACTCTAACTCACCTCCACTCTTGCCAGTCTGTCTGTAGCATCTCCAGAAGACTCTGATGAACGAGGCTCTGTTATGAGGAGTAGCTCTAATGTAGTTATACTCTCTGAAGAGCACGTGGTTACTGTTCTTTACACTGCTGAAACTACAAACACGCACACAGACAAAAAAAAGCAAAAAATAAACCTCAAAATGTTGGTCATCAGTGAGTTCAAAATTAGATACAAAATAGACAAAACTATGTTTGTCAGCCCTCTCAGCTTGGACAACAGTCTGACTTCTAAAACAGAAATGGGGTGTGGTCTTGTTTCTTTGATTGACAAATGTATTAATATGTTCATATCAAATATATTTTGTCATTCCTTACATATTTAATTACTGTAAACAATACATAGTCATTATTGATATGTCTGACAAAGAAAATGTCTGATATATTAAACTCTATCAAAATATACATGGAATTTTATATTTATATACAAAATACAAATACAATTTGAAAAACCATACATCATTCTAAATGTGTTATATAATATCTGACATACCATATATGGTATATTTCTAATAAATGTAAACAGATGTACACCCACATACCAAAAGACACATACCTCCAAATTTGCAAGTGTGTTAAGATGTACAAATGTTTGTTAGGTCAACAAATTATCATATACTAGCGCTGTTTTAGTATAAATATCTTAACAAAGGAAATCAGCCACATCAAAAGTAATTGAATGTATTGATTTTAGCTGTTTTTACCATGATATGTCATTTACAATGTTTGCATTAGCTTCCCATGCCTTACATCAGTAATATGCACCTTTATCAGTGGTGGGAAAAGTATTCAGATCTCTTACTTAAGTAAAAGTACTAATACTACAATGTGAGATTCAGGTACACATACCTCAAAATTTTACTTAAGTACAGTACTTGAGGAAATGTACTTACATTCCATCGATGACATTTATACAGAAGAACCAGCTACACACATAGAAAATAGCTGTGTGTTAAAAGAACCCAAAGAACAGAACAGGATTATTAAAATAATGATAACTGCATATGAAGGGAGAAAATGTAGCGTAATCTCAGCTCTACACCAAAATATAGGTGCCAGTGGGGATAATTCAACTGTCTATATTAAAGGAAAATGGGAAAAAAGAGTTTGGAATATAAATAACAGAAAATGACTGGTATAATGTGTGTAAGGTTCAGCCACTGGCTCTAGGGTATGGCAAGAATTTGGGTGGAAGAACATTATAAGGTTTTTCATAACACCAAAGATTAAGGGGAGATATACACCAGATCAGAAATCATGTGCGAGGTTGTGTGGTCAAGCGGTGGCAGACCATACACCATACATGTGTTTTGGAAATGTCAAAAGATGGAGGGATATTGGGAGGGAGTCTGGAGTGTGCTGAGAGAGATAGTGGGATATGAGATACCAAAGACTTTTTATTATATCTGGGGAACATTCCACAAGAGGAGGTACAAGGAGGAGATAAATACCTGGTGAAAGTATTATTGGTGGCTAGCAGGAAGGCAATAAAAAGGGCCTGGTATAAGGTAGATCCCCTTACTAGAGAACAGTGGCTGAGTGTTGTGGAGGAGATTTATGATATGGAGAGGTTCACACATATCCTGAGAATGCGGGAGGAACAGTTTGAAGGGAAATGGGAGGAATGGAATTATTACAGAAAGGGTGAGGTTGATATCACAAGTAATTATAGTAATGATGACTGAACAGACAGAATTGTTGCATTGTGGCTGAATAGAAGGACCTATAAGCTGCTAATGGAAGTGTTTTGTTGTTGTTGTTCGTTTGTTTTTGTGTATTATTGTATTTAAATGTAAAAAAAACTCAAATAAAAATTGAAGCTTAAAAAAGAAAATAGCTGTGTATTGTATCGAGTGTAACATACTATTCGGCAAAGTAGCGTATCATCCCAAACTGGGTGTATTCCTCTTTATGCTCCAGCAGCTGGGTCACTGCATCACTTAGGTAGAACAACACATTACTGTCCGCTGTGGGAAAAATAAACACACGCATAATCATACACACACGGCTACAAAAAACAGACTTCAAATGGACCACTATACAAGTTAGTAAAAGATAGAAAGGCGAAGTGTTAGCACTGCAGCTAGCACAGAACCTACCGAGGTACTCATCATCTGGGACGGTGGAATTAAAACGGTTCATTCTGGTCATGCTTTCAGGAAATAACGTTGAAATTAGCATTAATGGAATTGAGGAGCATGTAGCTACAACCTGCAAGCTATCTAGCTATCTATGTAGAAAGAAAACAACATTAAATGTACGTAGCCTTTGGGACTTTGCTAGCTGTCATAGAACTGGCTGTCCATGGAAGCAGCAGAATGTTGTGGGTAACATTAATTTGATTCCCCCCGAACAACACAGCACACATAGTTCCTATGCTATTTTCTACTTTATAATGATAATTACTAGAAAATACTTAGCTTCTTATTAAGATATAGTTCCTAATGGGGCTTTAACTAAAAAAACAGCAATATCCTGGAATTTCTGTTAAGACACAGTTACCTCTCAGGCTTTTATTCTACTAAACTATACTGTCATGTTCTCCTCTCCAATCCAGCTGTGATGTCATTCACTCTAGCTCTACACATCCAATTAATACACACCAATTATAAACTGTGACATGGTCTGAAAAAGCATGAAACATAAATTGCGATTTCGTAAAAGCTGTGCTAGTGATCAAAATGCCCATTTGGCCCAGTAAAGTCCCAAGTCTCATGACCCGTTTAAAATTTGTATTATTTTCTAGGTTAATGTAAAGCGTATTGGTACGTATTGTGTGTTTTTTTTAACGATTTCTTTGAAAACAGCTAGACAAATCTCCTTCTCGGATTTTCATGTATCTTTTGTTCATAAATACTCTGGTAAACAACAACTAGCATTGTACTGTAAGCAAAAATATTAGTCCATACCATTATAAGACTTTTGAGGCAATGCCTTTTAACTGTAGTGAAGCAGCAATTTATTATTAATTATTTAAAGACTTGAACTTTACATTAGGTTTTGTTTTGTTGTCACTAAAATATTGTGCTTATTATTTAGTCCCACAAGGGATATAAAGCCTATGTTATATCCAATATTTTCTAATACTCTATATTTCGGCTTGTTGTGTAAGTTTCTTCCTGGACATTGGAGAGGATTAAAATTACAAACAACAGTAATATATACAGTAATGTGTATACATACACACACACACACACACACACACACACACACACAAACACAAACACATATGTAAGTATAATAATGCTAACAGTACTCATCTCTGACATGGCACTTCTTGTCTCCACAGTGTAAATACTCTCCACAATCAGGCACTTGTCTTGCGTATAAAGTCTCTATAAAGTATAAAGTGTTGGTACCAACTGCTGGATATAATGTATGCCTATTCACAATGTTATTTAAAAAAAGTTGAATTAAAAAACATGGCTTTCTCAACTTGAGAAGAGACACTGTGTATCCTCTGATGGTATATTTAAGTCATTTTCGCTTAGGTCTATATTTAGAGCAAGAAAATCACTGCTTCTGTTATGTGTATAATATGCAGTGGTTGAAGAGCTACAGTCTGGTAATGGAGGATATAGATAGATGGACAGCTGGTGTGGATCATTTTGATGTTCTATTGTTGAACCAGCTAATCCTGTTGTTGTTGTTGTTGTTGTTGTTGTTGTTGTTGTTTGGTTATTACATTTGTTTACACTCAAATACATTTATGCCTTTATTTCCCAGTTTTATATTTGCTATTTACAAACTGTTAGAATGCAGTGTAGTCATTTAAGACATTTATAACCATTTTATTGTATGTGGGAGTCTGAGAGTGTCCACATTGAGAGTGTCCTATTAAAAAGTTCTAAGCATTGTTACTAGAGAAGCAAAAATATGGGCTTACTCTGAAAATTTTCCAGTGAAATAAACAAAACATAAACATAGTTGCTTTTGCATGGATTATTATGCAAGAACCATAGACTGTATATAGATATAACCCAATAACCCAATTCTAGTCAATACATATGAGTTGTTGAATAATAATAATAAAGTTTTCATAGTTGCAAAAAGGGCTTAATTTCAGACCAGCCAATCAAATATCTTCTCAGGAAAAGCAATATAAATGTTGGTCCAATCAGCAAAAGAATCTTATACTTTGGGGGCGGACCATATTTCAAATTCAACCAATCAATGACTTTGTCTAGTGACAAACAATGAAGCCGCTAATGAGTAAAATGTAATTATGTGGGGCATGAATCCAACATAATGTGGGGTCTACTAGTGTTTCAAGTGTTTTCTTTTATTGCTCATGCACTAAGACTGTATACAAAATGTTGATACAAAATTATTAAACACAAGAAGAATGTATTCAGGGTGGTGCCGCTGTCTCCGCCCCATCTATGCTCCGCCCTTGGAGGCAATTCAAAACGCTACAACAAGTTGGAAACAGGCATGACCGGAAACTGGTGCTTAACTGTTTCAAAATAAGAGCGCAAACTGTCTCAGTTGCACAGAAAGAAAACATCAAACTCCATCCCACAATGTTATTTAAGGCATATGGGTCAGTGACAAATAAGGGTTGGCAAGATGTCAAATGGTGTAATCACAAAAAATGATAAATATAAAATACTTCATCCACCTACATTGTATTTAAGTGGACGTATACATAATGACTTCATTCTTAAAAACATCAAATTATAATTTTTTTGTATTTCTACATTTACGCATTTTATCAATATATTATATACCACAGTAGTGCAATGTAAACGTGGATTGTATTTTTTTCTCATTTAGTTAATTTATTTTCCTGTATATAATCAGATTTTTATTGGAAAAAAATACTGGCACTGACACTGGGTTAGATCATGTTATTGATCCATACACATATACTACACAATATATTTAGATTAATTACATACTTTGAATTACACGAGGTACCTTGTAGATGTCAGTTTTAATTTGCACCGGAAGTTGTGCTGTGTTCACTGGCAACGCTTGTATAAAGCTCCGGTAGGCTTCTACGTAGTGATCCCATTATCATCCCCATCGAACTATACAGGCAGCATCGTATTGTCTTCCTGAGACGCAAACAGGTATCCCAGCAATACACAATTATTTTCCTATTTTAATTAAAGCTTGTATGTTACTCTGAGCTAGCATGCTAGGTTGTTGTGTTTCTTTAGCTGCCGTTGTGAACTGCGTTGTAAGGCCTGTCTGTGTTGGCGGTTGTGGAAGGTTAGCTCCTAAGGTTAGCCTTGTTTCTAGTAGCTAACAATAAGGTCGCACTATGAACATATGATGAACCTAATGCGATTATACCAAATTTGCTTTCAAGCTACATGTTGGTGCTCAATGTGAGCTGCTTGTATTATTTTTTTTGCAGGAGTGGCATTATTCAGAATGAGCGGGTTGACATGCTAACGTAGCAACTGTCACAGTCGTTGCTAAGTTTGCTTGTTAATGGCGCTCTCTGACAAACAGCTAGATAATATGGTGACCACTCCCAATCTGAGCACACTGGAAACTGCAAAGATGACAAACATTGCAATTGTTATGTGGTCGATGGCACAGTTTGCAAACGTTTACGAAGCTAATTGATTTCGACTGTAATGCTGCCTGTAATGGTGCAGTCTAGTTTATGAGTGCACGTCCTCCTTCAGCCCTCGTGTGTTCAGTCTGGTATGCAGTTCAAAATTTCACTCAGAAATCTGGCGGTTTACTGCTTCCCCACCTCCCCTATATGCTCGTATACCTGTCGATACTGATGCTTGAAATCCTTGAAAATGCTTTTATTTTAATGTTGTATTTTCAAGGTTTGAAAAGTGCTTGGATTTTGGATAAAGTGCTTGGAAATGCTTGAAATTCTTACTGTATTTCTCTTGCAGTCTGACTAGATAATCACACGTTCAATGAAAAAAAGAATAAATTGAATATTGAGATTAGCAAACTGTACTTTTGGTTGTTAAAAGTGTAAAACCATCGCTGTCGGTATGGTCGAGGTAAATTACCCCTTTTAGCATGCAAGTACTCATCTAAAACATGCAACTTACAACCGTTGTAAGGTCCTGGAAAAGCTTGAAAATGGACCTTGAACGTCCTGAAAAGTGCTTGAATTTGACCACTCTAAAAGTGTATGAACCTTGTGTGTATTCGGAATAACAGCTTGGACATATTGATAGCAGTTCTGTGATATGTGGAGAGAACTCGTCTGTGGTTTTGGTTTATAATGTTCCTGCAAATGTGGTTTTTAGTGATGAACAACTTTAAACTAGACTGTTTGTGTCAACACTCACCCAGAGTTTTGATTGTGTACATCAGAGAGCAAAATACCTTCACACAGTCAATAAAAGTTTTAAATGTAAACATGTTTGAATGATGTGATGTTTGTTGCTATAGCTGCAGACATGGAAGGCTATGTCTGTGAACCTACCTAAATTACCCTAGGTGACATAAAAATGAGCATTAAAAAGTAATTTAGGTGCTCCTTCTACCATCAATCATCAGTTATTTTTGTGTCAAATGTTTGTAATGAGTTGTGAACTTTTAAGATTGCTATTATGAACAATGGTCATAAACTACTTGTGGGTAGGGAGACAAACAATTGGATAGCTTGTATTGGTTATATGCAAGACTGGCTCCAAGCTGACAGCACTTTGCTGAGATGTGGGTGATGTCTTTAGCCTTTTTAGCAGGCTGGGTTGGATCAATATGAAATATAAATCTATAGCCCCTCCCTCCTGAATGTGCATTAGACAAACACAGGCCTATGCTTTCAAGTGGAATTGAGTTCATGTCAGTGAGTGGGATTGCATCTGAAGAAATGACTTTACACAATTTTCAGTCTCTTTTATCAACTGCATCTGTGGTGAAGCCTGTTATTATTCTCAAGTCATGGATCAGCGTCAAAAATCCATTGTGGGTTTGGCTCTGGTAGAAATCCTTTTAAGCTTGCTCGCCGGCGTGTTCTCACAAAATAGAAATTGTTCATATGATCCACTTTTCTTTGGGGTCACCTGAAAAAGTTTTAAAAAACACTGATCTACATTACATACCTTAAGTTAGTAGATCTTATATATTTGACTATAGCACCATAATAAGTTGTGCGGATGACGTGCATCAGGCTGAAATTTTAGGTGATTTTGAAACTGCAGTGAATTTGTTTATCTCAACACAACAGTCATAATTATTGGTTTAATTTGCTCCTGTGCAGTGTAAGTTGAATGTCCCAAGCAGAGGTGCGACCCTGTTGGCTGCAGCTGCTTTTCAAGCAGTGCTCCACTGACCTCAAGATTTCTGTGATCATTCTTAGGCTTCTCATATTCCCCCAGCAGCAAACGACAAATGCAGTACATCAAGTGCATTTTTTTGTAAATAATTCTATCTTTTTTTTTTTTTCAGTTAAGTACCTTTGGGGAAGCCCACCCCTGAGCGGCCACCATGGGGGACGATAGCGAGTGGATGAAGCTTCCCATCGACCAGAAATGTGAACACAAGGTAACTGATTCACTGACTAAGTGACGTTTGTCCTCAATGATATTTTCTGTCAAGTCAAGTCAAGTCAAGTCATGTGGCATATCACACCCCTGTCACACACCTGCCCTTTGAACGCAGGTTTTCCAATAATCTTCCAGCTCAAACAAGGGTCAGACAACTATCCAGCTCTGCTCCATAAACTCTACTGCAGTCGGTTTAAACAACTTTTTTTCCTGATCAGATAGGTGAAAAAACCTGTGAAACTCACCTTAGCGTAGTACAGCACATCAATTATTAACTAGTATGCTACGCTAGCAAGTGAAGATATACAGTATATTTACTGATTTTTAATGATTATAACAGTGAATAACATAAAGAATCCCTACAGAGATTGACTGTTGTTGACCTTTTTGTAACTGGAAACTGCAGCTATGTCCTTTCACCAAATGCACCAAGCACAAAAAACATAGAAACAAAATGGTAATCCCAAGTGGTTGCTTACTTTCACAAAAATCTAATTTGAATAATATTAAAAGAAACATATGTTTAAATTCATTTTCACTTGTATATTACTTATGATAAAGAACTAGTCAACGCCTTGCTAAAATGGCCAAACAAGACATAGAAAGCAAAGCCAGCAAATATTACTAGTTATATAGCAAGATTATAAGCTCAGCAGCTTTCTGCTGCCCTTCATCTCACAAAGCTCTCTAAATGAATCCTGGTGCACTGGCCTCCTGCTAGGTCAATCTCTCCTTTTCCTGTCTGTTTTTTCTCTTCGCATCTATCATAATGTCTGTGAAACACTCCCTAGATTCTCCAAACTCCCAATCCCAGACAACTCTAAGCACTCAAACATGCATAGATCTGTATATACGCATATACATGTGTACACATACACAAAACCTGCATGCAATACAGCAAAGCAAAATATAAAATAAAAGCGATTAACAACATAGTTGCTAGGCAACAGCGGTGTACAGTCCTTTAGAGAGCCGGGGAGGGGTGCAGGCATGCAGAAGGCAGCTGTGCACTTCCCGAGCTTCCGGAAACATTGTCTGTCTGGCTGTCCATTTAGCAAACATGAGGAAGCACAGAGATGCAATGGTCCCGTGCTGCGGTCCAAAAAAACAGACTTTTTTTCCTCCTTGTTTGAATAATCAATGCGAAAAACTAAAAGAGCTTGCTGTTTTAGAAAATGACAAACCATACATTTGCCGGAATTAAAGTCCTCCATGGCTGTGACAGATTTGTTGGTGCACGTATGTATTAGATCAGTGTAAATAACTGATTTTAACTTGAATAGAACAAAACCAGAACTTGCTTCCTGGTAATGCCCTTGCTATGTCAATAGGTGGCAGTAATTAGCTGGGGTGTTTCTAGTGACTTTAGTGGGTACAGGTGCTGTCTGAGTTCAAAAAGTGAATTACTCCTGAAAAGTAAATAGGTTGTTCATTGACTTGCTGTCCTTTACATTTTTCTAATGATATAAAACCCGTTTTTTAAAACAGAAAACCTATAGAGAAACAATCTACTGCATTATTGGCTTTATGAATGTTGTAATTGTAGTAAGCAACTGACACTGGTGAATGTTTTTATTATTGTGTGTAAATCAAGTCTTAAATTAAGTCTTGTTTTTTTGTGAATTCAGTGATGGACAATCTGTCACAGGTGCATTAGTTCAGGCTAAACGGGTTAGTTGAAGAAAATAGTATTCAGCCAGCGTATACGTTTGCAGATAGGTCTTGGTCTCAAGACATTTTGATTTCAACTGCACAACTGGAGGGATGTCACTAAATTATAAGACACTTATTGATGCACCAATGGCTCTTACTGCACTATACCTTGATTGTTTGCTTTTTTTTTTCTTCCTGTAAGTCGCTTTGGATAAAAGCGTCTGCTAAATGTAAATGTTATTACCTGAGCATTGTCCTTTTCTTTTTCATATTTATATCAACATTAGCTAATGTCAGCTCCAAGGCAAACGTGTCCTCACTTAGTGAGCGAGCTAAGCATGTGACAGCAGAGAGTGAAATGAGTAATGGCGCTTTGTCTGGCCCTAAGCACTGAGTCCTTACAGTTTACTTTAGGAATGTTGTTTTGAGTTGGAATACACAGTTCCAGATCAAATGCAAAACTATTCTTATTTTATACCACATGCGTCCCAAATACATCTAGTTTGGTGTTGATAAATCCCAGTTGATATGTAACTTTTTATACCCGTTTCTCTTTCTGGCCTTCACACTCTTTTTTTTCCTAACACTTGCTCTTCTTCAGGTGTGGAAAGCCCGTCTGAATGGCTATGAAGAAGCCCTGAAGTTGTTCCAGAGAATAGAAGATGAGAAGAGTCCAGAGTGGGGGAAGTACCTGGGACTGATAAAGAAGTTTGTCACTGATTCTAATGCCGTGGCTCAGCTTAAAGGCCTGGATGCAGCCCTGGCCTTTATTGAGAATGCCCATGTAGCTGGCAAGTAAGTAGTGGTTGCAACAAGAATTTCATGTGGGGGCTTTGACCTTTCAGTTTCTTCCCTGATGGGACAGGGAGGCTGAAGTAGCTTTGACAGACACAAGTAGCACATTTATGCTTCTTTGAGAGAGTTTATGGGAGGTTTCCTGTCAGAGGCTCTCCCAGTGTGTGTGGTTAGTGCCACTACATAGCTTAGCCCTGTTTAGTGCTGTTATAGTAGTTAATGCTATGGTTAAGAAATCTGAATATCTGGTGATGCTAAATTAAGCATAGTTATTCATTATTTTATTCTATGATTATTTGAGGCTTTTTAATGGCCCCAAAGAATAATCTAGAAGTGGAAAGCTCAACCATGTGAGCCACTAGTGTGCCCCACATGTGACCATGTGCTGAAAAAGTAATCTCTTGTTCATGACTGTTGGCTTCTTTCTCTCTGTGTGTGTGTGTGAAAGCTACAATTCTTATCCAGGCTAAATGGTAGAAACAGGTCTCCAGTCATCATTCAGAATCAGAGCCACAGTTCTGGCAAAGTAAAAATAAAACTTAAAATTGATAAACAATTTGTCAGTACCATTTATTAAAACTATAGGCTATAACTAGAGGTGTGGGGGAAAATCGATACAGCATATTATCGTGATATTTTGCGTGGCAATATTATATCGATTCATGGCCACAAAGTATCAATATTTAGTGTTCGACAGGCAGTCAGTATTTTCGCAGTTTTTTTTTTTTTTCCCTCTGAGATTGTAGCGGGCTCACTTTTAGGAATATACTGGAGATACTGATATCATATGAAACTAGAAGATCTAATGAATCTATAGACACCATGTGCGGGTCGGGAATTGTCAAAATAACGCTGAAAAGTTGGGGGTTTTTTATGTTTCATTCAAAAAAATTCTGAGTAGTGAAGCTTATTGCTTGTTGTTGTCCAAACATGTTTGATATCAGTTAAGTTCAATTTGACTGAACTTAACTGATATCAAACTGATCAGTCTGTAGGTTTGACTCTCATTGTGGAGAAACTAAAAGAATTTTCTCTTATTTGTTAAAACAATTCTTAATTTAATTTAATGTTGAGGACACAAAATACAGTTAAATGATGAAATCGCAATATATCGCAGAGGCATAAGAGTGTGTTCATGAGTACAGTATGTCCAGTGTTTTTCTGACTGGCTGTGTTTGTCGATGCCCTTGTCTACAGGACGACCGGGGAGGTGGTGTCGGGCGTGGTAACCAAAGTGTTCAACCAGCCAAAGGCACGGGCTAAGGAGCTAGGCTCAGACATCTGCCTGATGTACATCGAGATAGAGAAGGCTGAGGTGGTTCAAGACGAGCTGCTCAAAGGTCTGGACAACAAAAACCCCAAGATTGTGGTGGCCTGCCTCGAGACACTCAGGAGGGCTCTCAGGTCAGTATTCCTTTCCTGGGTTAAAATAACCACACTAAAAAAACCTTGATGTGAATCTCTTGTGGATGTGCTTAAATTAAGTTGCATGCTTTGGAGGATATGCTGTGTAGAGTATGTCACGCTATGAAATGATTTCTGTTATTTGGATTCCAGAGAGGCCATGTATGAGATCAGTGTTGATAGAAATATGATTTTTAACTTTGGAGATCAAAACCCTCAACAGCTTACTGGTAGGGTTGTCACGATACTAATATTTTCAACTCAATACCGATACCATTTTCGATACCAAGGATAAAAACAATGACCCCAAAATTCAACAGAAATATTTTTATTAACAAGAAAAATGCAACATGTAAAAATTAACAGAACCACAGGTTAAATATTTTTATAATAAAAAACAGTTGTGCAAAAAGAAACTGCAACTATGATAATAAGCTTCGGATACTCGATACTTTTGAAAATGAGTATCGTATCCGGATACAATGTTTTAGTATTGATACTTTTTTGAGTATTGATACTTTTGACAACCCTACTTACTGGTATAGAATCCAACAATCTCTGTCATGTAATGCCATGGTCGTACTATGTCACTAGGTGGCAGTAATTAACTGTAAAATTAGCTAGAAAGCAGGGTGACATGTTTTTTAATGGTGAAGCCATGACCTGCACTACTCTGATATTCTTACCTCAACCTTAACCAGTCTCACTGCTCAAACCTAAATCTAATTAAGCCAAACCAACAGAGCTGATACGTCCCAGAAAATCAGAAAGTGGAGTGGGTCATGACTAAGCCCTCCTAGTAGACCTGTCATGATAATTACTATAATGACTTATTGTCCGATTTATAAAAATGCACACAATAGGTTTTTTTTCTGGACTCAATATATTGTCGTTTACATGCGTGACCTTTTTGTGCTTTTTTTTTGTGTTGTGTTTAAAGGAATGCTCCAAAAGTTTGACAGGCACTAAGAATTGCCGGAAAAAAAAAAATCCCAAGCAGCTGTTCCAGCTGTTTATACATTATTTATAATATAAAATTATATAATACATAATGTTTAACTCGTGCATTTTTTGTTAACAGAGCCTGAAAGTCTATTTTATTCGTTTTGGTTGTAGTTAATTTATTTGTTTTATTTATCTAGCATGTTTTAATATTTCTTTTCCACATTTCAATTTCAATGTTTAATATTCTCGAGATGTAAAAATCCATTGCTGTGGAAAAGGATGTACTTATTATGCTCTTATAACGTTATAAAATTAAAATGACATCGATACAACGATACTATCGTTTCTCAGGATAGTTTCTGGGAAAATATATCGTCCTAAAACATGTTATCGTGACAGGCCTACCTCCTAGGAAACAAAAGTGGCAATATATAAAACCTTAGTGAATGCAATACGATAGGGGAGCTAATGCTAACACACAGACTGTATATCTTGTAGCTTGGATGAGGATAAGACATATAGCACTACTATAGTCATACATGATCTTCCTGCATTACCAAAAACTGTCTTTTTGCAACTTTTCCAAATATTTTTTGACAAGTTACTTAATTTTATGCTCAAACAGTGTGGCTGGTCAGCATTGTCAGGAAGTGAAATATGAAATATCATAAAAATGGCACAATATACTGGAAGGGGGCTTTAATATTTTATTATTCTAATAAACCATTGATGTCCCAAGAATTGATTATGGCATTAATATCAATGAAATGTAATAAATTCTCACCCCTAAATATTGTATACTGTATATCTATTTCATTTTTATTTTTAATATGTTGTCGCACAATTTTCACACTATTTTTGATTTCCTCTTAGAAAGCGCACTGCAGTTGTATTAATAGGCACTTTAGCTCCTCCCCAACAAGAACTGTTAAATGTCAGAACAGTCATACTGCAGTCTATCTCTGGTCATTAACTAACATTTGTCATCTCTCGGTCTGTCATCATCTCCCCCTAGTGAGTTTGGATCCAAAATAGTGACGTTGAAGCCCGTGGTCAAGATTTTATCCAAGCAGTTTGAATCCAGAGAGAAGGCGGTGAGAGACGAAGCCAAGCAGCTTGCTATAGAGATCTACAGATGGATCAGAGATGCTCTGAGACCACCACTGCAAAACATTAACTCTGTACAGGTGGGACCAACTCATCCTTGCACATACACGCCTCCTTTAGTGTTCAGCTTAAATTATCAAGTTAAACTAAATGCTTGTTTTGTTTTGTCCCTGCAGCTGAAGGAGCTGGAGGAGGAGTGGGTGAAGCTGCCTTCAGCGCCTCCCAAGCAGACCAGGTTCTTGCGCTCACAGCAGGACCTGAAGGCAAAGTTTGAGCAGCAACAAGCCCAAGGAGGAGAACAGTCCGGTGGTAGGTTTAACTTGTTGGCAGAGCAAACAAACCTTTGCTTTGTTTCTTTTCGTTGCTGAGGAGAGTAGAGTCATGACCAGAGCAGGACTGATTGATTGGCTGATATTGTTTGTGTCAGTGTATATGTTGTCCGATATGCTCAAACATGAAAACTTTTTTTACACAGCATGTAATGCAGAAAACGGTGCTTAGTACTGTGTAGAAACTGCATCATCATGTAGATAAAATGTTCTTTCCTGCATCACCCACTGAATAGGCAGTAAGTTGTGGGACTACTTCTCCACAGATGGCCATGTAGTTGGAAATATAATACATTAAACAATGTGTAATGATGTTAATATACTTTTAAGACAGTGTTTTTGTTTAAGAAAGCAACCTTCTGAGTAACTTTTTTTTTTTCACTTAAATTTTATTTTCATTTTGACAACAGCAAGAAATGCAAACACACAGTTCAACAAGTATCACTGCCTGACATCCAAAGTTCTCAAGTCAGGAAATGCAAAGCATATTATCTTACAATTATACATAAAACATACATATTTTTAAACCCCAAAAGAAAAGGTAAAACGAGGAAGCAGAACCACCAGCCATGTCCTTTATTTCCTCCAGTATGATGTCCATTTTGCCAATCTGTTGATATATAAATCTTTTTTCAGACTTTGAAGGAAAGTCAGTCTCTCCAACTCTTGAATCTCCATGACAATTTCTAGCCAATTGTCCACTGTGGGTGGGTGGGTTTGTAACCACTTATGAGTGATAGTATTTTAAAAATATATCTGTAATTTCCTGACTGTCACTGTTATTTTTGCATAGGACTGCAGGTCCCCAAAATATAGAGCTGTACATGTCCGAGTAACTTTTCATATACAAAATCCACATAGAAACTAAAGGAGTCTGTATTAAGTCTAAAAACTCAGATCAGCTGTTACATTGGTAATCAAATATTAACCCTTCCTGAGTCGTTATCAGCCTCAAAAGTCCCATATCGGGTCGGGCCCTCATCTGATGGAAACTCTTTTTTTTTTTTTTCTTTTTTTTTTTTTCTCTCTCTTCCTCTTTCAGGAGAGGATGAAGCTGAAACCGTGGCAGCAGTGGACCCTTATGAGCTGCTGGAAGCTGTGGAGATTCTGTCCAAGATGCCCAAAGATTTTTATGACAAAATCGTAAGTTAGTCTAGCTATGTGGACTACTTAAACCCCTCAAAAACATGATGTCTGTGTCAACTGGCTAAATCTTGAATAGATTCTTAAGGTTTCCAAAGAAGATTCCGTGTTTGTGTGTAAATTTAGATTCTACTACTGAAACTCTCCTTAACAGGTAGAGAAGTGTGCAGTACATATATTTTTGTAAGTATGCCTTTCCTCATGATGGAATACAAAATGTTGCAACATGTGTCCCCCATTCTGTTTCTGCAGGAAGCTAAAAAGTGGCAGGAGAGGAAAGAAGCCCTAGAGGCTATAGAGACTCTGACAAAGAACCCCAAACTAGAGAATGGAGACTATGGAGACCTTGTCAGAGCTCTGAAAAAGGTAAAGAATGAATAACTTTTAATATTTTAACTTGATGTAAGGTTAAAGCCAATCCAATCTGTTGTTTAACAAGACTTAAGTTTTTGGGGATCTGGTGACTCGACATTGTACGCTGACTGGTTTTATGTTTCAGGTTGTGGGGAAAGATGCCAATGTGATGCTGGTGACCGTGGCAGCCAAATGTCTGGCTGCACTGGCCAGTGGACTGAGGAAGAAGTTTGGAACATATGCAGGACAAGTAAGTGAAAGGAATCTATATTATGACAGCAGTTTATTTTTTCATAATTAAGTATCTTAACAAAGTCTGTATTGGCACCTTGGTGTGGGTTTGCTTTCATTTCTGTGAAGCCAAATGAGTATAATTGCCCACAAAGTACTAGCACTGGAACACAGACAGTCCAGCAGTATGGACAGCATGATAATAACTTTCAGTCATTGATTTTGATGGCATTATAAATGCAGTGGGTGAAAATAACAACTTTATACTGCATGCAAAAAACTACATGGTTCCCACTTCTCTCAAATGCCCACAGGCAATCAAAAAAACAAAAAGATGTTGCCATCTGGATATTAATGCTGTTAAATGCAGATGAACAAACAGATCAGTGCATTTTTATTTTTATTTTTTTGGAAGAACTTACATTTCTAAACCTGCACAAGTTGTCTAACTTTTTGAGTTAGTTTGAACTGTACTTTTCCATGTGTGATCACTGCTAAATCAGAACTCTCTGTGTGTGTGTGTGTGTGTGTGTGTGTTAGGTTGTTCCAACTATTCTGGAGAAGTTCAAGGAAAAGAAGCCTCAGGTTGTCCAGGCACTGCAGGAGGCTATGGATGCCATTTTCCACACTGTAAGTATAATCCTTAATTTGATTAAATATTTTTGCAGTGACCAGCTCTTCTTGAAGCATCCAATGAAATGTTGATGAGCAGAAGTAATGGAGGAACTAGCTACTGCGATAAACATTAGGTCAGAAAAAGAAAAAAAACAGTGTGTGTGATAATATCCTTCAATCTCTTTCCCCACTGTGTGTGTGGCATCTTTTGGATGTGCACGTCTGTTAATCTCCTCAATCCAAGCAATTTCAGGTCTTGTGGCCTTGTTTTTCACTGCAATTAGCAGTGTAACAGTTCTAAAAAGGACCTCCTTATAACGTCCACAGATGCCATGTTACAATTTGTCGACCGTGTCGTGGCCATTTGAACACAGTGTTGTATGCTTCAGAGTCATGGCTGCAAGGACATATTCTGGATGCAAACACAACCGTGGCCATGGTTTGGGAGAACGGAGACTTGAGAGGTGTAGTAAGGGAGAAAGAAGGGGGTATCACCGTGCTTGTGAACAACAAATCATTCCATTTTAATTTTTTATCTTCTTTTATATAGCCCAGAATCACAGAATGCAAATTTTCCTCAAATGGCTACAGAATATGATACAGTCTGTCCTTTGACCCCACAGCGGGCAAAGAAGAAGTCCTTAAAAAAAAACCTTTTAACTGGGGTAAAAAAGAAGACATCTCAGGGAGAGCAACAGAGGAGGGATGTGCAATAGATAGAGCAGAACAGATCCACATAGTTAAATTACAGTAGAAGGAATGGGAGAGGGAGAGGGAGGTGGAGGAAGAGATGGAGATGAACAATGATAATGATGACATCACTATAATGATGTCAGTTAGTAATGATAGTAGCTGTGGTGATGCTGGTTATGCTAGACTATATCTCTATATCTGCAGCATGCACAGCAAGAGTCCTAGCCCTATGGTGATAGTAGTAGTGGATGTCAAGCAGGACCACCACAAACCAGTGGCGATGCAGTTGATGTTGAGCAGCACCACAGCAGGAAAATCAAATACCATCCAGGGCCAACCATGATCCAATGACAACAACAGCAGGAGTTAGAAGCAAGCAGGACCACAGCTTAATGCCCCATATTGGAACAAAAAAAAGGGCTCTCCACATGCTCTACATATTGGACTATTTACATTTTTATAACCTCTTGTCCTCTCTTCTCAACTCCAAGTGAGACCCCCGATGAGTCATGCATGGCTTCCCAGTTTTGCTGAGCCTGAGTAGTGCAGAATTTAATGTTTTTTTACAAGATCTGTTTAGCCCAATGATTTTGCGGTAATATCATTGTTGTAACCTTAGATTTCTGAACTTTCTGTCGATGATGATATAGTGTTTGCATTGAGTGCCTTTAGACTATTACTCATACTGTAAACGAACCGTGTGATGGCAGCAGGAATGTTTTCATTATTTCAGCTACACTGGATATGAGGGTGAAGGATATGCTTCTCTTCCTCTTATGCAATACTGTATTAAATTTCAATGTTTTCTAGGGTTGTACTGCTGGTGGGAGGATCTATCTTTTTCCTGTAGTTTTATACATTGTTATACTTAATATGACTTCTTTTTTTTTCCCCAGACCACCCTTCAGAACCTCTCAGAGGACATCCTGGGTGTGATGGACAACAAGAACCCCTCTATTAAGCAGCAGGCCTCTCTGTTTCTGGCCCGCTCCTTTAGACACTGCACACAGGCCACGCTGCCCAAGAGCGTCCTCAAACCATTCTGTGCTGCTCTCATCAAGGTACACATACTTTGGTTGGAAACATCTAAACATTATTACTACCTTTCCCTTTTGGTAATGCTGTACTTCATGATACAGATAAAGTACCATACTGTAATTGACGTGAATAACCTATAAGAGTGCATTGTTTCACACAACATACGGTATTGGGACTAAGCGTCACATCACTAGGTGTGACATAATTTTAGGCAATTCATTAAAATGATGGATAGACACTTGGCTCCCATTTCAAATGTAACCTTTTAAAAGCACACTTTTACTTTTGTCTTTCAACATCTCAGCAAGTGAATGATTCTGCTCCTGAAGTGCGTGACGCTGCTTTTGAAGCTTTGGGAACAGCCATGAAAGTGGTGGGAGAGAAAGCTGTAAACCCTTTCCTGTCCGATTTGGATAAACTCAAACTGGATAAGGTAAGAACTGGTAAAACAAAGATAAAAGGAGGGAAAACCCTAATCAGGCCCCCGTCTTTCTTGTAATTGACTGCTAACAAGTGTCCCTTTGTCTCATACAAACAGATAAAGGAGTCTGCTGATAAAGTGGAGCTCCCTGGGAAGAAGGGTTCAGGAGGAGGAGGAGGTGGTGGAGGGGAAAAGAAGCCAGCAGCTAAAGCTCCTCCCCCTTCTGAAGCACCGACAAAATCCTCGGGCCCCCCAAGGAAGACCCAAACTGGTGCTGCCAGCAAGGTATACTAAAAAAACACAACAAAAATGAATACAAAACAAATTTGTCCCCTGGGTTCATCCCAATCCTACGGAGTTATGGAGATTATAACAAGTGTCTACATATGTACCTAACGTGTCTTTCTTTCCTGCAGGCTTCAGCAGGTCCATCTAAGAAAGGCAAGCCAGCCTCTGCAGCTGGTGGAAAATCCAAAAAGGCCCCTGACAATAAAGAATTCACAGAGACTGAACTCTCAGTAAGTCCATGCATAAATTTACCCTGCGGTTGAAGCCCTTGCAAAAAAGTGTGTCATGGTCATGTTATGTACACACGAGTGCATGGCCCGTCTTTTTCCAGTGCCCGTTCACATTATTAAAATGATCTCATCACAAGTGGACAGCCTTAACCACATTTGTGCACAACTGGCATTTGACTGTAACTCCACATGAGTGGCTACTACTGCTAACCTACTATTTCCCTAAAAAAACATCCATTACCTACCATCCCCAAAAACCAAAAAAAAGACACCGAACGGCGAGGGGTTTTTTTTGTTGAAAAATGTTTACTATTAGGGATGGGAATAATTTATCGATGATCGATTAATGGTTGTTAAGAATTTGGTCGATCACGTGGAATTTTTAATCAATCTGTGTATATTTTAATTATAAGCCCTTTCAACAAGGGCTGCTGAGTTGTATTGTGTTCAAAACATAATTCAATGTGTTTTATTTACTACTATTGTTATAGAATTATTTACCTATGCTAGTCACCAATAAACAAAGTTCTTCATTGTGAAGAAAAATGATCTGATATTGATATATTTTTAAAGTAACAAAATAGCAGTACTCTCAGAGCAAAGTTAAAATAGACCAGATTAGGGATGGGAATAATAATCGATCGATTAATGGTCGTTAAGAATTTGGTCGATCACATGGAATTTTAAATCAATCTGTATTTTTTAATTTTATCTATGACTGCGTATCAGTACTTGCTGAACTGAAATACAGCCGTACGTTCATAAGCCAATGAGCTGAGAATTAAGTTGGATAAAGCTACAGTTTGCAAACTGAAAGTTGCAATAAACACACAGAAATACAAGAGTTTTAATTTGAGCAAAACTTATTTAAACAAAAAACACACTCAAATATCCAAGATTATTGTGAAAACTAACCTCATAACTCTTCGGGAGCTAAAACATTGAACTCCTTGATGTTATCTTTACAGTTTAATTTCACGTGAATTAGTTTTAGATCGACAAGAAGTCTCTTTTCGTCCTTTCAAAATAAAAGCATCCATTATTTTGCCCATGTATGCAGATTAACTCATTAATTGATCGTTAACGTTATAAATGCTCAAGTTGGCAGGTTTCTTCCAAACACCCATCCCTAGTTACAATGACTATGGGTGTCAAAAGGATTAATGGTATATTGCTGTTTGAGTTTCTGATTACATAAAGAAGATCTGATTACTAAAGTTGTGTTTCCATGTCAGATTGAGGCGTGCGAGGATCTGGCAGCAGGTGTACTTCCTTCCACCTGTGTACAGCAGCTGGACTCAGCCAACTGGAAGGAGAGACTGGCTAGTATGGAGGAGTTCCAGAGGGTAAAGTTGCTTTTTTTGTTTCCTTCCTTGAGAACTGCATCAGTTCTTGACCAATGACTTCATACATTTTATCAGTTGCATAAAACTGATGTATTTGTTATAATAAAATAATCAGTTTAAATGTAATGTGAATTTCGCACTATTTTTTGAATTTTAAGAAATACATTTAAGGCCAAATGATCGAGAGCATAATTTGCATATTAATCGATAATGAAAATAATTGGTTGCGGTCCTAAAGGGATCTAAAATAGTTTTTAATGTCAACAAGTAATGAGAAATTGCATTTTGATTTGAAGTTTTCAGTGTAAAACACAAACTCGCATTGCATGTTGAAATCTATTGGAGCCATGGAAGAGGTTGATGTGTCACTACCTGTTACACAATAATACAGGACTATAAATAATAATAATAATTTGTGTGTGCTTCTAGGTTGTTGAGACTATGGATAAGGCTGTGATGCCCTGCCAAGCCTTAGTCAGGATGCTGGCCAAGAAACCAGGCTGGAAAGAGACTAACTTCCAGGTAACCCGTCTCTGACTGCTGCAGCAGCTGGAGGTGGAGCTGTTTGAAAGTTTCCTGAAGTGATGTGGCAGCAGCTGCCTAAACGAAGAATGTAATGTTGCCTCCTGAAAAAATACTGGGTATGATTTTCACCCTTAATTGTGAGGATACATGTTTTTAAAGAAAGGAGATATTCTTTCCTCTGAAGTTACGTCATCTTCTGATAAACCGTGCAGCTGATCAGCCGTCATATCTGTAACCTAACTCCTTGAGGAGGCTGTAGCAGGCCGATTTTTAATGCCACAGTGGAGGTGCTCATATCCTGCTGAAATTATATGAAATGGAAAAGGGCAAAATCCCTAAATGTCTAAAATTTTGAAAGAAAATCACAGCATGGCTCTTTCTATGGTGTTTCTCAACGTCGATGTAGCCTGGCTAACGCCAGACTATATCACAAAAGAGATATAGTCTGAAGACCACCCATTAATTTTTCCGTAGAGGAGACGTGGTTTACGATCGTCCAGAGCCGTTTATTGGGTGCTATGAATGTCTATCAAAAGTGTCTGTACATAGCTCTTAGCCCATCGTATCAATTATACAAGATGACTTATGTAGAGGGACAGAACAACAACAACGACCGGGGTCTAGCTAAACCCCATTAGCTTAGCCACTAACGGGGCTAGTTGGTAGATTACGTCATCGTCTTGCCGTCCCTCCCCGTCCTGTGCTTGGATACCAAAAGCAGGGCTAGGAATCGCCCATGGGCACCATGCCGTCTTGCAGTTTCAAACGAAGTTGAGCGTGCAAGGCAGCATGGGTATACCCAGGCTAACGTCTATGTGTATTAATGTAGAATTCAGGAGGGATTTTTGATCATTTTCTTTTTATCCAGTCAACATCATCTCTTGCTCTGATCTATCTAATAAAGAACAAAGAATCCTGGCTGGGATTTCTGAATTTAATCAGGGTGCTTTTGAAAATTAAACAAACACTCAATAGACATTGACTTAGACTAAAAGGACTTTTGCATATCCCCGCCCCTTTTCTCATTAAGAGGGGGCCCAAAATTTAAAACATGGTCACATGTATGAAAATACAGTCATGGAAAAAATTATCAGACCACCCTTTTTCTTCAATTTCTTAATTTTAATGCCTGGTAAAACTAAAGGTAAATTTGTTTGGACTAATATAATAATAACAACAAAAATAGCTGATAAGAGTTTAATTTAAGCCATTTTCTATGGTTTTCTTGATAATGATTTTAGTTATTATCAAGGAAACCATGGAAAATGGCTAGATATCACCTCTTAAATTAACAAAGTGAAGAAACCAAGGGATGGTAATAACTACTTGCTCCAACAATACAGAAAACATGAAATTGTTCAGTCGTACCCACACTGGAAGGGAAAAATCCATACAGAAATGTATAAACTATAAATCAACATGTGAGTTATACACTATTGTCTAGCATATGTGGGCCAAACCAAATAACCCTTAAACAACGAATATCAGAGCCAAAACTAAAATCAATAAAGAAAATTTGGATTATTCATATGCAAAATAATCTGCCAAAATAAAGACATTGGCCCAAGTACATGAGGGAATATGGTGTACCTATTCTAATGTTGTCTCCCCTGTGTAGGTGATGCAAATGAAGCTGCGCATCGTGGCTCTTATAGCTCAGAGAGGACAGTTTTCTAAGACATCAGCCTCTGTGGTTCTGGACGGCTTGGTGGATAAGGTCGGAGACGTCAAATGTGGTGGAAATGCCAAAGAGGCATTAACTGCTATTGGACAGAGTTGCTCACTGCCGTGGACCGCAGAACAAGTTTGTAGCCTATTACTGTACAAGAAAAGCTATTAATGAGCTAGTAGTTGCAGATGATGATGATTGATATACTGTAGTTACATGGTTTTGTTTTATTTGTCAGGTTGTGTCTATGGCCTTTGCACAGAAGAACCCCAAAAACCAGGCAGAGACTCTCAACTGGCTGTGTAATGCCATGAAGGAGTTTGGCTTTGCTGGGTAACTTTCAGTCCTTATTTTAATGCTGTAAACACTGAAAAAGTCTTGTAATTGAGGCTGAAATAATACTAATATTGGGCGCATGCCCCCTCTAATATTTGGAGAGGAATCGGTTTCAATGGGGCTGATCAATTCACTTAAATTCCATCTTAATGTGTTGTATACATAAAATGCTGGAATTTAAATTCCTGCATTGAACTTTAACAGTTTGATGGTGTACAATTTATTAATTTTATAATAACTGACAATTCACTACACATTCATAGCTGTAGCATGCAGTGGTGGAATGTAACTAAGTACATTTACTCAAGTACCAGTACCTCAAAATTGTACTTGAGTGTTTCCATTTTATGTTACTTTGTACTTGTACTCCACTACATTTAGCTGACAGCACATAATCAAATTATGTTTGGAATATACAAAATGAAGCCCCCCACGACCCGAATGTGGATAAGCGGTTAATGGTAATGAATGAATATATAAAACGATCTGATTGGGTCCATTCTGCATACAGAGTACTTTTACTTTTTAATCTTTTGAGCATTTTGATGTTGATACTTTTGTCCTTTTACTTCAGTAAGTTTTGAATGCAAGACTTTTACTTGTAGTGGAGTAATTTCACAGTGTGGTATTAATACTTTTACCAAGTACTAAATAAGGGATCTGAATACTTTTTCCTCCACTTGTAGCATCTATTATTTTTAGGAAACAATTAGGAAATGTTTAAGTCAAGCTTGATGTAGCCTTAAAATACTGATCCCATTATGGATATTATTGGATCTGTACTGAAAAACAAGTATTGGGACCGAAAAAGTAGGCTAATTGTGATGCTAAGTGTAGTTCTTATAATAACTTTCTTGTAGCATCTTTTATCTGCATTCTTAAGCCAAGACATAAATAACTTGTATTGTTGACTACATGTTGACCTTCGACCTTCCCTGTGTCCAGTATCAATGTGAAGGCTTTCATCAACAACGTGAAGACGGCTCTGGGAGCAACTAACCCTGCCGTCCGGACGGCTGCCATCACCCTGCTTGGAGTCATGTACCTCTACATGGGAAGTCCTCTTCGCATGTTCTTTGAAGACGAGAAGCCTGCTCTACTGGCTCAGATAGATGCTGAGTTCGAAAAGGTAGGGACTTTCTGGGTGGATCAGAAAACAAAAGATCATAGATTTTTTTTTTTCAGTAAAGAAAAACAGTTAAATAAATTTTAAAAAGTGACTTAAAAGACATCCCACCACTTGGCTATCCTGACAAGTTATGTGCAGTGTATAGCACCCTATAAAAATCAATTCACATTTTTCCAGACTGTTTTTTTTTTCTCAAACTACAGGTGTTCCTTTTTTTTTTTAATCTGAATTTTGTGTTGTAAATTGTGCTTTAATTGTAAATGTTAAACAAATGAAACAATTCAATAAGAAAATATTACAGTTCTGTGAATATCAATGAATTTCTCATTCTCCGGACTCAGTAATTTTTTGGATATAGCTTTACTCTAAATTAAGCTACAGGTGTCTAATTCCTGTCCCTCCTTATTTTTGTGAAACCTGTAGGACCCTAAAGATTTGTTTCTGTACCTCCCTCACAGATGCAGGGCCAGTCTCCACCAGCTCCAACCAGATTCACCAAAAAGTCGGCAGTAGAAGAAGAGGGTGATGAAGGAGAGGAACAGGAAGAAGATGGAGGAGGAGGAGGTGGAGGAGGAGGACATGACATTATGGACCTGCTGCCAAGAACAGACATCAGGTAATCAAACACTCTCAGTCAACCTGCACTAATAACATACTCACAAATACAGCTAGATGGAGTTTTAACATGGTAATTAATAATCAAAATTCTTCTTCTTTAGAGATTTGTCCAATTTTATATGGGTTTGGTTTCCAATAATGATCTAATTAACATATTGTAAATCTGACAACATATTTTTTAGTCACGCCTACTGTATTGTATTGTAAAGCATCCTTATGAACTTTCTTAAAATGTGCTATATAAATATAATTTATCATTATTTTTATTATCACCTATCTATGCGTGACTTTGACCATATAAATTCCTTCCTGCGGGGCTAGTTCGTTTTTGTTTTGCTCGCTATTGCACTGACTGAAATATTATACTTTTTGTTTCCCTCTTCATCTTTCAGTGACAAGATTACATCTGATCTGGTGGCTAAAATTGGGGATAAGAACTGGAAGATCAGGAAGGAGGGTCTGGATGAGACTGCAGCCATCATCTCAGAGGCCAAATTCATCACAGCCAACATTGGAGACCTGCCTCTGGCACTGAAAGGACGACTCACCGATTCAAACAAGATCCTGGTTAGTAAGGGAGCAGGCCTCTCCTGCTTCATAAATAGTCTAGAGTTAGGGTTAGGACTCAAACTTAAATAATGTTTTTATTTGATTTAATCACAAATGTGTTAAAGGTCATGCAGAGTAATTATTATTATTTTACAAAAAGGAACTTTTTTATTGTAAGGCCTTCCTACAATGGCTGCTGAGATGTATTAGTAGTGTTCAAAACATAATGCAATGCACATTTTATTTACTACTATTGTTATAGATTTATTTACCTATGCTAGGGGTCAATACAGTTGTGTATTGTGAAGAAAAATGATCTGATATTGATATATTTTTAAAGTAACAAAATAGCAGTAGTCTCGGAGCAAAGTCAAAATAAACTAGATTAGGGATGGGAATAATTAATCGATGATTGATTAATGGTTGTTAAGAATTTGGTCGATCACATGGAAATTTTAATCAATCTGTGTATCTTTTGATTGTATCTATGATTGCCCATCAGTACTTACTGAACTGAAACATGGCTGAGCGTTCAGTTCTGCGGCCATACGTCAATAAGCCAATGAGCTGAGAATTAAGTTGGATGAAGCTACAGTTTGCAAACTGAAAGTTGCAATAACAATTATAAAACACACAGAAATACACGAGTATTAATTGGAGCAAAACTAGCTTACTGTATCAATCCAATCAATCTATCGAAAACTTATTCAAACACAAAACACACTTAAATATGTAAGATTACTGTGAAAACTAACCTCATGCCTCTTCGGGGGCTAAAACATTAAACTCCTTGACGTTATCTTTACAGTTTAATCTTACTTGAGTTGGTTTTAGATCGACAGGGAGTCTATTTCGTCCTTTCAAAATAAAAGCATCCATTATCAAAACAGCCTTTGGCATAGTACTATATATATATATATATATATATATATATATATGTATATGTGTGTATATATATTTCATTTTGCCCATGTATGCATGTTTTTCTACATACTGGAGTATGTAGAAAAACATAGCGATTAAATGATTGTTTATGTTATAGATTCTCGAGTTGCTTCCAAACGCCCATCCCTAAACCAGATATTTCAAGTTTTACAGTTCTGCAAAATTTGAGTACAGCTTTTCAGTAGTAGGAGTAATGGGTATTAGAATGTAAATGTTAAATTTTATGCTACAATGACCATTAACTTTTGTGATCTCCAGGTGCAACAGACCTTGACTATCCTGCAGCAGCTGGCTACAGCCATGGGACCTGGACTCAAGCAGCATGTTAAATCACTTGGAATGCCTGTTATCACTGTACTGGGAGACAGCAAGGTACTGCCGGGCATACACTCAATACACTTCTTAATACTTTGCATCATACCTTTAAAGTAATCCCGGTAAAAGTTTGTTTGCTTGCTTTTTGCAAGAAAAACTAACTGGAAATATTCATACAGTAAACACAAAAAGTAAGGGGGATAAAATCTAATAATACAATGTTAAATTTGAGCATTTTTATTTTATTTTGCACCAACCATGAAAATAATAAAGTTTGGAAAATACTTAAAATAACAATTTTTTTCAAGGTCAGGAATATGTTTATGTATAGTTCTTGAAAATGCTTGATTTTCAATATAATCTAGTCTTTCATCCACACAATCACTCAAGAAAACCAAATATTTGATATGAAACATTGTGTAATTACAATTTAAATGTGCATTTTAAAATGTATAGATTTATATGATGGAAAGAGACGGATAAATCCTAAAAGGCAAGATGAGATGGAAACATGTGGCTCTGCAGACAGTGTCTCATCTCTGACTGTGGTGATGATGGACATGTCTCTTTGTTCCTCTGCAGAGTAATGTAAGGGCAGCTGCCATGACCACTCTGCAGTCCTGGGTGGAGCAGACCGGGATGAAGGATTGGCTGGAAGGAGAAGACTTATCAGAGGAACTGAAAAGAGAGAATCCCTTCTTACGACAGGAGGTACAGAGACATGTATACTCTTTACTGTGTGTTGTTATGGAAAAGCCTGCATTTTGAAAAGTTGTAACACTGTTTAATAAATCTCTTTTAATCACCCAGTTGCTAGGCTGGTTGGCAGAGAAGCTTCCAACCCTGAGGACGGTACCAGGGGACCTGATGTTGTGTGTCCCTAACCTCTACGCCTGCCTGGAGGACAGAAACGGAGACGTGAGGAAGAAAGCTCAGGACGCTCTGCCTACCTTCATGATGCACCTTGGCTACGACAAGATGGACAAGGCTGCTGGGAAACTCAAAGTACTGAATCCATATATATAGTGCTCTAGCAAGCAAATAACTAAATACGTTTTAATAGACATTTTCTGTGCCTGAGCCCCCAGGCACTGATATCTTACAGTATTTGCTGCAATAACTGTCTCTGTCTTCTTATCCCTGCAGTCTTCCTCTAGAGATCAGGTCTCAGCAATGTTGGAAAAGGCCCGAGCAGTGATGCCAGCTAAACCTGCAGCTCCTGCCAAAAGTGGAGGGGGGAAAGGCTCAGCAGAGCAAAGCAGAGCGGCTTCAGGTTAGTATGACCTTACAATTATTGACTTTTTAGACTCTATTCATGTATCTTTGTATGTATCTACATCTATATAAAGGTATTGAAATAGATTTGGTTAAATGGAGATTGAGAAATGTAGAAATAGATGAAGATATATATATACATGCAGTCATGGAAAAAATTATTAGACCCACCTGTGTTTTCTTCAGTTTCCTGTTCAATATAATAACAACAAAAATAGCTCATGAGTTTAATTCAAGAGCTGATATCTAGCCATTTTCCATGGTTTTCCTGATAATAACCAAAATCATTATCAAGAAAAACCATAAAAACCATAAAAAAGAGCTAGGTATCAGCTCTTAAATTAAACTCTTATGGGCTTTTTTTTGTTATCATTATATTTGTCCAAACAAATGTACCTTTAGTTGTAACAGGCATGAAAATGAACAAGGTGGTCTAATATTTTTTTCCATGACTGAATATGGGGGAAAGCGCCATATAAATTCAATCCATTTACAGTGCAAAATGGAGAAATGCTTGTATAGTCTCCTCAGTAAATATTTAAATACACTGTTTTCACAAACTTAAGAAATCTCACCAATGCCTCTCGTCTGCAGCCTCCAGGCAGCCAGCTACTGATGAGTTTGATAGTAAACCAGAAGTTAAGAAAGTCCGAGGAGGAGCGGCTGGAAAGAAAGTATGTATTTCTTCATCAACTTCAGTTTGTGATTTTCAGTGTGCACACTGAAACAGAAGTTTTGATATTTTCTTTATTCTTTGTACTCTTTTATAAATGCTTTGAACCTGTCTAGCCAAAGTAGACTTGGATTTAGCTTCCCATTTTAATTCAACAGAGAAGTTTTCCACCAATGGAAATGTGTAGACACTTAAGAGTGGATCTGGGTGTATTCCAGAAAGTTGGTTTAGTGAAAACTCTGAGTTAACTCTGAGATGAGGGAAAGTCTGGGTTTCCAGTTACAAAAGAGGAGGTAAAGTAAATTCAGTCATGTTACTCACTGACTGTGGACCCAACCTGCTCACTGATGGGTTTTCTTCACCAAACCCCTCTTTCTTTCTCCTCCCTCTTTAAGAGATACTGTTTTATTTTCTCATTGATTCAGCCTCTGTCAGAGTATATCAAAGTGTATTAATTAGTGAAGGTTTTATTGTATGTCTGAATCAAAAATCCTGGTTGTAACTCACCATCTAAAGTGCTGTCAGTCACTTTTCCTCCCTCACACTAAGGCAAAAGGCCGGCACAGCTCCTTACGGCAATAGTAGGACTTTTTGCGGAAACGTGAAGAGGCTTGAGTGAGGAGGGGAATATAATTTAAGTGTTTTTGTTTTTTAGGATTAATGATTTATTAAATTTTTTTCTTTTACAACAAACATTCGAGCACCGTTATCTCATGGGGAGAAACCTCAACATAATACATGGTCAGGGCTCTAAACAAAGTAAAACAGAAAGAAATCAAATAATCCAAATAAGATTGCAATTAGAAAATGATAATAAAAATAAAACCACAGGGTAGTCCTGAAATGTTTCAGACTCAGCAATGACTGACATAGCAACAAGAAAAATAAAAAGAAGGATGTAGTGCTGAGCAAACCCAAGACAGAGAGAACTTGACATAAAAGCCAATTAAAGTGTTTTAATGGGCTGTGAATAGTGTGACGGTGAGCTTGAAGTTATGTCTCTACTGTATGTCTTTGATTGTTCAGCTTTAATCTGACAGGTGACAACTGAAGACGAAAAATTATGAATGTAACAATGTATTCTCTGCTACAGCCCAATTCAGTCAGAAACCACTACTTTAACATCCATTAAGGAAGTGCAAGTCTGCTAAAAGGTAGTTAATACAAACACTAAATACAACTTTAATTTGTTTACCTATCGACAATTTCCCTTCTCTACGGTTCTTTTTTTTCTTTTTCTTTTTAAAAAATGTGCACTGTCCACATATTATGTATGCTGGTTTAAAATGGACACTCTGCCTTCTATTTACCTGTTGCCATGCTGAATTGTAATATCGGAGCTCCATTGATTGCTTTTCATGTCAGAGTTGATGTTCTCTGAGTTTAGGGTTAGGCTTAGAGATTTAAAACTGAGTAGCTAGTTTTCAGAACAGCTGATCAGAGTCAGTTCAATCAACTCTGAGTTGACAAATTCTTAGTCTTAAGAGTCTTAAACCCGCTTTCTGGAAGAGACCCCTGTACTTTTTGTAAATATTAACACATCACCATTTTTTGTTTCAGTTGATGTCATTGCTGTTAATGTTTGTGAATTTCAGGCATCTTCATTTGACATTGTTGTGTTTTTTTTTGTCTGTATGCACACCATTTGGTTTTTGTTAGTCATTTCCTCACAGTGAAGTGTAAATATGATGTGGTTCTTTTACCCACCCAGCCTCCCTCCCCTCCTGAAGAACCTGTCCCTCCCCCTTCCTCCAAGGACAAGGACAGTAATCCTAGTAAAAAGCCCCCTGGCAAAGGGAAGGCTGCTGCTAGCAGTCAACAGGTAGATGTGTTACAGGTGTCCTTGTGATGAAACTCAGCCCAGAATGTTTTTAACACTTTGTCTACCAGCTGCTACTTATCAAAAGCCAGCTGTGAGCTCCAGAGTAGACTAGTAGGAAGCCTGGGCGGGGTTTCTCAACGGACACTTGTTAGCCTGACGGATGTTAACCCCTGTCCAGCTTTTCTCTGCCTTGATCCCGTCGGATCTTGGCGTGGTTTAATCCTGTGTCTCTCTAGTCACTAATACTGTCACTGAATATACAGCTGTATAATCGAATCCACTTGGACATGTACGTGGGAAGTAAAATTAGTTATTTAAAAGTTTCAGAAACCTCCGACATGGGACAAATTGATAACAGCACTACATGCATGCTTGCAGAAATAAAGCACAAACTGAGAGGGATCACTCCACTGCATGAATGTGTGTTTCTGAGTGTGTGCGTTTCAAATTTTGGAATAGTGTCACATCTGTTTATGTTAACCTGCACTGATATCTTTTCAGCATAACACCTCTTTGTCTCCTGTTTCTATTCTACACACTATACACACACTTGTCCCCCACTCTCCTTCACACTGTGATGTTGCCTCTCCTCTCAGGGTGCAGCTGGTAAGAAGCCTGCAGCCAAAGCCCAGAAGGATGAGGAAGATAGGTCCGGGCCAATCTTTACCCTCGTCCCCAATGCTAAAGAACAGAGGATCAAAGAGGAGAAGCAACTGAAGGTATCAGACTGGCTTTAAAAAAACATGTTAATCATCCCAGAGGCTCAGTGTTGCAGCAGCTATGTACTGTGTATATGTCTGGGAGGTTAACTGGAACTGAAGACATAATGATTGACTGTAAGGAGAGTAAAACTAAATGCAGCGCTAGCAGGAAAATGATCGAGTTAGCAAAGTTAAATATTCATACAATGAGACTGAAGAAAATTATCTCTCTTTAGCCTGTAGTCGTGTTTTCTGTTCGCATTTTGAAGATTCACATGAGAAAAGGTTGATCGAAACTCCATAATTCCATAAAACTTGTTTTTTTTTTTTTAAAGTGTTAATGCGATAAACGGGACATGGAAACTATTTTTCAGAATTTTGACAGCAAACGTTAAACTCATGACTGATGAGCTGTTTCCACTCTGATGGAAAACCCAAAAGAAGACGTTTTTTTCGTTTTCTCTCCTGGTTGGCCAAGTTTTCTGATCAGCAACCCCCTTTTTTGTTGTTTTTTCTCTCACGCAATCTCTACTTCTTCTACTGTTTTCTCTATTGTGCAATCTCTACTTCTCCTACAATTTACTGACAGATTGGCCTATAGCAACACATTACACTGCCATATTCTGACGAGTATGTTTATGCAGCTTTGTTTATTCGCTCAACAATTTAACGGAAACGTCCCTAGTTCGCATTTTCTTTAATGCAACATTTCAAAAATTTTGCTTTGTTTTCAATGGAAACATTGCTTTTATCACCTAACTTGCAGACTTACTTGACTCAAAATGTTTCTTTTTGTAGATTTTGAAATGGAACTTCAACACTCCTCGAGATGAATACGTGGAGCAACTGAAGACTCAGATGTCAACCTGCTTCGCTAGGTGGCTACAGGATGAGCTCTTTCATTTTGACTTTCAGAGACACGTCAAGGCCATAGGAGTCATGATTGAGGTAGCGATTGGTCTAAATCTACAAATTACTTTTAAGGAGTAGGCTGATGTTGTAAATGATCTCTGTATGTGTGGTCGTGTTTCACAGAGGTTGGAAAGTGAAAGCGACGCCACAATCGGCTGCCTGGACCTGATTCTGAAGTGGTTCACGCTGCGGTTCTTTGACACCAACACCACAGTCCTGATGAAGGTGCTGGAATATCTAAAGCTGTTGTTTGCCATGCTGAACAGGGAGAACTACCACCTGACTGAGTATGAGGCCAACTCCTTTGTCCCCTACCTCATACTCAAGGTGAGCACACATGACACTCAGAATTATAATTAGAGAAGCCAATTTGGGCTTTCTGTTTTGCTCACAGTTTCTTCTTCTCTATATTTAGGTTGGAGAGTCGAAGGACGTGGTTCGCAAAGATGTTCGGGCCATTCTGACCATGCTGTGTAAGGTTTACCCAGCATCCAAGGTCTTCCCCTTTCTCATGGACGGAACCAAGTCCAAGAACTCCAAACAAAGAGCTGGTATGCAGTGTTTCCTCTAGGATTTTTTCAGCAGCGGGGGTAAAGGATTATCTGTCCTCTGGATTGTGTGCAGGTGTAAATATCAATCAGCAATTTAGAGACTATTAAAAAATGACAGTCAACTGCAAAACAATCTTTAGAACCAGTGTTTCCCACAGGATTTTCCCACACTATGATGGGGGGACCTGAACAGTAGTAGGGGGGTCCAGGGGCATGTCCCCCCGTAGAAAATGTTTGCCCTAAAAGCCTAAATTGGGTGGCCTCTTGCACATTCTAATGCCACTATTCCATCTTAATCATTGCATATTTTAAAGAATTATTGTAAAATAGAATAAGGGTTCTTCTGATTTATTTAAGGCATCATATTTTGACAGTCTTCTTGTAAATTATGTGGTGGACTCTGTTAACACATCCATGTGCTCTTATTTTGACAACTAAAGGGGTTTGCTTTTATTTTGAAGGCAGGTCGAACACAACCTTACCGTAACGCTTAGTAAATACGTGCACAGTGAAAACAAGTGGAGGCTGACCGACCGCAGTAACGTTAGCTAGCCTTTCGATCTAACAGGCAGTCTGACCTCACTCAGAAACTGGAGTAATGCTAACAGAGGGCTCACGCTTTTGCGTTTGTTATGACATCTCCATGCGCTCATCCCTGCGGCTAGAGAGCGGTAGCGGAGCCTCCCGCTGTGGTCACTGCTACAGAGTTAAAAAAATAAAATGATCCGCTATACTGAAGTAGCGGAGGGCACAATTTAGCAGCAGCCGACTGCCACTACTGAATGAATAGCGGAACTTTCTTTTTTTTTTTAAACAGAAACCCTGGGTATATCAAGCTTACTGTAAGAAGCCGCATCAATCTCCATCCAAAACTCTCTTGGAATAGTTTTCCCAATCGCTTTAGTAGAATGATATTGAATGTTGTCAACTTGTTTCTGTGGTTTCCTCCTCAGAATGTCTGGAGGAGTTGGGTTGTTTGATAGAGGGCTATGGGATGAATGTATGTCAGCCTACTCCAGCTAAGTCTCTGAAGGAGATTGCACTTCACATCGGTGACAGAGACACATCTGTTCGTAACGCTGCCCTGAACACTGTGGTGGCTGTCTACAACGTCTGCGGCGAACAAGTCTACAAGCTGATAGGAAATGTAAGATAGAGATGATACAGTTGTCATGGTTACTTTGTAGGATGTCGTAAGAGTCAATCCCAAAACGCACCCCAGGCAAGTGTTCATGATTTCTTTCACCGTCCTTTTTCCAGTTGTCAGAGAAAGACATGAGCATGCTGGAGGAGAGAATCAAGCGTTCAGCCAAAAAGACTGCAGCAGCTCCCGCTAAACCGGCTGCAACAGAGAGATCTCAGAGGGAGCACCCACCCAACCCCAACGCCACCTTCCTCCGCAAGCCTGCACAGGAAGACCCCAACAAACTCAAGTAGGTCCCAGCTGACTCATGGCTGCGAGATATGTTAACACGAGCTGAATAAAAATGAGTAAGGGAAGCAAAATGATAATTGTTTACCACCAAATAAGCAACCCTGACTCCAAAAAAGTTTGAATGCTGTCTAAAACGTAATTGGAATAGTGTTTTAGGAATTGGGGACACGAATTTTTGGGTATTTCTTGGTACACATCTTCAGTTGTGCAAAATTTTGGGTTCTCTGTCTCCAATTAAAAGGTGAAAAATACAACAGGCAGTCCAGTCTACTACCCGCTTTGCTTTCCCTTGAAATGATGCTGTTGTGCAGAATGCGGCTTTGCTTTGCCCTGCTGAAATAAGCAGAGATATCCCTAAAAAGATGTCGCCTTTGTTCATATCAGTGCATATCAGTCTTTCTAAAAATCTGACTACTTAATCACTGAATATATTTTATATAGGCACTGTAACAACACTCCTCCACTCTCCTTTTTCAGGTTTAGGTTGCAACATTCAATCACAGTTGGCAGAATTGGGTTTTTAGACATTGGTCATTACAAAAAGAGGGGGGAAATTGATTCAGTTAAGAAGCTGAATTCATCTTTCAAACCACATCCACTGCCCCACTTTACAAAACCTTCAGCCAACTCTGGTCTGGTTAAGAAAATGACTTGGTTCCTTCTGTTTCATTTCAAAAAGCCTGTCTTTACACCACTGTAGATGTTTCACTGGTAGTAAACCTTTTCATATAACGTCTTGTAGTGGCACATGAAATGTCTTGATTGTACTAAAACCAAACTTTTCTATCCGTTTCATTAGCATGTTATCAACAAACATAACAGACTTCTACGTGAGGATTGGTGTTTAATGCATGCCATAAATCTTTTGAATGTTTGTGTATGCTTGCAACTAATCTGTCCTTCTCTTCTTGTCGTGTCAAGTCATTGCATGTTGGGTTGATCTCACAGATACTTATCTGAAAGGATTATTGGCACATAAAATTATATCCACTGTGTCTGTGAAACCAATCTCGGTGGCCTTGCGTCTTTGGCTGGCTGGCGGTCCGACTGCCAGTCTTCTGCCTGTCCGTCTCTTAACCCTTCATCTTTCTTCCTGTGTGATTTTTCTCCTTTCTCTGCTCTGCCTACCTTCTGTTCCGGAGCAGAATAATGTATCGCACCTATAGGATGTGAGTACCTCTTCCGCCCCTCTTTTCTACACGTTGTCATCGCAAGAACTCCTCTCTGAATGCAACCTAATACTCATCATTCATGTGACTAATGCACAGAGGAGTTCGCTGTGACATTTGAGTTTTAGTCGTGCTTATTTACATGGTAGGAGTCTGTTGCTAGAAACTGTGACATGGTAGGTAAAGCACCAGACTAATGTTCAAAATGTCCTGCCATCACTTTACAAATGTGGTTCATTCTTCTTGCCCCCATCTTCCCTTCGTCTTATGTATGTTGTCATGTACACTGTACCTGGAAATGGGGGGAGAACTGCTTGGTCTTAAACAATACTGCCAGCTGCAAATCTAGGAACACTGTATTCTCAAAAAATGTTTATTTGCAAAACTTGTCAGCCATTATTGGCCCTTTTTTTTTTTTTTTTTTTTTTTTTAACCTTCTATAATTATCAACAATTTTGATAAGTTCTAAGGTGTGGAATCTCCACTCAGACTATCATACCCCTTTTCAACCAAAGCAGTTTCAGGGCCGGTTCGGAGCCAGTGCTGGTTCACATTTGGTTCAACTTGCGAACCAGCTCTGAACCTGTTTGCTTTTCCACAGGCTTTAGTGCCACGTCATTACGTCACTGTGAATATGTCTCCGCCCTCTTGGCATGTATAATAACAACGGACTACATATACACACATCTGTGCTGCTCATCGTGATCACTATGGACGACAAATACATTCTTAACACTGAACGTAAGATGTTAATGTTGGACTTTGTTGTAAGCTAACGCTAACCCGCTTGCGATCGTCCGGTAACGTTGGCATGCTAGCAATAGCACGCTAGCGATCGCCCGCTAACGTTAGCACACTAGCTCGTCCGTATCAATCACATTGCAGGTACACAAATCAAATAATTGAATGATACATGTTTAAGTTGGTCTCTCTCAACGGGCCGAGTTGGTCCTGTTGGTCAAATAACCCCGACCCCAGCCCCTGACGTAAGTGGTTCACGATTCAAGACCAGCGACAGGGAAGTAAAGATAACATTGAGGATGATATGTGTTTTTTTTCACCAACAGCTGCTGTCGAGCCACAGACAGATTGGAGCTTTCCCTCACAGCAAAGTCTAAGTGTCCTCTTGTAACAAACAGCCATGTGTTTAGCAGTGGAAACTGACTTATTCAGACTTGCATTTTAAATCAAATGGCCCATCGCTTCTGTCAAAGATCTGTGCTCTCATCCTGCTGCTTCATGCTATGCTGTCTGTCTGTTGTCCTGCACATGTTCACAAGGGTTAGAAAACTGGTTACCTTTCCACATTGAGGGGAAATCAGAGTTCTTCATTAGAATCTACCAGGGGATTCGTGTCTCTATAATTCACCTCGCTTGTTGACAGTTCGTTCAGAGAAAAGTTGGTTTCTTAAGAGTCATTATGTTTGAGTAAAATATAACTTAAACTTAAAATATAAGTTAAATGTAGTGCTGTGGGTCAACCCTTGAGTTATAGCTATTTTCATTTGTTTAAAAAGTTTAGTAGAATGACTCCCTATACCCCGGTGCAAATGTTAAATATTTATATAAAGAGGAGATTCCATTTTTATGGCTTGGTTGTGTGGTTTCATTGATTTAGCAATATTTTTTTCACATTTAATTTACAATGTCTAAATATTCGTACGAATAAAAAGTTAATTGCTGTTTAACAGGTGAACTTGCATTAAAATTCTATTACCGTATATCAGAATTATTTCTTTGCTATAAATTGGTCTTATGTAATTTTATGGTGATAATTTCTAGGACAATATATTCAACAAAAATAGTTACCATGACAGGCCTATTCCTTGTAATTGATCTTCACGCACTGAATACTTTGACATTAGATTGAGGACCTTTGGATACATACTGTCAAAGATTCTCAGACTAATGGGTAAAGGCGCGTGTCAGTGACTGGAACCAAAATGGCAAAAACACACTGGACTAAATATACTGTCCTGTCTACTCCTCAGCCAAGCCCGTCAGAACGCCCAGCACAGCGAGTCCTCCCACCCGTCCATCCCCAAGGAGTTTCAGTTAGACCTGGACATGATCGAGATGGACCAGAGCAGAGTGTGCGAGCTGCCCGACCTGGTCCAACACAAGCTAGACGAGCTGCTGGAACCCATCATGATCCCTGAACCCAAGTAAACACAGATTTGTGTGGTTGTGTTTCAGACACTAAAGCACATTGGAAGTTTGAAGCATTAAAGCACAGATTTAACATGGCATGTGTTTTTGTGTTAAAGGATGCGCACTGTTTCTCCACACTTTGATGACCTCCACAACAGCACGGCCTCCACCATCAACTTTGTCATCTCTCAGGTGGCTACTGGTGATATTAACAACAGCATACAGGCACTGGCACAGGTATGACGACATCACTAAAGGAATGTTTTGAAGCTTCGATTTACATTTACTGCTTACTGCCATGAGTCGGTTACTTGAGATAGAAAATTTGGCCCTGGCAATTTCCATTTGGATCACCAGTCACTTCATGTATCACCTGCTACATTTTATTGTTCTTCACTTTTTTGGTCCTGAATAACAATGGCCGCGTTTCCCAGATTCGCTCTTAGCGCTTAAGAAGCTCTTAAGCGCTAAGAGCGTCTTAGGGACGCTCTTAAGAGCGCTGTGAAAGAAGGAAGTGTTTCCCAGAGTCGTTCTTAGCTTAAGAAGATCTTTCACTAAGAAGGAAGTGTAAGATCGCCCTGACCCACTCTTAACAGCCTTCTTAGCGACCAAACGCTCAGTGCAGCCGCATCAGGGAAAGTTATATCGGACACAAAGGAATACTAAAACCCTGCGTAATGATGAATGTGCGCTCATAACTGCAGAACACTGACGCAAGAAAAATAATAGCATAAGAAGAAAAATAACGATATAAAAATAAAGAATTGCCCATGTGTTCCTGTAGCTAGGCTACATAAATAAAATAAATCATCATTACTATCACTCCTTACGTTTTCACACACATTCGGCATCTGCATATGAGTTTACAGTAGCTATAAAAACATCAACAACCCTGTGGTATTTCACAGATGGAAACTGACAGGTGTAATTGAACTCAGCTGGAACCTCATCAAGAGGGTCTCCACCTGCAAGTCTATATAAAGGCGTTGCCGAAGTCCACGCGTGTGAGACACCATGGCTGCAATACAGCATATTCTCGCTGCGAACCAACAGCGTCGCCGTGCGCGAAGCCAGACGGTTTATATAAACGCTTATGTGCGTCAGCACTTCTCCCCACTCGACGTGCTGTCGGACCGGGCTGTCCAGTCCAAGTACCGGCTTCCTCGTGAGGAGATCCACCGCCTCGTCACGCTCGTGTCACCACACATCCAGAGGGCAACCCCAATTTTGCCCTCAGCCCGGAGGTGCAGCTCCTGGCCGCGCTGCGTTTTTACGCAGTGGGGAGCTTCCTGGAGGTGGTGGGGGACGGCACCGGCCTCAGCAAGGCATCGGTTTCACGGAGTGTGGCAGCCGTGACACCGATCCTCCTGCGCCAATTACCTGCCAAATGCGGTTTTTTAATGTTATATCTTTTTTCCCCCTTGCTCCCCCAAATAACACCTCGCGGTGCTGCCAGACCTCGTCCCCTAATGTGGCCATCTCCTCTGCAGTAAACGAGGGTGACCTCTTGCTGCGTTTGCTGCCTGCTTTCTCCATTCTCATGTGTGTGCGTATCCACAGTGGGGTATATATGCGTTAATGGCTTGATTACTACTCGGATACACCTGTTAGCTGTGATCACACACACACACACACACACACACACACACACACGTAGCCTTATTGCACAGGTGTGTGGGGTGACTTAAGCGCTGATAAAGTGGTGGGTGATCGATTTGCCTGGCATCGATTGATTTATATTTCAGCACCACGGTGGTGGACAGCTCCCACTAAGAGCTTCTTAAGAAGCTTCTTTGGCGGGATCTTAAGAAGGCAGTTAAGAACGCATCTGGGAAACACCCCTATCTTAGCGCTCCTTCTTAGCCGAACCCTTCTTAAGAGCCTTCTTAAGTCCTTAAGAACGAGCGAATCTGGGAAACGCGGCCAATTTCACTTGTATTTTAATTTGACTCTGCTCTTTCTGTCTTGATTTCCTTTGTCAAAATAGTTGGTAGTTGCAGCTCTAGAAATAATCAATCGATTAATCTGTGTATCCTTACTGTGATAAATCGATTAATTGGATAAAAATGAAAAAAAAAGCCAAATTTGATCATTTCTATCTTAATTAAAAAAATCTAAATCTTCTTCCATTCGTCGATTACGGTGGCTGACAGTCGACCACTGATCCCAGCATTGTGATTTAAAAGCCCCACCCCGCATCCATACCTACACCTGGGCGTGTGTTTGCTGTGGCGTTTAGTATGTGCTTAAAAAGTAACAATTGTGATTTATTTAAAGTTTGTCCATCGTGATGTTTCACTGTGGTTGCCCGATGCTAAAAGCTGCTTTGAGGTGAGCTCAAAAGCGTGTGGTTTATTCCCGTAGATCGACGAGGTGCTGCGACAGGAGGACAAGGCAGAGGTCATGTCAGGACACATCGATCAGTTCCTCATCGCCACCTTCATGCAGCTGCGGATCATCTACAGCACGCACATGGCTGACGACCGACTCGACAAGAGGGACATCATCAAACTGTACAGCTGCATCATAGGAAACATGCTATCTGTGAGTCACAGCGTGCTGCTACAGTGTGATATGTCTGTAACTGTAAATACATGGGGTAGAGGTTGATGAAGAAGAAGGTGGACACTGAGGCTGATTGTGTCTCTCCTCCTCCTCTCTTCTGATGTTAGCTGTTCTCTATGGAGTCCCTGGCCAGAGAGGCATCTATGGGTGTGTTGAAGGACCTGATGCACGGTGTGATAACACTCATGTTGGACAGCCGAGTGGAGGACATAGAGGATGGACTGCAGGTCATCAGGTCTGTCAACCTGCTGGTCACCAGAGTTCTGGAGAAGTCTGACCAGACCAACATGATCAGGTTAGTTACTTTTAAATTACATTTCACTTAATCATGACTAATGGCATTACTACGGAACAGAAGGGTAGCTTGTGACCATACATCACATTTAGTGGGTTACTGAATACTGTGGTGATTATGTGTCTTCTGTGCTGGGGTGTTGCGGTGTATGTGTGTGCAAAGCATCCAAGTCTATGCAGCAACAGACTTTTTTAGCATTGTCTACCTGAAGGCTACATAGAATCCAGACAGACGAAGTTGTAAACTGCAATCTAGCTGGTTGGCAGAGGCATACACCAATACAATATTTGATATCAGTTAAGTTCAGCTTGATTGAATACTTTGTTGGTCAGTCTGTGGGTTTGATTCTTATTGGGGAGAAATAAAAAGACTGAAGTGAGATGAATAGACTGAATATAATTTGAAGACACTAAATGCAGTAAATCAAGAATTGTTTTGTCAAATCGGAGAAAATTTTCAAACAGTTAAATCGCAATATATTGTATCAGAATACCATATCACAAAATGCTTAAAATCGCAATAATATTATATTGTTGGGCCTTTGCTGATTCACACCTAGTGCATTGTTTCAATCTTCCATACAGTTAGAAATTACAAGGGGTTTGTTGTCCTCAAACTACTAACTGAATATTTTAGTGTTGTGTTAATAATTGAATGTCAAGACTTTAGTGGACCCGAAGTTGTTGGAATTAAGGGTGCAAGCAGTGCCACAGCTTCTGACTGCACCAAATGTTTGTTTGTTTTTTGTCAGACTCCAATTCCATCTATCATTTGTCCATACTGCACAATGAATTGGCTTAAATTTTTAAAGAGTGATGTGATTATCAGAAATGAAAAAGCAGCCAGAACTGCTTTGCCTCCAGGCTCACTAAAGTCTTGGTGAACAGCATTGTGGCCTCAGCCACTTCTGCCTGGGCCACTCACTGAACACTTTCTCTTAAGAGGATTCACACAAATTAATACCTTGCAACAGTTAGTGTATTGAATGCATTTTGAGGAAGATGTTTTGCCATTAGCTAATCTCATCACACCAAAAGAAATCATCCTAAAAGTAAGAAATGTTTCTTAAATGTAAACCACCAGTTTTGTGCTTTATTTTGCACTACAGTGTTTTTATTTGTGACACCAATATGTATGTCATAATTAGAATTGGCTGGTATATACATTTTTTTCAAGTCAGTGATATGGTTATGTCCTATCTCTAATGCAGCTAGTGGAAAAGATGAAAAAAAAAATCTTGAAACTAAATATTGTTTTTTTTTTTTTACCCTTCCCGTCCCTCTGCAGTGCTCTGCTGGTTTTGCTTCAGGACAGTTTAGTCACCACGGCCCCACCCATGTTCTCTGAGCTGGTCATGAAGGTAAGGAGTGTCTCAACAGAGGACCTAACATCCTCCTAGTATCGACCCTGCTGTGCATTAACGTGCCTTATCATTAACCTGAAACTCCTGTGTTTGTGTGGCTTCAGTGTCTGTGGAGGATGATCCGCTTCCTCCCAGAGACCATCAACAGCATCAACCTGGACCGGATCTTACTGGACGTCCACAACTTCATGAAGGTTTTCCCCAAAGAGAAACTAAAGCAGCTCAAGAGTGATGTGCCACACAGAACGCTCAAGACTCTTTTGCACACACTCTGCAAGCTCACAGGGGCCAAGGTAACACACACACACACACACACACACACACACACACACACACACACACACACACACACACACACACACACCCTTGTACCTCTACCTTTGTGAGGGCCCTCATTGGAATAGTGAATTCCCTAGCCCCTTACCCTAACCCTTAACCTAACCTTCACCATCACTACTTAATGCCTAACCCTAACCTAAACCTAATTGTTTTAGGGTTAAGGTTACATAGTCTGAACTCTTAAACAAGCCTTTATAGAAGTGAGGACAGGCCGAAATGTCCTCACTCTGTTGGTTAAAAAAACATGTTCCGGTCCTCACTATGTCGGAAGTACAAGAAAACACACATACATAATATTGTATCGCAGTTGCTTTGATAACAAATTATTAAATTGTTTTTTGAACGATGTACAGATTCTAGACCACCTATCAATGATCGAGAACCGTAATGAGTCAGAGTTGGAGGCCCATCTGAGGCGGGTGGTCAAACACTCTGGAAACCTTTCAGGACTCAAGAGTGACCGTGGCAACGAGAAGACTGGTCTGCGCACGGTGAGAAACACATCTCAAACACAACACACATACAAGCGCATCTCCAATAAATTAAAATATGATGGAAAAGTCCATTTCCAGTAGTTCAAGTCAAATAGCCCCAACCAAGTATTGAGTGCAGATAGATGGACATACTTTTCAAAGGCCAACATTTCCATATTAAACATACCCTTTAAAATTGGCCTTTTGTAATTTTACATTTTTTTGAGACACTGAATTTTAGGTCTTCATTAAATGTAAGCCATAATCATTATAATAATAATAAGAAGAAACTAAATAAAGACGTGAAATGTTTCATTCTGTGTGTAATGGATCTATATACTGTTATTTCCACTTTTTTAATTGAATTACTGACATAAATTAACTTTTTTATGATATTCTAATTTATTGAGATGCACCTGTACTTAATGTTATCTGGTTCTAGACAAGTTTTTTTAAAAATTCAAGGATTTCCACATTCAGTACAGCTCTTGTCTTTGGCTGTATCTCTGTTCATTCTGATGCGTAACTGATGATGGATGTAGTGTGAATTTGTCCGTGGTGTTTTGTACTCAGGAGGATCGGATGTCAAAGGCAAAAGTCAGTGACATTTTGTCTGAAATCTTCAAGAAGATCGGCTCCAAGGAGAACACCAAAGAGGTCAGCTCAGCTCCATATTTAAAATAATTCAAAGTGTTGCAATTTCAAACTTAAAAGAAATGTTCATATTACAATATTTTGACTGTTTTCTGTCTGAAGTTCAAAAAACAGGTTCTCATTGAAAGCATTAAAATGTCTCACTATGGCATGTGCCGTCTTGCATTTTCCTCAGATCTTTAATTCATTACTCCAGTCTAAAATGGGACTCTGGAACTCAATCAGTCAATTTACATGAAGCTTGAAAAAAACGAATTATTGCCTTAATCTGACCATAACTGGACAAGTGCATGTAAACGTGTTAGTCCAGCTAATGTGAGAGTTCTACAACTACGATTAGGACACCCAGATAATGCGACTGGAATAGGATTTTCACCGGCATGTATGACAAGACAACGCATGTAGCTCTTATTGCACTATACCTTGATTGTTTGCTTTTATTCTTCCTGTAAGTCGCTTTGGATAAAAGCGTCTGCTAAATGACTAAATGTAAATGCATGTGCGCATGCTCTACATGCTCCACCCCCCCATCCCCCACGCTGGCGTATGACCCCGGAACAAAAACTTTGAAGAAAGCCGGTCCCATGGTCGCAGTAGCCGATCAGTAGCGTCAACCCAAAGTGTCAAACTGAGGTCAACCGGAAAGGGGGCCATAATAGCCAGCTGAAACGATGCATATCGCCACCCGGTGTTGAGGAGGAGGACACATTCCCCTCAGTTATTCGATTTTCTCTGTCGCATGTAAACTGATACAAGGACAGAAGTCCCATTAGACTGCAAAATCTATTTTTAAACATAGCTCGATTAAACGGCATGTAAACGCACTGATAGGCGCATGTCAATAACAGAGGCTCACTGAGCTCTGCAGGGCAACGTTATTAAAGACTTTCCCATACAGCCTTTTGCTGATGTATATTGAAGGACCTAACTCCAGCAGACCAGCAGCTCTTCTGACTGTTATGTCCGCTCCCTGGACAATAAACTACCTTTTAACAGTTTTCTTCCTCTATGCACTGTACTGTACTGTACTGAATTGGTCTCAGCTTGGTTCAGAGCGCTGAAATGCTTTCACCTCAGGGACATGCATGTACATCTGCATTTGTAAAACACTCTCTGAAATGACCTCTAACTGGCCAAAATCTCTGTCATGAGAAATGTTTTCTGAACCTGAAAACTAATTGAAATAAGGTGCTGAAGTCTAGTTTTCTACAAGACCACACAAATAACCACATGCTGAAGTGTTGATATGGAATCATGCGCATTGACTCTGCAAAGGACCATTACGGATAGGTGATTCTACCTGATGTAGATGTCCTGATCACTGAGATAGTTGCTTCTGAGGAAGGTGCATAGTGAGACATCACTCACCCTTCTCTTACTCTGGTTACGCAAGCAACCTAAAGTTGTTTTTTTTTATGACTTAAAGGTTTGGACACATTACTGAAACATTACTGCACAATCTTCTCCTCAGGGTTTGACAGAGTTGTACGAGTACAAACAGAAGTACTCCGATGCCGATGTGGAGCCCTTCCTCAAAAACTCATCACAGTTCTTCCAGAGCTACGTGGAGCGAGGCCTTCGCATCATCGAGTCTGAAAGAGAGGGCAAGGCTCGCATCCAGACCTCAGCAGGTACGACTGGAAGCTGTCACTGTGCACTTCGGTCACAATTGAGTCAGGCGTGTATACTGCCCTACAAAGCAAAAAGGCAGTAACTGCATTTTTGGTCAAAAATTAGTTATTATCATTTTCATGACTTTCAAGGCATCCTTTGTTATGTGACAAAACATCTTATCTCAAATGTGGGTCGTTTTGGAGAAAAATGGTCGTCGTTTGTACAGTAACTAAACAGCTGGATTACAGGATAACTTTAAAGTCATTTTTCTCAGTTCTGCACTCTGCGTAGTTACTGCCTTTTTGCTTTGCAGGGCAGAATAGTAACATGTGTGTCTTTACAGTGATCCCTCAGCATGGCATGGACTTCACTCTGAGCAGCAACAACGAAGAGCTGAAACCAGCTGTCTACTATGAGAGACTCAAGATTCTCAGACAGAGACAAGGCCTGGAAAACAACGCCAGGGTAAGTTTACACATGCACACATACATACAGCCTTTTTGTCTGTCACTTAAGTCTTTAATTTCATTCTCTTGATTCAAAGATAAAATGTTACTTCTTGATTTGGAGCAGTCCTAGTGTACACTGTGTACACATTCCCACCTTTTTGTTTTTACAGTATTACTTTGTATTAGGTAATCACTGATCCAACTTTTTCTTCTCTGACACTAATTCTGAAACCCAAACTGATACTAACAAGTGCTCATTTTCCACAAAATGTAAAATCTATAAAGCTGTGTGGAATTGATCATGAAATGTTTCCGCTACCTTCAGAAGCCGTATCTACAGATAACCTAAGCGACATGGCTAAAATCTTCTATCAAGATGAAGATCATTTTATATGTTGATAATTATGTTTATCACAATATAGCATGTTTTATGGTAATTAAGAAATTAAATGGTGCATATGAAATAACCACAAGGTAAAGCCTATTTTCTATCCTCCTGTATAGAGCTTTAGTGCAAAATGAACAAGGTGTTTCACGGAAAATATGGATTTTAAAAAAGTATTTTTTTTTAGGAGTTGAACAAAGTCATATTTTATGATCTAGAACTAATCATCTGTGTGACTGCAAACTCACTCTGTTAGATTCAACAGTATGTTCATGGGGTCTGGAACTGTACTCTGACACCATGTGTTTTTGATTTGTTTAATATGCAGTCCCTTTACACTCCTGGTGAATTTCTTTGTTTAATCAGTCTATTAATAACTACAAATTTCCCCCAAATTTGACATGATGCATGTCAAAACTTTGTTATTATTTTCTATGTAAACCCAAACACTAGTGCAAGAGAAACATTTCACCTTGTGGCAGAATATGCCATTGTCTTCTCTGTGTCAAGCATTGATGTCCAGTAAAGCACTGAGTTGCTACATCACAATACGTCTATATAGGTGTGTTTCCACTGAGTACTTTTTGGAAAGCAGCTGAGTGTTTTGGCTACGCCCACTAGTTAGTTCCCTTCGGCCTCTGTTCCCATACAGGTACTTTTGTAGCGGCTAACCAGCGGAGTTCGAATGTGACAACAGACAATCTTTAGCGACTATTCCAACCCCTAGTGACTCTTTTTCAAAAAGGTGACTCGTGACAAATCTAGTGACTTTTTCTGGTGTTATTGGAGACTTTTGGAGACTCATTCCTACTCTTAACGAGTTCAAGGTGCCATCCCAAAGCACTCACAAGTGGCCCAGTCCTCCTGAAGCTGTCTCTCCCAGCTGCTGCAGTCAGCAGAGCAGGATATGTTCACCCCTCAGGGTCCAGTCTGCAAAGGAATCATGCATGTGTGAAATCGCCACCTCAACCATATCCAATCATCGTCGACTAGTCAGTAGCGGCTCAGAAAAGTATCTACCTGAGGCAGCTACTTTCTGAGCCGCTGGTTGAGTTGGGCGGATCCTCTCTCCCAAGCCACACCCATAGCGGCTCACTAGAGGGAAAATTACCTAATGAAAACAAGCCTAATGTAAGATACTTTGTGCTTACCTATCTCTTCTCCGTCTCCCTCTCTAGCTGCAGCAGGGTGTCGGAGGAAGCGAGGACGAGCCCCAGCAGCGACCTCCCATCTCCTCCCTGCTGTCCTCTAAACCGTCAGTGGCCTCCTCCACCGACATGCTCCACAGTAAGCTGTCCCAGCTCAAAGAGTCCCGAGAGCTGTACCAGCAGGAACACAACGCACACTCCCATTCCCCGACGCACACACACACCCGCTCAGCCTCGCCGGCGGCCAACCTGGACGACCTGAAGAAACGTCTGGAAAGGATAAAGAGCAACCGGCAGTAAGGGGGGCGCCACCTCATCTCATCCACAGAGCCTGTAGAGTTCAGCTGGTAGTAGAAAATAAAAAAAAAAAACATCCTCCTACTTTTTTTTTTTTTTTTTTTTTTTAACTCATTCTGTGTTTATATTCATGTGTTGGTGGATGGAAATAGCAAGCACTTGCACACTAAAGCTCACCCTCTATCAGCAAACCAAGGAAGCAGCAGGACACCCTGAAGTTTGAACTTGACTCCACCCACTGTGCCTGTAAATTCAACACACCCTAATGTGATTGTAGTTGAGTACTCTCAGATTGAAGTAAAGGCTGTGACTGGAGTTTCCGGCCTCTACACACACTACAGAACCATCTTAGTGTTTTTAGCTAATATTAAAACGTAAAAAATATGTTCTATGAAAAGCTGAGTCCAGGAGTGAGCTTTGACGTGTGTTCACGATGGCATAGTCTGCTGTAATTCTCAGTCTGTACAGTTTTATCTAGATAAACTGTCACAACCACCCATCCCACCTACTGTCCTGTCCTGTCCCGTCCTGTCCTCTCCTGTCTTTCTCTTTCAGGTTGCTACCTGCCCTTCATCTATGTACACTTTTTACTGTATTACGATAATGGTATGGTGAACTTACCCAACTCCTCTCTCTGTTTTAGTATCACGGCACAATGTGTTTGTACATATTTAAAGGTTGTTAACCACTTAACTGTTATGAAGTGCTTCTCATGTGGTTTCAGGACAAAACAAATGTCAACAAATGTTTCTTCCTGTTTTACCATAATTTACATCAGTGCTGCTGCTGTGTTTGACTGGAGAGACACACTTGTATAGAAGCTGTGTAAATGCAGTATGTGACTGCCCCCTTGTGGCTGAACACTGTCACAGCATCAGTTTGTGATTCTCTGTTTGCACTGGGATCATGGACATACAGTCATGGAGAAAGTATTAGACCATCTTTTGTTTTCTTCCATTTCTGGTTCATTTTAATGCCTGGTACAACTAAATGTACATTTGTTTGGACAATTATAATGACAGCAAAAATAGTTCATAAGAGATTATATCTAGCCATTTTCCATGGTTTTCTTGATAATGATTTTGGTTATTTTCAAGGGAAAAAAATGAAAGAAAACAAGGGTAGTCTAATAATTTTTTTCCATGACTGGAATTGCTCATGTCTACATCATTAAGGTAAAAATTCCAAATTAGTGTTGTTTGGTGGAAAAGGTTAATAGTTGAAGCCTCTTTTTAAAATTGCACAGTGCAAATGGGTCTCCAGAACTTACTTGAATCAACAAAAGGCCTGATTTCTAGCAATTTCAGACATTTTTGCTGCCAAAAAAACAAGCTGAACTGCATTTACACAGTGACATAAGCCCTCTGGATCTAAACGCCTCAGCTATATAATACTAGGAGGATATTTGTCTTTTTAACCAGGAGTTTAGACAGGCAGACATAGGAAATCTGTCCAGTTTTATTTTAAAAGCTTTTTCTGGCGCTGTAGTAAGCGTTTGTCAATGGTTTTCAATCCTCCTCAGATTCAAAAGGGCCAAAAGTTTTCAGATTTTTCCTCCCAGCTGAACTCGACTCGAACGATCAACTGGAGTGTTTCGTTGTGGTTAAAACCTGCAGACTTGTTGGTACAGGGTTAAAAACTATTGCTTTTATTTTAGAGAAGTGACATTTTAGCGAGACCCGCTGTTCAGCTTTCCGGCCGATTTGAGACGGAGAATATTGTCTCTAAGAGTGAGCAGGAGGACCAAGCAGAGCTGTATACAGGTGTGTTTAAGTCGTGTTGGACTGTGCTGTGGGTTGACATTTGGCTGTAAATACTGTATTTAATGTCCTCCACTCAAACCCCTCGATCAGTTATTTAACAGCAGCCACTCTGTGTTTGTAGGCTTAACAAGTATGGCATGAAGTCGGTGATTGTTTTAATTTTCTCATGTAAATAAAGTTTGCATTAACAACAACGCTGTGTAATTACGTCATTGTTTTTAATGATGATGGTCATCTGAAAGAAAAGAGAAAAGCTAATAACATTGTTTTTGTATTTAATTTCAATGTCCGTACCAGTCTTACATTGTTCTCCAGCTTTCCTTGTATAATCCATAGTGGAAAATGGCAATAAAGTCTTGTTTTGTTTTTTTAACAACTCGTCTTCAAAACTGATTTTATTTGCTTTTTGGGTATAAAGCAGCAGCATATATTTTATACATTTAAAAAATATATATAGAATATTTATTTTACTGGTATGATGGTGGATAAAGCTAACCACAAAAGTTAAAACAAATTCAATCATTCATTCAATTAGAAACAAAAAAACTTTAAAATTTATACCCAAAACTTGAAGATATTGTGAATGTGATATATCAAAATTAGTTGTGGGATATGTGGAACAACCCCAACATTACCCATCCAAAATGTTAACCTCTGCAGAGCAAATTTTAAAAACCAGTACAAAGACATATCAATAAATCCAATTAATTCAGTTCAATGTATTGTAAAAAGAAAACCACCAAACATTAGAAAAGACAAAAAATCGTCTTTATTTAACCAGTTACTAGTGAAGATCTGACCAGAGATGCATGCTGCAGGGTTTAAGTTGTTTAATACTCTTACAGGTGGGATTTTTACGGTGCAAAAAGCTAATTTCCCCCATTCATAAAAGTGGCTACTGTGGCAAGTTGTTTAGATAAAATATTCTGTAGTATTCTTAATAAAAGAGCACTAGATTTTCCTTGATGAACCCTCCATTCTTAGTAGAACACCCCAGTGGTAACGATACTAGTTGACAGAACCATAACTGTTAAATCCGGTTTGGGTTATCTCATCTAACAGCTAGACAATCTTTAGTTAGCTCATGTTTGCTTGGAGCAGACATTTGTGTCTTTTGATCTTGGAGATATTAAGTTGGGAGTGAGCTCTCCCACATTGTTTAATCCACAGCTAGCAACGCTGCTCTTGTTTTTTGAGTTGTGGAAAAGGGAAAAAGCGATGCCTCCTGCTAAACTCTTAGGGTAACTGGCAGTGAAGGGACAACGAAGCTTCATGAACCATTCGCTTTATTTACAGAGCCCACTAGATGGCGCTCTTTGTTCAACAAAGTTCTGAAAACACACTCAATTACCATGGCTAAAGCCTTTTTTTAAGCCCAGACCGCCATCTAGTGAGGTAAAAAAATAAAGCAAATGGTTCACGAAGCTTCATTATCCCTTCAATAGTGATAGTAGTCAGATTTACAAATCCCGTATACACAGTTCAAAGCTTCTCTTAGTAACGGCTACTAAGGCTATGATTAGAGGAGGAGCATTCGGGGGAGGAGTTTTGTCAACGGTAAATTAAGATAACATTTAAGATTTTCCAAATTCCAGTTATAATCTGGCTTCCAATATTTTTTCTTTTATTAGTCCCACAATGGGGAAATGGTGCCCATCACATTTAACGGTAATGAAGTTTGGGGTCCACTCAGTCTTCATAGCTGTACCTACTAGAAGAAACATACAGAATCTTTACATGCAGGATTCTGCAAGTTAATTTTACATGTTTAAAGAGAAACACCAAAAAATGCAAATAGAGCAGAGTAAGACAGATACCTATTGATGTGTTTCTCAACACTATCCACTCAGATTCTTGTGAAATACATACAGAAGATATGCTCTATATTTACAATAAATATATAATTGTGCACTGTTGATTTATATTGTTGATTTGAAATAGATAGATAGTTGGGAGTGAATGGATAAAGTCTTCTCTGAGTTACAAAGAATCCTTGGCCGCAAGAGACTTAGCTATGTCTTTGCCTTTTTGTGTGCTTTGTATATAATTCTATATGTCTGATGTTTCAACAATGTATCCACCTACTGTGGAAAGAATTTTTCTCTTTGATGACAAAAACTATTTATCTTGAACTACTCTTTTATGACAAATGAATGTCAGTGGTGGAAAGTAACTAAGTACATTTACTCAAGTACTGTACTTAAGTCCAGTTTTAAGGTACTTGTATTTTACTTGAGTGTTTCCATTTTATGTAACTTTATACTTCTACTCCACTACATTTTTAGGCAAATATTGTACTTCTTACTGCACTACATTTAGCTGACACCTTTAGTTACTTTACAGGTTGAGATTTAACATAAAAAACATGAAAGTGATTAGACTTTTTTTTATTATTGAATGTTATAACAGTATATTAAGAAATTAAAGGAGCATCGATACAAATAATGTAATAATATATATGTTTAGAATATATAAAACATTTGAGTGAGTCCATTCTACATAACATGTACTTTAAGTACACTTTGATGCTGATACTTTTGTACTTCAGTAAGTTTTTGAATGCAGGACTTTAACTTTTAGTGGAGTGATTTCACAGTGTGGTATTAGTAGAAACTTGATAATGTTTTGTATCAGTGGGAATCTCAACATAAACGCTCAATTATGAAGATTGTGAAGATTTATTTGAGAAAATATAAAAAAAAAATACAAATATGCACAGAAAGAACAATTTGTGTATTTAAGAGTTTTAAAAATTCCAATCTACACATATCTAAAATAGATCAGTATACTTTATTTACTGTAAATAGATATACCGAACTACATATTAAAGTAATATAAACACACTGTACAGTCACAGAAGAATACAGAAAATACAGCTATGTACAGAGCACATTCAAGCACTTGTGGTATTCATTCACTTCCCTTCACCAGTTTCTTCAATAAATCATTTTTTTGTCATGTCATCTACATACAACTCATAGTATGTTACTGTAAGAGTGTGATCACATGTCTGAATCCTCTATGGAGAGTTTATGACACTGTGATTTCTTCACTGTCTGACTCGGAGAGCTCTGACTGTTTGCTGGACTCTGACGAAGAGGAAGGATTGTGGACACGGTGGTAAAGATGTGACTCGTGGCTGCCGAGCTCTAAGTGGCCGGTCGGCGTACTCCTGTCCATCCCGTGGCAGTTGGTGCTGCCTACGTCAGTCAGGTCTGGGTGGGGGTTGGTTTTGGTGGGGAGGGTCTGCTGGCGGCAGCCGCCTGTCGACAGCAGTTCTCTCTCCTTGGAGTTCCTCCATTTCATCCTGCGGTTCTGAAACCAGATCTTCACCTTGAAAGGACACAAAAAAACCAGAATGTTAATGACACCGACCTCATCAACAACAACAGGAGCATCTCAATAAATTAGAATATCAGAGAAAAGTTTATTTATGTCAGTAATTCAATTCGAAATGTGGAAATAACACATTATATACATCCATTACCCACAGAATGAAACATTTTATGTTGTTTAATTTATTTCATTTCTTCTAATTATTATGATTATGGCTTACATTTAATGAAGACCTAAAATTCAGTGCCTTTAAAAATAAAAGACCAATTTTAAAAAGTATATTTAATATGGGAATGTTGACTTGAACTACTGGAAATGGACTTTTCCATGATATTCTAATTTATTGAGACGCACCTGTACTGTGGGAGCCAACTTATATTTATAAATAAACAAGTTAATAAATAGGAACAATTTCATTGTGTTTTATGTTAAGTTAAAATCAGTCAGATAAACATAATTAAATTCATGTTCATATAAGAATAATATTTGTATAAAGATGTTATTTTTGTACCCTTTGTTATGAGCAGTAAGGCAGGTTATTGTGACTTTAATAGAGAAGTTCTTGTTTTTTGGTGGGCACGTGAGATGCTAACATGCTAACTAATTTCCAGGGTTTAGGAATAATGCTGCGTTCGATTGCACTCGGAACTCGGAAAGATCCGAGTTGGAAATTCCGACTTCTGAGGTAAATGCGTTTCATTGCTCAACCTCGAAAAACATGGCCGGCCACAGCAAATTGATGTTTGTTTGGATGTCTTTCGAGCATTTAAAAGTTATTCTGGGGAAACATCATAAATGTGTTCTATGTGCTCCACTTGGTCTGTGGTATATCCTCCATAATATTCCTTTAAGGATTACTGGGTCTGGGTTCTTATGGGTTAACTATGTAACCATTAAATTTCACACGTAGATTGTTAAATATGTATATATATCAGTATATACCTACACTGGTGGTGGCGATCTTATTCAAAATGACCATGAAACTGGAAAATGCGGCAATGCAGATGTGTCCGATTTGGGATACAGTCTATAGATGTTGGTTTTCTTACCGCAGTTATAGTTATTGATAGGGGGAAATCATCAATTGAACACTCTTGTAAAAACAGAACTGTGTTGTTTTTTTTCTTATCGCTTTTACATCGGAGAACTGTGGAAGTTTTTTCCTCGTCAAGTAACTAAACGTGTAAAACCAAGGTCTGTCACGATAACACATTTTTCCCAGAAACTAACACGATAAACGATAGTATTGTATCAATGTTGTTTAGTTTTAGGAGGAAATTAGACCATAATAAGTACATCCTTTTCCACAACAATGATTTTTTTTAACCTCGAGAATATTAAACATTGGAAATTAAATGTGTAAGAGAAATATTAAAATGTCCTAGATAAATAAAACATAAACAAATAAACTACAACCAAAACAAATAAAATAGACTTTCAGGCTCTGTTAACAAAACCTTGCAATGAGATAATCATTATGTATTATATTGTTTTATTATTAAAATATCATATAAACAGCTGGAATGGCTGCCTGCAATAGAGGTTTGGGGGTTTTTTTTGGCAATTCTCACTGCCTGTCAAACATTTGCAGCATTACTTTAAACACAACACAAAAAAATCATAAAAAGTCACGCATGTAAACGACAATATATTGTGTCCAGAAAAAAACTATCATGTCTGTTTTTATATATTGAACGATGAGTCGATGTAGTAATTATGGTGACAGGCCTATATAGTCCTCTGTGTGTGTACCTGTGAATCTTTGAGTCCCAGTTTACTGGCAAGTTTCTTCCTGTCTGGTTTGCTGATGTATTTCTGCTTCTGGAAAGTTCTCTCCAGAGCCTTCCTCTGGAGGTCTGAGAACACAGCCCGCCGCAGCATGCCTCTCCTGGGCTTCCCTCTGGGGGCCAGGGGCCATGAAAAGGTTCCCGGGACAGGAACCACAGAGGAGGAGGCTGGAGGGACAAAACACAAGAGAGTAGAGATTTAACAGCCAGAACCAGTTGCTCTGATGTTGCCCCTTGGAAACCAATGGTGGAATGTAACATTTACTCAAGTACTGTACACTGCAGGAAGGTGTGTCTAAAAACAAGATAAAAACACTAAATCTGAGTGAAATTATCTTGCTGCATGGACAGATAATTTCACTTGACAAGATGTACTGAATTAAGATTATTAAATCTAGAAATAAGCATGTTGACCACTTCAAATAAGAAATTAACTCTTAAAACAAGATAACTTATCTAACACTTCTAAATCTAAGGGTTTTTCTTTATCTTTGTAAGAAACAAATAATTTGCAGTGTACTTAACTACAATTTTGAGGTACTTGTACTTTACTTGAGTATTTACATTTTATGTAATTTTATACTTCTACTACGCTACATTTTGCTGACAGCTTTGGTTACTTAGAGATTTAACATGAAAAAACATGATCAGTTTAAAGTGATTAGCTTTTTTTAATAAATTAAACCTCAAAACAGTATATTAATTAGTTTAAATGAGCCATATCTTGAGTAAATTAACATAAATGCATCAATAATAATAATAATACAATAATATATTTCAAATATATTAAACAGTCTGAGTGGGTCCATTCTGCATACCGTGTACTTTTAATTTTTTGATACTTTAAGTACATTTTAATGCTGATACTTTTGTACTTTTACTTCAGTAAGTTTTCAATGCAGGACTTTTACTTGTAGTGGAGTCATTTTACAGTGTGGTATTAGTACTTTTACTGTAGTAAGGGATCTGAATACTTCTTCCACCACTGATGGAAACAGTAGTTAAATATATCTGTAATACATTTCTTCTTAAGAACGGTTCACTAAAAAAGACCACATCAATATAGATATAGGTTTAGAGATCTGAGATGATTTAGGTGGGAAGGATGGAGGTCCTGGATGGAGGGATGAAAAAATAAGATTTGTTAAGATAAAACTTCATTTGTAGTATGGGGCCAATAGAATTACATTGGGCCTTCTTCTCTATGCAGAGAATAATGGATCTCACTTTATGAATAACACTCGTTGTAATTATAATAATAATTAATAATATTTATGGTTAGGATTCATGTTTGTCCTTACTACATTATCAAAGGGTCAACAATACATTATGTGTCAAAGAAAGCTGCCAGTGTAGTGAAGTGTAGTGTGGTTTTCAGCTTGTTTTTCTTTCTGGATGTATTCCTTCAAATATTTGGCAGCTCATGTGAATTATAAGTATAAATTTAGAGTAATATTTTCAGACATTTTGCATTTCCCTGTATAGTTGCTTCCTTATCAGCTGCTACACTTAATATTGAAGTTGTTTTATTTAACAATGTATTGTGCATTTTAATAAATTAGAAATACCTCATTTTAATTGCTTGGATAATTATAATTTTGTCCTCTGATAAAAATATTTTTTAGCATCTTGATGACACTGCAGGTTGATTTTTTTTTATCATTCTATTTTATATTTAATTCAATTTAGATTGTGAGGTGAATGAGGTCTGCATGCCTTCAATGTGTCTAAAATGTTAAATAAAAATAAAATAAATCATAAATAAATAAATCCATCCATATCTTCTTGACGCTCTTATTTTCCTAAAAATCTTTTGGGGAGTTTCTGAATTGATAGAATTTAATTTATTACTATAAACTTTTATGCTGATTCAACAGGAGTTCTGCTAAAACTTGGCACTTTTTCTCATTATATTCTACTATTATATTCCTCAGTGTTTCAGAAAAGAGTCAGCAGTTCTTACTACCATCGTGAGCACACAAGATCCCTGACGCTGCCCATAATATACTTGTTCTGCCTGAAATCTGATGTTTAAAAGCCCAATTTGTCCACCAGTGAAAACAGAGCCTATGCTAATGAGACGGGCTCTCCAAAGCTCAGCTCACACTGCCTCTAATGAAGCATGAAGGGGGATTGTATAGGCTGCAAATGCATAGAGAAAGGTGATTGTGTTGTAATGAATTGAGTGGAAAAGGCCGTCGACAGGCTAGTATATTACAGGCCCATTAAAGACAGGTCAGTATAACTTAGAGCTGTTAGAGAGACTTCACTCAAGCCTGAGGCTGAGGACTGCTCACACTCTTAGAAATAGATATCGTGTCTACATATAGAAAAATAAGTTGTTTTTTTTGTAGAATCTGGTCAATATTCAAATGAAATCCAGGTTCAAACTTGTGAGAAACATTGCTAACTCAAATAAAATCTTTAAGTGTGTGTGTGTGTGCGTGTGCGTGCATGTGTGTGTGTGCATGCATGTGTATGTGTGTGTGCGTGCATGTGTGTGTGTGCGTGTGTGTGTGTGTGGTTTTGGCTCCTATTGGTCACGGTGCTGAGAGCTTTGTGGGCAGGCAGAGAGGCTTGGTGGGAAAACGGCGGCGCGTGAAGAGGCACTGAGTTCCTGAGCTGGGAAGATACCCGCCTCACATTTAGAGCATGACAAACGGCACTAATATATTTAAGGGCGTGACAAACCGGACTAATTTGAAGATTAGGACAACTGGTGCTAATGTCAGCAGTCACTGTGTCGTCTAAACAGTCCTTCAAATTGGCAAAGCTGATCCCGAGCTGCCCGCTATATTCCCATGCTAAAAGGCTGACAGCCACTTAACAGCTGACGGAGACCTCAGCATCTGCATCAGCTGGTAAAATGTGTTTTTGTGTATTATTTGAGAAGCTGTAAAAAACACTGCTTTTTGGACTGAGCTGCACTTAACTGAATTGTATACTGGGACAATTCAATTAAAAAAAATAAGTATATATATATATATATATATATATATACTTATTTTTTATCTTCCACAAAAGTGTACTCTGTGGAAAAAGTCTAGTCAAAGATTAACCTCTACTAAAAGAAAGGCCATTACACCTAACTCATTTTATATGTAATATAAATCAGCCATCTAGGTTACAAAAACACATTAATAATATAATATAAGTTGAGATCAAATATCACACAGAAATATATGTTGCGGAAATGCAATAAATAAACATCCTTTTGGATTTTTTTTTATCTCAATGGTGAACAAGTGTTATAATATATTTTTGTATTTTTGTATTTTTGTATATTTTTATATATTTATTTATGTAGAGATTTTTGTAAGCAATAAAGTTATGTAATCTGGTAAAGTAACTGTTAAATCATTGATATTATTCAACCCTGCATAAATATCTGGGTGGCGTTACTCTATGAGACGACCAAAACATATTATTGTACCTGATTTAAAAAAAGAGGGGAAAGATCCAGGATCTTAAAAAATATATATATCATCCTATTTTTTATTTTTATTTTTCAAAAAGGGATAAAGTGGTTGAAAATGTATCAAATTGCGTTCAGCAAGTCACAAATGAATTGCCAATCAAGTTTATTATTTGTACTAATATGTGTATTAGTATTTGGTGTCCAAATAGAAAGATAGGCATGGAGGGATCAAATTTCACCAGACAACATGATGGTTTTCTCTCTTATAAATGAAACCATCAAAATCACACTGAAAAGTTTCTGTCTTGGAGTTCTGAAATAACTGATATCTATATGTATATATATGGCACAATTTAATCCACAAACCTGTGAAATATGAAGCTCTGATGAAGGGATGAAGGCTTCCATCAAATAAAGGCAAAGAGAAGGTCTTGGTCTGAAGGCTTTGGAGTGAAGAGCAAGCTGAAAAATAACACAAACTGACATCAATATGTGCTACTTCAAAGCAGGAGAAACACACTAGAAATATATCCAGCAAGATAAATATCATTAAGGAGTTATAATTTCTTATAATATTTTAGTAACTACAAATAATCATAATTATAATATTAATTGTACCTAGGGAGAAATTGTATGCATGTATGCTTTTTATGTTTGTACCAAGCATTTGATAAATAAAGAATATTTAAAAAATAATAAAAAATAATTGTGCCTAGGGAGAAATTGTATGCATGTATGCTTTTTATGTTTGTACCAAGCATTTGATAAATAATTTTTTTTTTAAATAAATAAAAATTAATTGTGCCTAGGGAGAAAAAAATGATTGAAAAAAATAAAATAAACAACATTATTAAGTGTGTTTAATGCACCTCAGCATTGATAATACATAGGCTGTTGCAACATTTTAATAATAATAATCACAATAATTAATATTAATATTATGTTTTATTAATTATTAGGACTACTAACAGCAGTTATAGGGTAGCCTCTATTTTTCTCCTACTCACCGCTCCGTGTGGAAGGTGCCAGTATCGCACTGACGCCGAACTTAAGGCCAGAGTCCGGGCAGGAGGTCTGCGGGGAGCCGCTGCTGCTGCTGCGGCTGCTGCTCTGGCTGGAGTTTGGGGGCAGAGAGCGCTCTGTGCTGGGGTCTAAGGCCCGGAGGGGGCCGCCCGGGCCCGGGCTGAACGGGAAAAACTCTCCGGGACTTCTGGGGAAAGTCCGATGTACGTAGCTGACAGGCTGACTTAACCGCAGGAGATCCTCCACCAGGAAGCCTGAGTGGAGGGACCGGTTGAGAGGCGAGGCGAGAGCCGCAGAGGGACGCAGTAAGCCCGGGTACAGAGGCGGCGGCAGAGCGCTGCAGGGAAACATCATGGTTGTCCGACCTGGAAAAGTTTCCTACCTCCTGATATGTCTTCAGGAGAAAAAAATCAAGAGAAAGAAACCAAAACACACTCAATCTGCGCTCTATGCGTTTCTGTGAAAGGTTTTATACAAGTCGCTCCTTTACACAAACACACACACTCAAGCTCATGCACATGTGTACGCGCACAAGTTCAACCCTCAGTCCATCTCTGCCTTGAATCTCTTTGAACACTAAGCCGAAGGGATTGGTCAACGGTCCTCTGATTCTTTTGTGATTGGACCTCAGTCAAAACAATTGCATTGCCCTCCTGGTTTTTATCTTTTTTGATTTGTTGGCAAGCGGACAATAAACTCAATTATTGCGCCAATGAAAATGAAACGCACTTACATCAACAGGAGGACACAGTGCATGTTGTTTTATTATGACCATACAGATGATAATATGATTTTTTTGTGTGACAGACTTCATTAACCCTTTGATGCACAACATATAAACACCTTCTAATGCACAATATGGGTCAAAAATGACCCGCATTCATTTCCCATGTTATTTCATGCTGGCTGTGTTTGAATATATATATTTTTTATTACAACAGATAATTATATCCATTTTTCCTTTCATACTTTATGCAGAAAAAATGTTTTTCTGCATAAAGTTTACACACATGAGTCAAAAATGACATTGTGCATTAGAAGCGTAGTGATTAAAAAAAAAAGGGTTTTTATTCAAAAAGTAATAAACGAAAACAAAAAAATAGGACGTATGATGATCAAAAACAAGTTAATTGAGGGAAAACCTGGAATACTGAATGATGAAATTAATTTATTGCAAAGATGTAGAATATAAAAACTTAAGTCACTTTAGACCCATGTTGTGCATCAAATGGTTAATGCTGCATTTAGCTACCCGCAAAATATTCGGTACAAACTAACAGAGGAAAACTTTTTTCACCAGGAAACCACGTCTTTGGTCAGATGTTTTTCTAAAAATCACCAAAATCCACATTGTATGCCCGCATTTGCGTCGTTAACATCATCCCTCATCAGTGACTTGTTGGAGAGACAGGTTGTCTTTCCGCTTAAAACGATTGAAAGCCCGAAAGACTTAAAGTCAAAGGTCAGAAACACAGAACACCCACTGCCCCTGAATGCCCACTGCTCATCCTTAAATAGAGAGAATAATCGTCATTTCAAAATAATGGTCGTGGGCAAGGGGCGTATAGGTTTTATTTGGAAAGTTGTGGGGACATTGATCGCATTAAAGCATTTAACACTTTATTTCCTGCATTCAGGTGAGATATCATGCAACAATTCAGTATGTTACAATTCCATTTACCAGCTTTATCCAAAGCGACGCACATCTGAGAGTTAAATTTGTAAAGAAAAAAAATGTCTTTATTATGTGAAGGAAACGCAAGATTCAGGTGTCCTGTGACTTTTCAATAGTGGTGGAAGAAGTATTCAGGCCCCTTACTTCAGTAAAAGTACTAATACCACACTGCAGAATTACTCCACTACAAGTAAAAGTCCTGCATTCAAAACTTACTGAAGTAAAAGTACAAAAGTATCAGCATCAAAATGTACTTAAAGTATCAGTATCAAAGTATCACATACTCTTAAGGCAGAATGGACCCACTCAGATTGTTATATATATATATTCTAAATATATCATTGTATTATTATTATTATTATTGATGCTTTTATGCCAATTTTCTCAAGATAGGGCTAATTTTAACTACTTACTTAAGTAAAAGATAAAAGTATCGGCATCCAAATATACTTTAAATATTAAAAGTAAAAGTAGTTGTCATGCAGAATGGAACCACTCAGATTGTTTTAAATATTCTGAATATATTATTAGGTTATTATCATTAATGCATTTATGTAAGCAGCGTTTTACTGCTGTCAATGTAGGGCTCATTTTAAGTACTTTATATAGTATTATGTGGTTTAATTTATAAACATGCGTAATTACTTCAAATTGATCATGTTTTTAATTTAACCTGAAGCGTAACTAAAGTTGGCTGCTAAATCTAGTGGAGTAAAAAGTACAATATTAGCCCTTAAAATATAGCGAAGTAGAAGTATAAAGTTACAAATGTGGAAATACTAGTTAACAAGTTAAAGCCCTGCATTCAAAAGTATCAGCATCAGAATGTACTTAAAGTATCAAAAGTAAAAGTACTCATGATGCAGAATGATTCATTTATAGAAGCAGCGTTTACATTTTCTCAAGGTAGGGCTCATTTAACTACTTAATATACTGCTATGTGCTATAAATATAAAAGTCTAATCATTTTAAATTTATCATGTTTTATGTTAAATCTCAACCTGAAAAGAAACTAAAGCTGTCAGCTAAATGTAGTGGAGTAAAAAGTTCCACCACTGCTAAAAACACTAGTGATCAGCCAATGTGTGTTTTTTACCACTCACTTTACAGAAAGCAAAAAAAAAAATCCAGGTAGTAGTGTGGACAGTTTTAGGTAACCATGGAGACCTACCATCACCATCCCTTACATGAATGATGTCATGCAGTAGGCCAGTTGCCCAAACAGGCAGATGTTTTTGACCTCACGCACTTTGCTGAAGAAGATACTTAAATTAATCAAGATAGGTCCCTTTTTTTTAAACTGCTGTTTATGTTGTCCCCAAATTATCTACGCCACATGAACTCATCAACTGGAAAACTGAAAATGATAATAATTGAGCATGGGAATGGCCTTCATATAGTCATATCATATTGTTGTAAACTTTTTAACTCTGGGAAAGTCAGGTGTTCAAATGGCGCCTTGAAATCAGAAAAGATAAAGAATTATAGATAAGTAATAGAATAGTTAACAAAAATGACACTTGCTGCGGAGTCAGTGATGTCGGAGACTGTCTTTAAACCCTCTATGGTTCGCATTATGATGCCAGTTAGGAAAAAAATGTTTGGAGTGTTTTTTTGTCTGAAAATAGACTAAATAAACATAATCTGAATACATTTTTACCTTTTTGGGTTTTTTTCCTCATAGGCAACATTGTACCATAGCGGTGCACAAGTGATAGAGAAAGTTTTTAAAATTAATTTTAACATAACTTATGTAATAAACATGTGTAAAAGATTCAGTAGCTTCAACATGGTACAATACATAACATTTTAAATCTAAAAACATTATAAAAAGGAACTTTTTTTAACCGGTTTCTTGTCTGAATGTTGCCTGTAAGCAACATTGTACCAATAAACCAACGACCCATTGAAATTAATGTCTTGAACAGTCTAAGTGTATGAAACTATCAATAATGAAGGTTTACTCACCTATCAGTAGGAATATATTTTTTCCAGATGGAAAAAGGTCAGGAAATTTGTTTTGACGTTTGGAGTGATTTTTTTGTGGTGCAAAATTGCAAAGCTGTTTCCTTTGGAAAAGTCTGCAAAATAGGGTTTCAATATGGCCTCCTGGAGATCATGTGACAAATTAAAGCATTGCTATTGGTTCCCTATACTCTTCCCTCTTTTTAAAAGTATCGCATCACTTAAAAACACGCATTGTAGAAATTTGACAGGCCAAAAATGGGAATGTTGCCTGAGGACAACACTGTACCATAGAGGGTTAATATAGGACATTAAGGTAAATTACAATAAAGTGAATCCTCAAACTTGAATCTGGCAATACAAACTATTGAAAACACTGTGTTGAGGCCTGCTGGACTCAGTGTCGCTGTGGAACGCCAAATGTGGCATCTGGTATGAAGGCGTTGGAGAAGTTTTCAGCTTCTGATGCTGGGTCTGTTGGTGTCGCCGGTGAAACTTTGGATGTGGCTGTCCTGATTTTGAAGAATTGGTTATGTGATCATACAGTAAGACAACAGCCATACCAATAAGGACATGATATTGCTTGTGGTACGGAGTAGTTGCTTACCTTTCAAGTGTGTTTGAGGTGATGTTGCATTGATTCCAGCTCTGGCGTGGACTGTGACAGAGAAAGAGGAGCAGATAGTTGAGGTGTGGTCCTATGTACCACCCCAGAGACCTAAAAAGAATGAAAAGATTGGTGATGGAGTTCGTCACACTCTAAACTTTCCAAAAATGTTATAAACTTCCAAAAGATTTTGATCAGCACATGGTGATCCTGACTATGTGGTGGCGTCCTGACAACAGTGACAGTTTAAACTGTGGTAGATGGACTTCAGAAAGATAGAGGTGAGAGAGAAACAAAGAAGCCTTTCAAAGAAGATTTGGTCTGGGGCTTGAGGGGCGTGAGCTGAGGGTGCACGGTAAGACCTGTGACTAATGGCATTTAAGCACGTGCTGCTCTCTCTTCTATGTTCATCTTCCTTGTGGCCATGTTTCTCAGAAACAAGCATCATTTCTCCAATGTCACTGACATTATGTTCAGTGAGCAGTGAAGATTTAGGATACAGGAATAACCTGTCATCTCTTAAACACGCCTATTACACAACCTGGGTTCTTATCTGGAGCTCTCCTGGGAATGCTTCCTGAGGTCCGAGCTCTCTGCCAGCAGCACTCTGCTCTACACTCATCACACTGAAGCTGTCACTCCAAATGTTTCCTCAACAACCTTTCTAGGCCACAAGTCCATTCTACATTTTCAATACCCTTCAAGTTGCAACTAGAGGAGCTAACTCAGACACGCCAACCATAAATTTAACCAGTGGTGGAAGAACTATTCAGACCCCTTACTTAAGTAAAAGTACTAATACCACATTGTGAAATTACTCCACTACAAGTAAAAATCCTGCATTCAAAACTTACTGAAGTAAAAGTACAAAAGTACCACCATCAAAATGTACTTAAAGTATCAAAAGTAGAAGTACTCATTATGCAGAATGGACCCACTCAGATTATTTTATGTATTCTAAATATATTATTTGATTATTATTTTTAATGCATTTATATACATTATTATTAGTGAAGGGACAATGAAGCTTCGTGAACCATTTGCTTTATGTTTTTTGACCCCACTAGATGGCGGTCTTGGCTTTAAAAAAAAGGCTTTAGCAATGGTAATTGAGTGTGTTTTCAGACCTTTGTTGAACAAAGAGCGCCATCTAGTGGGCTCCGTAAATAAAGCAAATGGTTCAAGAAGCTTCGTTGTTCCTTCACTAATTATTATGCCTGTATTTTCATCTCAAGGTAGGGCTCATTTTATGAATTTTATTGAATATTTTATTTAATATACTGTTATGAGGTTTAATTAAAAAATGCCTAAACACTTTGAAGTTATCATGTAAAATCCCCTGCAAAGTAACTAAAGTATTTGAGTAAACTAGTACTTAGTTACATTTCACCACTGCATTTGAGGCACAACAAAAACCATCCAGTTCAGTTACATCGCGAATCTATCCCTTTATTTCCTAAGGCATCTGCAGCACCCGTCAACTGAACTGTTCACCTTCCCATACATGGCAAACATTTTCTCACTTACAAAATTGATTTTTGATCAAATCTAACAGAAACTTATCAACCGTTTTCATTGGAACTTAGCAGTGGAGGAAAGTAACTAAGTACATTTACTTTAATTCTACTCCACTACATTTAGCTGACAGCTCTAGTTACTTTTCAGCTCGAGATTTAATATAAAAAAACATTTACATTTAACGTGATTAGACATTTTTTAATTAAACCTCATAACAGTATATTAAGTAGTTAAAATGAGCCATAATACCTTCAGAAAATTCAAACACTGCTTACACAAATGCATCAATACAAATAATGTAATCATATATTTAGAATTAATAAAACAATCTGAGTGGGTCCATTCTGCATAACAAGTACTTTTACTTTTGATTCTTTAAGTTTATTTTGATAATGATACTTTTATACTTTTACTTCAGTAAGTTTTGAATGCAGGACTTTTACTTGTAGTGGAGTAATTTCACTTAGTACTTTTACTTAAGTAAGGGATCTGAATACTTTTTCCACCACTGGAACTTAGTAATGAAATGGTCTCTGAATGAAAAAAGAGGCTGTCTCTGGAAAGAGGTGTTGCCCTGGAATTATAAATGTATGTATTTGTACCATCTTCTTTTTATTGGTAAAAGAGGAAGAGGGGGGAAACAAGTGATCCAATACAAATGGTTGTGTATGACAGTGCAAATAAGAGCAGAAAATGAAAAATGCAATTATAAAACAGCAATACACAAATACACAATTTCCTCAGCAGATCTTGTAGTTATGATGAAATTATAAGCATACTGCCTATATTTTTCCACTTGGGGATTTCTTGGTTAAAAAATACAATATCTGCCTAAAAGTGTAGTGAAGTAGAAGTATAAAGTTACATAAAATAGAAATACTCAAGTAAAGTACAAGTACCTCAAAGTTGTACTTAAGTAGTACTTGAGTAAATGTACTTAGTTACTTTGCACCACTGAACTGAACTGAGCAACTGCTTTTAAAAAGCAAAGGGCCAAAATTAATACAGTACTGTGCAAAAGCCTAAAGCATGTGTGGGGGGAAAGTGCCTAGAAGAATTGAGGGTGGTCACAAAAAATATTGGTTTGATTTAGATTTTTCTTCTGTTCACTCACTTTGCATTTGTTTATTGATTAAAATAAATTATTTACATTTCAATTTTTAAAAGCATTCTTATTTTACAGCATTTTTTCCCTCACCTTCCCAAGACTTTTGCACAGTGTACAGGTGCATCTCAATAAATTAGAATATCATGGAAAGTTTATTGATGTCAGTAATTCAATTCAAAAAGTGGAAATAACACAGTATAGTATAGATCAATTACGCATTGAATGTCTTATTTTAAATTCTTCTAATTATAATGATCATGGCTTAAATTTACATAAAAAGTATGTTTAATATGGAAATGTTGCCCTCTGAAAAAGTATGTCCATCTATATGCACTCAATACTTGTTTGGGGCTATTTGACTACTGGAAATGGACTTTTCCATGATATTCTGATGTATTGAGATGCACCCCGGTATGTATTTAAGTGCATGTTGTGTTGGTTAAATCTTGTAAACTTTTCATTTTGAAGGTATCATGATGACCACCTTAAACAACACCAGAGAGAGAGAGGGGGGAAAAAAGAGAGAGGGAGAGAAAGAGAAAAATTTGCGTTCAAAGCATTTTTTATTTCTTCAGAAAATCCCTCTATTGTATTGAAGTGGAGCAGATGGTTCCCTGGGAGGGAGTATGGGCATTAGCAGAACTAATTTCTGCTCCTGGTCCGACAGACAGACCGGCCTGCTGCTCGATTCTTAACCAGCACAACAGCTGCTGGTGAATTAAACACCAGTTAAGACTCATTTTAAAAGCTATTAGCCTCTTGAAGTCTTACAACATGAACCCTCCCCACCTTACCGGCTGTATTGATTACACATGCAAAGAGGGGGAAAACAACTAAGGCGGTGTGGTAACCAGTTAAGCCTCCAACTCTTAACATGTAAAAAAAAACAAAGCTGACACAAAATGATGACACGTGAACTTCAAACACTTTCAAAAGGGCGGCATGAAAGAGACGAATGTAACTTGAACCCTTTAAATTATTTTCAAAATAATAGTGATAATTGTTTCCCAAGAAGCTGTGTCCGGAACTTTTGTTAAAGTTGTTTTCCTCTTTCATATAGGAAACTTACAGAATAATAAGATATGTACCGACTGAACCCCTAATATATTAATATCAAAAAATGCATGCACTGTTGTCTGAAATAATCCTGAATCATACGACCACATTGTTGTCTTGTGTGTTCCTACCCTCAAATACAATTCACAGGTGAAATAAGCGCTCTGAGAAACAATTCCTCATACCTAAATGTAACTGCAACCACTTTAAGCACATTGTTTACGTGGCAGTTTCATTAGGTTTAGGAAGGAAACAACTTCCCTAAGGTTTGGGCAAACAGCTTAATGGTTGGGCCAAAAATCTACATAACTGCTGTCAGTGGTATATGATTACGTTATTGAGTTATGCTGGTGACTCCCTAAGCGGACCTTGTTGTTCTTTACACTTCGTATCCTTGCTTCCCCTTTGCAGTGGTGGAAGAAGTATTCAGATCCTACTAATACCACACTGTGAAATTAGTCCTGCATTCAAAACTTACTAAAGTAAAAGTACAAAAGTATCAGCATCAAAATGAGCTTAAAGTATCAAAAGTAAAAGTACTTATTATGCAGAATGGACCCACTCATATTGTTTTATATTCCAAATATATTATTGTATTATTATTATTATGATGCATTTATGTAAGCAGCATTTAATTTGATCAAGGTAGGGCTCATTTTAACTACTTAATATATTGTTATGAGGTTTAAAAAAAACAAACAGGTCGAATCACTTTAAATGTATTTGTTATGTTAAATCTCTGCCTGAAAAGTAAATGTAGTGGAGTAAAAAAATGCAATATTTGCCTCTAAATGAAGTGGAGTAAAAAGTATTAAGTTACATTAAATGGAAATACCCAAGTAAAGTACAAATACCTCAAAATTGTACTTAAGAACAGTACTTGAGTTAATGTACTTTGTTACTTTTCACCACTGTTAAACACATTGTTATTGTGGCAGTTTCATTAGGTTTAGGAAACAAAACTACTTCCCTAAGGTTCAGGCAAACAGGTAAATGGTTGGGCGTTGCAAAAAAATCTACATAACAGCTGTCAGTGAGGTAGTCATGATTATGTTCTTGAGTTATGTAAGAGACTCCCAAAGCAGACCTTGTTGTTTTTTACACTTCGTATCCTAGTTTCCCCTTTGCTTTTACATTCCATAAAATCACTTCCCTCTTGGTGTCCTTCATACTTAATATGGCTACTAGAGGACTCTGCTAATTGTTACCATAAATATGAATTATAATAAGCTGCTGTACAAATCAGGGCCATGTGGTGATTTGATCATCGCAATCATGCCATTGCACAATGTGAAAATGCAAGATATCTCTTGGAAACACATTAAGAAGTAAGAAATAGAAGAACTATTTTATGTGCTTTGTTCACTGTAAAAATTTTAAGTAGCACTGGGCTAAAGACCTGTTTCATCGGTATCTTTTAATCAATCATTTTTTTCAAAACAGAGACTTAAATGGATCGTAATTCATGTGCCATTACTTCATCTAGGATTTTTGTTTTATATTGCTTTAAAATTGTCAGTTTGGCTGTTTGGTTCCTAAAACACTGTGACTAGGCAAAGTTAAGATTACATATTTATCATTATGATAACTAGATATTATAATGTACTGATAGTTACATTTGTTTCAGGTTAATGGGTAATTTTTCTAAAAGTTGCATACTCATAGACATATTGTCCATGAAAATGCATGATGTTGTGGCATGCAACTTTTGCCCTAGATCAAATTGTGTCAATTTTATCAGCATCTAAGTAAGAGCAAGGAGGAACTGCAGCAACATTAGCCGGTTTCTGCCACAGTTTGCAAATAGAAAAGTTTACAAGACAGGACAACCTTTGGTAAAAGTTTGTGAAAAGATGATACGTCACTGTGGTAAATTTTATTAACTGTTTCAATACTCAGAAATCAATAGCCAATACTTTCACTCTCCACTCTCTCTCTCTCTCACTCCTCTTTGAGCCCACTCCCTCACTCTCTCTGTGTCCCTTGGCCAGAGCATCTGTTTCCAGGCAGTGTGGAACAGAGTGGATTAGTGGGGCCTTCGGTGTCGAAGTGCGGCGACAAGCATTAAAGCCATATTAACTTTCCATTAAACATCACCTCGCTCTGTCGAGGGAAAGAAAGACACAAGCCCTGGGATAAAGCTCCTTAGAGAGAGAGAGGGAGAGAGAAGTGAGTGTGTGTGTGTGTGTGTGTGTGTGTGTGTGTGTGTGTAACCCTCAATGCACCTGTTCCCTCAATGTACTTTTTCCCACTGTAAAAGACAATGCGGCACAATAGTGACTGAATGACACGGTGGAATGTATTTTATTGAGCATTTAGACTCATTGTAGTTTTCTTACTTTTCTTAATAAACCCATGAATATCACTTTAGCAAATATAAGTTTCATGAGAATATTCAGGATATTTTTCCAATTTTCTCTACTTCTTATATGTTGACAACATGTTCTCAAGTAAAAAGAATATAATGAAATTATTTGGTTTCAAGATTTTTCTTGTACTATTTCCAGTTTAAAGACATTTACTAGAATATGACTGACTGAACATGAAAACTGGTCTAACCGCTAATGTCTGTAATACTAATGTGTCAATGTAATATGAAAGGTGTCACTCTAGTTATAAACCCAGAGAGAATTATCACTATATGCGTATTTCCCCCAAGTGTTTTGCCTTCCAACTCATTGTTTAGTCTTAGAAACCTTATTAATTTACTATACACAACAATCTAATTTCCAGCAGCAGACAGACTCTCATAAACCTACTATACATTACCTTCTAGTCGCCTGATATTTTTGAAATGGGTGGAGACCATTTGTGCAATACTTTTGTTTATGACTGTGATATATAAAAAAATAATAATAATAAATAATAAATAAATGCCAATTTCGCATTATTATAATACAATATTGCTATCTAGTAAATGCTGGACTAAGATGGTGAACATTAGAGGTGTGAATCAGTAGAGGCCCCACGATACGATTTTATCTCGATACTTGAGTCACGATACGATATTATTGAGATTTTAAGCATTTTGCGATATGGTGAGTATTGCCATACAAAATATTGAGATTTTACTGTTTAACTGCATTTTGTGTCCACAAAATTAAATTTAATCAAGAATTGTTTTGTCAAATAAGAGAAAATTCTCAGTCTGTTCATCTCACTTCAGTCTTTTTATTTCTCCACAATGAGAGTCAAAGCCACAGACTGACCAACAAAGTATTCAGTCAAACTGAACTGAACTGATATCAAGCTTCACTGCTCTGATTTTTTTTTTTTAATGAAACATAACTAAATTTCCTGACATGATATCCTGATGGACAATATCCTGACAAAAAGAAAGAAAATGGCGAAAATAATGACGGACTGCCGACTGTCGGAATGCTAAATATTGATACTCTGCGGCCATGAATCATTATTATATTGCTACTCAAAATATTGCGATACTATGCTGTATCGATTTTCCCCCCCACCTCTAGTGAACATGGTCATGTCATTTGGGGCATGTTAGCATACTGACATTAGCATTTGGCTTAAAGCATAGCTGCTGGCTGCAGACCCCTAGTTTTGGTTATTTTTTACCATAATTTCACCACAACATCTGTTAATCGTAAATCATCAACTGTATTCCTGATAAGCTTTTTCTAGAAACTAGTACTAGAACTAGCTGTAGTTGAATAATAATTGTATTCACACTCTCATACTGAGTTCTAAATCAAAGGTTTAGGTCAAATGATACAAATCAAATATTATGACAGCTTTGGATATATTTGTAAAAAAAAAAAAAAAAAATTATTTAATTCCCAGCAAGTGAAGCGAGTGCCAGACTTTCGATCTCTGCATCCCAAAATGAACATCTCACTATAAAATACTCACTGGCCAGTGACCAGTCAGTCCCATGAATTTTCATCAAGCAGTTTTTTGAGAATCCTGGGCATATTGAATTCATACACTCAAGTGTAAATCTTGACCGAAGTGATAAGCCTGTGTTGCTGACAAATATGAGAAATTGCTCGCCTCGGTGTCCCCATCATAGCCCCGGGCACGCTCACTGAATGCTCATTAGTTGTAGATTGGTCATGGGAGCTCAGAGCAACACATCGCTGTGCTAACAATCTTTCCCATTATAAGAGCTTCCATTCTTCTATTCACAGCCCATTCTGCTCTAATCTTATTGGAGTCTCTAACGTTCTGCAGCCCTTCAGCAGGAGGTTTAAAGCACCTGGCAGGTTGTTTAGAGGGGAGCTTGTAAATGCCTGTGGTTAAAATAGGCTCTGGGGCCCAAACACAAGCCAAGCACTGCCGGGGAAGAGGGAGGGGGACCGATTTGGTTGTCAAGACCGGTTTGCGTTTTGGTTTTGCACGTGGGGTGGGGAAAGAGAAAGTGACCCAGTGCTCACACCAACCTGTTGCTTCAGTTTGGTTACTTCTGTTTTTTCTTGAGCTATTCAGATAGTGGAGGAAACAGTGGACCATGGGTAATCACTGCACAAATGTATTCAAATTTAGCCACTAGTATATGCTATAATCAGTATTTTTATTTTATTAACAATGTATGCATGACAAGGTTTTTCACCATGTGAAAGGGGTCGCTTGTCATGATCACCTGAATCTGATGCTCCTTCCATCCATACAGAGCTTTAATGTAAAATTCTGCTTGTTTAGCTGTCAAGTTATGTTTATATGGCCTATACAGGTTTACAGGTGCATTTCAATAAATCAGAGTATCATAGAAAAGTTTATTTATGTCAGTAATTCGATTAAAAAAGTAGAAATAACACATTATATAGATCCATTACACACAGAATGAAACATTTCATGTCTTGATTTATTAAATTTCTTCTAATTATAATGATTATGGCTTACATTTAATGAAGACCTAAAATTCAGTGTCTCAAAAAATTTGAATATTTCAAAAGACCAATTTTAAAAAGTATGTTTAATATGGAAATGCTGGCCTCTGAAAAGTATGTCCATCTATATGCACTCAATACTTGGTTGGGGCTTTTTGACTTGAAATACTGAATATGGACTTTTCCATGATATTCTGATGTATTGAGATGCACCTGTAGTAAGATATAGTAATGATTCCTATAAGTTATAATCACCCATTGCAAAAGATCAGTCACTTCAAAGGTGAGATACAAGGCAAATGAGTGATCTTGGTCTTTCACAATGTTTTAGTTGTAGCAGTGCTATATTGTGCAAAACATCTGCAACAAGCCTTAAAGTAAGCCCTACATGAGTCACAATACGATATATAAATATTATTGCGATTTTAAGCATTTTGCGATATGGTGAGTAATGCGATACAATATACTGTGATTTATCTGTTTAACTGCATTTTGTGTCCACAAAATGAAATTCAATCAATAATTGTTTTCTCAAATAAGAGAATTCTCAGTCTCTTCATCTCACTTCAGTCTGTTTATTTCTCCACAATGAGTCAACTTGTGGGAACCCAGAGATCCTATTTTCATTGAGATTGCATGGTGTCAGAGGTCACATGACCGCTTTGAAAATCACCATGAAACATTTAAAAGAATTTGCCAGACTTTGCAGCGTTATTTCATCAACTTCCGGACACGACATCTCCGGTATGTTCCTAAAAGTGAGCACGGTACGGCCTTCGAAAAAAACAAAAAACGCCAAAATTCTGACGCTAAAAAAACGCTAAATATCGATACTTGACAGCCATGAATCAGTATAATATTGCCATGCAAAATACAGCGATACTATATTGTTCAGACTGCTGTTTCAAGCCGTGATATTTACACCTCTGTGATGTTTCGCCTGCAATCTGAACGTGCCAGAGGTGTGATGGGGGGACCAAGTGATCCCGGCTCTGTACCGCCTTCAGGTAGTAACAGAGGTGTTATATAATTATTATTATTACAGAACATTGCGGAATCAGTATGAATGTCGTAAGGTGAAATGACGCCAGAGGTTGTAACGCAGTTTTATGGAAACGCAGAATGAAAAGGGCTTAAGACAGCAGAGATCACAACTAAAATGTTTAGAAGTCTACGTTAGAATGAAGAGTTGGTGGATGTTGGTGATTGGAGTGATTACGGATAAGCTATAAACCAGATACAAATCAGTTATGATGTTTGAACCTTAAGGTAGTCTTATGCATGGTAAAAAAAAAAAAAAAATCATGGTTTAACGTTGTTAAAACAGACTTTCTGCTGCTACACTTCTGTGCAATGTAAATGATCTATTTTTACAGTTTTATATTTTATATTTATACTTTATTCATCTGACATTCCAGAGTACAATCACTGTGAGCAAATGCAACAGAATTTCGTCCAATGTGCATATTATTATGTATAACTGAACGACAATAAAGTCTGTCAAAGTCTAAGTCATGTGCTGTAAAGCCCAGATGTTAACATTTTTAAGAAAGACTGCTGAAAGAAACCATCAGTGAGAGACCGCATTGAGTCACAGAAGCTAGTTGAACAAAGGCTAGATCAGAGCGTGCATCAGCACTTTGGCTCTTTATAAAGACAAGGTGGAGTTCCAGGGGTCCCTATAATACCCTTTTTTTCAACCAGAGCCAGTTCCCGGCTGGTTCGGAGCTGGTGCTTGTGTGGTTCGCAGTTCGTGAACCAACTCTGAACCTGTTTGCTTTCCCACAGGCTCTAGAGCTACGTCATTACGTCACTGCTATTATGTCTCCGCCCTCTCTGCAAGTATAATAACAACGACAGACCACATGTCTCTTCAACATATCTGTGCTGCTCATCTTGATCACTGTGGACGTTCAATACATTCTTATTAACACTGAACGTAAGATGTTATTGTTGGACTTTGTTGTAAGCTAACGCTAGCCCGCTAACTACCTGACTGTTTAGCTAACTGGCTAAACAAATCAAATAAATTAATGATACACTTTTGAGTTGGTCTCTCTCAACGGTTGGTCTTGTTGGTCACATAACCCAGCCCCTGACGTAAGCGGTTCACGGTTCAACTAAGACCAGCAAAGAGTTGGGGCCGCTGTTGAACCAGTTTTCCTGACCGGGATATGGCTCTTTGGCTGTGGAAAACCAAAGAACCGTTTGCAATTGGGCACCGGTCAAGAACTGGTTCTGGACAAAAAGCCCTAAGAGTCACTAGGACATAAAGGAATAGTTGAATTTCTGAGCCTGAATCAGTAGAAGTTATTCCAGTTCAAAGTACACAAAAGTATAATTGTTCTATCACACCACTATTCCTAAATTCAACATAAATTATTGTATAAAGCAATACATGATCATCAACAACTAAACCTGATTAAATTTGGGTCATTGCTGTGTATGTGTCACTCACAGAAGCATCACCCAGAATTTCTATACACATAGACTTCCTGTCTTAGTGCTATGAGTATATTATTATATTAACATCTATTCTTCTCTACTGCTAGCTTGGGGCCTTTGGATAGTTCAGAGGGGATTCTGTTTTAGCCCGAGGGTATTAAGAAAGCCTGGGGAAGCACCTTGTCCAAAGGCCTGTATTAAAGCAGGCTGATGGGTTGAGCGTAGGGTTGAGGGCAGAGACTTGAGCTAGCTGAGGTGAAGAGACCAAGGTTAGCGCTAGGCTTAAAGAAGAATACGGCCAGTCTTTTTTCTGAGGCAGGCTGAATACAAGGACGCCAGCGCAGCACTGCATGGCTAGCAGGTATTGAGGCGGGCCACGCCACATAATTGGATTGAACGCCAGCCACGGTATTTATGTCACTTCTTGTCTTGTCAATCCCATAACAGGCATGGCAATGGCGTGGGGATCTCCCATGGTGATGGGACTTTGCCTTATTCAGATAGAATGGAAAGAAAAGAGCCGAGCCTCATTTAATTCACGTTTAATTCTCACTCAAACCGTTTTAAGGGCTGATGTTATTTGCATAACTGGGAAAAAGGGACTCTGCTTTTTCAGTGTCCCTGTGTGTATGTGTGTGTGGGAGTGAGAGAGAGAACAGGAACAGTGTTGTAATTGAAAGTGTATTGTGGGCTTATATATGCATATGCTGAGGGACAAGCGTTCTCACACGGATCAGCAGACAGAGAGATTCTGTTGCAGCGCACTCATGCATACTGCTGTTTATCTACAGATTTAAATAATTTATGTGATGGAATTTCTACACAGTGTGACAGTTACATATCCCCATTGTTAGAATTTCACATTGAACAAATACAAAATAATTTTGCCACAGAAACACCCCTTATATAATAAATATTCTTTTTGTATCACAATAATAATAATATATCTTTTTTAAATCCCTTTACATTCACTAATTCAGCCTCATATTTGCAATTTCTCAGTTTATCTGTAACAACATTTTTTTAAATATAGAAATAAACAAGATGTTACATATTCAGGTTGCCCATAAAGTTGATTTTTTTTTTTTTTTTTTACCTCTTTCCATGAAATGATTGTGACAGTGTGATTTATAATTGGCGGATAAAGTGTATATCTTCTCAAAACTCTATTAATCAATCTCTTCCAAACATATAGCAATAAAAATGAAACCACAATTGACAGGATTGTGTCTGAAAACCAAATTATTCCAACTTTATAGGCAACCGTGCTCCATAAAAACAATGGGAAGACATCAAATATCAGGATACACTCTGACCTATTGGGTTACAACTGGCATAAAGAAAAGGGAAAAAAATAAGATAAATGAAAACAAGAAACCTCAGTAGAGAGTATATTGTATGAATGAAACAAAAAACACATTGCAATATATAAGTAATCTTAATGAGTAATCTATAGAAACAAAAATTATGATTGGGTCAGGGAGAAGTTGGAGGTTCAAATCCCTGACAGAGATAATATCAAAGAGAAAATGTAATCCTAAAATATCTCTGCTTGCATCAAGAAGTTACAGTATGAGTCAATCATTTGTCGGTCATAAACAGTAGATAAAGGCCTTCCTGTATGGAGCTCAGTGTGGTAAAACCTTATATGTCATTTACCAGTCAGAAGATAAAAATAGATAAGATAAAAATCACTGGAATATAGATTCTCCCACACTTTAGATTAAAGTGTGGGAGTTGACACAATGCTGATGTAGCCTGTAACGTATGGGAAGCTCTCTGTTAATCACAGTTCTCAGTATATCAGAATTGTAGTGCATCTCATTACATACATACCAGTGGTGGAAAGTAACTAGTATAGTATATTTTAGTATATAGTATAAAGTATATTTACTCAAAAACTGCACTTAAGTACCATTTTGAGTTACTTGTACTTTGAGTATTCTGATTTTATGGAACTTTTTACTTCTACTTCACCACATTTTGAGGCAAATATTGTACTTTTTACAGGTCGAGATCTAACATAAAACAAAAAATTGGTCAACATAAAGTGATTAGACATTTTTTAATGACATGTAATAACAGTATTTTAAGTAATTAAATGAGCCCTGTCTTTACAAAACTAAAACACTGCTTACACAAAAGCATCAATATAAATAATGTAAAAACATATTTAGAATATTTATTCATTCATTATCCTTAACTGCTTATCTGCACTCGGGTTGCAGGGGGCAAGAGGCGGGGTACACCCTGGACAGGTTGCCAGACTATCGCAGGGCTGACATATAGATACAGACGATCACGCTCTCATTCACTCCTACGGGCAATTTAGAGTCTAAGTGCATGTTTTTGGACTGTGGGAGGAAGCCGGAGTACCCGGTGAGAACCCACGCTGACACGGGGAGAACATGCAAACTGGCGACCCTCTTGCTGTGAGGCGAGAGTGCTAACCAGTTAGTGGGCAGAACCTGTGAAGTTCTGCCCACTAACCTTGCACCGGTGTCCTCCTTCATACAGCTGGGGCACAATCCAGCAAGAAGTGGTGACGAGTGGCGAGTAAGGAGTAGATCTCTGAAATGAAGGAGGAAACATCTGCCAGCAGAACATGGATCTGCATGTGACATAAATCATTAACAAGATGCCACAATGCCACAGAGAAAGAAATGCTACCTGGCTGCCGTGCGCAGTGCATTTGATGGTATTCACTCATTTAGTTGTAATAGCACATGGATTGTATTGTTGTGTCTGTAGTCGAGTCTCTCACAATGTCCGTAGAGGCTGTTGCCCCACTCATTGAGCCTTCCATCCCAGAATATGTATTTTTCCATTAGCCGAGTCTGACAGGCCGATAGGATGGCCTTGCAGTCAGCCTTACATAGGACTGATTTTAGTAATTCCCCAGTCATGCTTGGTTGCTTCTCCACCTTTGAGAATTTTTTATTTTAAATTATAAACTGCCTATTGTATGTGTTTTAATCTACCAACCCCTTACAGGAACTTCTGGTTTTATTTAGGAACTTTTTAGACCTCTAATCAGTCATTATGTTACAATATCAGTTCTTATTCTTGGTGATTTTAATATCCTTAGGTGCGTTTCCATTAGGTACTTTTCCCTCTAAAGAGCCACTATGGGTGTGGCTTGGAAAAGAGGATCCGCCTTGGGAGAGAGGATCTGGGTATCACATGCATGAGTCATTTGCAGACTGGACGCTGAGGGGTTAACAATTCCTGCTCTGACTGCAGCTGGGAGATACTGCTACGGGAGGACTGGGCCGATTTTGAGTGCTTTGGGACGGCGCCTGCTACTGTCATTAAGAAGAGTAGGAACGAGTCTCCAAAAGTCTCCAATTACACCAGAAAAAGTCGCTAGACATGTCGCTAGTCGCTTTTTTGAAAAAGAGTCGCTAGAGGGGTCTGAATAGTTGCTAAATATAGAGACAAAATCGCTAAGTTGGCAACTCTGGTTGCTGTGTCGGTCTATTGTCACATTCGAACTGCACATCCGTTGATTATCCGCTACAAAAGTACCCGAATGGGAACAGAGGCTGAGGGGAACTAACTAGTGGGCGTAGCCAAAACACTCAGCTGCTTTCCTAAAAGTACTCAGTGGAAGTTTGGCCCGTCTTGCTCTCGTTTTACTTCTGATTTTACTTAACTTTTGGATTCTTTGCATGTAAACCAAGATGTAAAGTAGCCCAGCCATGAGAAACCCTCATCACTGACCCGTTCTCGCCCTCTAAATTTATTGTTTCACTTTCTTTAAACCTTTTGTAACCGCGCTCACTTCACTGTAACTGCCCCCCTTGACTTCTAGTTTGAAGAATAATGAGCGGAAAACTCTATGCGGCTATTTATTATCTGGAAAGGAACAGAATAAATACTGGTAAGTCATACAATTGTCAGCTCACATACAGCACGCTTCAAAATAAGATTATATTAGCACAGAGGCTAGCTAGCTAGTTCCAAGACTGCATTATGCTGTTTTTTTTTTTTTATATTTCAGTGCTTAAAAAGTACAGCAACCCACTTGTTTTGTCTAATTAACATTTCGATAAATCAGAGTGTGCATATATGTTCAAACAGTGGACATACGGACATTAATGCATAACAATTGTACACAGTACCAAAGCATCTTTATTGCCCCCAGGTGGCAGGCCAACGTATCAGTTATAAGTCCCGCCCCCTCCATGTTAGTGAAGCGAAAGGAGCAAAAGTAAATCAAGGTAAAATGCATTTTTCCTAAAGATGGTTTCTGTAGTTTTAAGTAGTTCTCGTCACACTGATGTTTATTCAAAAACAAAAAGTGTTGTTTTTTTCTGATAGGTTAAGTTTTTATGAGTTACTTGATTGATGTTGGTGTTTAAAATATGGAGGCTGATTGACAGCTGTAATTGACTCAATATTTGTTGGGCAGGTGTTTGGGCAGGAACTTGATACAGCAGGCTCCATACTACTCTGTACTACTGCGCAGAGCGGGCAACCACTGATAGGAAGGTCGGTGGTTCGATCCCTGTCGATGACAACTTACATGTCGAAATATCTTTGGGTAAGATACTGAACCCCGAATTGCTCCAGAAGCTGCGTTCATCAATGCTCCCAATGCTACGTTCACTGGTCCTGATGGTGGCAGTTGGCACCATTTAGGGTAGCATCAGACACCAGTATGAATGGCCGCGAGTGGTAGCAAAGACTAGGAAAGTGCTATATAAGTGCAGTCCATTTAGCATTTACCACATTTTATCGAGGATTTTTAGGCCTCAACGTTGCACAGTGGGAGGGATTGGAGACACGTCATACATTCTTTATACAGTCTATGATTAGTACCTTAGAAAAATGGCAAAGAGAAGACGCGAGAAAATAAAATGTACACAGATGCATGAATACTCAATGACAGTTATTGCAGGTGGAATCAAATATTGTATAAACCCTGTTATATTTTTACTACCTTAAATGAAGTTTTTATTACTAGGAAACAACATGGTATAACTCCTCTTCTCTCTTCATGAAACTTGCTTCTAAGCCATGGTTGAATGAAGAAATAAGGATATTATAGACAATGGAGAAGGGTAAAGCAAAAATGGGTTAAACAGATTTGGCAGAATTCATCTTGTCATATTTATGCCTTTGTGGATCAATTTGTACATGCTAAACAGGTTTGACACATTTGTGAATGGCTTCTTGGAGTATGCTAAAAATACAATACTTCAAATCAGAATGACTTATACTCACCCCCTCTAGCAGTGGCTGTGGTGGTTCAATCCTCAGCCTACATGACAAAGTATTCATTATTCTTTCCGGCCACTGTGTTAATGGGTAAATGATGATCTTTAGGATAAAAGCACTTTGAGTGGTCACTTTGACTAGAAAAGCGTTATACAATTGAAGTCCATTTAATATTTACCATTCACAATCTCTCCTCTCGTCTGGGTCTTTTCTGGGGTCTTTTCTAATAATGGATTGATATCATAGATGGTAGATCTTAATTTGAAGATCGATTACAATGTCAATACGATCGAAACCCCCAAAAAGTTTCGGCAAAAGATGAGTTTCTCTCATCTATATTACACGTTTACTAGTTCAATAAGACAGTTGCGAATGGAAATGTCAGAAATTGTGATACTACTTTGGCAACTTCAAAAATGTGTTTAAACACTAGTGAAAAAAAATCAAAAGAAGGAGAACTTGGAGCTGTATCAGAAAAGAAGAGATGAACAAGGAAATAGCTCAGCATCCTGACCCACAACTCTCTTCAGAGAGGCTCAAGCATAGAACATCCAGGCACATAGGCCTAGAAGAGAAATTGTTATGAGTCAAACTGGATCTTCAGTATTGGTTAATGGTAAATTTTTAAACTCTAATTGGTCTTCATTAGCTGTTTCTTTAGCAGGATTATTTATTATAACATACTACATTGAGACATTTAAGGATACAAACATATTCAGCTCATTTTAAATTATCTAAGTTAATTATTTTAATGGAATTGAAAAAATATATATACCACAAACCCAAAATTGAAAATACTCAAGTCAAGTCAAGTCAAAGTTAATTTATAGAGCACATTTAAAAACAACCTCAGTTAACCAAAGTGCTGTACAGTTATTAGAATACAATAAAATCATACACAAATATAGTAATAAATAAAAACAATAAAATACTAAAAACAATAAGATAGTAATAAAAACTCAATGGTAAATGGACCTGCACTTATATAGCGCTTTTCTAGTCGCTTTGCGACCACTCAAAGCGTTTTACAATACCGACTGTGCTCATTCACCCTTTCACACACACATTCATACTGGTGGCAGAGGCTACCCTAAACGGTCCCACCTGCCACCATTGGGAATTCATTCACACACCGATGAACACAGCACATCGGGAGCAATTTGGGGTTCAGTATCTTGCTCAAGGATACTTCGACATGTAGGCTGCGATGGTCAGGGATCGAACCACCAACCCTTCGGTTGGGGGCCAACCAACTCTCCCAACTGAGCCGCCTCAATCTAAAAACAAATAGCTGAATATATTAACTTTTTTGTGCAACTGTGAATTATTGATATTAATATCGTCCCTGTATTAACCCCTTATTAACCTATAGATGTTGCTTTTGATTTTGATTTGTCCTTTTGTCCTTTGCACAACTGAGATGGCTAATTAAGATTGGTTAATTTCTTTCTTCTGCAGACCAAGAAAGGTTCATTCATGCTTTTATCTTTGCACTTTATTCTGGTATGTACTGGATGTGTCATGTTTAGGGTGGGCCTTTGTTTAGGATGTTAAAATACATTTTGTGACCCTGTCTGCAGTCTGTTTCCTGCCTGGAGCACACATCTGGTTCTCCCTATTCTGTGTAGTAGACCATCATCTACTACTACAGAATACATCAACTGTGGATAAGTACCTCATATAACCTCACTTCCAAAAATCCAAACTATCCCTTTAATGCTGTTCACCTGTACATCAGAAGACTGAAAAGATTTGGAAAAGACTCCCGGAAAACTATCAGCTCACACCTGCTCACATCTAAAGACAAATGTTTAGAGTTTTTAGTCCCAGCCTAGTCTCACACTGAGATTTTAGACAGACTGTGAATCTCACAGGGTTAATATTTACAAGACTATAACTAGATTTTTTTTCTTTTTTTAGTAAAACCTTACAAAATGGAGGAGAAGCCACTTTTGGCTACAGCTGCTCTAGTGTGTGCAGTGGTTTATGTTGAAAAAAAAACAACAACAAAAAGAAGAGGAGAAGATGTCCCCCTCACACAGCTGAAAAGGGGTTTCTGTTTTTCTGACATGAAAAGTTGACTATTTTACAGTAAAAATAGATATATGAAAGTTTAAAGGAAAGGAACATTTAGAAATGAATTCATGATATTAATTTATGTCCTATTTAATTATAATGTGTTTAATTGAATAATTATATTTATCAGCTCTATCAACTTTCATTTAGTTAATCATACATTAATCATCAATTATTTATTACTTATTTATGTATACATTTATTTGTACATTTTAACTGGGTCTCTTAACTGTTCTCTTTACTAAGAAAAAGCACCCCCAAAAATCCCTTAAATATCGCCTTAAATATATTACATCACTATATTTTTATTTAGGATGGAGCTTACTAGCATTATTGTGATGTTACTTTTTCCCGTTGAAGTGGTTTTACTGCCCGGTCTGGAACCTTTGGACCTTTCATGTGCTCATCTATTGGTTGTTCACTGTGTTACATCACTGCGACTTGCAAACACGTTTGATATGATCGCAAACCCAAGACCATGAAAAGACTGATATGAAACAGCGCAGATTACTATCTTAAATTTAACGATCGAGATGACAGGAGCACGCCTTGACTCCAGTAAAGCTCCTAGCTTTACTAAAGACCTTCAGTTTTTAGTCTGGGACTGTGAAAATCTTTTGGTGTAAGCCCAGCATAAGACGGGGCAGATAGTGGTGGCCAACGATGTGCAATTCATGGTGATATCAGCAGCTGCAATCCATTCTTTGTGAAAATAATAACAAAATAAAAACATATGACCTGAATCACAGGAACAACATGTTTTCAAATGTGTTTCACAATAGGTTGTAATTCAATAATCAACACAAAAATGTCAAAAATATGAACAATAAATCACCGAACCGTGGCTAAACAATACACAAGGTAATGATTACTTCTGTTTTTGGGTGATCGGCTCGACCCGACAGACATTCTAATCTCATCATTGAAAACCATCCCCTCTCTGCTCCTTTGACTCTTTTTAAACCTGAACTGTCTACTACCGACCCCCCAGCCCCAGGAATAATCCCTGGTTCAACCTTTCATTTCAACTTCAACTTTCTCCCTTGATCCTGCTGTCTGCCCACGGAGGGAGAGAGAAAGAGAGACAGAGAGAGAGAAAGAGAGAGAGAGCAGAGGGATAAAGTGACTAGTCAGCTTCCTGCTGCTTCTCTCTTCTTGTTCTTTTTTGGCTTTCGGCCCTTTAGCCTGCCCCTTGGCTCCCTGCACGCACGCACACACACAACTATACACGCACATGTGATACGCTCACTCTACAAATGTATATGCTTGTGTGGTTTGATCTGGTTTCCTGGTGAACTCTTTTGTGTCGGGGCAGGAAACAGCTAATCCAGTCAGATCCAACACAGTCAGGGATCTGCTGCTCATATAATTTGACTGGCAGAAGCTCTGCTATGAGAAATAGACTAGAATAAAAATCTTTCTAGCACAGCTCCAGAGGGGTTGTTTTCTGTTGAGGGTAAGATAGATGTCATTCATATCTTTTAAGTTGAGAAGAGGAAAAAAAGCATTCATGTGGAGTGGAGTGAAACTGAATGTTAGGCCTATCATTTCTTGTTCATAGGTCAAGTGAGGCTGCCAATGAAAGCTGAATAATGTGAATTGTTATTGTTGTATAGCAAAAAATGGCATTTCGATAGATAGAAAATAGTATGATATAAAATATGTGTCGGGGAGAGTAGTGCAACCACTTAAAGAATCATTAAAAGTTTTCATATGATAGCATTTCCTTTTCTAAATTATTAAATTAGTCTTCCAGACACATTTTGAGGAATATACTAGAGGTGTGAATCACCGGAGGTCCAACAATACGATTTTATCCAGATACTTGAGCCACGATACAATATTATTGTGATTTTAAACATTTTGCGATATGGGGAGTATTGCGATACAATATATTGTGATTTAGCTGTTAAACTGCATTTTGTGTTCCACAAAATTAAATTTGATCAAGAATTGTTTTGTCAAAAAAGAGAAAATTCTCAGTCTATTCATCTCACTTCAGTCTTTTTATTTCTCCACAATCAGTCAAACCCCGAGACTGACCAACAAAGTATTCAGTCAAACTGAACTGAACTGATATCAAACATGTATGGACGACAACAACTGCAGCATTTTATCAAACTTTCCTCAACTTTAAGCATCACTGCTCTGAATTTTTTTTAATTAAACTTAAAAAAAAAAACCTAACTTTGCAGCGTTATTTCAACAACTTTCCAGCACCATGTGCCTGATAGATTCATTAGAGCTCCTTGTTTTAGATGATACCAGTATCTCCAGTATTCCTAAAAGTGATCCCACTATGGCCTCCGCAAAAAAACAAACAAATATGCTTTGGAGAAAAGCGTCTGCTAAATGACTAAATGTAAATGTAGTATGTAAGAATACTCTGCTTTGATTAACACTATTTATGGTTTTCCCATGTACCCAACCCACCACCGCTGCTCTTGTACTAGGCCGATGGAAGACCAGTGAGATTCGGCTACAGAGCTCCACGGCTCATAGTCTGTAGACTGGCTGAAGTGTCGGCCTCTGGTCTATTTTCTCCATTAGATGACAGATTAGATTGACATTGCCAAGCCACTTTGTTTATATGTCGTGTGACATATAAACAAATTGCCACACAGGTCACAACATCTTAAAAGTTTTCAAAAACACTTGTTTTAATAGTATGACTTCTTATAGTGCATATTAATCAGTGTTCAGAAAAGTATATAGATCCCTTACTTAAGTAAAAGTACTGATACCACTCTGCAGAATTACTCCACTACAAGTTAAAGTCCTGCATTCAAAACCTACTGAAGTAAAAGTACAAAAGTATCAGCATCATAATGTACTTAAAGTATCAAAACTAAAAGTACTTGTTATGCAGAAGGCACCCACTCAGATTGTTTTATATATTCCAAATATATTTTTGGATTATAATTATTGATGCATTATATAAGCATAAAAGAATTATATTCTTAATATACTGTTATGAGGTTTAATTTAAACAAATGTCACTTTATTCACTTTAAATGTATCATGCTTATTATGTTACATTTTGACCTGAAAAGTAACTGAAGACTTACATAAAATGGAAATACTCAAGTAAATTACTAGAGTACAGTACTTGTAATGTCCTTAGTAACTTTCCACCACTTGTAAAAACTTGAATCACCTCCACTTTAGGTCAAATAACACAATTGATTATGAAACTTATTAAAGTAAAACACGCCTTTTTATCACAATTCAATGGCTTACTAAGTTAATATTTTGGATAACAAAGCATCCATTTCTTTCTTTCTTGTGGCATAAAATATGTAGTACACCAAATAAGGGCCAAAATATGATAATATAATATAACCATTGGGGCTACACAGTGGTGTAGTGGTTAGTACTCAGCAAGAGAGGGTCACTGGTTCGACTCCAGCCTGCGGCTCTTCTGTGTGGAAATTGAATGTTCTAGTAAGTTTGATATAATGAGACGTCTTGGCCCATGAAATTGATGACTACTACATACCCTCCACTCACTCACAAGTGTCTACCACTGATCACTTAATTTTGAATTAAGATATTTGGTATATGGGAAAAAAGACACATGGACAGAGATATATA